>NC_137970.1:61049272-61721772 GCF_963924665.1 Micromys minutus | reverse complement strand
CCTCTCCAGTAGATAGGCATTGCCGCAAGTTGAGAGATGGGGCCACCCATACATCTCACATTTTTAACACAGATTTGTTGATATCCAGAAGAAGTGATGGAACAAAATTTGGAGCAGAGATTGAAGGAGAGGTCAACCAGAGACTGCTCAACTTCTGGATGTACCCCTTCTATAGACTACAAATCTCAACACTAGTGCTGATGCCAAAAAGTGCTTGTCCTCAGGAGCCTAGTATAGGTGGGAAGGTTCTGGGAGAGGATGAAATAGAGGATGTTGTGCTCAGAATATATTTTCTGAAAAGTCAGTTTTTCTATAAAGCACACATATAAGAGAGAGACTTGTATCTTACTGAGTGGAGTGATAAATAACTTCTTTAATGGACATATTTAACAGAAGACATTGCAAATAAAATATGTTGAATTTAATGCACACATGTGGCATAAATTCTTTAAAACTATGCTGAAGAAAGACCTTTGCTATTTGAAAAGTCTGTTATTCAGATCTAATGATCAATTACTAATATTTTTAGAATAATTTGGATGTATTTACATAAAGTTATCATTATCCTTAGGTATCTGGACATTGAAATAATTGGGAACATTTAAACCTAGTTTTAAAATCCCAGCTCACTAACTACATGGCACTGAACTACCTGACATTGAAAATTTCATTTGCTTCTTTACTGCTTAGTTAATCAACTGTAAGATGGGGATAATTAACTCATAGGTATGATAAAAATAAAATGTGATAAAAATTATACAGGGAACACTGGGGTTGTTATAAAATGGATGCTAAAATAATTTTATTTTATCATGTTATAAATCATCTCAAATTATTAAGTAATAAAATAAGATGTTATATATTTAGAAACCACCTGAAAATCAAGTTAAGATATTTGTTGACAATAACAAAATTCAATTAAAAATAATTCAAGAAGTATTCTTTATGAATTAAAAAATACCTTAATACATTAAAAGTAATATTACAAATTATGGTATTCAACTAATTTTGAATTTTACAGTGAATTCCTACCTTCATTTCCCACTACTCACCCTTCCAAAGTGAAAGGGAAAGTTAGAAAAGATAATTCTTGTATGAATATATCAATGACATTTTATAATATACACATCATAATGGAAATTGCATAAAACACAGTTTATACATGAAACTGTTCAGGAAATATTCTAATAAACCAAGCAAAATTGAATAAAGTATTTGAGAGACATCACTGATGCTTGCATTTGTCTGATTCCTCTTTTTAATCACCAAAAAGAAAACACTCACATCTCAAGTGTTTTGTAGTTGTTGAGGGCAATGGAATTAATTCTTTGCTAAAAGGAGGATAGTATAAACCTTATGAGCTTTATAATTGAGAAAATATCTTCTACAAATTCAGACTTGTTGATAAAAGCAAAAATAAGAACCAAATATAAGGTCGATAATATTGTTCAATAAAAATTGTTATGAAATACTAAACAAAGAAAAAGAACCCCAGTCTACTATAGAAATTCACTTCTTTCCCATACTGTATGTATTAGTTCTCTAGAGTCACAGAGGTTATGGGTAGTTTCTATATAGTAAGGGGATTTGTTGGTGACTTACAGTCTGTACTCTAACACCCCAACAATAGTAGGCAGCAGCTGTGAATGGAAGTTCAAGGATCTAGCAGATGCTCAGTCCCACAATGCAAGCAGGCAAAGAGAGCAAGCCTTCCTTCTTCCAATGTCTTTCTTTTTGTATGTACCTAACAGAAGGTAAGTCCCAGATTAAAGGCATGTATCACTCCTCCTGGATCATGGACTTGCTTTGTTCCAAATTTCCTTGAGTTCAGAGATCTCCTTGCCTAAGTGTCCTAAGATTCATAGCTTCTATCCAGATCAGGATCAAAGATGAATCTGCCAATTATGTATTGTGGTTCATTCCAGATATAGTCAAGTTGCAAATCAGGTATAGCCACTACACTGTATATTTCACAAAAGTTGATATAAACTTTGTTCCTTTCAAGGATTCAGGATAGAGAAAGATCTGCCAGTTGTACTGCTAATATTTGGGAACAACCTTCCACAATAACAGGAACAAAATTAGCTCAAACAACAAGAAGAAGAAGCAGTTTCTAAAATGAAGTGTTATAAGTTCAATTGAAAAAGAGTTAAATAAATCCAATGTTATCTCATACATAAACTTTTCTAAGCATATGCTTCACTCTAATACTTTATATTCAAAAGTAACTTTTACTCTTCACATAGTATTAATATTTATAAAGCTAAGTAATTATATGACATATGAGTATAAACAATAGTTCTGACCAATCCTCAAAATCTATAAAACATGTAATTGAAACTCAAGTGCAAGCATTATAACATATTTATATGGTGATATGCACAGGATAACTTAAGACATAACAGAGGAGGACATCAAATCATCAAATCCCAGTACATATGGTTGTGAGCTACCATTTGCTGAGATATAAACTCAGGACCTCGGGAAGGGATGTCGGTGCTCTTAACCCCTGAGCCATATCTCTAGCACTGAATAACTTCTTAACTGTTGCTTTAAGAATCTTATTTTCTGACAAAATTATTGTGTGAATGCATCAAAGTCTAAATTTGACAGCATTTGAAATATTTTTCACATATTCAAGTACTATTATTACATTTATTTGATAAAGAATCTTTAAGGTTTCTTTTACCCAATCCAAACTCTCAAAAAAAAAAAAAAAATAGAAGGGAGAAAATAAATCAGTTTTATGTTGCTGTTTTTTCCATATATATTCACAAAAATTATTTAAATCATACTTATTTTCCAGCAAGATATCTGTACTTTCCCATATTCTTTAATCATAAATTGTCTAGGTTTTCATGAAATATATTTGTTCATACAAAAATGATGAATATCAGAAGATGAAATTTCCAAAGTTTTAAAAAATACATCCAGTATTTTTCTGGAGATTACAGAAAAATTAGAATATTCCTTGAGATGATATGTCAAAAGTTACACATATAAAGTAAAATATTTATCAGACAGGGAATCTGTTCTAATCAAGTGTCAGTGTATTTCAATCTTTTCGGTAAGTTGCTTACTTTGAAGATTGATTCATTCTTCATGGACATATTTTTTTCATGATGGAATATTAGCAACTATTTTCCAAAAAAATATATTTTCACTCCAGAAAAGAAATAAAATGGCTCAGTAATTAGAATACTTGAAAAATAATCATGAGGAACTAGAACTGAGTTAAAATCCCTGAATCTATTTAAAAAGATAAACACCAAAATGAAAATGTAGTAAAGCATGCCTGTAATATCAGCACTGAAGCAGTTGAGACAAAAGAATCCCTGGGCCGAATTCTTGAGCATCAAGTTCACTGAAAGATGCTATCTCAAGGATATATAATATACAAAGAAAGCAATTGAAAAAGGCATGCTATGTAGATTTATTTTACGCAAATTTATATACTTGCACATATGCATTAAAATTTACATGGGCATGGGACAGATACCTGTACATATGAACAACAATAAATTCTCTTTTGATACATTTTGTTTTTATAACATTTAATTTTAATACATTACTTGTGACTGTACAAACTGAAGGAGTAAGTAAATGAAGGCAAGAGCATTTCTTTTTGCTTGCCCTATTGCTGTTACTAGTTCTACTTGCCTCCTATGTGTATGCAGTGGGAAAGAGGTGGATTAATAATATGATTACAGCATAGAAATATAATTAAAATTTCAAATCATGAATGGCTTATTTCCTATTTGCACATTTTCATTAAGTGACTCAGTAACTGTAAAATACTACACTGTAAAAGAACAAATACAATATTAAATAGTAAAATATGACATAAATTAAGCATGGATTAGTATTGGATGTACCAGATAAATGTTCAAATAATAGTTTCAAGTTTTGCACTGAGAAACTAAAATTATAATAATTAAATTTCAAATTCCTCAGTCAATCATCTATAGTAGATTTATTTGTGGCTGATTTTCATTATTCTAAAAGTGCGTGGTGAATATTTGGCTAGATATTTGTTGATCAATATACAATGCTGATTCATTATATGTTAATTTCAATTTTTGTTAGGTTAATTATAAATCTCTAGTAATTTATGATAATTGTGATTTATAATATTATTATTTTTCAGAAAAATTTAAATAAATGTGGAAAATATATTTTTGCAGAAAAAAACTTTGTCTTATACTGATTAATATTTTAAATAATTTTACCTCTCTAGGTACAAATCAATATGATTGCCAAAACATAAAAATGAACCAGCAAAATAAGATGTTTAAAATAATATAATCTTGTTTGTCACATTAGAAATTATTTTATAAGTTAATGCATACTGTTGTCTTTTACCATTCCTAAGAAAGGTAAACTAGCAGACTCAGAGAGGAAGATGAAAGATTCTTCATAATATTCATAATATTCCTAAATATACACTTTAATTTTAAAAAATACATGTATTTATTTGTTTTTTGACTTTATTTTAAAAAACAAAGATAAATGTACAGATTTTTAAGCATTTTTGCATAAAAGTATACAAATACATTTTTATAAAGTTGTAATTAAGTATTTGTGAGTACATATACATACACATATGTATATATGTAACAATAATATAGGAAAAGAGGTTATTAATTTGAAGAGATAGGAGAGAAACTGGGGGGTGTAGGATGAAAAGGGGGTGTGATACAGTTCTATTATAGTTAAAATATATTCTTTTTTTTTCCTTTTTTTCTTGATCTTCACACAGTCTGTGGGTTGTTTCTAGGGTGCTCAGAGCTTTCTGGGGTTAGTATCCCATTATCAGTGACTGCATATTATGTCTGTTCTTTTGTGACTGGGTTACCTCCCTCAGGATGATATTCTCTAGATGCATCCATTTTCTTGAGAATTTCCTTAGGCCATTGTTTCTGATAGCTGAGTAGTACTCCATTGTGTAAATGTACCACACTTTTTGTATCCATTCATTTACTGAAGGACATCTGGGTTCTTTCCAGCTTCTGGCCATTATAAATAGAGCTGAAATGAACATTGTGGTGCATATATCTTTGTTGTATGTTGGACCATCTATGGGGTAAATGCCCAGAAGTGGAATAACTGGGTCTTCAGGTAGTACTATGTCCATTTTTCTGGGCAACCACCAGACTGATTTCCAGAGTGGTTGTATTAGTTTACAACCCCACCAGCAGTGGAGAAGTGTTCCTCTTTCTCCACATCCTAGTCAGCACCTCTTGTCATCTGAGTTTTGGATCTTGGCCAATCTGACTGGTGTGAGGTGGAATCTCAGGGTTGTTTTGATTTGCATTTCCCTGATGGTTAAGGATGTTGAGCACTTCCTTAGATGTTTCTCAGCCATTCAATATTCCTCAATTGAGAAATTTTTGTTTAAGTCTGTCCCCCATTTTTAATAGGGTTGTTTGATTCTCTGGTGTCTAGCTTTTTGAGTTCTTTGTATACCTTGGATATTAGGCTTCTATCTAATGTGGAGTTGGTAAAGATCTTTTCCCATAATGTTAGCTGTCATTTTGGTTTCTTGACAATGTCCTTAGCCTTACAGAAACTTTGCAATCTTATAGGTGTTTTGTTCAGAAAATTTTCTCCTGTGTCTATGTGTTCTAAGGTTTTCCCTACTTTCTCATCTAATAGTTTCCGTGTATCTGTTTTAATGTGGAGGTCTTTGATCCACTTGCACATGAGCTTTGTACAAAGAGATAAGAAAGGGTCTATTTTCATTCTTCTGCATGCTGAGTGCCAGTTGGACCAGCACCATTTGTTGAACAGGTGTCCTTTTCCCATTGAATGTTTACTGCTCCTTTGTCAAAAATTTGGTGAATATATACGTGAGGGCTCATTTCTGGATCTTCTATTCTATTCCATTGATCCACGTACCTATTTCTGTACCAGTACCATGCAGTTTTCAGCACAATTGCCTTGTAATATTGCTTGAGGTCAGGCATAGTGATTCCTGCAGATATTTTCTTGTTGTTGAGAATGGATTTCTCTATTCTAGGTCTTTTGTTATTCCAAATGAAATTTCACATTGCTCTTTCCAACTCAGTGAAGAAATGGGTTGGAATTTTGATGGGGATTGCATTGAATCTCTAGATTGCTTTTGGTAGGATGGCCATTTTTAAAATGTTGATCCTTCCAATCCATGAGCATGGGAGATCTTTCCATTTTCTGAGATCTTCCTCAATTTACTTCTTGACAAAATGTATTTAATGAAAAAATCTTGGACTTATAAATCCATTATGTAGTACTGAAAGTAATCACTTCATGATTTTTAATACTGACTAATAATGTTTGTCAAAACTGTTTACTTAAAACTTATCTCAAAATTTCATCATGCTCACATTTGGAATGAATCTGAGTGCTAGTTAATAACAAATAAAATTACGTGTAACCATCACTTTTTGTTTACTTTATGAGTATATATTTTTATAACAATGACCAAAGTTCTTTTTTATTTTTTATCAGTTAAACAAATTTATTTTTAAAACAGAGCATAATGTACAGATTTTAAAAGCATTTTTACATAAAATTATATGAATATACTTTTAGTCAGTACTTGATTTTTTTTAACGGTTTGATAGTATCCACTGAAAACTTACTAGTTACAATGAGCATAAAGTTCATATAAAACAAAATGTAAAATGGAAATATTCAGTTTTTATGTGTAATGATTAAACATAAAGATTTTTAGACCCATGTTCTAATATGTATTTAAATATATTTGTGTATTCAAGCATGAACATATAGGAATATAAACCATAGAATATATATACATTTTATTAATTCTTTGTGATTTTCACATCAAGCACCCTAATCCTGCTCATTTCCCAGTCTCCTTGCAACCTCCTTAAATAATAAAATGCATCCCTTCTTTCACTATCTCAAATAATGATAACTCATCTCTTAAGCATTGCAAAAATTATAAGCAAGTTTTTTACACAAGCAGAGTACTTGGCATCCATCTGATACGTTTTGAGACATTGAACAACATGTCTAACAAGTAACCAACCATATGCTGAGCTATATTTCTGTCCATTTTCTAAAACTCCCATTTTTCATTGTGTTACTGTGCTTATTTGCTACCATTAAGCATATCTCATATTACTTTATTAACAGTATGTAGGGCTCTTAGCTCTTGTGGTTTGTAGGCAAATACAATCCACAGGATAGAGCGAGCAAAGTGGGGGCAAGTGGGGAATTTGGAAGCCTTGTTAGTGCATAAGTTGAAAACATACACCAGTATCAGGTGTGAGTAGATCAATTTTACTTAGAGTGACAGGAGGCTTATAAATATTTACTGAACTCTGATTATACATATATAGGATGGGTAACAGTCATTTTCTGGGACTTAGGGTTTCAAGAGTATGTCATCACCATAAAGAAGCATTTCAGTAAGCTCATGTACTGGCTGAACAAGTTTTGCTAGGATAAACCAAACTGGTCCTCTAATATAATTGAGGCTATGTGACATTTTTTTTTAAGGTGGAGTCCTCTAAGGGGTTTAGAATTCCCTAGAAAATGTCAGAGAAAGACAAATCCCACCAATGAAGAGACTCCCCCATATTATATAGAGCTCAGAGACAATATAATCATGGTGAACATTGACCAAAATTAGCAGAGTTTTCTCACAACTATGGAAAATAAAATTTGAATCACCATAGTAATAATAAAGTTCAGATATTTCCTTGTTATGAATGTATGCCAATAATAATAGGGCAAGATTTTAAATGGCATGATGTTTGAGCTAAAAAGGGTAGTTTCCAAAGTTTAGCTTAAAAATGTGTATGTTGGAAACTCTTTTTTTCTTTACAAAAAATTACCTTTTAACATCTTGAAATTAATATAGATCATATATCCCAAGTGGAAGTGTTCTTTTTTTCTAATTATTTTTATTGGATATTCTCTGTATTTCCATTTCAAATGGTATACTCTTTGCCCCATTCCCATCCTATAATCCTATACTCACATAATGGCATATAATAGCAAGCAAATTTCTCTATGCTTACTAATATACTTGGTGATATCATTAATCCACAAAATCATACTTCGTTTCTTTTTGTCAGTAGTATATTTTATAGAAACTTCAGTTATAATAGTTAACCTAAAGAAGTATCTTGTCTTCTTAAATATTTTTCTGGTTCTCAAGATATTTATCTTCCAATACTTCCTGAGTATTAGTGTGCTGCAACATTAGTGCACAATCATGAAAGTCACCAATAATGATAATGGTTGGAAAGTTCCACATTTAATAGTAGATAATATACTGAATGGTTTATTAAGGTACTCGCATGGTGGCTCTACAACAACTTTATATATATATATATATATATATATATATATATATATATATATATATATCATGGCTTCTGTGATGTGTACATGCAGGTTCAGATTAAACTGCTCTGAAGGTCTTTTCGTAAACAAAGGAATCACCCCAGGATCACCTGGTTGAAGTCTTTAAAACATGACTAGAAGCAGGACCTTAACCACCAACCTAGCAACATAGAAGTACAGAGGAGATGGGATTAAACTACTATGCATCCTTAAGGAAAGAACACCAAAAGGAAGCCTTTGTCAATCAGAACCACCTTCGTGGATGAAACATCCTTTTGTTGATAAAAAAACAAAAGGCAAATACTAACTGCAAGTTCTCAGTTTTAGAAAAATGTCTCAATGCTGTGTTGTCCCTTGAATTTGGTAATATTCTAGAGAGAAAGATGGCCTGGGGCAGGACAATATAACTAAATAGCCATGCATGATGCTTGAAGGAGAGCTGAGTTCTCAGAATAAACAGATCAAACAAAATCTTGAGAGATGGAGTCATTTAAGCATATTCAAACCAAGTGCTTATTTTGCTGGTCCAGTTACTGAATTACAATTTTCTTGCCTGCTTTCTGAGCTATTCTAAGCCCTTCCTTCAGAAGGTCTTTTGCTTGTCTTAAAGTTCTCCTGAAAGATGAGGAGGAAGTATACCTTTTATTCCTGATTACTAAAGGCCAGGTTTTCAGGGCAAATAATAGAGTTTAAAACATAAAACACATGGACTATTGGTTCTACTAGAATTTCTGAATTTATTGACTTTATCAGCAATGCCTTCTGTTGCAGGTGAGTGACCAGAAAAAGAATAAAAATGGATTATTGTAAAACATTTTCTTAAATTCTTTGTTTGTTTGTGTTTGTTTCTTTATAGCGATGCAGTTCCTGCCATGATTTTTTATACTATACAAACTGTATTATTTGATGAGAAAATTCACTAAGATCATGCTTTATTTTATTTGGGAGAAAGAACTTATGTGGTTCTTTAGGATTAAGTTGTTGATATTTGAAATTTTCTTCCATTTCTTTATTTCAACTTGAGGTAGGATCTCTCTCTTACCCTTGAACGCACTGATCTGTCAAGAGCAGGTAACGGATCAATCACACATAATTATCCTCTGGTCTCAGCTTCCCCTTTCAGGAATGTGTTACTACTGTATACAGTTCTGTTCAGACTTAATTCTTACTGAATTAGGGCTCCAATGCTCTTGGATTGGAAATATCAACATTGTAAAAATGGCCATCTTGCCTAAGGCAATCTACAAATTCAATGTAATCCATATCAAAATTCCAACTCAATTATTCACAGAGTTAGAAAGAGCAATTTGAAAATTCATTTGGAATAATAAGGGAAAAAAATCAGGAAAGCAAATACCATTCTCAACAAAACAAACAAGCAAAAAAAAAAAAAAAAAAAAAAAAAAAAAAAAAAAAAAAACTGCCTGGTATTGGTACAGAAACAGGCAGGTAGACCGAGGGAATAGAAAGAAAGACTCAGAAATGAACCCATATGCCTATGGTCACTTGATCGTTGACAAATGAGCTAAAAACATTCAATGAAAAAGGTACAGCCTCTTTAACAATTGGTGCTCATTCAACTGGCAGTCAGCATGCAGAAGCATGCAAATCAATTCATTCTTATATTCTTGTACAAAGCTCAAGTCCACTGAATCTAATAGAACAGAAAGTGGGAAAGAGCTTAGAACACATAGGTACAGGGGGAAATTTCCTGAACAGAACACCAATGGCTTATGCTATAATATCAAGAATCAAAACGATAAATGGGAACTCATGAAATTCCAAAGCTTCTGTAAGGCCTAGGATGCTGTCAAAGGGAAAAAAACCCAGCAAACAAGAGATTGTGAAAAGATCTTTACCAATCCTATATCCAATATAGGGCTACTATACAATATATACAAGGAACTTAAGGAGCTATACCTTAGAAAATAAAAGAATACAAATAAAATAACCCCTATTCATCAGAAAAATGCAAATGAAAACAAGCCTAAGATTCCACCTCACACCATTCAGAATGGTTAAGATCAAAAACCCAGGTGACAGCAGATGCTGGGGATGGTGTAGAGACAGAGGAACACTCCTCAACTGTTGGTGCGATTGTAAACTGGTACAACCACTCTGGAAATCAGTCTGGAAGTTCCTCAGAAAATTGGACATAGTGCTACCTGAAGATCCAGATATTTCACCTCTGGGAATATACCCCATAGCTGCTTGAACATATAATAAGGACATGTACTCCATCATGTTCATAGCAGCTTTATTTATAATAGCCAGAAGCTGGAAAGAACCCAGATGTCCCACAACAGAGGAATAGATTCAGAAATTGTGGTACATTTACACAATGGAGTACTACTCAGCTATTAAAAACAATAGGTTCATGAAATTCCTAGGCAAGTGGATGGAACTTGAGGCTTTCTTCATGAATACAGTCACAAAAGAAATCTCATGTTATATACTCACATATAAGCAGATACTAGAAGTAGCAATGGTGTAGGTTAAAGGTCGGGTGGAAGTCCTCCATGCTTCCAGCTGCCGGCTTGGAAAAGTTATGGCTAAACATCACCCAGATTTGATTTTCTGCCGCAAGCAGGCCGGTGTCGCTATCAGAAAACTGTGTGGAAAATGTGATGACAAATGTGTGATTTGTGATTCCTATGTGCGTCCCTTCACCCTGGTTCGCATATGCGATGAGTGTAACTATGGATCCTTCCAGGGCAGGTGTGTGATCTGTGGAGGTCCCAGGGTCTCAGATGCCTACTATTGTAAAGAGGGCACCATTCAGGAGAAAGATAGAGATGGTTGCCCAAATATTGTCAATTTGGGGAGCTCTAAGACAGACCTGTTCTATGAACGCAAAAAATACGGCTTCAAGAAGAGTTGATGGGTAGGTGGTTTCTTCCTCTCCCATCAAGATGGTGCAGCTGCCAGAGAAGCCACCCACTACCACAATCAGAAAGGGAACAGAGCTCGGAGTGTCACCAGAGCAGCCTGCTAGTGCTAGTGCTCTGGCCCTGCCACCCCTTCTTTCCCTCCCTGTGTTGCTGAGGTAGAAGCAAGTTCCCATAGAACATTAAGTTCCCATAGATAGAGCTCCGAGTTCCCACAGAGCGCGCTCACAGAGCAGGCAGTGTCCATTTAGTCTGCAGTTTCCTGTTTGTTTTCACTTGGAAAAGAAGGCTCTGCTCTCCTCATTGATCCTTGGAAAAGAAGACTCTGCTCTTCATGTTGATCCTTGGAATAGAAGGCTCCACTCTCCACGTTGATCCTTTCCACTCCGAACCTTCAGAACAAGTCTGTGTGAGGCTTTAGCAATGAAACTGTCATAGCAGAAGTGTGGTCTTACAGCAGCTATGATGGGGTTGTCCTGTGACATCAGAACATTAATGTGACTTGACACTTCACAGGTGGTGTTGGGTCCCTGTTTTCCTTCTTATAAATTGGAATTTTCTGTTATTCCAATAAAGTTGAGTATTTCCTTGAAAAAAAAAAAAAAACCAGACACTAGCCATCCCCCCAGGAAAAAAAGAGCTCAGAATACCCAAGAAACCATCCACAGAAATTATGAAGCTCAAAAAGAAGGAAGACCAGAAGGTGGATGCTTCAGTATTTCTTAGAAGAGAAAACAAATCAGGGGAGAAAATACAAGGCCAAACAGAGGGCAGGAACTGAAGAAAAGATTACAGAGACTGCCGCACATGGAGAACAACTGCACATGCAGCCACCAAACCCAAGGATTATTGGTGATGCCAAGAAGTGTTTACTGGCAGGAATCAAACATGGATGTCCCCTCAAAGGTTCTCCCAGAGTCATACCGATACAGATGAGATGCTTACAGGTAAACATCAGACTGAACACAGGGACCCAAATGAAAACGCTAGAGAAAGGACTGAAATAGCTGAAAGATGTGCTCCCTCATGGGAAGGAAAACATCATCATCAGCCAAGGCACTGAGGTGGAGAGGGTGATTAGGAGAGGTAGCACCTTCATGGAAACAAGTTGAGGGAGAGGAAGTAGGGGAGTGGGGCAAATGATATAACATTTGAAATGTAAACACAGAGAATTTCCAATAAAACTTAAAAAAAATTTAGATTCAAACAGGAAACAGTTACAAAGCCAATTAATTTTTCCCTTCTTATGCTACTACTCTATCTCTTTGGTTGAACAATATTTTATCTTTCAACTTTATTGTAAAAAGAGAGATATATGTACAAAATTTTAAAGGCATTTTGGCATAACACGATATGAATATATTTTTGTCAGTACTTAATTATTTTAGAGGTTTGATAGTATGCATTGAAATCTACTAGTTACCATAAGCATAAAGTACATGTAGAACACGATGTAACATGGAAACTGTCAGAGTTTTCTTGGTGTGTATAGATTAAACATAATGATTTTTCAATACCAAAAATTGCCACAAGGCTATATTCTTAGCTCTTGGATTATAAATGATTTATGGTCCGGGAGTACCACATTCTAAGACATGTTATGTCTGTTCTTTTTTGACTAGGTTATCTCACTTAGGATGATATTCTCTAGATGCATCCATTTTCTTAAGAATTTCATAAAGTCATTGTTTCTAATAGCTGAGTAGTACTCCATTGTGTAAATATACCACAGTTTTTGTATCCATTCATTCAGGACATATAGGTTCTTTCCTGCTTCTGGATATTATAAATAGAGCTGCTACAAACATTGTGGTACATATGTCCTTATTGTATATTGGAGCATCTCTGGGGTATATGCCCAGAAGTGGAATAACTGGGTCTTCAGGCAGTATGATATCCAATTTTCTGAGGAACTGCCAGACTGATTTCTGTAGTGGTTGTACCAGCTGACAACCCCACCAATGGTGGAGGAGTGTTCCTCTTTCCCAGCATCCTCACCAGCATCTCCTGTCATCTGGTATATTTTTGTTCAGTAACTTTATTATTAATTTGCTTTCTCTGTAACTAACTTTTTAGTATTTCAAGTTCAGAAAGGGTATGATCAAAAATAATTCTTCAAGGGTTCTATAAATATGCATGATGTTTATTGAATTGTACTTGGTACACTAATTAAGATGCAAGGTACCAGTAACTGTGCGCAGAAAGAACATGCATTTGATGTTATGGTCCACTCATGTTTAGAAATTATTTATGTAAATAGAGAATAGGTTCATAGTTGCACAGCCACCGAATAAATATACATTCCAACAGAGACAAGTTCCCAATTCAATGTGTTGACAGAGCTGATATAGTAATAGCAAATTTAAAAGTTAAAAAAAGAAGAACACACACACATACATACATACATACATACATACATACATACATACATATATATATATATATATATATATATATATATATATATATACACATATATATACATACATATATGGAGCAATTTCCCAAAGTATAAGGGAAAATGCAGAAAAAACAAGACCTGAAGCAATAGAAATACCAAGTGCCCTGCTAATGTTTATAAGACAAACACAAGGCCTCACCCTTAGATGAGGGAGCTAAAGGCAGTTAAGTACTCCTGACTGTTATGGAACCATTTTTTTCTCCCAGAATATGCACAGTGTAGGTTTTCCATTCTCAAATCACACATAGTAGGGGAATATCCCTCAATCCATATACATATCAGAGGGAAGAAGAAAACATTTTTTCAATCCTATCTTGCAGCAACATGGCTGAAAATTAAAATTGAAGTTTCAGAGTTATTCTAAGAAAGAAGAGGTTGTGTTTTAGTGGTAAGCACAACCTATTTTGCCACTATTTAGATACTTTTAAAGTACCTACTGATTGTGTTTCAAAGAGAAGAATCCAATAATGCTTACAGACAAATCTATAGAATTGCTCATACATCGTGTTGCTTCTTTTAAAAGACACTGAGCAAATATACTCATGGTTGGCATGGTATTATCCAGCAGCCCCCTTGGACCTTCCTTCTGACTTTCCTATAATCATCCTCATTCCCTCAGTCTTGGTTCCCATATTGACTGACTGGCTAGACCCCAGCAGAATGTCATCTAGCTTGTGACTTTACAACAGGGGAAGCAATGAAGGACTCTGCTTGAAGTGGAGCTCTTGGGAAAAGTTAAAATGTTGGCAGTGTAGTGTAACTTTCAGGATTAAAAGACATAGAATAGCATAGATAAGGGAGCTAAGAAAATGTAAGGAAGCTTTTAAAAGGAAAGTCAAAATGAAATGAAAAAAAGAAAATAAAGAAAATTAGAAAATGAAAATGGTAGTCTTTTTTTTGTGCAGATACTTAATGTATTTGCTAATGAAGGGCAACAGAAATTTCATAGTTTTTTTGTTGTTTGTTTGTTTTTAATTTTCTAAAGAAGGTTTTCTAGGGAACGTACAGTACAATTTGCAACCTGGAAGAAAGTTGGATAAATATGCCAAAATCATTATGAAATTCATGGACTAGGTAAGATGCCTGTGGATACTCTTAGACTTTGCACACTGATTAGAGCTAGGACAAAAAATGCGTTTCATAGAAGCCCCCTCCCAATCTAGGAGACAAAAAATGTAGAAAATATTACTCTTTAATGTGAGGAGCTGGATCTCATTCCTGCTCTTCTCTTCTTGTACAACTACAGAGACAGCAACTGTGTGCTCTGGCATCGGTAAATTATGATCCAGCAGGATAAAGTTTAAGAAAACATGTTTGTAGACAATGTTTGAAAGTGATAAACACAAGTGAGGAACAGTAGAGGATATAAAAGTACTTGGATGCTGATAATTTAGAAATAAAAAATGGCTCTGATATAAAATGTTTTAAAACTGATAAATACAAGTAAAGAAGGTTAAATTCAGTAAATTCAAGTAAAGATCTTTAAAATTGGTAAATACAAGTAAATTAAATTTGGTAAATGCAAGGTTAGAGGGTTTAAGAAGATGTTTTAAAGTATAAAAATGTAAGTTATAAAGATGCAAAAACTGATTTAAGGTATAAAAAGGGGGAAATGTTGAAAAATACCCCCACATGCTATTATTTCAAAGTTCAGCATTTTCATACTGATCAATGGAGTTCTGGTAAGCTCATGGATCACTGGCTGTTCATAATTCAGCTACAAGCTCAAGGTTTTAATTTCTCTTTGGCTGTCTTCCAATATAAACTTAAAAATCAATCCGTTTTCTTCTTAGTACTTTGTTCATTGTGTATGCTGTCCTCATTTTCATTGAATTCCAGGCAATATTTCATTTTTTTTATTTATCATTGACCAAGTTATCAATGTGTATAGAGTAGTTTAGTTTCTAGTGGTATGTGGGATTTTTGTTGTTGTTTTTTTTTTTTTTTTATTTTTTGTTGTTGTTGTTATTAAAGACCAGGCTTATGCCACGGTGATGTATTAGGATGAATTTGATTAATTCAATCTTCTTGAATCCATTCAAGTTTGTTTTGAGACTGATTATATGGTCAATGTTGGGGATGATACCATGAGGTGCTGAAAGGGAAATGTATTCTGTTGTTTTAGAGTGAAATGTTCTGTAGCTATCTGTTAAATTCATTTGGTTCACAACCTCTATTAATTTAACTGTGTCTGTTTAGTTCTAGTTCAGTGACCTGTGCTCTAGTTGCAGTGGGGTGTTGAAAGCACAAGTAAAGTGGTAGAAACCCTAAAGAGGAAACAAATAAATTTCTTAAAGAAATACAGGAAAACACAATCAAATGGGTGAAGAAACCAAACTAAGTTGTTTAAGACCTAAAAGTGGTAGTAGATACAAAAAAATAAATAAATAAAAGATAAATGGAGACCAACATTAAAATGGAAACCCTACGAAAAAGGTCAGCAATTACAGATGCAAACATAAACAACAAAATACAAGGGATAGAAGAGAGAAAGTCAGAGGTAAGATACTTTAGAAGATATTGACACAACTGTCAAAAAAAATTCAAAATATAAAAATCTCCAAACCCAAAATATCCAGGAAATCCAGGACACAATGAGAAGGTCAATTCTAAAAATAATAGGGATAGTGGAGAGTGAAGACTCCCAGCTCAAAGGACCCAAAAATGTCTTCAACAAAATTGTAGAAGAAAACTTCAGCAACGTAAAGAAAGAGATGACCATAAACATAAAAGAAGCTTATATAACAGCAAACAGTTTGCCTTGTACAGCGTTATATTTGCTATGATAAAAATGGAATAGGTGCTGGGGTTAAGGTAAAGTTAATATAGTGTGTTAGCTCACCTAATCTTTTACTAAGTTGGAATGTTAACCTTGTTATTGGCTCTGATTATGTGTTCAATGATTCCTGCTTTAATTGTCTTTTGTCCAATCTTGTTTGTGCACTGGACAATGGAGTATGTGTAATGGTAGTCCATCAACCAGCTTTATTTTGTTTTCTGGAAATTTATCTGGTATTATGAAATGCATTACAAATATTAGAAAAATAGATCACATTCTTGCAAGGAAACACAGTGTCTTTGTTTTTTAATTAAGACAAGTGTTGTACTAAGCCAAATTCTTCAGCTTACACATACATCCTTGAGAAACTGTTCTATCCTGAAGGAAAATGAATTAGGCCAACATAGATACTGTATAACATAAACTTGCCATGTAAACATTTGACTTCTTTGTTTGTGTTCCTGGAATTGGTCATGCTTTTTGTTGCTTGTTTTTAAAATACACTTGCTCTTTGACAGGCTGGTTTTGTGTCAACTTGACACAAACTGAAGTTATCACAAAGAAAGGAGCCTCTGTTGAGGAAATGCCTACATGGGATCCAGCTGTAAGGCATTTTCTCAATTAGTGGTTGAGGTAGGAGGGCCCAGCCCATTGTGGGTGGTGTTATCTCTGAGCGAGAAGACCTGGGTTCTATAAGAAAGCAGGCTGAGCAAGCCAGGAGAAGCAAGTCAGTAAATAACATCCCTCTGCATCAGCTCCTGCTTTTGACTGACCTGCTTGGGTTCTAATCCTGACTTCATTTGGTAATGAACAGTGAGATGGAAGTGTAAGCTGAATAAACCATTTGCTCCCCAACTTGCTTCTTGGTCATGATATTTTGTGGAGAAATAAAAATCCATATATCTATGTATTTATGTGTCTATATACCTATATGTCTGTATAACTATATATATATATTTATATGTCCATATAATTATATATTTATGTATTTATATATTTTTATATCTATATCTATCTATCTATATATATATATATAACATAAATTTATAGAGAACTCAAGAAGTTAGACTCCAGGAAACCAAATTACCATATTAATAATGGCCTACAGAGCTAAACAGAAAATTCTCAACTGAGGATTATCAAATTGCGGAGAAGCACCTAAATATGTTCTAATTTCTTAGTCATCAGGAAAATGCAAATCAAAGCCACTCTGAGAATCTACCTCAAACCTGTAATAATGGCTAAGATCAGAAAATCAGGTGACATCAGATGCTGTTAAAGATATGGAGAAAGAGAAACTCTCCTCCATTATTGGTTGGATTGCAAGCTGGTACAACCACTCTGCGAATTAGTATGGCTTCCAAACCCAGTCACTATTGCTGATACCAAGAAGTGCTTGCTGAGAGAAGCCTGATGTGAATGTCTCCTGAGAGGCTCTGCCAGAACTATACTGATACACATTAAGATGCTTGCAATTAAACATCACACTGAGCACAGAAACAGCAATGGAGAAGCTAGAGAAAGGACTGAAGGAGCTGAAGAGGTTTGTACCTCCATAGTAAGAACAACAATATCACCCAACCAATCCCCCTGAGCTCCCAGAGACTGTACCACCAACAAAAGACACACATGGCAAGGTTCATAGCTCCAGCTGCATATTTAGCAGAAGATGGCAAAGTCTGGCATCAATTGGAGGAGAAGCCTTTGGTTCTTTTATGTCTTTTTCCCCAAATATAGAGGAATGCCAGGGTGTTGAGTTTGGAGTAGGTGGGTGAAAGGGGGAGCATCCACATAGAAGGAAGGGGTGGCAGGGGGGTGATGGGATAGAGGTGAACCAGGAAAGAGGATAATATTTGAAGGGTAAATATAGACTATCCAATAAAAAGGTAAAATTAATTAATTAATTAATTAAGTAAGTAAGTAAGTAGAACTTTCTGACTGTGTTATGCAATGTTTTCTGGAAGCAGATTCATGGAATTTTTTTTTTTTTTTTACAAGCAGACCTGTGAGTGTAAATGTGATATTTGTAGAGAGTAAAAGTAGAAACTGTCAGTGAGAACACTTGCATTTCTAGCCACAAGAACAACACTGTTGATCTTGAGTCTTCACTGATCTTCACTACATTGAGAGAAGCATGACAAAGATCTTCTGGTACTTTGGCTGTTTTTGTTTTCTGCTCATAATTCTTGATTTTCAGTAGCAGCCTAGCTGTTTCTGATGGATCATGCCACTGATGCTGATTCTTCTTTGGTGACACTTTTGAATCAAACTGTTTGTATTCTGAGAGTACTGAATGAGACTGCTGGTATCCTGACAAGAAGCATCAGCATCACCCCCAAATTATTACTAAACATGTCTACATCCACTTGTCTTATTTATCATGTTTTTCCCTCCTATGTTTGGCTGGTGGGCTAGAATGTGTAGATGACAAAGTGTTTCAGAATTATTTTAAAGTAGGTTTTGAAAAATATAAACCTATATGAAGCTTGAGAATATCCTTACTAAATAAAGTATGTGTAATGAAGGACAGGCAAGAAAATCTCTCCATAGTAGTCTCTGGGAAGAGAAGAATGATTAAGTGGAAAAAAATATGGTGTCTAGCAAAAGAGATCAGCATGTAACTATAGAAATGAGGATGTGGAGACACCTTCTGGGAAATAGGATGCAACCTCACTGTGTCAAGAAATTCTTGTTCAATCTTAAAAACAGCATCTAAGAGAGAAAAAAAAGTGAATGCTACAGTTTCTGAGTTAGAACTCAGAAATTCAAGCGGGTTAAGGAATGAAGCCATGTCTTAGTAGGTAGTAAGCCACACCTCCATTTTGTTCTTAATAGTGCCACTCCCTGATAGCTAAAAAGTTCAAATATATTTAATAATCTGATGCTCATAGAGTTATAGCAATATAACAATGTAAAAATGCCTTTAGACAAGCCTCAGAATACTTCATATTCTATCAGTCTAAACATTGCTCAGAAGTCCAAAGTTCAAATTATGTTCTGAGATTCATACAATCTCATAACTAATAACTCCTATACAATAAAAATTTAAAAGCAGATCTCAGTCTTTCAACATAAAATTGCACAGGATATACACTGGCATTCCAAAAGTGAGGAAATGAAGCTTAATGAGGAAATACAGGACCAAACTAATACTGAAAATCTGCAGGACATACTATAAACTCTGCATTTCCATTTC
The DNA here is from genome assembly GCF_963924665.1 of Micromys minutus. NCBI lineage: Eukaryota > Metazoa > Chordata > Mammalia > Rodentia > Muridae > Micromys > Micromys minutus. The sequence continues at coordinate 61,702,093 of NC_137970.1, read as the reverse complement.
TGATGTCAAAACATTCTTCTGATTTCCAACTCCTATCAGGTTTGTTGAATATAACAAACTGTAGGCTTATACTTTTCAAAACATACTTTAATAAGTGTCTTTAAATGATTCAACCTCCCTTGTAGATGACTGACCAAAGGTAGGGGAGGAAAATGGCTAATAGACCAAAGGGGATGTAGACCTGTTTAGAAGTCATTCTTTGGAGCTACTACTATATCTGTTGTCTGTAGTCCAGTCTGCTATAAAAATGCCAAACATGAACCAATAACAGCAGCTTGATTCAGAAGAAATTTCATTGTTCCACCAGTAGGCAGATATCTACCAAAGTGGCAAGAAGCAGTCAGAATACCACAATTTCTTTGGTGCTTTACTTTTTACTAAGTCACAACTAGTAAAGATCAGCAAAAAAAGCCAGGTGAACCTATATCAAAGCATCATCAGCAAAGACCAACATTAACAGAGTACAAAAAAGAACAGCAAGGCATGTCCTATGCTAGAGATTCATCTACTCTCTGCTAGGTTATTCTTTTTTTTTAAATTATTGGACTTTTTAAATTTACATTTCAAATGTTATTCACTTTCCCAGTTCCCTCTCTCCAAACCCCCATCTCTTCCCCATCCTCTTGTTTCTATGAGGGTGCTCCCCCCAATATCTCCCCCACACCCACTCCTAACTCATTGCCCTGGTGTTCCCCTACACTGGGGATTGGTTATTCTTACAGTCTTTCCAAACCTTTTCAAGTGCCTTTCAAGTGTCTGCTCCAACAAAATATAATATGTCCCTTCATCAGAGAGCTCAGAAAAACAAGACATGCTTGTTCTCACCAAAACTCCCCCATGTGTTTGCTTCAAGAAAATATACTCTCATAAACAGTTTTCAGAAAAAAAAAAATCATCATAATACACAACCAGGTCTCCAAGTAAAGGAGAAATTTTACTTAGGTACTCATTTCTTTTGGGTTGGTTCCACACCTGGGTTGCATTTTCCCTTGTCAAGCACCCCACAAAACTGGCATCTCCAACATCTTGGGTTCTCTGATACAATCCAGGATTCATTCTTTACAGCTTCACAAAATGGAATCTCTGGGCTTTAATGGAAGAATATTGCTAACATATGTCTAGCCTCAGGCTTTCCTTAGCTACAGAAGGAGATTCCACAACCTCTATGTTGTATTCTTGACTCTAAAGCCAAAATCATATGGACACAGCTGCCAAGTTCTTTTGCTTGCTGGGGCTTGAAATTGGCTCCCTTATTTACATTTATATTTGTATCAGCTGATGTTGATGGTTTCCTTTACTGCTTAGCTGTTTTCTTTATTCTGTTCCCCCAAGTTAGAAGCTTAGCTGGGTGTAGTCTTGCCCTGAGGTCACCACCGCCTTTATTAAACTTAGCAGCAAAACTTTAATATTTATCTCCTTGAGTACTGGACTTAACTCAATTACACTTTCTTCTGCTCCTTTTCTCCTCATGCTGTACATTTTGTATTTTTCACTTGCTCACATTGTTCCATTTTGTTATAGATATATGAATTATTTCTAATAACCAGATTATATAGTCAATTTTAAGCTACCTTGAAATCTTTTCTTCCAAGGCTACAAATACAAAACTGTTTCAATTTTGCCTCATGCAGATTTTCTGGACTAGAGCAGAAATCAGCCTTAATCCTGCCCAAAATATCACAAGAATAGTCTCCAGATGACTTACTGATACTCTACTTCTAAAGTTCCAGACTGTCATGATCTACATTACTCTCAGCATCACTGTCTTCCACATTCCTACTTACTTAGCCTAGTAACCTCCACTTAAAGATTTCAACTTCTTTTCCAATTGCAATTTACAATTTATATTATAACACAAAGCAGCATGTTCAAGACTGTCATAAGAATATATTGCTCCCTGGTGCCTACTTCTGACTTCATCAGTATTCTAGTGCTATGAAGCAATGCAATAACCATGGAAACTCTGATAAAAGAAAGAATTTAATTGAAGCTTACTTACAGTTTCTGAGGTTTTAGCCCATTATCCTCATGGCAGTGAACATGGCAGCATGTAAGCAGGCTGACATGATACCAAAAAAGGAGATTAGAGTTCTACACTTGGAGCCACCGGCAGCAAGAAGAAAGTCATTGGGCCTGCCTTGGGCTTCTGAATCCTCAAATAAAACCTCAAGTCACAGACAACAAGGCCACACCTACTCCAGCAAGGCCCCTTCCACTCCCCCAACCCCATCTCTTAATCCTCTTAAATATCTCTGCTCCCAGATGACTAAGCATTCCAATACATGAGCCTATGGGGGTCATTACATTCAAACCATCATACCCTATAAGCAACTGTCAGAAGAAAAGGTTTCTGGAGGTTTAAGTAAATTTTCTCATTGAAGGAATAATTATCTCTTTATTCCTTTAGCATATTTTAAGGTGAACCAGCTTTATTGAGGACTAGGGAAATTTATTGAATCAGCTTTTTTAATGTGTTATCTGTTAAGGGTGGAGACATAATTTAGTTCTAATTTTGGGACAGATCAGAATCCATGTCTCCACCAAAAGCCAGAGCTGTAACTTAGATTCTATTTTTTCTTTTTAACAATGATGAATTAGTGTTCCCTTAATGTGCCTCAACAAACCCTGATAATGCCATCTTTTCGCAATGTGTGTTATATCATATTGAAAGATAGTTACAATGATCCTTTTTCTAGTGTTACCAAGGGAAATTAAGGCAAAGACCAAATATCCCAATTCAACCTATCAGTCACCTGACTATGCCACAGGAAGGACGATTTGACTTAAACTTAATTATTCCTTACATGAGATAATGTACTTTTCCTCTCCAGATAGCCAATCTTTAGTGCAGTCACTATGTATCAGCCATACGTTTCTCTTTGGTCAGCTTGCCTTTATAAATGCTATAACTTTTCCTATTTCTTCTTTTCTGTCTCCTCTTTTATGCAGGTCAGAGAATAAGAGCTCTCCTTCTGGTACCTTTAGGCTTTTCATTATTTCTCTAAAGCTACCTTGCTACCTTGCTTGATTGACCAATGTCTCCTAACAAGCAAATTAGTTTTTCTCTCCATCATTTAGAACATCTTTTGTACAGCTGCCCACATGTGTAGTTTCCCTTCCCTGAGATTTTTCTTTAAAAATAAAATAAAATTGTTTTCAAACTTCTTTTTGAGTACGTTCCCAAAGTTTTTTATTAAAATAATAAAAACCCCAATTTTGGAATTCAAATTCACATTTGATGACTCTGTATAAATTTTTCAAATATTTTGAGTAACAATTCATCAGAAAAAACATTTGAAAACAATTATGCTCATATATATGATGTCTAGACACAGATGAAGAAATAGATCTCTTTCCTTCACTGCTCACAAAAACCAACTTAACTCGGGATTAATAAATAATCTATATGAAAGACCCAAAACATTTAAATGGCTGGAAGGCATTATGGAGAGATGCCTTTCAATATATTGATAATGAAAATAATTTCTTGAATGCTATTTTTCAGGAATCAAGAAAAGGAAATGAATAATATAGTTTAATCAAACAAAAATATTATACACAAGAATATAGAAGAAAATTACTAGAGTGAAAATATAAAGAATTGGAGAAATATTTGGGAAATATTAATCTGTTTGACCATTTATATACAGTGTACAAATAGAAAAGTAGGAAAGAGAAGTAAAGTACTTATCATCAAAAGAATACGAATACAGTAAATAAACTGGCAAAGAGTCACAAAAGACTTACCTAAAAGAGATATGTAAAAGGCCTTATATAATTTATTAAGAACATTCAGTATGCCAATTTATCAGGGACCTGGAAATAACAAGTTCTTAGTGATTGTATAATTTATATTAGAATGACTCTAATTGAGAGTAATTATAATAAATGGAAAAAATATCCCTTACTTAGTGTTCAAAAATATGAAAAGAGTGTAGCATAGAGGCACCTAAACAATCTAAATATAGACTGATATATGATTCAAGTATACTACTCATATATATGTACTAGAAGGAGATGAAATTAGCTTATAAAAGAGCATGAGTTTTTGTCAAACTATTTACAATGACTGTGTTATGAAATCAGATAAATTGCCCATCAAAAATGAATAAATAAAAATACACTATATAAATATAGCTTATTTTTAGCCCCCTAAAATCAATGGAAATGGATATAGATGGGACATCATGTTAAGCAAAAAGCTGACAGACCCCAAAACAGATGGATGATATTTTTTATTCATTTTCTGTTATATATGAAAATGAAAGAAATGAAGGATAGATTTAAAAAAATAAGAAGAAATAAAGGGAGGAAGAAAGGTGATGAAGTGTTGAAGATAAGTTATAAATGAGGTGAAACAACTTGCTAATGAAAAGTGTGTAGTTATAAATTTAAGAAAATGAAAAAAGTATTAAAATTTGTAAGCACGTCTGGAAAATAATTATGGAATATATTAATTAGTGCAATTAATGGAATATACTAATTAGTACGATTAATATGAGTTAACATCTATAACTAAAAAACAAGGTGATGATTTTTATGTGAAAGAAACAATGTGATATTGAGTCCACATAATTGAATATTAATATTTGTATATTATGTTGATGCAGCCATTCACACCATAGATGCACATAGATAATATAAGAAGATATACTAGTGACAAATACAAAGACACATACTTAAAAAATGTGCATGAATGCAACCCAAAATAACATTGAAAACCAGAATTATTTTCAGAATGTGTATATTATGAGCTAGGGAGAAAGAAAACATATTAAACAACTAATATAATATTTCAATTACATAATTTTTATATTTCTGTCAAAGTACATGACTATAGTTTATTCATAATTAAGATCTAATGAGTAAACTAAACAATTGTAAACATATGAAGTATTGAATATGTTAATTAACTTGACTCCTTTATTTTACACTATACCTATATATCAATAAATCCCATTATACATTTATAATGAAAAAATGTTTTATTTGTTACATGTTAATAAAGGAAAATATTGTGAGTTGTACAGAAAAAATAATTCAAATCTTCATCTTCTGATATAGAAATAAAATGGCTAATGACTCAATCTACAAATTCCAGAAGCACCAATAAATGGTCTTGTTCAAGGCATCAATTAGTGATCTTATTTAAACCATCACTTAATGACCTTAAAGTTAAATCTTGGGTCAGTAAAATCACTCTAATGTATCAGAGGATTCACTTGCTAAATAAATCTTACAAAACTATATTTTCATTTCAAATGTGTACATAATACATTTTGTATAATGTTAAAAAACATAAGTACATATAGAATTCACACTCATGTTCCAAATATTTCTATCAGTAGATTCACTTTTGTTAAGTGAAGTTCATAAGGCATAAATTAAATGTATAATAAAAAACATAGTGCAATGAATAATTTGTAATTGACAAAGTTCTCAATCAGGATAGTTATCTTTAAATTCTACAGAAAAAAAAAATTATTTTGGTTACACCATCATTTTTATAGTAACTTGGTAAGTAAAATTGATTATCAGACATACAGATTTTATTTTGATATTGACAAAATCAAATACCATTCCTCCTTATAAAATATTAAAGATAAAAAGATGTTTTCATGGAGAATCCTACAAATGTGAAATTAAATAAAAATTACAAACTTAGAAAAAAATCAATACCACTTCAATTTAAAAGTTTTGGAGAGATAAGGCACATACATAAACATAATAAAATCAATGTCCAATAAGCAAATGTCCAACATCAAATAAAATGGAGAGAAACTTGAAGCAATCTTATTAAAATCAGATACAAGACAAGGCTGCCTACTTTCTCCCTATTTGTTCAACATAGTACTTACTTAAAGCTCTAGCTAGAGCAAAAAGACAACAAAAATGGTCATGGGAATGCTAATTGAAAAGAAATAATTTGAGGTATCACTATTTGCAGATGATATGACAGTTTACATAAGCAATCTCCAAAATTATACCTGAGAAATTCTATGGCTGATAAATACCTTCATCAAAGTAGCTGAACATTAAATTGACTGAAAACAATCAGTAGCTCTCCTTTATACAAATGATAAACAGGCAGATAAAGAAATTAAAGAAATAACATCCTCCACAGTAGCCATAAAAATATTTTTATAACACTAATTAAGCAAGTTCAAGCCCCATATGACAATAACTTTAATACCACAAAGAAAAAAATTAAGGAAGAAATTATAATATGAAAAGATATCCTATGCTCTTGACTAGTAGAATTAACATAGTGAAAATGGTAATCTTACTTAAAGCAACCTACAGATTCATTATAATCCCTGACACAATCCCAATACAATATTTTACAGACTTTGCAAGAGCAATTCTCAAACTCATATGTAAAACCAAAAAGCCCAGGAAAGACAAAACAATTCTTAAAAATAACATAGCCTCTGAAGGAATCACCATTGCTAACCTCAAGCTTTCCTATACAGCAGTAGTGATTAAAAAACAACAACAAAACTTCACAGTATTAGTATATAAACAGACTCATTTATTGATGAAAATGAATCGAAGACCCAAAAATAAACCCACAAATGTATAGATAGTTGATTTTTGATGACAAAGAAATCAGAAATATGAAGTGGACAAATGAAAGCTTCTTCAACAAATGGTGGTAGACTCACTGAATGTCTACAGGTAAAAGAATAAAAATAGATCCATACTTAGTACCCTGAACAAAATTTAAGTACATGTGTATCAATGTCCTGAACATAAAACCACATAAACTAAACCTAATAGAAGAGAAAATGAGAAATAACCTTGAATAAATTAGTACAGGAGACCATTTCCTGAACAAAACAATGGTTCAGGCCCTCATATCAAGAATTAATATAATATATGGGACCTCATGAAAATGTAAAACTTCAGAAAGGATCAGGACAGTGTCAATAGAATAATAAAGTGTCAATGTACAGATTGGGAAAATTCTTTACTAACCCTACACCTGATTGAGGGCCAATGTGTGAAATATATAATGATCTGAAGAAATCAGATACAGACCAAATAACCCAAATAAGAAAAGGGCACATAGCTAAACAGAAAATTGTCAACAGAGGAATGTCATATGGCAAGAAGCATTTAAAGAAATATTCAGGTACCAACTTTTGTGTTGGTTGTTGTTGTTGTTGTTGTTGTTGTTGTTGTGAGTGTGCCACTAGGGCATGGGCTCTGATGTCTCAGGAGCTCAAACCAGGCCTGGTGGCTCACGGGCTTCCTTCCTGCTACATGGAATCTGGATGTACAACTCTCATTTACCACTTCAGCACCATGTCTGCAAGCATACCACCATGTTTCTCACCATGATGATAACAGATTAAACCTATGAACTTTAAACTAGCTTCAATTAAATATTTTCCTTTAAGAAAAGAAAAGAAAAATGTTCAACATCCTAAGTCATCAGGGAAATGGTAATCAAAATGACTGTGGTATTCCATGTTCCACAAACCAGAATGGTTAAGTTCAGAATGCCAAGAGACAACACATATTGGCAAGGATGTGGAGGAAGAATAGTTTTCCAATGCTGATGGAAGTGTAAATATTTATAATCACTCTGGAAATCAATCTGGCATTTTCTCAGAAAATTTGAAATAGGTTTACATGAAGACCTAGCTATACTGCTCCTGGGTATATACCTAAAGGTTTCTGTACCATACTTCAAAGACATGTGCACCACCATGTTCAAAGCAGCTTTATTCATAATAAACAGTAACTGGAAACAATCTATATGCCTCTAAGCTGAAGAATAGATACATAAATGTGGTTCTATTATGCAATGGACTATTATGCCATTAAGAATCATGACATTAAGAATTTACAGGCAAATGAATGGCAATCAACAAAGTCATTCTAAAAGTCATTCTGAATGAGGTAAACCAGATCCAATTGTTATGTATGGTATGTACTCACTGATATGTGGCTATTGGAGTTTAAGTATAGAATTCACATGTCATACCCACAGACCCCAAAGAGTTAAACATGAAAGAAGAACTAAACCAGGATACTTGAATCACAATTAGAAGGGGAAACAAAATATTCATAAAAGACATAGGGAAAGAAAGATCTGGGTGGGAGAGAGGAGAGTGAAGGTAATGAAGGGGCAGGATCAGGCATAGGGAGAGACAGTACAGAGGCTCAGATGGTCAGGAAAATGAATGAAAATCTACATCTGCTGGGGGTTGGAAAGATGGGAGAATCTCTAGTTATTCACTCAGACCTGGGATAGGGAAAGCTCCTAAGAATCACTTGAGGTCACTTTAGCTAAGATGCCTAAGAGTGGAGAAATGGAACTTGAAGTGACTATCTCTTACAGCCAAGCAGTACACAGAGTTTTCAAAGTAATTCTTTTTTGAAACAACTTTATTTTACAAAACAAAGATAAATGTACAGATTTTAAGCATTTTTTGCATAAAATTATACAATACATTTTTGTCAGTACTTGTTTTTTTTTTTTTTTTTTAAAGGTTTGATGTTGTGATAAAGATCCCACCAGTAACAATGAGCATAAAGTACATGTAAAACAAGATGCAACCTGGAAATAGTCAAAGTTTTCTTGGTGTGTAAAGATTTTTTTTTTTTTTTTTTTTTTTTTTTTAACAATGAGCAGACAGTACACGTTATACAGGGTACAACCCGGAATTTGTCAATGTGTAATTGGTGGGTAAGGATTGAGCATGACTATTTTTTTTTTGTTTTGTTTTGTTTTCTTTTTTTTTTTTTTTTGTACTTCATACAGTCTGTGAGTTGTTTCTGGGGCAGTGCAAGCCTCTGGGGTTAGCATCCCACTATCAGTGACTGCATATTATGTCTGTTCTTTTGTGACTGGGTTATCTCACTCAGGATGATATTCTCTAGATGCAACCATTTTCTTAAGAATTTGGTTAAGTCATTGCTTCTGGTGGCTGAGTAGTATTCCATTGTGTAAATGTACCACAATTTTTGTATCCATTCATCTTCTGAAGGACATCTGGGTTCTTTCCAGCTTCTGGCTATTATAAATAGAGCTGCTATGAACATTGTGGTGCATTTATCTTTGTTGTGTACTAAAGTGTCTCTGGGGTTTATGCCCAGAAGTGGAATAGCTGGGTCTTCAGGTAGTACTATGTCAAACTAATTCTTAATTTGAATATTTGCAAAGAAATCAGTAACTAAATGCGAAAATCTATTATAAAGGATCACTGTTGATTGATACAATATAGATCCTAAGACTAAGTATTGAAATTGAATATATACTCTAGCCTTACAACAAATTCATCTTTTATAACATGTGCTATTGTAATTCCTAAATAATGAAAAATAATGGGGGTGGATATGAAGCTAAGAGATATATTACTTGCTTAGCCTATGGCAGGCCCTGGTTTATGTAGTGTTATAGAAATAAAGACAAAACAGTATTTCAACAGTGCTCTCTATGTTATTAACTAAGAATTGTTATATATCTTGTATAAAAGTCAAAAATTATGAAAAGAAATATTTAAATTACTATAAACGTTTTATGCTAGGATTTAGTAGTTATTTGGATCTACAAAATATAAGGACTATAAGATAGTAATAATTTAAATACTGTAAAGATGATTCAAATTGATCAAGCTCATACTTATACACTGATGTAAATTGGACAGAAATATGGATTCATTAGGCCCCAGGTACCCTAATAATTGCTTTGATTATATATATCTGCATGTTTGTAGATTTTGAACTAGTTATTGTTTTTCCACCTCTGAAAGAAAATAAGCAACCTTTAATATATTCCATAGTGGGTTTTTTGTTACTTATACGAATCTGTTTAATTTTTTTTTTGAACTTTCAGCTTTGGAAAGAGGCATCCAATTATCACAATCCTCATAAGTTCTGTATGAACATTTTATAAACTCTTGTTAGGATATTTTTCTGTCACAATGAAATCTTAAGGTTCTCTTTTTCGCTTTCTTTCATTTTTTTTACTCATTTATTATCATATTCAGGGTCTTATTAACATAGAATACTATGACTGTTTTTAATTAAATCTTTTCTGTAAAGGCCAAAGAATTGGAAAAAAATACTGCCCCCATTATTATTTCCTTGAAAGCTGAAGTGTGTACAAGAGTAAAATAACAGCCAATATGTCTTAAATAAGTTGATACATTTGTGCTATTTACTTTCTTAATGCCTGCTTACACATAGTACATTTTTTTTGAATTATGAACATAAAGTATAATTTAAACTAAAGGAGATATTAGTTTTTGTAGCCCAAATACATAAAAATGTGCTCATATAATTCAAAAAGAAAGAAAAGAAATAAAATGAAGAAAAGAAACTAAAAACCAGAGATTCCCTCCAATAGATAAAATACAGCACACCCTTATTTTTAGAATTAATATTATTTTCATAATTTCAATCATCAGAGTGAAAACCCCTAGATACTAAAATTATGTATATTTTCACAGTATCTACACTCAGAGAATTTCTATGGTAAAGATGACTTTCAAACATAGCTCTAAATAACTTTGAAGACTTCATAATAAATTAATTTTTGTACCTAATTTGAATACAAACTAATGGGAACATATACTAAACTAACAACAAAAATAGTCTCCACATTAATCCATATTTATTATTTTTTCTTATAGAACTATATTTGAATTCATTTTTCACAACAGGATAATATTGGAAACTAATAAAAATTATTGGTTTCAATATCAAATGTAATTTTATATAATTTAGAAATTAAGAGTGTTTATTTTAGACATAAAATACATCTTAAAATACAATAATATAAAAGCATTCTATTTGCATTAAGTTCAAATGATGTTCTGTGTTCATATGATGAGAAAAATATGGATAGATTAGAGGCAATTAATGAACTTCACTAATATTTATTGTGTCAAAATATTTGAAGAATTATTTTGTGTCATCCTGTTATTGTTATTTTGCTCACATAATATTCAAGAGTTAGATAAGATAAAAAAAACTATAAAAAATAATGCTCAAGTACTTTAAGTGAATATATATATATATACACATTTGGCAGCTGGCATCCACAGCTGACTATACTTCAGTGTAGAATTTTCCAACAAAATAATTTGGCAAATAAGTGTTCTTCTATATATTCTTCATGTACTAGTCAATAGTGTGCCCTTTTTGAGATATATTTAGGTATGTATCTTTTCATTATTTTGAATTAAATATTCATGAGACGTTCTTTTCTAAAAATCTCCCAATATTACTTTAAATGTTCAAATATTTTATACTTGATTTTTATATATTAGACAATGATACACCTATCTTAATAAATCTCATCTGAATAATTAGAAAGTAATCTATATTTAATTTTTTCTTTAACACCATTAACAATATAACAAACTTTAAAAATAAATCTATATATTATGAATAAAAATCAAAGTTATTTAAATGTTCTCAGTCTTTATATAGTGCCAATTTTTAATCTGGAAAACTGTTCATGGAAACACATTACCTTTGATATTTCTATCAGACTCCTTTTGATTTTGGCAGGTTTTCAAATTTTACTTTCTATAAATTAGAAGGTTCAAAAATCTTACTCGTCACATGCTTTGCTGAATGTCTGCCATTTTACTTTGGTTTGTTTGTTTTGTTTTATTTGTTTGTTTGTTTCAATTGATGTTTCTCACAATAAAATATGACATGTGAGTAATTGGAAGGAAGGTCACAGTGATAAGCTTTCATTTTCATCAAGTCACACAACATATGGCATCAATGTACTTTATGACTGAATTTTTTAATGTGTTTGTGTGGCATTTGATCCTACATCCTTGCATGTTCGCTTCAAGTGCCCTGTTGCCAAGTTACATTCATACTATTGATGTTGCTTTTGAATTCCTGGCTGAAGTATCATTTGTCAAATTTCTCTCCTCAAAATGCATTTCTTCTCTAGGAAAGGAAACCAGAATGTGTGACTCAAATGCATGCATATTATGCAGTGATTATACAATAATTATTTGAAATTTTTGGAGATTTATAAATCTCTGATATTTAACATTTTATGTAGTCATGTTTGTCTATCTACTGGAGGCTATGTCTGGTGGATTTAAGCGAACGGAAATGGGTGAGAGTGGGCAGAGGGAAGTGCCTCCACACATCTGCCACACATCTCCACAATCTGAACCAAACTGACCAAATTTGGTGCTGGTTAGAGAGCAGAGTGCAGGGGGGCTTCCAGGGAAAGCTTCAGCTTTAAGAGAGCATTCTCTTCACAGGCATTGTCACAGCTCTTGTGACAGATGTTCTCAGAAAAGGCAGTAATTCTCACATACATTCCTCTGGATAGTATCTTATATACAGATATGGGGTGGGTTTGGGTCTGACAGCAAAGTGCTTCTTATTACTTTACCATGAGATTCCTCATCTACATGAGGAAGGGCTTGGCTGTAGAGTAGGGTCTTGGGGGCACTAACCCTGCATGACTGATGCCCACTTTTCTCTCTATGAATGGCTGTGGCTATGTGACAGGGAACTAGTGCTGGAAATAGGCAAAGCTCCTAATATCTCTTGAGGGTCCCTGAAGCTTCAAGCCTTTATTTAACCTTTTCCTGCTTCCTCACAGAATCCAACACCCTACAGTTTCAAAGTATTGATACGCATTCATCAGTGTCTATGTGCTTTTGGGCTTGTGTATTTGTGTGTGTGTGTGTGTGTGTGTGTGTGTGTGTGTGTGTGTGTGTGCGTTTGTTGATTAAATCCTTTGTTACTGGACTATAAAAAGCTTTACACTAGTCTTAAGTACATTCCTCCATAATTGTTACTATTTCTCTTTTCTAGTGAACTTTTATTATTTGTGTTTGGCGATGTCATTGCATATCATGGTAGTTGAGTTATTTATCAAATTTAGTGTTATTGAATCATCATTTTATTTGCATAGTGTCAGCTGATAGGAAAAACTATCTATCTGTATGTATATTTGTTTATACACATATGAATACCTATTTAAAATATAATTATCCATAACTATACAATACAATCATGAATTCATACTGGTTTTTAAATGTCTGCTGAATATTTTATTACTTCTTTTCCCCTTATCAATAAAGTCCCATTCTAGCTATGAGGAAATGGGTTGTAACACCATTAACATTTTTAAATTGTGTAATTTTAATGTACCTGTATAGAATTGTCCATTCCAAACAATTGTTTAAACTAGAACACAAAAATTATGTGTAGTAAGGCTGATCTTACTAACAGCACTCATTCCAACACTTATTCTAATTATGTCAGTGCTTTGGCCTTTGTCATATGAAATTTCATACTGTAGAATACAATTACTCAGCATGTCATATTTTGTGTTCTTTACAGGACCCCTTTAACACCTAAACAATTTTTCTTGTTATCTTTTTTTTTCCTTTTTACTGTCTTAAGTTTCATATTTTCTTCTGTAAGATTTCATGGGTTTTAAAAAATGTCCAATACTATATTTGTACTGCTTTGAAATTACGGTAGTATCTCCTTTGTATTATCATCTTTACTTCTTCAACCCTCATTTAACTTCTCCTAAGATCTATTAATCATTTTCTAGAATTTTATTTTTCTATAATCCCAAATAATTTAAATATTTATAACTTTCATCATCTTGGCTTCTTTAACTTAGAAATAAGTATTTTACCTTTTTATTGTTTTTTACAAATCTTTCTTATAGTTTTATAGCTAGCTGGGTTGTAGTGTTTACTAATGGCATTTGTAGGGATGAATTATATTTTCTGACATTTTGTTCACTAATTCACTTACTAAAAGTTTTTATAAACATGTGTTTTATGAATGTTGTGCCATTCATTAATATCTGTTGTGAATGTTTTCAAATCAATTACAAATACTAAAAGAGGGAAATTTTTGGAACAATGGCAACTGTGATCATATATTGTTACAAGATATTGTGAAGTTTTTTTCCAAGACCTGCTAACATTTTTCTTTCAATTGGCAATGAATGAAATTAGTACTTATTATCACATATCTTCTTCAGGATGTTTGGCTGTCAGTAACAACATAGACATTCCAAAAGTTATACAATTACTTTCTTTCAGTTTAAAATTTCATGGGGCAAATAACAATCAACAGAACTGTTTTTTTTTTTTTTACTTTTATATGCCACTTTGGGTGAAATTTAGACCTTATGACGCTCTGGTATTTATTGCATTATAGTTCAGTTTGAATATTTTGTCTGTTTTTTGTGGTTCTGGAAGTGAAATATATGTCATTATACATGAAAAGTAAATGATCTAATATGTACCTACATCCTCAGCTCTTGAGATTTTGAAGATTTCAAACTTAAGATCTTTAACTGAAATGTGTTGTGTTACAAATAGATTTCTTTGGCTTGTGACTTATTTTCAAATTGTTTATAAATTATGTATGTGCAGTGCAAGACATAAAATTTAATCTTAAAAAATCAACATTTTCTTTTACTCATGATTCATGTTTTAGGTGTTGTGTAAAAACAGTCATCAACAAAATAATTAGATTTTCCCAATGATTTTCTTCAAAAACCTTTGTTCTACTGAACTGCATGTTTATGAGTATCAACTATTTTAAATCATACAATTTTATAAAGCTTCTTCATTTTAGACAATTCAACAAACACAATACTTCTTTTCTAGATTCTGGCCTTCCTGCCACTCCTCTGTCTACTCTTAATATTAGCTAATTCCTAGAACAATTGGGAGTTGATAACTTTGAAAAGAAGAAGCAGTTTTATTTTTATTTCATTTTATTTTATATTTATTTTTATTTTTTTAGGATATGATCCCAACTAGATTGAATATGGTTCCTGGGAAGGCCATATGTCCAAGTAAAAAAGGGCAATGTGAACTGCACTTGATATGTTTTTGTTTGCTTGCTTGTTTTATTTTTTTTAATTTGTTTTTTAAATAGGACAAACAGTGAGATAGGTAGTGATATGGGGCTATATCTGGGAGGACTTGAGGAATGTGGGTAAAAAATGATAAAAATACATAAACCAAAATTTTCAAAGAACTATTATAATAAGGCAATACAGATTAACCATTAACTTAAGGATTCTTTGGAAAATCATCTGGATGGAGTTATGCTGGGGGCAAACACACAAAGAAAAACATTTAGCTTAAATAGACACAGGTGAAAGGATGCTGTGCTAAAGCAAGCCCTTGAATGGACACATGATGGACATTTTGCTAATGACAATCAGGTATTGGTCCACCTTTCATTATACAGTTGATCTGCTTTGTTGAGACTTCATAGAAATATACCAACAAACAAACAAACAAACAAGGAAACAATAAAACTTTCTGTTTGTGTGCTGCAGTTTCTTGCTGCTTCCTCAGACTCAGGCTGACCAGCTGTTGTCAGCTGAAACTGTCTCACATGCTGAGTCAAGACATGTGCTGAGGCAAGATCTATGGAGGACACATGATGTTTGGAGACTATAAATTGGACTCAATGGCAAGTGATGGAGACTGATCTTGTCTTGCTCATAGAGATACCCGAGGAAGGCTTCTGGGTCTGAAGTCTTCCCTGATATTTGTTTCACTGAGAGATGCATAGCCAAGAATTTCTCCTGGCCTTCCTCCTGGTACCTCCTGCTGCCTCATGCCAAGACTGAGGCATGGTTGTCTGTGCTAGGTAGTGCGACCACTGCTGAACTGGGTTTGCTATCCTGACTCTACTGAACGGGGCTGCTGGCCTATCAGTAAAGTGTTTGTGAGTGGATCAAGCTGCAGCTGCTAACATGTGAACTGAACTCTCTATTTCCAGACAACACAGCTGTGAGTTTCTCAAAAGAGCCTTTCTAAATGGGTCCATTTCCTCTATATCCTTTCTCTTCCAGTACCTCTGGTTGGTAGTATGCTATAAAATAGAACTTAAAGCATTTAAGAATCATCAATAAAAATAGATGATGGAAAACATTAAAGGTACAAATCATATCAATTTACATATTTAAATCAGAAATTGGTCCTACTTGATAATACACTTCTTATTTAATATACCATGGTACAATTTCTGTTTTTCTCAAAACCAAAAACATCATATATGCTTAATAAAACCATCTTTGATAATTCATATTTGTTGTAGTTACTTTTCTCCATATTGTGACAAATTGGTTGACTAAGCAAATAAAGAGAAGATAGGTTTAATTAGCCTCATAATATTATGAAATAGAGTTCATTATAGTGAAATATACAATGACATAAATGGTTCCAGCGGCAGTAGCATGTTGTTGAAGCAACATTTGATCATTATATCCTGCTTCTATTACTTCCTTCCATCAGTTAGGCCCCATATCCCAAAGTTTCTATAACTTTCACCTCAAAATGCTACTAAACCGAGGTAAGTGCTCAAATATACTAAAGAACATTTGTTATTCTTATCAGAAAAATATTTTGAGAGGGATAATAATGATTACTTAATCATTGCATATTCAAAATTAAAAATGGAAATATTTAATCTCCTGAACCAATATTCCTGGAGGTTGATGGTACCATATGTTTTATTCTTAGTTTTACAATCTACGATATGACTTGGCAGCTATTGAGTCTGGGGTTGGCACCAAGTACATTATAATCAAATTAACAGTTTCAAATATATATATATATATATATATATATATATATATATATATATATATATATATATATATATCAGTAAAGCTAGGATGAGGGTACAATTTGAATATGATATTCACCATCTTCACACACTATACTAGTTTCATTTTGAATAAGATATTTGAGACAAAGGACCACTGGAATTTTGGCATAAATTGAAATGTCCCCAGGATAGTGAATCTAAACATCATTACAACTTCTTAAGTAAGTGAAAACCATGATCATTATTACTGAGCAAGTGTCCCACAGACAAGGTGACCTAAATAGTAGGTTTTCTGGTAAATAAGTGACACAAAATAAGCTTTTTTCTAACTCAAAGTGTCTGCAAAAAATCAGGCCTACACAACCAAAGACCTTACACAAAATAAGCCATAATAGTGACAAAGAGCCTTTCACCTAGGCTGGGAAATAAAGTCCATTTCACCAGGAACACGAAGAGGACTGGGTTCAATCTTATGCACTGATAACTAAAATTAACTTCAATTAGAGAATATAACATTGTACATTTATTTCATTACAGGTGTATACATAAAATTGCAATTTAACTTTTAGGAAATAATGTATGATTCATTACTGTTCTCAGGAAAAGAATATTTATCATGAACATAGTTCTTTTTTTCTCTCTCTTTTACAACTTTATTTCAAAAAAAAAGAGGAGTACATATACAGATTTTTAAAGGCCTTTTGGCATAACACTATATGAATATTTTTTGTTAGTTTGGAAGTTTCATGGCATGCATCAAAATCCCATTAATTACCATAAGCATAAAGTATATGTAGGACAGAACTTAACATGGAAACAGATTTCTTGGTGAGAATAGATTAAGCATAATAATCTTTGAATACCAAAAATTACCACAAGGCTATATTCTTAGATTTTGGATTATTAATAATTTAAGGTCCAGGTGTACCACACTCTGAGGTGGTGCTATACATTTATTTTTTCCTGAGAAGGACTGAGGCTTATTTTATTGGCCTTTGTTTTTCTTGGGCTTCATATGGCCTGTGAGTTGTTTCTGGGGTGTTCAGAGCTTTCTGGAGTCAGTATCCAATTATCACTGACTGCATATTATGTCTGTTCTTTGATGACTGGGTTAACTCACTCAGGATGATATTCTCTAGATGCAGCCATTTTCTTGAGAATTTCATAGTCATTGTTTCTGACAGATGAGTAGTACTCCATTGTGTAAATATACCAGAGTTATTGTATCCATTCATCTACTGAAGTACACCTGGGTTATTTCCAGCTTCGGGCGATTATAAATAGAGCTGCTATGAGCATTGTGGTGCATGTGTCTTTGTTGTATGTTGGAGCTTCTCTGGGGTATATGCCCAGAAGTGGAATAACTGGGTCTTCAGGCAGTACTATGTCCAATTTTCAGAGGAACAAAACAGACTGATTTCCAGAGTGGTTGTATCAGTTTACAACCCCACCAGCAGTGGAGAAGTGTTTCTCTTTCTCCACATCCTTGCCAGCATCTGTTGTCATCTGAGTTTTGGATCTTGGCCAATCTGACTGGTGTGAGGTGGAAACTCAGGGTTGTTTTGATTTGCATTTGCCTGATGGCTAATGATGTCAAACACTTCCTTAGATGCTTCTCAGCCATTTGATATTCCTCAATTGAGAACTTTTTGTTTAGCTCAGTACCCCATTTTAAGAGGGTTGTCTGATTTTCTGGTGTCTATCTTCTAGAGTTCTTATATACATTGGAAATCAAGTGTTTAATGCTATATTACTTATTACACTATTCCATATGCTGGATCAGGAAAGAAAAAAATTAAATGTATTTACTTTTTATTCAGATATTTCTATTATTATTTTAGATGAAATTTGTTTAACATACCTATCTAAAGTACAAAATGCAAGTATATCTAAACACTCAAATTTTACAAAAGATATCACAATCTGTTTGAGAATGTTTTCATTATTTCTATGCTCATATCTGTACATTAATCAATTAACACTCTCACAGTGTTTCAAAAACCTGAAATTTTTGTAATATAATGATCTTGCTATTTTGAAAATTGCATAAGCATATTAATAAACTGATATGACCTTCTCTAGTATACTGATTATGAACATAATTTTTAAAAGTCTGTACATGCTCATATAGACCTTAAATTCTGAATATTTTTCAGTGTTTTTTTTTTCCAGTCTTAAAGTTCAGAACCCACAGGATTCTAGGGCTGCCTGCTTACTAAGTTAATTTCCTCAATCCAGAAACATAAAAAGAAAATTTTTATATAGATTTACTTGTCTAGGAAAATTTGCAGAGTTTATTTATTTTGAAAAATATTTAGAGACTATATTTTTTTTATACATATAAATTTTGCAAATTAGTTTTTATACTATCTTATTTTTATTTTTTTGAATCTTTCACTCATTAAAACTTCAAACAAAATGTTGAAAAATGGTAAAGTTGTGTATTATATTATCTGGATATATACATATATATATATGCTTAATTTGGTATTTGTCACCAAGTTTGAGAATTATTCAGCCATTGTTTTCATGGCTTTGTTTTTCTTTCTTTCTGCTGTTACAGTATACCTGTGGTAGATACATTCACATGACTTCATGAAATTCTTAGGTAAATGAATGGAATTAGAAAACATCATCCTGGCTGAGGTAAAAGTCACAAGAAAACACACACATGATATGCTCTCACTGATAAGCAGATATTAGCCCCCAAAAGCATAGAATACCCACAAAACAATTCACAGAACTTGTGAAGTTTAAAACCAAGGAAGTCCAGAATGTGGATGCCTCAGTCCTGCTTAGAAGGGAGAACAAAATACTCACAGGATGAAATACAGGAACAAATAGAGGAGTGGAGACTGAAGAAAAGATCATCCAGAGACTGCCTCACTTAGGGATCCATCCTATATGCAGCCACCAGACCCAGTCACTATTGCTGATAACAAGAAGTTCTTAATGTCAGGAACCTCATATGGATACCTTCTCATAGGCTCTGCCAGAGGCCTAGTGATACAGATGAGGATGCTTGCAGCTAACCATCAAACTGACCCCATCTCTGGGACCTCAATGGAGAATCTAGAGAAAGGGCTGAAGGAACTGAAAGAGTTTGCAACCTCATTGCAAGAACAAAAATATCAAGCAACCAAAGCCCTCCCTTGCTCCCAGAGACTAAAACACCAACCAATGAGTACACATGAAGAGACTCATTGTTCCAGTTACATATGAAGCAGAGAATGGCATTGTCTCGAATCAATTGGAGGAGAGGCCCTTGGTCTAGTAAAGTCTCTTTTTCCCAGTGTAGGGGAATGCCAAGGTGCTGAGGTAGGAGAGGGTTGTTGAAAGTGAGAAGGGGAGGGGTTTGAGGTTGGGGAGTAGGGGTAAAAGGAACATTTGAAATTAAGTACAATGAATGTCCAATAAAAAAGATAAAAAATAAAAAATAAAAATATGAATTAATTTAAGGTCAAAAATATTTTTTCAACCAGATACGTAATATGAAATCAAGTCATCATGTGTGCATGATGATAATTGACTTAATGTTCAGGATTACATTTCTATCTCATATTTCTTCAGTGTTTATCAATGAATATTCTGAGTGCTCTATTTCTGGGGCACAAGTTACTAAGGTATTGCTCTTAAACCTGGCATACTAAGACCTTTCCCTCAGTCAAAATAGCTTTGAAATTCAGCATTACATCATAGTACTAAAGGTCCTTGCACCATAACAGGTTTCTCCATTTGTTTCCAGTACTGTCTGATGCTTGGGGGCACAATTTCAATTGCAAACCACATCTTGGTCTGATTGCTTGTCAGTGTGTATATTCTAGTTTTAATGCACAACATTCACAACAATGATAATTAATTCAATGCCAGGAGTGATCTCCATGGGTTTCTCTTTTCCTTAGTGTTTACATTAAATTTCTGGATTCTCTGTCATGCTGTTCTACCAGAAAACTGTAATATTCCTTTAGTTGTTCTTCCTCAATGCTGGAACTATATAGAACCATGTTGTAGGCTTACAGTTCTCAATCTCTTACAATTTCCATGTGTCTTTTCAACCTTTACATATATTCTATTTCTTTGGAGAAAATACCTTAAACTCTGCCTAACAGGTAAGGTGAGATCAGATCATACTTTATCTGAAACAGAATTCATGATATATATAAAAAGAATGTTTCATTTCAGGATTTTCCTCATCTTCTGTGCTTGCCTATGTGCTTCTTTTTAGCCAGTGGTATATCTATTCTCAATTTCTATTAGAGCTGACTTTTATTTTTTTTATTGGATATTTTATTCATTTATATTTCAGATATTATCCCATTTGCTGTTTTTTCCTTTGCAAACACCCTATCCCATCCACTTTCCACATGATTCTATGAGGGTCCTCCACCACCCACCTACCCACTCAACCTTATTGCTGGTGTTCCCTTAAACTGGGGCATTAACCATTCACAGAACCAAGGGCCCCCTCCCACTGTTGCCAAATAAGGCAATCATCTGCTACAAATACATTTGTAGCCATAGATCCCTCCATGTGTAATCTGGTTGGGAGTATAATCCCTGGGAGTTCTGGGTGGTCTAGATGGTTGATATTGTTGTCCATCCTATGGGGTTGCAAACCCCTTCAGCAATTCAGTTTTTTTTCCCCCAGCTGCACCATTGTGTTCCCAGTTCTCAGTCCAATCGTTGGGTGCAAGCTTCCTCATCTTTACTGGTCAGGCTCTAGAAGAGCCTCCCAGGAGACAGCTATAGAACATTCCTGTCAGCAATCACTTCCTGTCATCACAATAGTGTCTGGGTTTGGTATTTGTATTTCGGGTCAAAAACCAGGTGGGGCAGTCTCTGAATGGTCTTTCCTTCGGACTTTGCTTCACACTTTGACCCTGTATTTCCTTTAGACAGGAGAAATTCCAGGTTAAAAAATGGGAGATGAGTAGATGACTCTATCCCTCAACAGCAGGCCTTGCATAACCTCTGGATATGGTCTCTACATGTTCCCCCTTCTCTTTATTGGACATTTCAGCTAATCTCATTCCCATTGGGTCCTGGGAACCTCTTGCTTTTCTGTCATCTGGGGCTTTCTGGTAGCTATCCCCACCTCCCCATGCCCTACTGCTAGACAAGTCTCTTCAATTTTTAGATCACCTGTAAATCATCTCTTCCTATAACTGGTCCAGCCCCTCACCCTTCTTTCACTCCATCTCCTCTCATCCTCCCAAGACCTTCCCAGCCTCGACCACCTGCACTTTGTTCTCACTTCTAAATGAGGACTGAAACATCCACACTTCCGTCTTCATACATTTTGAGCATCATATTACCTGTGAGTTGTATTGTGGATATTTGAAGCTTTCCCCCTATATCCATTTATCAGCAAGTGTATTCCATGTGTGCTTTTTGTGACTGAGTTACCTTACTCAGTATACTATGCAAAAAAAAAAAAAAAAAAAAAAAAAAAAAAAAAAACACTCAATAAAATTCTTGCAAACCAAAACCAAGAACACATCAAAACATCATTCATCATGATAAATTAGGCTTTATCCCATGGAAGCAGGGATGGTTCAATATATAGAAATCCATCAACTTGATCTACTATATAAGCAAGCTCAAAGAAAAAACAAAATACAAAACAAAACAAAAACAAACACACATGATTATCTAATTAGATGCTGAGAAAGTACTTGATAAAATTCAATACCCCGTCATGTTAAAAGCCTTGGAAAGAACAGGAATCCAAGGCCCATACATAAACATAATAAAAGCAATATACAGGAAACCAGTAGCCAACATCAAACTAAATGGTGAGAAACTTGAAGCAATCCTACTAAAATCAGGGACTAAACAAGACAGCCCATTCTCAACCTACTTATTTAGCATAGTACTGGAAGTCCTTGCCGGAGCAATTAGACAGCAAAAGGAAATCAAAAGGATACAAATTGGAAAGCAGGAAGTAAAAACATCACTATCTTTAGGGTAGTTTTATTCATTTCCTTCACCCATTTTACTATATGTCCTTATATTTATATTTTATTTTTCTTTAAAGGTTTCTATGTATGTAATTGTATTTTTCTCTATTTCTTTAAGGTATTTGTTTCCTCTCTTTAAGAGACTCTATAATATTCATAAGATTAGATTTAGTGCCTTTTGTGGTAATTCAGGTGTGTTATAATATTCAAAGGCTTGCTGTCATATGATAGCTGAATTCCAGTGGTGCTATTTTGCCATGGCTCTTGTTGGTTGTGTTCTTAAGATTGCCTTTGATAATCTGTTTGCCACTGGTGTTGGCAGGCCTGCTGTTCCTTAATGGCTGCAGGTCTCTTGGATTACAAGTAGTTGTATGAACCAGGAAATGGAACACAGAGGGGATAGGGCAGACCCCATGACTGCTCTGCTTGCCTTTGTACCAAGTTGGAACATGATTATGGCATGAGCATAACACTTTGTCATCCCTGGTAGCAGCAGACATCCAGGGATGCAGGCAGAGCTGTGGCTCAGGAAATTGAGTGCAGAGGGTATAGGGTAGAACTTTGACTAGAGGGGTTGTCAGATAAAGAATTAAGGAAAGGGTCTCTTGTCACTTAGTGTTTCCTGATGGGGGCAGGACTTTGGGATTGCAGGTAGGAGTGTGGATAAGAAGATAGAGTGACTTACTTATACATTTGTATGTAAAGATGATACGTTAGATAGATGTGAATTACATGTAAAACTATAATTAGAAAAATCCAAAAGCTCATAGCGTAATAAATGAAGTTTGATGTGATTTCTACTAAAAGACAATAGTAAGTAATAGGAATACCTATATTAATCCATTTACTGATTTACTAAAAAAAAAAAAAAACCAAAAAACCTGACATTGAAAAATCTATTAAAGACAAACAGACAAACACACAAAACAGGTACATTATCTCAAACTGTTGGAGGTTGAAAGATACAATATATTGTTCTCAATAATTGATCCACTGGTGTGGACTGTCTTGGCTTCATTATATCTTAACATATTGCTTCATTATTAATGAACAAATGAGGGAGATGGGAGAAAAATAAGGAAGTAACAGAAATCGTGATAAGGAGACAGGAAGCTAAAAACAAATTCACAAAAAGATAGATGTATGATATATTTTATTTTAATTTTGGAAATAGGCAAAATACTGGTGTTACACCTTAAATAGAAAAGATTTCTCACAGACTCATATGCTTGAGACTTGCATTCTAGTTGATGGAAATTTTAAGAACATTACCTTGGTTTCAGTAAGTAGATGATTCAGCATGGCTTTTATGGATTACTTGATTTGGAAATTGACCTTCTGCTCTTTATAACACTGAGACTGCTATTATGTTATTCTTCATTTCACATTTAAAGTGATAACAGCTGTAAAAAAATGGACTGAGACCTTTAAGCTCATGAACCAAAACTGCAATTTCCTCATTATATTTTACAGGTATTTGTCATAGTGATATAAGTCTTATAGAAGTGGTTTTATTTACTCTTCTAAGAACTCAAATTGTTGAGATATAAATAGGTTTATGAATAGACTAATGATCTAAGGCAAAATTTTCTCCAAAAAATAAGTACTTTTTTCTTGTAGGCTTGACTTCTTAAAAAGATGAATTCAAAATAAAACAGGTTGAGGGAAAAAAATAAAAAGATACTAAAATACTAATAGGAAAACAGCAGCAGATTATAATTACCTTCATTTAGTTTCACTGGGTGTGTGAATGAAGAATTGTTGAGAAATGCCGTGGATAATTGTTAGCAGGAGGCTGTGGCATGAAATTATAATCTTGAGATAGGATGAAGTCAATAGATAAATATTAACCTCGTTTTAACAAACAAATGATTTCATTTTCCTCTTATGTTTCAATTGTTGCCAGTGACAATAGCTTTAATGAAATACATATTCTTCATCCAATCAGTAAACAAAATTGAGTGGAAAAGAGCAGAACTTTATTAAATTAGAACAATTAAAGTTTTCTACACAGTATTTAACATCACGTATGTCTTGTCTGACTTTATCCCATAGTAATTGGCTATTGTAACTATTTTACCTCTTTAGTCTCTTGCTTTTCTTCTCTCTATTTGCATCATTTGGAGAAATATTAGTAGATATGGTAACAAAATGTTTCTTAGCATTCTATATCTGTCACTACAGAAAAAACAGTCTTTTTCTAATATCCTACAACAAAAGTTCTAGACATTTCATTGTATGAGTATGTGAACTTTTACACATATATAACAACTAACTGTTCTCATTTAGGATATTTCACTATATGCCTGGGAACACATTATTTGATCATATCAGGACTTAGAATAGTGGAAGTTATTATGAAACATATTAATATTTATTATCACAGAATAAAAGTTCCTGAAATGAAATAATGGCACTATTAAAAATGAAATGTAAATGAGTTGAGATAGATAAATCAATATTCATTATTTTCTATATTTCTAATATCTTTGACTCACCATGCATCAAACAACATATTCAGGAACAGTCAAAAGAATGTCTAATTTTGATAAAATTTGCACATATTGCATCAATTTCTATGTTATTCTAAGTTGAGGTGAAATATGAGTTAATATTGTTATTTATTCACAAAAAAAAACTATAGTAGTGGAAGTCAGATTTCTTTTTATTTCTTGTTTTGTAAATATATATATATATATATTTGTTTTCTTTATATTTTGGACTTCATACAGTCTGTGAGTTGTTTCTGGGGCAGTGCAAGCCTCTGGGGTTAGCATCCCAATATCAATGACTGCATATTATGTCTGTTCTTTTGTGACTGGGTTATCTCACTCAGGATGATATTCTCTAGATGCAGCCATTTTCTTATGAATTTGTTTAAGTCATTGATTCTGGTGGCTGAGTAGTATTCCATTGTGTAAATGTACCACAATTTTTGTATCCATTCATCTTCTGAAGGACATCTGGGTTCTTTCCAGCTTCGGGCGATTATAAATAGAGCTGCTATGAACGTTGTGGTGCATATATCTTTGTTGTGTATTAAAGTGTCTCTGAGGTATATGCTCAGAAGTGGAATAGTTGGGTCTTCAGGTAGTACTATATCCAACTTTCTGAGGTATCGCCAGACTGATTTCCAGAGTGGTTGTATTAGTTTGCAACCCCACCAACAGTGGAGAAGTGTTCCTCTTTCTCCGCAGCCTCGCCAGCATCTGCTGTCATCTGATTTTGGATCTTGGCCAATCTGACTGGTGTGAGGTGGAATCTCAGGGTTGTTTTGATTTGCATTCCCCTGATGGCTAAGGATGATGAGCACTTCCTCAGATGTTTCTCGGCCATTAGGTGTTCCTCAACTGAGAATGTTTTGTTTAGCTCTGTACCCCATTTTTTAATAGGGTTATTTGATTCTCTGGTGTCTAGCTTTTTGAGTTCCTTGTTTACCTTGGATATTAGGCTTCTATCTGATGTGGTGTTGGTAAAGATCTTTTCCCATTCTGTTGGTTGCCTTTTTGTTTTCTTGACAATTTCCTTATTCTTACAGAAACTTTGCAATCTCATCTAAGTCCCATTTGTTAATCTTTGACCTTAGAGCTTGAGCCATTGTTGTTTTGTTCAGGAAATTTTCTCCTGTGCCTATGTGTTCTAAGGTTTTCCCTACTTTCTCATCTAATAGTTTCACTGTATCTGGTTTAATGTGGAGCTCTTTTATCCACTTACACTTGAGCTTTGTACAAAGAGATAAGAAAGGGTCTATTTTCATTCTTTTGCATGCTGAGTGCCAGTTGGACCAGCACCATTTGTTGAATAGGCTGTCCTTTTTCCATTGAATGTTTACTGCTCCTTTGTCAAAAATCAGGTGACCATATACATGATGGCTCATTTCTGGATCTTCTATTCTATTCCATTGATCCACATGCCTATTTCTGTACAAGTACTATGCAGTTTTCAGCACAATTGCCTTGTAATATATTTTGACATCAGGGATAGTGATTCCCGCAGATGTTTTCTTGTTGTTGAGGATGGATTTCGCTATTCTAGGTCTTTTGTTATTCCATATAATATTACACATTGATCTTTCCAATTCCATGAAGAACTGGTTGGAATTTTGATGGGGATTGCATTGATTCTGTAGATTGCTTTTGGTAGGATGGCCATTTTTAAAATGTTGATCTTTCCAATCCATTAGCATGGGAGATCTTTCAGATTTCTACTCAATAAATAATTGAAATTCGAATAATGGCTTATATATAAGTTCTTACACAGAACCTACTATTTAAAGACACACAATAATATAATTATATTCTGAAATTAAAACATAGTAACAAGAAATAGTAAGTACTTTATATAGTGAATATTTTGAGCACTATAGCTTGTCACAAAAATATAGGTTCCAACATGACACAATTTTCCGGCATTGTTGCAAATTTCGAGAACTATAGTTCTAAATATGTATCATTTAAAAAATGCATTAAAACATAACTTTGGTACATTTTGTAGAAATATCAATAATTAAAATATTTTTATCTTTATATAAGTGGAAAGAAAGATGAAGATACAAACATAATAAAAGGAATAAATGAGAAAAAATTCTAACAAAGTAAATTTCTGATTTTTCTTGAGAGAAAAATGATTTAACTTGAACATAAGTAAAAGGAGAATTTTCAGTGACTTTAAAACTTGTACGGTCACAGTATTTCACATACATTACAGCTTCTGTTTCATAATTAACTAATAAGCTTGGAATGAATGTTCTTACACCTGGATGAATTATAGAATGATGACATCAAAGAATAATTGATTCTGGGAAAAACAAAATAAAACAAAACAAAAATAACAACAACTACCTAAAGATATTGAGCTGGAAATCACTAGAATATACTTGAGACTGAAAAAAATGAAACAACTGTCATTTATTTTTTAGTTACCATAGATGTGACACAATTATATTAAACTGCATAGGTCCCTTATTTTGATGCATCAAGATATTGATTTTAACTTGTACTCTGTTTGGCACTTCTCTTCTGCTCTACATTCACATCTTCCTTTCTGGAAGATGAGAGCCAAACAATCACTTCTAAACTTAAACTGCACAATGTACTCACACTACATATAAATAGCAGCCATGTTTGCCTGCAGAACACCTGCACAAAAATCAAGCCACTAAACATGAAAGCATGAAGGGAGGAGGAGTTCATGAATCCCACCAGTAACTAAGGAGGCATTGAGAGTTGATCACTTCTATAGAAGGTAAAATAACTTTTAAAGGGTGTGGCCCTTTTATTTTGACCATACCTTAGTTCTTGATTCCATATCTAGAACAAGAGAAATTGGACTCTGTTTGTTTTTGGGGAGGACACAGAGATGATTGATTAAAGGGAATGTAGTAGATCTAGGAGGTGTTCAAGGAGATAGGATAGAAGTCACCCAACTACTGTGTATGAAATTCTGAGAGAATTAATTAATATGTTCATAGAAGGTGTGATATTGATTTGTGGTATATTTTGGTAACAGATTCTATTTCCTGAATTCATTTGTTCTTGGGCTTTTCTCAAAAAAGCACGTGAACTATTTTTTAACTCTAAAAAAGAATGGGAAACATTTATCCTTTAAATACACCCTTAGGTTAGTAATAATGGAGATACGATGTAATTGTGCCTACACAGAGCAAATTGCCAGCTAAAATGGAATTTTATAGCAGGCCAATCAAAGACTTTATCTAATTTTCTTTTCTCAGTATGAAGAGAAACACCACCAGACATTGGATTGCCTCCGTGTAACTTAAGACACGGACTTGCTTTTCTTTTTTTAGCACAGTGCAGAATATTTACTCTTGTGTTCTTGATCCATTCAACCCTTATTACAAAAGTCCTCTGTAAGTTTGACACTTAGTACTGGTGAGGCACTTATTTCCCAAGAGTAGCTCTAGTGATTGAAAACTACACATTAGCAAACTGCTAACTAAAAACAAATTGTTATCTTTTCATTATGAGCATCCTGGCCTGGGTCCTTCAATTCCATGGATAATTTGTCCTGCCTATATTTTTTTAATTCTCTGGGTTTTCTAAGAGCTCATTTATGTTTAAACTTGCCAAGCTAATTTGATGAACTGCATCATAGTTCAGAAATCCTCATTAATTCTAGCCAACATCATAGCAGAGCATGAATAGCACAAAATTTGCTTAATTTATAGTTTACAGAGTGAAGTAAAGACTAGAGAACTGTCAAGTGTGAAAGAGATATCAATTTTCCATGGCATAGTTATTTATTCATTTTGTATCCTTTTTTCTATAGAAAGCATCTGAAATAATAAAAATTAATTATCTTATAAATGTAGAAAAAACAATTATATCACTGTTACAGTGGCTCATATTTCCATATGCTTTTAAAGAAATAGCTTTAGTTCCTCAAAAAAATCTTCCCTTGGACATGAAATTTTCACTTAGTTGCATATCTATTGGTCTATACATATATTGGTTTAGCAAAATATCAGAAGTAATTTGTTTTTTCACCAAAAAATAATTAGCAGGCTTATTTGAAATTGGACTATTGTAACTTGTACACTAAACAGCCTGGATGGCATTAATGCTTCTGTTTGAATTAAAAATAAATGAAACACAAATAAAATAGGAAACAGTTAGGGTATAGTTGATTTCTTGGCAAAAAATTAACATTAAGAAGAACAAGGAATACTAAAAACTGCCACAAGGCTATCTTCTTAGTTCTTGAGTTATTATTGATTCAAGATCTAGGTGTACCCCACTCTGTGAGGGTGCTATACACTATACACTTTTTGTCTTTTCTTTCTTTCTTCCTTTCTTTCTTTTTTCTAAGAAGGACTGAGGCTTTCTTTTATTTTTAGCTTCATATGGTCTGTGAATTGTTTCATGGGAATCCAGAGATTTCTGAGACTAGTATCTAAACATCAGTGACTGAATACTATATCTGTTCTTTTGTGACTGGGTTACCTCACTTAGGATGATATTCTCTAGATGCATCCATTTTCTTAAAAATTTCATAAAGTCATTGTTTCTGGTAGTTAAGTAGTACTCCATTGTGTAAATATACCACAAATTTTTGTATTCATTCATCTACTGAAGGACATCTGGGTTCTTTCCAGCTTCTGACTATTATAAATAAAGCTGCTATGAACATGGTGGAGCATGTGTTTTTATTGCATGTTGGAGTATCTTTTGGTTATATGAAGAGAAGTGGAATAACTTTTTAAACACCAAGAACTCTTTGACTATTTTCATGTTATGTTTTGTTTTACATAAACTTTATGATCATTAAAAGAGTAAGATGTCAATGCATTCTATCAAAGCTTTAAAAACATTCAAGCACTGACAAAAATATATTCATATAGTTTATGCTGAAATGATTTTAATAATCATACATGTATCTTTTTAAAATAACGTTGTAAGGAAAAAAGAAGAACAGGGAATAAATGAGCACAAAGTATTTCTTATCATACTAAATTTGTGACCATATTCTCTAAACCTATGGGAACAGGATATCTTTGGGTGTAACTATCATGACCTTTTTGTATAACGTTATTTAATTGAAATATTCCCTGCCTGTTTTCAATCTAAAAAAATATTTATCTCTCTGAAAACAATTTCATAGTATTGTATTTATTAATTATTTTTATTTATTTATTTATTAAACTGAACAACTTTATTTTAAATTATAAAGATAAATGTACAGATTTTAAGTATTTTTGCATAAAATTATATGAATACATTTTTGTCATTTGTTGAATACATTTTTGACATTACTTGGATTTTTTTATAGGTTTGATAGTATGCATTAATATCTTACTAGTTACAATGAGCATAAAGTACATGTAAAACAAGATGTAACCTGCCAATAGTCAAAGTTTTCTTGGTTTGTAAAGATTAAGCATAATGGTTTTTTTTTTTTTTTTTTTTTTTTTTTTGTCTTTCTTTTTTCTTGAACTTGATATAGTCTGTGAGTTATTTCTCGGGTGTTCAGAGCTTTCTGGGGTTAGTATCCAACTATCAGTGACTGCATATAATGTCTGTTCTTTTGTGAGTGGGTTATCTTCCTCAGGATGATATTCTATAGATGCATCCATTTTCTTTTGAATTTTATAAAGTAATTGTTTCTGATAGCTGAGTAGTAATCCATTGTGTAAATATACCACAATTTTTTATCCATTCATTTACTGAAGGACATTTGAGTTCTTTCCTATTTTTGGCTATTATAAATAGGGATGCTGTGAACATTGTGGTACATGTGTCTTTCCTGTATGTTGGAGGGACTCTGGGGTTAATGCCCAGAAGTGGAATAACTGGGTCTTCAGGTAGTACTATGTCCAAATTTCTGAGGAACTCCCAGAATGATTTACAGACTGGTTGTAGCAGCTTAAAACCCCACCAACAGTGGAGAAGTGTTCCTCTTTCTCCACATACTCGTCAGCATCTGTTTTCATCTGAGTTTTTGATCTTAGCCATTCTGGTTGGTGTGAGGTGGAATCTCAAGATTGTTTTGATTTGCATTTCCCTGATCGTTAATGATGTCTAACACTTCTTTAGATGCTTCTCAGCCATTTGATATTACTCAATTGAGAACGTTTTGTTTAGCTCTGTACCCCATTTTTAATAGGGTTGTTTGAGTCTCTGCTGTCTAGCTTTTTGAGTTCTTTGTATACTTTGGATATTAGGCCTCCATCTGATGTGGGGTTGGTAAAGATCTTTTCCCACTCTGTTGGCTGCTGTTTTGTTTTCTTGACAGTGTCCTTAGCTTTAGAGAAACTTTGCAATCTCATTAAGTCCCATTTGTCGATATTTGACCTCAGAGCATGAGTCATTGGTGTTCTCTTCAGGAATTTTATCCTGTGCCTATGTGTTCTAAGGTTTTCCCTACTTTCTCCTCTAATAATTTCAGTGTACCTGGTTTAATGTGGAGATCTTTGATCCACTTGCACTTGATCTTTGTACAAGGAGATAAGAAAGAGTCTATTTTCATTCTTCTGCATGTTGAGTGCCAGTTGGACCAATACCATTTGTTGAAGAGGTTGTCCTTTTTCCATTGAATGTTAACAACTCCTTTGTCAAAAATCAAGTGATCATATATGTGAGGGCTCATTTCTGGATCTTCTATTCTATTCCACTTATCCACATGCCTATCTCTGCACCACTACCATACAATTTTTAGAACAATTGCCTTGTAATATAGCTTCAGGTCAGGTATAGTGATTCCTGCAGATGTTTTCTTGTTGGTGAGGATGGATTTAGCTATTCTAGTAACTTTTTTTGATTACTTTTAGTTTGATACAAAATATTTTGTGACTATTTTGAAGAGTGTTGTTTCACTAATTTTTTCTCAGCCTGTTTTTCTATGAAGTAAAGGAAGCATAGTGATTTGTTTGACTTACTTTTATATCCGGCCACTTTGCTAAAGTTGATTATCAGGTGTAGGAATTCTCTGGTGAAATTTTTGGGGTCACCTAATTATAATATTGTAATTTTTGTTTAGAGAAACTCTTTATTTCGACTAGAATGTTTTGTAACATTAAAAATATGCATCTGCTTGCATTCTTCTACATGTAGTCATTCAGTTATACCAGCACCATATTTTAAACATGTCTTACATTTCCATTGTATAGCTTCTTGTTTGTCAAATTCAAATATCCTTCAATGTGTAGTAATTCCTGGGTCTCCTATTTGATTTCATTGATCAAACCGTTTGTTTCTGTACCAATACCACTATTAGATTTTTTTAAAGGTTTTTCAGCATCTAATTAGATGATAATTCTTACATCTAATAAAATAGACTTTCAACCAAAAGTAATCAAAAAAGCTAGAGAAAGACACTTTCTACTCATCAAAGAAAACATCCAACAGAATGATGTTTACATTCTGAACATTTATGCAACACATGCAAGTGCAACCACATTAGATAAACAAATATTACTAAAACTAAACCCCACATTAAACTCCACACACTAGAAGATAATGTGGAAAATAACCTTGAATGTATGGATAAGGGATACAATCCCAGAATATACATATAGCACAGACAGTGATGTCAACAATCAATCAAAGGGAACTTATGAAAATCAACTCTCTTTGAAGCAAAGAACACAGTCAATTGGACAAAACAGCAGGATACATAATGGGAAAAACACTTTATAAACCTTACATTTGGCAGAGGATTAAATTCCAAAATGTATAAAGAACTTACAAAATTAGACACCAACAATCCAGAACCCAATTAAACAATGTAGTACAAAACTATAAAGAGAATTATTAATAAAGGAACCTCTAATGTCCAAGAAACACTTAAAAATGTTCAGCATTCATCCTTAATTTGGAAGTGCAACTTAAAATGACTCAGATTCTACCTCACACCCATCAGATGAACTTAAGCAACAGCATATTCTAGTGAGGATACAGAGAAAGAAGAAGACTCCTCCTAGAAGCTTTATTTCCCATAGCCAGACACTGGAAAAAATGTATGTGAACTAAAGAATGGATAAAGAAAATGTGGTTCATTTACACAATGGAATGCTATAAAGCTATAAAATATAAGGGTAACATAAAATTTGGAGTTGCTTTAGGGTCCATGAATCACTGAAAGATGGTACTCCAGACTCAAATGGTGTATAAAAGCAAAGAGCATTTATTCCCTCATGCAGGGCCCCAAGTCTGTCTAAATGGAAAGATCCCTATTTAATTCACAGATTCAGTTTTAATTCCAAAATGAGGAACAATACAGGGGTGTTGGGAATTCATATCTTGATTGGTGGGTTTTATGTCTGGGGGTCTGTGTAATGCTATGATTCAAACTAAATACTCTTTTGTCCTGCAAAGGAAGTGTAATTCTTAACCTCTTGTCCACAAGCTTGGTTAACTGTCCTATTGTAACCTGGGGAGGAGTACCATTTGAAATAAGCCTAATATAATTACAGTAACTGATTTCCCCATTTCTGGGAAGAAGAAACTTAGATCTTATCTCCTGAACTGCTAGTTTGCAGCCTGCCATGGAATCAGCCTGGTTCAGGTCAGTTTACTCCTTTTATTCCCAGCTAGAATTAGGAACCATCTTGAATCCCTCAGATGTTTTTACATGCTGAAGGTAAGGTTGACTTGACAGTGAGAAGTGACACTTAATACGGCAGGTTGCAACAGCCAGCAGTCAGGATTCTGAGTGTTGTAGTTGCACACCTTCAGCAGAATAGTACTTTGTGGAGTAGCACACCATTGTTCCCAAGATGAGTCCTCTTGAACACTCTCTAGGCTGTATTAAAGCCACTAGGTCATTTGTTTCTGGGCAGGAGTAATGTGACAGTGATGTATCCACATCCAGATCCCTCCAACTTTATAGCCAGGGGTTGATGAGTTGTCAGGATCACAGTGTGTGGTCCCTTCCAGCAAAGCTCCAGAGTTTTATAGTGATGCTGCTTCACCAAGACTTGGATCAAAGTAATTTGGGACAGGAGGAGAAGCAGGCTCATAAATTTGGCAAACCGCAGGCTGTAGGGAGCCGTTTGTGCTGCACCCAAATATGGTGCCGGCTTCCCGCCGAGAACTCAGCAAACAGAGCTGTTGCCCAGCCAAGAGACTTAATGCGCATGCACCACATAAGTCACAGCCCACCCCCTGGGCACGTGATTGAGCTACAGGAGGATGCACCAATCAGGTAGCAAGACAAGTCTCCTAGGCATGTATAGCAGTGCATTTTCTCCCCCACGTGGGAGGAAGAGGTAGACAGTGGGGAGATTGCAGGAGACCCCACGTGGAGGGATGGCGGAGAGGCACCACGTGGAGAGAGACTCGATAAAAGAGATTGCGGGAGGTCCCGCGTGGACAGAGACTGGACAGAGAGATCATTCGTGGGGAACTGCGAGTGAGAGGCCGTCTAGACAGTAGAACTCGGTAGGGAGTCCCCGACTCAGAGACGAGTTTCCTGCTCATGAAGCCCCTGCTCAAAGTGCTGTTCAATAAAGGTTATCCACAGAAGAAGAGTTTGTTTTGTTGCACGCCTGTTCCTAGTGGCGGGAAGCGTGGGCGCGTGACAAGTGGTGCCGGAACCCGGGAGTGGAACTGCGGAAGAAGTTTATAGGTAAGTTCTGAGAGACAATGTCACTCTTTAGTTTATACGGGGTGCCAAAAGAACATGCCAAAAACTTAGGCATGTCTCTTCTTGGATTTTCTCCGGTAATAGAAGGAGTATTGCTTGCATTTGTGGTAATTGTTATAACATTACTGTTGTGGAAGTTATCTAGATGGAAAGTTATCAAGCAGCACCTAGAGAGTGGGTCAGAAACAGAACGTGATAAAGAAAAGGACAAGCAAGATGGTCTCCGAGAGACAAGTTCAAAACAAGTCAGAAAAGGAGAGTTGCCAGAGAGAATTAAAGGAGATGATCTCCGAAAGACAAGTTCTAAACAAGTCAGAATCAGAGAGGTCCAGGTGGAAGAACCGCCTGGAAAAGAGAGGGCTGCGCCAGAGTCCAATTCTTTTTATCTGCTAAAGGAGCAAATGGCGGAAAAACCGCTGGAAAAAGAGAGGATCTTGTCTGGGGAAACAGAGTACAAGTTTCCAGGAGAGAATACATTGTATCCGTTAAAGGAACAGGCTGGCCACAGAGCTGGTGGAAAAAGGATCACAAACCGAATTTCAATTTGAGGAAATTTTGGAAAAACAAGAGACAAAAGAATTTGGGGAAGAGCAGTCTCAGGGGAAACAAAAGACTTTAGCAAAACAAAAGGCAGCCTCTGCCTTTTTGCCTCATGCAGAGAGGAAGTGTGAATTTTCTTTTTGTCTGCCAGAGACATTCCATGCCCTCAGGCAAATGTTTCTGGTGTTTGAGGAGAATAACTTATGCAGTTATCAGCCCCTAGAACATAAGCAAGTCAAAGAGTTGGCAGAGGCAGTCAGAATTTATGGAGTCACTGCTAATTTTACTATGTCCTTAATTGAAAGATTAAGCTCTATAGCCATGACACCTGCTGATTGGCAGTTTGTTACTAAAGCTTGTCTCCCAAGTATGGGACAATACATTGAGTGGAAAGCCTTGTGGCAGGATGCTTGTCAGGTCCAGGCTCACGCCAATGCAGCCGCAGGTCAGCCAGCTTGGGATTTTGATATGTTATCTGGACAGGGGCAGTGGGCGGTAAATCAAACCGCCTATCCCGTAGAAGTCTATGGCCAAATAGCACTTTGTGCCGTAAAGGCATGGAAAGCACTCACTAATAAGGGGGAAGTTTCAGGAAATCTAACAAAAATTATTCAGAGTCCAAGTGAACCTTTTTCGGATTTTGTGGCCAGAATGATAGAGACAGCTGGAAAAATGTTTGGAGACCAAGAACAGGCTATGCCCTTGATAGAGCAGCTAATTTTTGAACAATGTACTAAAGAATGTCATAATGCCATCACCCCCTGCAAGGCTAAAGGATTACAAGCCTGGATTAAAGCCTGCAGGGAGATAGGAGGACCATTAACTAATGCAGGTTTGGCTGCCGCCATAAGGCAGCTAGGTCTTTTTAAAAAAGGTGTCAATTGCTTTCAATGTAGAAAGCCCGGTCATATAAAGAGAGAAGGAAATAGAGCTTATAGAATCACTGCTAATTATACAATAAACCTGGATAGGCTAATGCCACCTGGATTGCCGGTCACTGGCATATTTTCCAGCCAAAGGGTAATTTGTTTATTCCAGCCCAACCTAAGTGGTCACATTTTTGTATAAGAAAAAGAGGTTCAGCCCTGCATCCTTAGACTGGCTGTCAATCTCGGAGAGTACATTGGGCAGTTAAGGGCCTCCTTACCTTTTCTTCTAATATAAAAACTGTTTATAATAATACCTTAGAGAATTGATCTGGTTCAAAAACGGATAGATATATTGTGGCAGGTTGCCCAGCTGGGCTGCCAATGAAAGTTCTCAAGATTATGTGTGACCACTATTTAGTATAAAAATTTTACTAAATCTGCAAATTATTCTAAACCATTATCTCAGTATCTTTTACATGTGTCCATTGATACTTGTTCAAAAGTTATTTTTGCTTCTCCTTTATCAGGAGAAGAGGCTTCTCATGTTATTACTCACTGTCTTGAAGCGTGGAGTGCATGGGGCATTCCTAAAGTGTTAAAAACGGACAATGCTCCTGCATTTACCTCAGCAAAATTGCTTGAATTTTGCCATCACATGGGAGTTTCACTCCTGACAGGATTGCCTTATAATCCTCAGGGTCAAGGCATCATTGAACATGCTCATTGAACCCTAAAGGTTTATTTAAACAAACAAAAACGGGGAATTAAAGAGGTACCCCCTACGCCTAAAATGGCCATTTCTACTATACTTCTTACTTTAAATTTTTTAAATTTGGACGCTCATGGCCATTCAGCTGCCGAGCGCCTTGGACAATGGCCTGTGCCACCTAAAGAGCTAGTGAGATGGAAAGATGTCCTCACTGGTAACTGGAAAGGCCCGGATCCTATTTTAATACGATCCAGGGGAGCTATTTGTGTTTCTCCACAGGAAGAAAAAAGTCCAATTTGGATCCCAGAACGTCTGACACGTCGAGTGCTACCAGAACAAGAAGCTGTTCCACCTGCTTCAGATGAGCCTGTCCTGCATGACAATTCAAGTGGAGCTGAGTTGGAAGATTCTGTGGGTGTTCCCAAATCCGATGCCCATGTGCCTTAATGCAAAATTATTTTCTTGTTTGTTTGTCACTATTGTAACCTTTGATGTACTGCACCTTTGTCACTATTGTAACCTTTAATGTACTGTACTTGCCCTTAGACACAGAGATAGCAGGGTTATGGGGATTAGAACTCTTGCCTTATCAAGTAATTTTGGCATGCTTTTGTGCAGAGAGACTGTGTTTCTGCTCTAGTTGGTGTGCAAACTCCGTACTCAACAATAACGTGACAAAGTGGTTATAGCACAAGCTCTTGCTGTACTCAAAATGGGCACCTCTCCCTCTGTTTGGCTTAGTATTGCTTTAGAAAAATGTTGGGTCTGTGTCTGGATAGCCCCTGCACCCTGAGCTTTACGAGGCATTGCACCAGGATCAGGTGTCCTACACTAAGGCAGCCTTTGCACCCTGCAGGGCTTGTTCCCATTGCACGCAGGAAGGTGCCTTACCCAAAAATTATTACTGATCATGGTCTTGAACCCTAAAGGTCCAACAAGAGCCTGATGGTTGATCGGCCATGTTTTTATTAAGAAAGTAGGGGGAGATGTAGGGAGCCGTTTAAAGTAGGGGGAGATGTAGGGAGCCGTTTGTGCTGCACCCAAACATGGTGCCGGCTTCCTGCCGAGAACTCAGCAAACAGAGCTGTTGCCCAGCCAAGAGACTTAATGCGCATGCACCACATAAGTCACAGCCCACCCCCGGGGCACGTGATTGAGCTACAGGAGGATGCACCAATCAGGTAGCAAGACAAGTCTCCTAGGCATGTATAGCAGTGCATTTTCTCCCCCACGTGGGAGGAAGAGGTAGACAGTGGGGAGATTGCAGGAGACCCCACATGGAGGGATGGCGGAGAGGCACCACGTGGAGAGAGACTCAGTAAAAGAGATTGCGGGAGGTCCCGCGTGGACAGAGACTGGACAGAGAGATTGTTCGTGGGGAACTTCGAGTGAGAGGCCGTCTAGACAGTAGAACTCGGTAGGGAGTCCCCGACTCAGAGACAAGTTTCCTGCTCATGAAGCCCCTGCTCAAAGTGCTGTTCAATAAAGGTTATCCACAGAAGAAGCTGTTTGTTTTGTTGCATGCCTGTTCCTAGTGGCGGGAAGCGTGGGCACGTGACAGCAGGCCACAGTTGATTATGGACCCTTCGCATGACTTCTCGAGATTCCAAACATTTCTATTAATCATATTCAGCTTGAAAATCAGATTGGAAGTTAGGTAAGATAGGAGAGGGACTTCCCATATAGTACCTCAAAATATCTCTTTATCTGACCCAAATATTTGGGGTCTGTAGGCACAATGCAATTTCCAATTTATCAACAAATTCTTCACTAAAGATTGGGTTATGAAGAGATGAATTCTGGTCTATTGTCTTACCCAATCTGGCTGGTATTTCATACATTGGTAGAATTTCTTTCAGAATCTTTTTCCCTCCCACTCCTTTTGCAGTTTCTTTCAATGTTGGGAAGGTGTCAACCTTTCTTATAAAGGTATCTATAGAGACCAAATGAAATTTATACCCATACTATTGTGGCCTTACCATTGTTGAGTAACCTATTTCCCAATTGTTTCCAGGCAATATCCCGTTTATTCTAGTTCTAGAGTTCTTTGGCCAGGGATGAAAGAATTCAGAGTCTAGAGGGTGGAGCAATTTAAGATTGCCTCATGAACCAAGTGTCCTACATCAAATATTTTGCATTTTGCTCCTCCTAGCACATCTTTCAGTTTTCAGTGGCTCAAATGTGAGGCTTATTGAATTTGGTGGGTGAGCTGTCTGCCAAATTTCTTTCATAGGATATGACTCTCATTGGTTTGCCACCATCCATCTTTCTGGAGATTCCTTTGCATTTACTCTGATTATTTTGGTCATCTGCAGTATTATCAAGGACAGATGGGAGTTCATTGGGTGGCAAGGCTATCATAATATGAGCAGTGGAAGCCATGATGACTCCACTGACAGCCTTATCAGTCATCCTGACTGTCTCTGTCTCTCTCTCTCTCTCTCTCTCTCTCTCTCTCTCTCTCTCTCTCTCTCTCTTTATCTATCTATCTATCTATCTCTCTGTCTCTGTCTCTCTCTCTCTCTCTCTTCTTCAATGAAGAGAATTTAGCAGTTGCTCAGTCATCACAGGTGGGTTGGTACATGGAGGGGGTTGCATCTTCCAATTATATAGGTTTCCATCCTGATGAGAACCTGAATCACCTCTCTGGGTGTCTCAGGCCTGAGGATGGGGTGGACTTCAGGCTGAATTGAAAACTTCCTTTTCTTCTGCCTGTTGGGTAGGAGTTGAGGCAGCACCATAAGCAGGGTACAAAGATCATTTCTCTGGGGCTAAAGCAGGAATTACGACTGGCCACCAGTGCCTGCCCACCCTCAGAAAAAGGATGGCAGAGGGGTGGTTCAGCTGGTAGCAAATAGGGTTCCATCCAAACATGGAACTTTCCATTAATTACTGTCATGTAGTGATATAAGGTACCTGCTCAGGGTTATCTGCACCATAGACCACAGTTTTTACCTGGTAAATGATAGGGAGATGGAAAGTCCCCTCCTTTGGCCAGCCAACTTTATTTTCTTTATCATTTTTTTTACACTCCAGATTTTATTACACTCCCAGTCCACCCTTTGTCTGTTCTATATACCATACACCCTCCTTTTTCTCATGTCTACACAATGATGTCCCCATCTCCCCACCCCCTATTCCACCAGACCTCTAAATTCGCTCTGGCCTCCAGTATGCAGTGTTATGTGTATCTTCTCTAACTGAACCCAGACCCAGCTTTCCTCTGTTGTATAAGTGTTAGAAACCTCACATCAGCTGGTTTGTGCTGCCTGATTGTTGGTCCAGTTTCTGAGAGATCTAGGGGTTCCAGGTTGAGACTGCTGGTCCTTCTTAGGGGTCACCCTCTTCCTCGGCTTCTTTTAGCATTTCCCTAATTCAAACACAGTGGTCACTAGCTTCTAACCATTGGTTGGGTGCATATATCTTCATCTGACTCTTTCAGCTACATGTTAGCCTTTCTGAGGGCAGTCTTGATTCCCAAGGTACTCTTGGGAAGGGCTCAATGGCCCCAGTAATAGCATAAGGCCTTTCCACCATCCCTTTTTGAGCTGCATCCTACGTTGGGCCTCTTGCTAGACCTTCTTATTTTCAGGTTCCTCTCCATTTCCATCCCTGCAGTTCTTTAATATAGGAACAATTATAATCAGAGTTTTGACACTGGCATGACAACACCATCGCTCATTTGATGTATTTCTGCTGGAGGTGGGCATTTCATCTAGGGTCCCTCCCATTGAGTCCTGAGAGTCACCTCCCAAGTCTCTGGTACATTCTGGAGGCTCCCCACAACCTCCTACCTCCAGAGGTTACCTGTTTCTGTTTTTTTTTTTTTTTTTTTTTTTTTTTTTTTTTTTTTTTTTTTTTTTTTTTTTTTTCTTCTGGTCTTCAGGGCTTTAGTTCTTTTTCTCCACACAGTACCAAATCATGTTACTCTTTCCCCTACACCTGCCCTGTACCCTTTTCTTCTCAGGTCCCCCCCCCACTTGTGGTTGATTTCTTCTCCCTCCCAAGTTGAACTGAAGAGACCTAACTTGGCCCCTTCAGCTTGTTTACCTTTTTTAGTTCTGTGGACTTTAAAGATAGGTCATGCATTGCTGCAAATGGTGATATGCTTACTGGAATGAACAACCAGGTCTTAATACTATGAAACCTTGTGGAAGTCCCAAAAATGACACAGAACCAGCTTCAAAGGGGTGCTCTGTGCCTATCCCATTTATAATATCAAACAGATAGCATTAAAACAGATACAGAATGACAACCATTAGAAAGAGAACACGGAGATGAACACAAAAGGACATTCCTTTGGAAATATAAGCAAAACAGGAACAGCATTTTAGATGCCCTAGCTCATAGCTTTTGGTGGACAAGAGTACTGGAGATCTATGCTAGTTCAGTAACCAAGTGAGAACACTTAGATTCCAGGTGAGTTCTCCAGAAACCAGGTAAGAACTCTGTGTTTTTCCAGGTTCCAGGCAATTGCAATGGGGACCATTCCAGTTGGGGTTTCAGAGACATCCCCTACAGTTCCTGTACATTGTGAGGAAAAATGCATATCTGCTTTTCTACTCACAGGCTAGAGGTTGGCAACAAGCAGAAAATAAACTCCAACACAGGCACATATTGAGTGCTCCCAAGCTTATGCATTAGTAGGGAGAGAATCCCTCCCTCCCAAATGCTCAGGTATTTGACTGAGCATCTTCAGTCCTCCCTAGAGAATGGACCAAATGCTAGGGTTTGTGTATTATTGAAACATCCCATACTCAAACAGTAAGCAAACACAGAATTTTTTTTTCATGAATGCAGGGGCCCAACTCTGTCTAGATTAAAGGTTCCCTACTAAATTTGAAGATGCAGTTTTAAAGCCAAAACAAGGAACATTGCAGAGGTATAGGGGTTCTGTCTCTATGAATCTAGGGAATATTATGATTCAGACTAATTATCCTTGATTCATGCCAAAAAGGGTTAGCTCTTGGCCACAAGCCTGACTGTTCTTTCACAAGCATGGGGGTGAGTGGATTGAGTACCTCTTGACATAAGTGTGAGGTAGCTCTAGTAACTTACTTGTCCAGTCCTGGAAAGTAGAAACTTAGACCTGGTCTTCTATACTGTTTGTTTGGAGCCTGCCATGGAGTCAGTCTGGCCTAGGCCAATTATTTCTTTCATCACATGGATGGAACTAGAACATATCAACTTGAGTGAGGTATCTCAGACCCAAAAGGACTTGCATGGTAAAGATTCACATATAAAAAGATATTACACATAAAGTACAGGATTCCCAATGTATAATCCACAAACATAAAGAAGCTAAATTGAAAGGAAGACTTGATGTTGGACACTTGAATCTCACTCCGAAGGGGAAATAATATAGTCATCAGAAGTGGAAAGAGTGAGGGAACTATATGGGAGAGGGAATGAGAAGAAGGAATGAAGGAGACCCATTGTAGGAAAATTCTGGGATAGAAGGCTGAAAGAGGGAATGGTAATAAGTAACATATTCAGGAGATCAGAAAGGGAACATGTCTAGAATGTACCAGAGACCTGGGATGGGAGACATTCCAGGGAGCATATGAGGGGAGTCTTGCTGAGACCTCTCAAATTGGGGAATACGAAAGTTGTGTTAACATATTGATTTGAGGATTAAAAGTTCTCTGGCATGTGCATCTAGGGGTTTTAGTGCTTTACCTTCTTTCATCGTTTTATGTCTTTTATTTAAATTATTAAAGTTGAAAGAGAAGTTAACATATATTTTTATGTCTGCTTGATTATTATACATAGATCTCAAGGTCTTTCTGATTTTTTTTGCAGAATTATATTTTGCATTACTTTTCTTTATTGAAATATACTATTCTTAACAACTGTATGAGACACCAATATATTTATTGTTATAGTTACTGTTTGTGCATGTGTGTATATGT
This sequence comes from Micromys minutus, assembly GCF_963924665.1. NCBI lineage: Eukaryota > Metazoa > Chordata > Mammalia > Rodentia > Muridae > Micromys > Micromys minutus. The sequence goes on along the minus strand of NC_137970.1, from coordinate 61,659,399 downwards.
GGGGTGTGTGTGTGTCTCTGTGTTATTCTGTTTTCAAAGATGGTCTCATTAGGTAGTCATTTGTGACCTAGAACTCACTGTGTGGATCAGGCTGGCTTTATTTTACCCCTCCTCTACCTCTATCTTCTTAGTGCAGTGATTATAGGAATGCATCACAACTTTTAGTCTTTCAGCACTCACTAAAACAGTAAGAAAATAGCCATATTTTAAACAATATAAATATAGTTTATTTGAGTCAAGAATAAAGAAGACATTGTTAAATAAATATAAGTTGAGTTTAGTCATTCAAAATATTTTAAAAGAACATGGTTAGGCAATGATGAAATCTCAAAATTTATAAATTATTTTCCTGCCTGCAGGATGTGTTGGAGTATTAGTGGCACATACCTTGTAAAGATAGCCATCCAAATGACTTGTTCAACTTGAATCATAGGACTGGAGAGGGGACACATGTCTGACACTGCCTGGATGATTAAGAATTAGCAGCTAGTTAGCTCCAGAGCAAGAATAGGACAAAATACTGGCAAAATGAAATGATTCCTAATGATGTTCTGCACTACTCAAAAACCAGTGTCTATCTCAACCATCATCAAAGCAGCTTCATCCAGTGATTGACAAGAGCAGATGCAGAAATGCAGAGGCAAAACATTAGAGAGAGCTTGGGGAATCTGATGGAAGAGGGAAAAGGATTACAGGAGCTAAAAGCAATGACATGAAAAGAACACAGCCCACAGAATCAACTCATCCCACATCATATAGGCTCACAGAGACCAAATTAACAACCAAGGAGCCCCTGTACGTCTGTACCAGGTCTTGGGCAAATATGATTTGTTTATCCTGTTGTTTTGTGAGTTTTTTTTTTTAACAATGAGAATGAGGGTATCTCGATTTTTGCCTACCTTTGAGACATTCTTTTCCTCCTACTGGGTTGCCTTGTGCAGCCTTTGTGCCTATTATTATTGTAACTTGTTATGCCAGTCTTGGTTGAGATCTGTAGGAGACTTGATCTATTCTAAAGACAAACAGAAGTGAAGTGGATCTGGGAAAGTAAGACAAGAAGGAGATGTGGGAGAGGAAACTGCAGGAAGGATGGAATATATGATAGAAGAATAAAAATTACATATTTCTTATAAGATGGGTATTTTATTTTATCCCTCTTATAACATATTGTGATACATTTAAGACATGAAATGTTATTCAGTCATCAGTCTAAGTATTGTAATTATTGCTGCATTATTCTACTTTTGAGCAATTTTAACATATTTTATATAAGTATATGTGGTTTGAATGAGAATAGTCATCAATATGCTCATATATATGAACATGTGCATTAATTTAGTGACACTATTTGTGGGTGCTGGAGAAGGTATGGTCAATATTCTTTTCTTTCTCTACTGGCTGTGTGAATATCAAAGCATTTATCTATCCACCCTGTTCTACCTCACCACCCTAGAATTCCTCTATACTGGGGCATCAAGCTTTAACAAGACCAAGGGCCTACCCTATTACTGATGCCAGATAAGGACCCTGCAGCACCTTCAGTTCTTCCCCTGACTCCTCAATTGGGAGACCTGTGATCAGTACAACGGTTAGCTTCCAGCATTCATATCTGTATTAATAAGGATCTGGAAGATCCTCTTAGGAAATAGCTGTATCAGCCTCCTAGCAGCAAGTATTTCTTGGATCCCAAGGCAGGGCAGTCTCTAGATGGCCTTTCCTTCATTTTCTGCCCAACTCTTGATCTTTGTATTTTTTAGACAGAAACAATTCAGGGTTAAAAATCCGGAGATGGTTAGGTGGTACCATCCATCAATGGGGGGGAGTGAAGAGGGTCATGCCGAACTTCTGGATATGGTCTTGACTGGTTCTACCTCCCACATAAGGGGTATTTCAGCTCATATTACCCATGTGGAGTCCTGGAGGGCACTTCATTTGCTGGCATCTGGGAGTTTCTGGTGACTTCTGACTGTTCCCCATTCCCCATTGCTACACACCTCTGTTCAATTTCCTGATGCTGTGTATATCTTCTTCCTTAAATGATTCTGCTTCATTTTTAGTCCTCTCCCTCCCCTTTTCCTTCCAAGTTGCTTCAACTATCTATGTCCCTTGATTATTTTGTTCTCTCTTCTAAGTACGACTGGAGCATCAACTCTTTGGATATTAAAAGAATTGCCCAATGTTACCTCAGTCAGGATGACATACCCTAGGTTCATCCATTTGCCTGCAAATTTCACCAAGTCATGGTTTTTAATAGCTGAGTAATTTTCCACTGTGCAAATGCACCACATTTTCTGTATACATACCTCTTCTGTGGAACATCTGGTTGTTTCCGAGTTTTAGCCTGTAATAAATTTAGCTGCTATGAACATAGGAGAGCATGTGTCCTTATTACATGTTGGAACATTTTTTGGGTATATGACCAGGAGTGGTACTGCTTGGTCTTCAGATAGATCTATTGCCAGTTTTCAGAGGAACCTCCATACTAGTTTCCAAAGTGAATAAACAAACTTGGAATCTCACCAGGAATTAAGGAGACTTCTGCTTTATCCACATACACACCACTATCATTTATCACCTGAGTTTTTGATTTTGGACATACTGACTGCTGTGAGGTTTAATCTCAGGGTTGTTTTCATTTGCATTTTCCTGATGACCTAGGATGTTGAACATTTCTTTAGGTGCTTCATGGCCATTTGAGTTTCCTCAGTTAAGAATACTTTGCTTACTTCTGTTGCACATTTTAATATGATTATTTGTTCTCTGGAATCTAACATTTTGAGTTCTTTGTATATACTGGATATTAGCCCCTTATCAGATGTTGGCTTTTGTTTTGTCCCATTGAAAGTATCTGTAGTTTTACAAAAAAAAAAATTGCAATTTTATGAGGTCCCATTTGTTGACTGTTCATCTTAGAGCATAAGCCCTTGCTGTTCTGTTCAGAAAAATTCCCCCTGTATCTGTTTGAAGCTTTCCCCTACATTCTCTTCTATTAGAGTCAGTGTATCTATCTGGTTTTATATGAAGGTCAATGGTTCACTTAGACTTGAGTTTTGTATAGGTTAATGATAATGAATAATTTTTCATTCTTCTACATGCTGACTGCAAATTGAGTCAAAATCATTTATTGAAAATGCTGTCTTTTTCCCACTGGATGGTTTTAGCTTCTTTGTCAAAGATCAAATGTTCATGGGTATGTGGGATAATTGCTGAGTTTTCAGTTCTATTTCATTGATATGCCTGTCTATCTCTGTACCAGTACTATTCAGTTTTTATCCCTATTGCTCTGTAATACAACTCCCTTTTCCCCACCCCCCCCCATCGCTACCCAGTCACTGACTTCCTTTTATTTTACTAATTAATATGGGAAGGTTCAATTGGAGTCTCATGACTAGGCAGCCCTTCATGGAGAAGTGGAATTAACATTAAAATACAAACAGCTTTGAAACAATCTACAGTGGATCAAAGACCCCCACATAAAACCAGGTACACTGAAATTATTAGAAGAAAAAGTGGGAAAGAGCTTAGAACACAAAGGCACAGGGGACATTTTTCTGAAAAGAATACAAATGACTTATGCTCTAAGTTCTAGAATGCACAAACAGGACCTCATGAAATGGCAAATTGTCTGTAAGGCAAAATATCAGCCAACAAATTGGGAAAGGATCTTTACCAATCCTACATATTATAGAGGGCTAATATCCAATATAAATAATAAATTAAAGAAATTAGACTCAAGAAAAATAAACAATCCTATTTAAAAATGGAGTACAGAGCTAAACAAAGAATTTTCAACTGAGGAATACCAAATGGCTGAGAAGCACCTAAAGAAAAGGTCAAAATTCCTAGCATCCCTAGTCATCTGAGAAATACAATTCAAAATAATACTAAGATTCTACCTCACACCAGTCAAAACGGCTAAGATCTAAATCTCGGATGACAGCAGATGCTAGCAAGAATGTGGAGAAAGAGAAACACTTTTCTCTTGGTACAGAAATTTTGGTACATTTACACAACAGGGAATTTACTACTCAGTTATTAGAAAAAAATGACTTTATGAAATTCCTAGGCTAATGTATGGAACTTGAGACTATCATCCTGAGTGAGGTAACCAGATCATAAAAGAACACACATGGTTTGCAGTCACTGAAAAGCGAATACTAGTCCCAGAAACCTCTGAATACCCAAGAGACAATTCACAGACCTTATGAAGCTCAAAAAGAAGGCCAAAATGTGGATGCCTTAATTCTTCTTCGAAGTGAGAACCAAACTGTCACAGAAGGAAATACAAGGTCAAATATAGGAACAGGGATGGAAGAAAAGACCATTCAGAGACAGCCTCACCTGGGGATCCACCCCATATACAGCCAACAAACCCAAGCACTATTGCTGATGCCAAGAAGTACTTACTAGCAAGAATTAGATAGAGATGCCCCCTCAGGAGCTCTGTCAGAGTTATACTGGTAGATAGGAGGATGCTTGCAGCTAACAATTAGACTGAACATGGAGACCTCAATGAAGTTGTTAAATAAAGGACTGAAGGAGCTGAAAGGGGTTGCAGTATCATGGAAGAATATTATCTACCAACCAAACCCTGTACAGCTCCCATGAATTAAAACACAAACCACTGAGCACACATTGAGAGAACTATGGCTCCAGTTGCATATGTAGCTGAAGTTACCAGTGTCTGGCATCAATGTGAGAAGAGGCTTTTAGTCCAGGAAAGGGGATGTTTTTCCAATGTAGAGGAATGCCATGGCACTGGGGTGGAGAGTGTGATTAGGAGTGTGTACCTTTGTGAAGACAAGTGGAGGAAGGTGGGAGTGTGATGGAGAAAGGAGATAACATTTCAACTATAAATGTAGAGAGTATTTAATAAAATGCCCTGTATCATAATCATGAGATGTGATTTTAAGTTTGAATCCTGTTTTTCCAGAGTGTTGGGGTATATAGAGATGTTGTAGTTGTAGAACGGGCTTCTGATGATGTGAATAAGCCTTGTTTCTTGTTGCTTACTTTCTTGTGCTTGCCTCTTACTATCTGTTTATCTCTGGTGTTAGCTCATCTTGCGGTCACTGACTGTGGTTTATCCCTCTATTAAACCTGCATATCTGCACTCCCAGGAGTCCAGATCTCTCTGGGCAGATTTTTTTTAAGGACATCTGTGCCACAGGGTCTGCTTCAGGGCACTGATGAAAACAAGACATATCTTAACCCAGGCTGCTCCATGGTTCCTTTGTCCTGATGGCTCCATGCAAGTCCTCCTTGGACCAGGATTTTGAGCAGAAGTGGAAGTCTTGCATGTGCTCTCAAGTGTGTCAGGACTCCTGAGAGTCCAGCTCCCACCCAGAGGGATTTGCATATAAAGAGCTTGGTACAATATCATCTCTGGTATGTAGATGGAGAGCAGAAAGATACGCTCCTAGTCTGATTCTTGGTTCCTGTGTCCAAAAGCCTCTGGGCAGGTCCCTCAGAGAAGAAGTTGTGGTCTCACATGTGCTCTCGGTTATGTCAGCACTCATGGGAGACCAGTTCTTTTTAGGCAAGATTTGTGTATGGAGAGCTCTGACACAGGGTCAGCTCTGGGACACAGATAGAATCCTTTTTTAGTTTGTTGGGGTTTTTGGTATTTTTTGTTGTAGTTATTTGTTTTGTTTTCTGATTAGTCCAGCCACATTGCTGAAGATTTTTATATAAAAATTCCATGGTAGAAATTTTTGATTACTTATATATGCTCTCATATCACCTGTAAATATGCATATGTGGACTCCTTTTTTGATTAGTATCCCTCTGATATGTTCCTGTTGTCTTATTTTTCTAGCTAGAAGGTCAAGTACTATATTGAATAGATATGGACTGTAAACAGCTATGTCTTATTTCTGATTTTAGTGGAATTGCTTTGAGATTATCAAGATTTAGTTTGATGTTGACAATATGCTTATTGTAATTTGCCCTGTGTTTAGACGTATCACTCTTATCCTTGATATCTAAAATATTTTATAAGAAGTTATTATATTTTGTCAATTTTTTTTTTTTTTTTTTAGAATCTGATGATTGGTGTTTTTCTAAATAAATTTTAAAATGTTCATTACAAAGTTTGCTCAATTTGATCATATATGACCTTGTCCTATTCTTTCTGGAGCAATTTCAAAACTTTACTAGAGTACAAACGAACCAAGTTGTTTCTATGTATTAAACTTGCTAATGATTTTATCCAGATGATACTATGTTAAGACTGACATTTTAAAATGTCGATAAGTTGATGAATGGATACAAAAATTATGGTATATTTACACAATGGAGTATTACTCAGCTATCAGAAACAATGACTTTATGAAATTCTTAATGCTTCTAGAGAATATCATCTTAAGTGAGTTAACCTAGTCTCAAAAGAATAGACATAATATGCAGTCACTGATAATTGGATACTAATCCCAGAAAGTTCTGAACAACCCAGAAACAACTCACAGACTATAAGAAGTTCAAGAAAAATAAAAAAGAAAATAAAAAACCATTATGATTAATCTTTACACATCAAGAAAACTTTGACTAATTCCAGGTTACATCCTGTTTTACATGCACTTTATGCTAATTGTAACTAGTAAGATCTTAATGCACACTATAAAACCTTTAAAAAAAACAAGTACTGACAAAAATGTATTCCTATACTCTTATGCAAAAATGCTTAAAATCTTTACATTTATGTTTGTTTTTTACAATAAAATTGTTCAATTAAAAAAAAGAACTGAAAAAAAAATGTTTGGGATCAGAAATTAGCTATTTTAAATTCAATAATGTGCCTTCAGGCTGAAAATGCTTTCCAGAAGTTGACTTCATTTTTTAAGACTTGTCAATATCTTCTTCTTCTTCTTCTTTTTTTTTACTTATTTAAGACTGTCTATTGTTTTTTTAAGACTGTCTATCTTAAAAAGCATTCTTTGTATAAAAATAATTATGCAAAAATATATGTAAATAATGATGTTCTTACTCTCACAACTCATTTTAGGATTGACCTTAACCCAGACTGTAGAGGAATATCATCCTACATAATATTGTCACCAAGAGATACTTTGATTATATTCTGAAATACATCCATTTACATAAAATAATATACATGTGTATTTTTTGTTTATGATGTAAGTATATACCATCTCTGGTACTTATGAAAACACTACATCCCAGCATTTTTAGTGATGTCTCGTGTATTTCCTGGAAATGGCCACATATGACAAAATGAGATTACATATTTTTATGAGTCCACCTCTCTGAGGCTCCTTTATTTCCTTGCCTAATCTTTATGTAATCATCCATGTCATGGAAATATATCAGAAACTCCTCATGGAATGCTCAATTTTCCTCTGCTCTTTTCTTTTGTGCATAATAACTTACAACATTACATGCATTTGTTGACTCTACTTTTTATTTATAAATTTAGATTCTGACTATTAGCAGCCCTAATGTTATACTCTAGAACCAACCACTCTCTAATTTGCATATATATCATCATTAGCAGCTAGATTATTTAAAATTATAGTTTGGTTTACTGATTGCTTAGTCTCCAAACACATAAAGAAAGGACTTTTAAAATTCATTTTCAACAGTGTCATATAAGTATCAGTTGATTGTTCACATAAGAAAGAGGAAACACTAAAATGTTTACAATTTTATATTTAATAGTAGATTATTTTTTATTATATATTAAATATTTTAGAAATATATGTGTGTGTATATACAAATATATGTATTTGCACCCCCATATATATATATATATATATATATATATATATATATATATATATATATATATATATTCATAGGTGGATATAATATGCTTTGATTACATCCATCTCTACTCTTTCAAATCTTTCCAGATATCTTCACTATATCCTTTTCACAACTTCATGTATTCACTTTTTTAAATTATTTGATTTATTTTATGTGCATTGGTATTTTGCTTGCATGTGAGGGTGTTGGATCTTCTGGAAAACTGGAGTTTCAGACAGTTGTAAATTGCCATGTGGTTGCTGAGAATTGAACTCAGGTCCTCAGGAAGACTAAACAGTACTCTTAACCACTGAGGAATTTCTTCAGTCCTTATGTATTCACTTAAAAATGATATACAAAATACCACTTAAACCCAGTAAGGAATCTTAACAATGTTTTATAGGATTGAATTTACTCCAAACCTTTGTCATTCACTACCAACATTATTTCCCATCACAGTTCCTTCCTTAATATTTTTGAGTGAATGAAGATACTGCTGCATTAAGATCATTTCATTTATGGTGCCTTCTTTCAAAAACTTACTATGTCCTTGTATATATGAATGGTTCTTATATTCATTACCTCCATCATTTTGTTCAAATATCACTTTTTAATTATGGTCATACTAAAATACTTCTCCATTTTATTTAGTTGTGAATACCTACTTCTAATCTTATGTCTGGTACCATTCAGATCACTTTCAATAAAACATTTATTTTGCGTATTCTGTATCTATATACCTGACTGTATTTACCAGTGATTTATTTTTTATCTACAGTTTTTTCATACACTATATTCTTGTTTCAATTTTTCCTACTCCATCTCCTTGAAGGACAGTTATCACATTTATAAGCTTTTCAGTAGTGCCAGAAAGGTCACATTTATTTTTCTGGATCCAGGTCTATGCAGTTTAGTGTATGAAAGATAACTGTTGGAGAATTTAGAATTAGCAAAAAGAAAATTAGTTTTATTCATTATTGAACATGTTAAAATAAATACGTTATCATCTTTAAATTTCTATCTCTTTAGGGCTCTGTAATTTTTTTTTTTCTTTTTTTTTTTTTTTTTTTTTTTTTTTTACCAAAAATGTCACGGTAACACACAGAAGATAGGTTTTGCATTTAGCAGCAACTTCATATTCTAAACCAGAGAAGAAGATTGTGTGTTTAACAAAGTCTTCACCTTCCCAACCATGTAGACATTTTTTTCAGTTTTTCCTCTAGCAGAAAATTTTAAGTTAACCTGGATCTCCTAAGACCAATTTCTATATTTTCTTTAAGCAGACATAAATTTTCTTCACACTAAACCTTGCAACATTTTACAGTTTTCTTTAGTTGATCAACAGTATTTAACCATATGTTTTGCAAATGTAAAGAAGTGTTGCCTAGAAGTAAACAAGATTTCTTCTAGCTTCCTTTCAAGATTCACAGTGCTTGGCTCAAAGGAAAAGGATGTAATACTTGTGAAAGTCACAGAAAAAGCACCCTTTCTTGTTTAATTGCAAAAGGTTTGGAAGACAAATTAATTGTGCAATGGAGAAGTTATAAAGAGTGGCACAATGCATTAGAAACTGATGTTTTTATGAATACATCATTTACAGATATATGGATACTAATACACACACAAACACACATACACACAAAACCACACATCTAGTTTATGTAATCATTGCAAGTTTATTAAATGTTTACCTAGGAACTTAGCATTCTTTCTAATACATGCAGTTAATTTCTACCTCTTAATTGAAGATGTAACTTTTTTATTTTATTATTATTATGGCATGGTAATTGTATGTTTTTTTTATTTTACAATTGTATACATTGTATAATAATCAAGTAAAGATAAAATTATTACTATCTCTTCAAATATTTATATTTGGGGAATTTTCCAATCTTTTTCAGTCATTTTGAAGTATATCATAGATTTTTAAAAAATCAATATTTATCCAACTGCACTGTAAAAACAAACAGAATTAATCTTTCCCCTCTAGCATTGTTTGGTTCATTTTATTTAACTTTTGTCAATATCCTGTTTCCTACATTTTCTACTCTCTAGTTGAAACAAAAAGTAGCTCTCCATTGTCAATGAAGATAGCAGCCTGTGGTAAAGTTTAAGATTGCCACAAAGCCTTACAACAAGAATGAGAAGAGTTCGTGTGAATATCCTAGGAAGTTAGTAAAGCAAGTGGAGGATGAGAACAGACAAAAGGAGTTATAATGCCTGAAAAATACCCTGATTTTATGAGCAATACATTATAACATCTTCAGCTGTGCTGAAAACACTTGTAATGCATGTGTATTAACTAATGACTTCGATTTGTTATATTTGCAAAGAAAGAATTACAAACTTCAATAAGGATGACTTCAGTCTACATCCATTTCATACCACAAATTGCATGAATGAGCACTAAACTGAATAGCATGGAAGTAAAACTCTTGGGTTAGACCCCTTCACATAAAACTCTTTGGGAATGGCAGCTCCTGAATAATGACACTGAGAACTTTTACATTTGTTATAAGCCTTGGAACGATTGTTGGGTAGATTCACAGATATTTTAACCTGACAATCCTGTCTTGGCCTATATCCCACCATGTGACCTATTACCTCCCAGTCTCTAGTCCTGACACCATGTTTTCCCTTCTGTATCTGGTGAGGATTCTTGCACCTGAGATTCTTTCCCAGATTACCCATCTCTGACAGACATCTTGTCTCTCTGCTTTTGCCTCAGTTATTGGCCATTCAGCTCTTTATTTAACTAATCAGAAAGTGATGGAGAACAATGTTTATAAAATACTGATATAGGAGATGCTCATGAGAGTGACAATACCGAATTCCATCCTGTAATCAGATCTCTGCCCATATTGAAATTTGAATAATGTGAAGATAATCTTTAAATAGGGCACACATACACACACACACACACACACACACACACACACACATACACACACACATGCACACACACACACACACACACACACACCACAACACAAGAGATTTTTCCACTTTTCCTGATTAAATATATTTCTTTATCTTATACATGTTCCTTAGTTATCATATGTATATATTCTTTAGTTATCTAGAAGCAAAGCACACATTAGGTGAGTCTTATTATCCAATATCCTGGCTTTCTGGGTACTTTATTAAAACTCCAAAAGCCTCTGTTATCCTTAAATATCTCACATTATAGCAATTACTCTTCAATTTCAATCTTCAAAGAGTTATTTTAATTGTTTGTTTGTAAAATTGAAGGGCAATACACAAAAGATTCGCCACCATACCACAGGCACACATGTTCTACTATGTTAATAGTAGCCTTATTTGTGAGAGCCAGAAGCTGGAACAACCCAGGTATCCCACAACAGAGGAATGGGTACATAAAATGTGGTTAATTTACATAATGAAATACTATTCAGGTATTAGGAACAAGGACATTATGAGTTTTGCAGGCAAATGGATAGAACTATAAAATATCATCCTGAATGAGGTAACTCAGATCTAAAAGGATATGAATTGTATGTACTAACCAATAAGTGTATATTAGGCTAAAATAATAGAATACTCAGGATAAAAATCCACATAACTCAAGATAGATAGCAAGCCAAAGCTCCCAAGTGTGGATGCCTAAATCCCACTTGGGAGGGAGAAGAAATCAATCACAGAAGGGAGAAGGGAGTGAAGGAGAGACTTGAGTTAGAAAGGCTAGAGGAAGCAAAAGAGGGGTACATGATCAGGTATTGGGGGTGGAATGAAACTCTGAGGGCCAAGAGAAAGAATTGAAATAGGCAACTTCAGAAGCTAGAAGGTGGAAGGACCCTCTAGAATGTGCCAGATACCAAGGAGGTAAAAGATTCTCAGGATTCAAAAAGAGGGAACTTGGATGAAATTCCCTATAGTGGGGTGAGGGAACTTGTAGAGTCTACCACAAGTAGAAAGAAATGACATCAAATAGAGGAATGAGGTTACCTTCTAATTGTCAAAAACTCTGACCCAGAATTGTTCCTATAAGAAAGAACTGCAGAAACAGAAATGGAGAAGTACTTGCAGAAAAGGAGATACAGTGAAAGTCTCAAATTTGCATTCAACTTAGGGGGAGGCCCCAATGCCTAACAGTATTACTGTTGCTTTGTTGTTCTTACAGACATGGCTATATCATGACTGTTTCTCCAAGGTCCAACCAGCAGTTGAAAGAGTCAAATGAAGATATTTATGCTCAATCAGTGGACAGAAGTTGGTGACCCCTGTGGTTGAATCAGGGAAAAACTGGAAGAAGCTGATGATAAGGATGACTACATAGGAAGACCAGCAGTCTCAACTCAACTGGATCCATAGGATCTCTCAGAATTGAAGCCACCAGTCAGGCAGCATACACCAGCTAATATAAACTCCCAGATATATACAGAGAAGAGGACTCAGTCAGAGAAGATGCACCTAACGTTAGGGAGATTTGGGTCCCCAGGGAGTTGGGAGGTCTTGAAGAGTGGGGTTGTAGGGACATCCTATTTAAGAAGGGTGGGGAAGGGGGTGTGGGATATGGAAGAGTTCTATGGTTGACCAGTGGGGGGGATAAAACTGGAGTGTAAAAAATGTTGAATCAAAAAGAAGGAAATGTAACTATAGTAATAATGAAATTAATCAGTAATTGCTAGTCTTCATTTAGATATAGTTCAGAATGACATTGCAGCATAATTTTATAGAATTATTTTGAATAAATAATATTTCCATAGAATCAGGTTATTCATGGAATAAAGGGGACCAATTTGGGGTCATAAATGGACAAATGATAAAAGATATATGAAATTACCATAATGAAACCCATTATATTGTGAAATAATTTCAAAAACTGAAAACCAAAAGTTCTCATCTACAGCATGTCACACATCACACACATACACACACACACACACACACACACACACACACACACACACACAATTTACCTTTGTAAAGTAGGACTTCACAAGCTCTCCATAGATAAAGCAATCTAGGTATTTCTTATATGCCCTGATATTTTGTTGTGTGTGTGTGTGTGTGTGTGTGTGTGTGTGTGTGTTATCAGGAGGGTGAATAATACTTCAATATATTCCTTTTATTTGGGTATAATAAAATATAATCCTTGGAGAGAGGTTTAGAGTTTTTAGAAGTCAGTGTACATTATTGTGGTTGTGGTGAAGATAATGCTTGGAATGATTCATTTACATGAACAGGAATTCTAAGTTCTTGGTGAGTCAGAAAAGAAGTTAACCTATAATTTGACCATAAAAAGGTGTGACTACACCAATAGTGGCATAGATGTGTATCTTAAAGTTATATGCCCTAGGGCATGTAAGCTCAAAGAAGGGAGAGAGTAATCCTTACTCCTGAAGGTCTCAAGATGAAAATTTCAAGATTAAGACAAATTTTGATCTTATTCTTTTTCCAAGCCTGGTCCCTCCTCATTATACTTACTCATATTTCTTTCTTTTGCTTTTATAAGGGGGAGATATCATAGTTATCAGCCTCTATGTTGGTAATATATTTATATTGAACAGGTACCCTATTGTATGTGATTTTTATAAATCTACATTTCTGCCATTTAGAAATTTGATAAGTCAGGGTTTCAAAGGAGTATGACTTCAGTGGCCAAGTAGAGGCAAAGGAGAAGAAGAAACCAAGTTACTAGAGAATTTCAGTGCAATGGTGGTAGAGGTGTTGGACATTCAGAGTGCCTAGAGATCTTCTATAAGACTCTTGATCATTTATATATCCTGTTCTACTAGTCATAGAAGTAAGATTCCTTGCTTAACACAAAGCAAGACTCTCCCTGCTTAGCAGTCATTAAGTCTAGGATTCCACAGTTTTGGAGAACAAGCCCTTCCCAGGAGGAGATCAGTCACTACGAGTGACACCATACTGTCATGGCATGGTTATGCTGTTTTTGAAGTCATTAGTCAGATGATGTGTATGGATGAGGACTGGTGCAGTGGTTCCTGTGATACACAGTGAGTTAATAAGACCCAGTGTGATGAGCAGAGTGATGAAGATCTCTCTCTGTCTTTTTAAAATTCCTACCAGCTACAAAGGAATTCCTTTATCCTCATAAAGATAAACCTTCATTTCATGGGTATATAAACCTTCACCAGAGGGTTTATTGTAGGAACCTGTAGTACTGCTTCAGGGAGGGAGAGGTGGGGAAGCATATATTGGCTTGGTGATAGTGATATGATAAGAACATATAGGATGGAATCTTGAAAAAGGCCCTATATAGAGCAAAAGTGGGGGCATAGAGTTAAGAGGTGAATATTTTTTGGCATTCATGTGGGTAAAAGTCTATGGAGTTCATGGAAAATAAAATGTTAATGGAAACCACTGTGGGAACTTCTGCAAGTAGTGGCTGGAAAAGGAAAGTGGTAAAACAATGAAAGGAGTTGGGGTCATTGGTCAGGGGAAGGAAGGTCCGCTTTGTATTGGAAGTGTTAGAGTCCAGAGAGAGTAGCTTGGATCTCCTTCTGAGTTTGATTTTTCTGTTGACATATGGTAATGTGGGTAAAGACCAATTTTGAGGTAGGGACAAGCTGATGAAAGGCTTGGCTACAGGATATTTAGGCTAGCCATTAGAGTAGAGTTTATCCACAATTCTCATTTACAATCCTTCATCCAAGGGATCACTGATGGAAAGTTCAAAATGCACTTTAAGGCTGACAACCACACCTGGTGTCACCATGGCTGGTGGGTTTGATTTGACATGCCCAATATCTGCAACCTTCATATATAAAAGCATCTTGGAGGCAGTTACCTGTGCTGTAGTATGGAAATCAGAGGAAAGAGGAGAATAGTGGAGCTGTAATCAAAGATGTAGTAGACTCTCAATCCTGGTCCAGCATTATTCAAGTGAGCAGATATGGGTTCCTATGATTTTGTTGTGAAGGTCTTAGTTTTCTCTAAAAAATAAATCTGCATGGTGGGTGTTGGAAGGGTTAATAAAAGGCTGGGAAGTAGCAAAATTAGAATGAAGAAAAACAAAAATATCCAAAGGAATAGAGAAAAGGAAATTATGTATAGGATGTAGTATTTATGTAAAGATAAGGAGGGAAAATAAATATGTTTTAGTAGATGTGTAGTTAGGAATGTGGAAAGGGGGTGCCTCCATGGGCTAATTAATGCTTAGGCATTTCTTCCCCTTGAAGGTCCAACCACATGACAGTATAGTATAGAATACAGTTTATTGGGGGCATAAAAATGGAAGAGGGTAGCAGAGACAGAGAAAAGTTGAAATGGGGGAAGAGAGGATAGGAGAAATAGAAAAGTAGAGGTTGGCCATGAACACATGAAGAAGGGGGGGAGAGAATGAGGAGGAGAAAGAGAGGGAGGAGGGGAGAGAGGGAGGGAGGGATGGAGAGAATGAGAGTGGTGTGTGTGTGTGTGTGAGAGAGAGAGAGAGAGAGAGAGAGAGAGAGAGAGAGAGAGAGAGAGAGAGAGAAGGGAGGAAGGGACAGGAGGAGAGTGAGGAGAGGAGAGGAGAATTAGAAAAGTAGAGGTTGGCTGTGAACACATGAAGAAAGAAGGGGGAATGAAGGGACAAAGCAGGAACAAGAAGGCAAGAGCAAGAGAGGGCACATGGCTTCATCAGAGGCACCAGGTCATGAATATCCTTCCAGGAGGTCTTGATGTTAGACAAGAGTTCATATCTCCTCTGCTTTTACTCTCCTTGCCCTCACAGTGAGAGGATGGCCATCTTTTTTGTTGGTGGTGCAGTGTCAAACGTAGGCCTAGAGTGGTCCTGTAGAAAGACACAAACAAAGCTTCTTCTGGTGGTAAGGATGGTACCTGGAACTTTCCATGGTATATCCAATGTGTCTTTAGTTATGTTTCTACCCTTCTCATTCTATTCTTATTTATAATTCCATGAAACTACTTTTTATATTTATCTGCTCATAGTATCTGTCTTTCCCCAAGGTTGTCCTGGAGATACTGTGGGATTTTCAGGCTCATCCTACCTACATCAATACTGTCTCTTCTTGAAGCTTCCATGAGTGTATTAAGATCATGAGGGGAGTGAGCAGAAGTTAGCATAGATCTAAGAGTGCTAAAAGCCACTAAATTCTTGAATCTTACCTCATAAATTATATACTGAAACCTTAAACACCAATTTAAGAAAGCTAGTTAGGTGGCCAATATTAAGCTTTTGTAGAGGACTTACTTTCCATTTCAAGCCCTCACAAGACATCTCACAAACATCATGAATTTAAATTCCTGTGGTTCATGTTCCATGCAGATCCATACTTGCATGCAGAAGGAAGACAGTATATATATGCAAAATGTAAAAAAAAAAAAGAAAAAAGAAACAGAAAAAAGACCATTGTGCATTAATTAATTTAAAGAGTATAACCTTCACTAATTGAGTCAATGACTTTGAAGGAACAAACATGAAAATGATGCTCTCTTTCTTGACAATATGAGAATATGTTAGAGGGTGACATCTGAAAACCAGGTATAGAGTCATTATTATTTATTGCATATGCAAATCGCTTAATTTAAAATTCTAAGGCTATAGAAAATAAATATTTCCTGTTTTTGATCCTACATTTTATATTTTCAAGTAGACTACGAAAATAAGGTGTATTACAGCATAAAATGGTGATATAACAAGTACTATATTAAAAGTAAAATAGCTCTGCAATTCATTTCAAAAATAATTTGAGGATTATTGCAGAAGAAGCTACTACTACTGTGAATAGTCTTTTGAATGAAATTTTGAAGAAGGCTCAGAAAATTGGACTCTTTTATAGAAAACATCCCTTTTTTACTGTATATATCATGTTCATAAATGATAGTGATGTGTGGAGGGAAAAATGAAGGTATTTACCAAATGAATGATGCATAATTTGGAAAGGAAGAACATACTAGAAAATGGAGGGAAATCACCATTGTTATAAAGGAGCAATATTATGGCTCAGTGGTGTTAATATGATATTTTATAGATGAAAAATGTTGAATATATTGTTGAGGATATTGTTCTTATTTATGTAATGTAATTAAAACTCTGTGTGAACATATGTGTGTGGATGTACATATGTCTATGTGTGTAGATCAGGAAAATGCATTAACTTTCCTCCTCTACCCCTATCTTACTTTTCCTTCAAGGTGGAGTTCTCTTATTTAACCTAGAGGTTGCTTTTTGAATGAGACTCCTGGAAAGTAATGTGGGTACTGATATCTGAAATCAGGTATTATAACTGATCAGCTCATGTTCTTAATTGCAATGATTTTTCTCAAGGCAAAAGTGAGTGTGTTTCTAAGAAATGAATAGAAAAAGCAATATAGTTCTTATTCACATAATCATAACACATGATAAAGGAGAAATGAATTATAACTATGATTAATAAACAATAAGAAGCTAGAATTCAAAGGTAAAATGTTCCCTTGCTTACAATCTTGTAACATTTCAAAATCTATATTCAGAAGAGAAACCTGAGAGCAACCACATAATAAATAGGCTAGTTAATTGTGAACGAAGTCATTTCCAGATATCTCATCAGAAATCAGGGATAGGATTCCATCAACAGAAACCCTAACAGCTTCATTAAAAAGAAACAAGTTATTGGGTAGGATTTTCATGATGGTTTTCATGAGAAAAGAAACTTGCCATCTTCCTCCATATGTTCAAAAAGCTGAATTTGACAGCCAGAACTCACATAATAGAAGACAAGAACCTACTCTTGAATTTTTCCTTTGAATTCCATATGCAGCTGTATCATGCACATAACCACTCAGTCCTAAACACTTATTATTATATATGTAATAAAAATGCAACAAAATGTATAAACTTGAACGTAGATGTTATCCTCAATGATGATAGAATAACTTCAAAGGGGACTCACGGATAACCTCTAAAATCTCAGAGAGACTTGCCTTGCTTTTTCTTCATTTTTCCCAATTTGCCTTAAAGATAAGACATTAATTTTCTTGTTTTAAAATTGTAGAATCACCAACCTATTACAACCAGCTTTGGGGGGGGGGGTGAGCAACCCTATGTTGAATGCAAGGCCTAAAACCAACATATCAGGTTTTGGGGTGATTCTCCCATTACATTAAGCTAAAAGTGACAGTGTTCAATGAAAATTACTATAAAAATTGCCTGGAAATTACAATGAAAATATTTAGTGAGGGTTGGACTTTATTGAACTTCCTAATTCTCTTTCCTCATTTACCTTTGTAGTTTGGGCATGAATATATCTATTATATTTTCACCATTATGTTTTTATGGGAAATAACTTTTTGATGTGTTAAATTTATAATGTATAAGGAATATTGCCACATGATTCACAATTTTAAAATATTGTATTTATAGTAATTACTATTATTTTATATTAATTTAAGGGGAAAGGGTTTAAAAGCATTATAATCAAAATTAATAGTCAAAACACATATATGAATATCTTACCATATGTCAGGTGTTGTGATGTTACAGGCCTATAACCTCAGAAATTTTGATAGGTGTCTGTGGAGGACTGGTGATTAGAAAAAAAGATTTAATGTACTAGGCTAGCCTGTGCTTCAAATATATATTGTGTTAATTGTTCATACAAAATTCCAACACTTACATCATTATACAGTAAACTTTCTCAAGTTCAAGGCAGAGAAAATTTTAGTATGGAGAACTGAGCTCTGCTTGACACTAACACTTGTTGGGAACCCTTGGGCAAGTGATGCCTGCTGAATGGAAAGTAAATTTTCTTTCTGGGAAATATAGCAATATCTCTGGTATTCTGACCATGCTATCATGAAAGAGCACATATCCCAGAATATTTGGATAGTGCAACTGCAAATCATAGGAGTGCGAAAGAGAGAGAGAGAGAGAGAGAGAGAGAGAGAGAGAGAGAGAGAGAGAGAGAGAGATCTGTTATTCCATGCTATTAATATGTTTAGTATTATAGAACCATTTAAACATATTTTTGAACGACTTTATTTTACAAAACAAAGATAAATGTACAGATTTTTAAAATATTTTGCTTAAAATTATACATTTTTGTCAGTACTGTTTTTTCAGATATTAAAATAATTTTTACATGAAACTATGTGAATATATTTTTAGTCAGTACTTGATTTTTTCAAGGGCTTGACAGTATGCATTGAAAACCTAATAGTTACAATGAGCATAAAGGACATGCAAAACAAAATGCAACATAGAAATTGTCAAAGTCTTCTTGTTTTGTAAATATTTTTTTTTTGTTTTCTTTATTTCCTGGACTTCATACAGTCTGTGAGTTGTTTCTGAGGGAGTGCAAGCCTCTGGGGTTAGCATCCCAGTATCAATGACTGCATATTATGTCTGTTCTTTTGTGACTGGGTTATCTCACTCAGGATGATATTATCTAGATGCAGCCATTTTCTTAAGAATTTGGTTAAGTCATTGTTTCTGGTGGCTGAGTAGTATTCCATAGTGTAAATGTACCACAATTTTTGTATCCATTAATCTTCTGAAGGACATCTGGGTTCTTTCCAGCTTCGGGCTATTATAAATAGAGCTGCTATGAACATTGTGGTGCATATATCTTTGTTGTGTATTAAAGTGTCTCTGAGGTATATGCTCAGAAGTGGAATAGCTGGGTCTTCAAGTAGTACTATATCCAATTTTCTGAGTATCGCCAGACTGATTTCCAGAGTGGTTGTATTAGTTTGCAACCCCACCAACAGTGGAGAAGTGTTCCTCTTTCTCTGCAGCCTCTCCAGCATCTGCTGTCATCTGATTTTGGATCTTGGCAAATCTGACTAGTGTGAGGTGGAATCTCAGGGTTGTTTTGATTTGCATTTCCCTGATGGCTAAGGATGTCGAGCACTTCCTCAGATATTTCTCGGCCATTTGGTGTTCCTCAACTGAGAACGTTTTGTTTAGCTCTGTACCCCATTTTTTAATAGGGTTATTTGATTCTCTGGTGTCTAGCTTTTTAGGTTCCTTGTATACCTTGGATATTAGGCCTCTATCAGATGTGGTGTTGGTAAAGATCTTTTCCCATTTTGTTGGTTGCCATTTTGTTTTCTTGACGATGTCCTTAGCCTTACAGAAACTTTGCAATCTTATTAAGTCCCATTTGTTAATCTTTGACTTTAGAGCTTGAGCCATTGATGTTTTGTTCAGGAAATTTTCTCCTGTGCCTATGTGTTCTAAGGTTTTCCCTACTTTCTCATCTAATAGTTTCAGTGTATCTGGTTTAATGTGGAAATCTTTGATCCACTTACCCTTGAGCTTTGTACAAGGAGATAAGAAAGGGTCTATTTTCATTCTTTTGCATGCTGAGTGCCAGTAGGACCAGCACCATTTGTTGAATAGGCTGTCCTTTTTCTATTGAATGTTTACTGCTCCTTTGTCAAAAATCAGGTGACCATATACATGAGGGCTCATTTCTGGATCTTCTATGCTATTCCATTGATCCACATGCCTATTTCTGTACCAGTACCATGGAGTTTTCAGCACAATTGCCTTGTAATATAGCT
This sequence comes from Micromys minutus, assembly GCF_963924665.1. Lineage (NCBI taxonomy): Eukaryota > Metazoa > Chordata > Mammalia > Rodentia > Muridae > Micromys > Micromys minutus. The sequence continues at coordinate 61,639,164 of NC_137970.1, read as the reverse complement.
TGAGGTCAGGGATAGTGATTCCCGCAGATGTTTATTTTTTTGTTGTTGTTGAGAATAGATTTAGCTATTCTAGGTCTTTTGTTATTAAATATGAAATTGCACATTGATCTTTCCAATTCCATGAAGCACTGGGTTGGATTTTTAATGGGGATTGCATTAAATCTGTAGATTGATTTTGGTAGGATGGCCATTTTTAAGATGTTGATCTTTCCAATCCATGAGCATGAAAGACCATTCCATTTTCTGAGATCCTCCTCAATTTCTTTCTTTAGAGGTTTGAAGTTCTTGTCATACAGGTCCTTCACTTGGTCAGTTAGAGTCACACCAAGGTATTTCATAGTTTTTGTGAGGATTGTGAAGGGTACCTTTTCCCTTATTTCTTTCTCCGCATGTTTGTCCTTTGAGTATAGGAAGGCAACAGATTTGTTCGAGTTAATTTTGTATCCAGCCACTTTGCTGAACTCGTTTATCAGCTGTAGGAGTTCTTTGGTGGAATTTTTGGGGTCACTCATGTACACTATCATGTCATCGGCAAAGAGTGATGTTTTTATCTCTTCCTGTCCGATTTGTATCCCTTGATCTCCTTTTGCTCTCTAATTGCTCCAGCCAGGATTACCAGTACTATGTTGAATAGGTAGGGGGAGAGTGGGATACCTTGTCCAGTCCCTGATTTTAGTGGGATTGCTTCAAGTTTCTCACCATTAAGTTTGATTTTGGCTGTTGGTTTGCTGTATATTGCTTTTATTATGTTTAGGTATGGACCTTGGATTCCTGTTCTTTCCAGGACTTTTAACATGAAGGGGTGTTGGATTTTGTCAAATGCTTTCTCAGCATCTAGTGAGATGACCATGTAATTTTGATCTTTGAGTTTGTTTATATGGTGGATTACATTGATGGATTTCCTTATATTAAACCATCCCTGCATTCCAGGGATGAAACCTACTTGGTCATGATGAATGATCGTTTTGATGTGTTCTTGGATTCAGTTTGCAAGGATTTTGTGGAGTATTTTTGCATCAATGTTCATAAGTGAGATTGGTCTGAAGTTCTCTTTCCTTGTAGGGTCTTTGTGTGGTTTAGGTACGAGGGTTATTGTAGCCTCAAAAAATGAGTTAGGTAGTATTCCATCTGATTCTATCTTTTAGAATAGTTTGGAGAGTATTGGTGTTATATCCCAAATAAATGTCTGATAGAATTCTGCACTGAACACGTCTGGACCTAGCCTTTTTTTTCGTTGGGAGACTTTTGATGACTTCTTCTATTTCTTTAGGTGTTATAGGGTTATTTAGATGGTTTACTTGGTCCTGGTTTAACTTTGGGATCTTGTATCTGTCTAGGAATTCATCCATTTCCTCCAGATTTTAAAATTTTGTTGAGTATAAGTTTTTGTAGTAGGATCTGATGATTTCTTGAATTTCCTCATTTTCAGTTGTTATGTCCCCACTTTCCTTTCTGATGTTGTTAATTTGTATACACTCTCTTTGCCCTCTACTTAATCTTGCTAGGGGTTTATCAATCTTGTTGATTTTCTCAAAAAACCAACTTTTGGTTTTGTTGATTTTTTCAATGGTTCTTTTTGATTCAATTTGGTCTATTTCTGCCCTAATTTTGATTATTTCTTGCCGTCTACTCTTTTTGGTTATATCTGCTTCCTTCTGTTCTAGGTCTTTTAGCTGTGCTGTCAGGTTGCTTATGTAAGCTCTCTCCAGTTTCTTTTTGGAAGCACATAGGGCTGTGAGTTTTCCTCTCAGTACTGCTTTCATTGCATCCCATACGTTTGGGTATGTTGTGTTTTCGTTTTCGTTGAATTCTAGAAAATCCTTAATTGCTTTTTTTTATTTCTTCTTTGACCCCGCTATAGTTTAACAGAGCGTTGTTTAGTTTCCATGTGTATGTGGGCTTTTTGTTGTCTTTGTTGTTGTTAAAGACAAGCCATAGACCATGGTGATCTGAGAGGATGCATGGGAGTATTTCAATCTTCTTATATCGAATGAGGCTCACTTTGTGTGGTCAATTTTCGAGAAGGTGCCATGGGGTGGTGAGAAGAAGGTGTATTCTTTTAGTTTAGGATAATATGTTCTGTATATATCTATTAATTCTAGTTGGTTCAAAGTCTCTGCTAGTTATGCAGTGCCCTTGTTCAGTTTCTGTTTTCATGATCTGTCCATTGGTGAGCGTGGGGTATTAAAGTCTCCCACTATTATTTTGTGGGGTGAAATGTATTTTTTGATCTTTAGTAGGATTTCTTTTATGAATGTGGGTGCTTTTTTATTTGGAGGATATATGTTAAGGATTGAGAGTTTCTCTTGACAGATTTCCCTAGTAATGAATAAAAAGTGTCCTTCCTTATCTTTTTTGATAACTTTTGGTTGGAAATTTACTTTATTCGATATTAGAATAGGCACCCCAGCTTGCTTCTTAGAGCTGTTTGCTTGGAAGTTTTTTTCCCAACCTTTAACTCTGAGATAGTGTCTGTCTTTGTCTCTGAGATGAGTTTCCTGTATGCAGCAAAAGGCTGGATTTTGTTTATGTATCCAGTCTGATAGCCTATGTCTCTTTATTGGGGAGTTGAGTCCATTTATGTTAATAGATATCAAGGAATAGTTGTTTCTGTTTCCTGACATTATTGATTTTGTGGCTTGAGTTGTGTCTGTGTCTTTTTCTTCTTTTAGTTTTCTTGTTTAGGAGTTTTCTTGTTTTTACTAGGCTGTATTTTCCCTCATTGTATTGGGTTTTCCACCTATAATTTGTTGTAGTGCTGGGTTTGTGGTCAGATATTGTGTAAATTTTGATTTGTCTTGAAATATCTTCATCTCTCCATCTATTGATAATTTTGCTGGGTATAGCAGCTTGGGCTGGCACTTGTGTTCTCTTAGGGTGTGCATGATGTCTGTCCAGGGTCTTCTAGCTTTCATAGTCTCTGTTGAGAAATTGGGTGTGAGTCTGATTGGCCTGCCTTTATATCTTACCCGTCCTTTTTCCCTTATTGCTTTTAGTATTCTTTCTTTGCTTTGGGCACTTGATGTTTTTACTATTATGAGTCTGGAAGTATTTCTTTTCTGGTCCAACCTATTTGGAGTTCTGAAGGCTTCTTTTATGCTATTGGTCATCTCATTCTTGAGGGTAGGGAAGTTTTCTTCTATGATTTTGTTGATGATATTTACTGTGCCTCTTAGTTGTTACTCTTCTCCCTCTTCTATTCCTATTATCCTTAGGTTCGGTCTTCTCATTGTGTCCTGGATTTCCTGGACATTTTGGCTTAGGAGCTTTTTGTGTTTTGCATCTTCTCTGGCTGGTTTGTCTATGTTTACAATGTTGTCTTCTCCCCCCGAGATTCTCTCTTCCATCTCTTGTAATCTATTGGAAATGCTTGCTTCTGTGATTCCTGATTTATTTTTTAGGTGTTCTACCTCTAGGGCTATCTTTTTTTGTGTTTTCTTTATTGTGTCAATTTCCGTTTTAAATTCTCTCTTCCACTCCTTCATCTCTTTGATTCTGTTTTCCTCTAGTTCTTTGAGTTCTTTGAGTGTTTCCTTGTTTCCTCTTTAAAATCTTCTGAATCTTTTTGCTTTTCCTCCCGTTCTTGTTTAAGTGTCTCTATCACCATCTTGAGGTATGATTTCAGGTCTGTGTCTTCCTTTTCTGGCGTGTTTGGAATTCCAATGTTTGCTGTTATGGGAAAGCTGGATTCTGGTGTTGCCAGGTTGTCTTGGTTTCCTTGGGATATACTCTTTCGCTTTCCTCTTGCCATTTTGTTGTCAGTGATATGTTCTTGCCTTTCCCTTGTATCTGGTCTGTATCCCTGGATCTCCACTGGTCCATGTGGCAGATGGGTCGAGCCCTGTTCTATGCCTCAGAGTCGTCAGGTGGGAATAGAAGTTCCAAATTTCTATTCCTGGTTGCTGGATCAGACAGGGCGGGGCAGGGCAAGGTAGGAGGTGCACTTTCCTTGTGCACTCTGCAGAGATCTCTCTGCTCCCTGGCAGCCCAGGTCTTCCTCCCACCAGTTGCTCAGCCTCTAAGAGCCGCCGTTCCGGGTGGCAGATGGGCCAGGCTCCGCTCTGTGTCCTGAACTTGCCTCCGGGTGGAAACAGAAGTTCCTAAGTTCTGTTCCAGGTCACTGGATCGGGCCGGACAGGGCAGGTCAAGGCAGGGGGTTCACTTTCTGTGTTTACTCCGCAGAGATCCCTCCGCTCCCCAGCAGCCTAGGTCCCCCACTTACCAGTTGTTCAGCCTTTATGAGCTACCGTTCTGGGTGGCAGATGAGCCAGGCTCTACTCTGCATCCTGAAGTCGCCTCCAGGTGGAAACAGAAGTTCCTAAGTTCAGTTCCAGGTCAGAGTTGCTCAGCCTCTACGAGCCTCTGTTCCGGGTGGCAGATGGGCCAGGCTCAGCTCTGCGTCTGGTTGCTCAGCCTCTACTAGCCGCCGTTCTGGGTGACAGATGAACCAGGCTCCGCTCTGCTTCCTGAAGTCGCCTCCAGGTGGAAACAGAAGTTCCTATGTTCTGTTCCAGGTCACAGTTGTTCAGCCTTTACGAGCTGCCTTTCTAGGTGGCAGATGGGCCAGGCTCCGCTCTGCATCCTGAAGTCGCCTCCTAAACATTTTTTTTTTTTTTTTTTTTTTTTTTTTTACAAACGGTTAGATCCAGTTGAAAAAGAGAAATAGCTAATAAATCTTGAATTAATTACAATGGTTTTTATAATTGCTTTAACACTGAGCATTGGCCATGCTTTGTAATTAAAAAAATATTTCATTTAACAATTTTCCAAATGCACCACCATGTGATATTTTAACATGTGTATGCATATTGTTTAATAACAAAATTCTCAGTTTTTAGCATTTTTTGATAAAATATTAAAATTCCATTATTCCATTTTATTAAAAAACACACATGTGTTATAAGTATCCTTAATATGTATACTAAGCTTAGTATCCACTGTTTTTTCAGAAATCATTAGCATATTATTATCAGCATTGATCTGAACCTGAAGCTACATGACAAAGCAATAAATACCATATTAGAGAAACATACCTTTACCTCAAATATACTTTCTTATAACCACAACTTTGACTCTATGACTCTTATCTTTAAAAAAAAAAAATAAGCCTCCAAATAAATAACTCAAATAAAGACAGATTTTCGAGTGAAAGCTGTATAGAATAGAATATAAAAAAGAGACAAGGAAAAAATATAAACCAAGTCTTTCTGATAAATCATGCTGAGATTTTATTGAAATGGCTTATCTCCATGGTCCCTGTTTAACAAAATAAGTGTTTGCAAACCTAATATATACTACTGTATACTGGTCTCATGTCTAGATAATATTAATGTCCTAACAATGATTTTCAGAATTCAAAATACTGCTGATATAAAGCTAAATAATGCTTATATAGAGTGAATTGATCATAAATTTTATTGTATGTATTAATTGTACATTAGGGAGCATTGTATATTAAATATTCAGTTTTATGGTATTTATTATTATAAACATAGATAAAGATAATATTCTACTATACAGGACGATAGCCTACAAAAATTTTGAACAGACTTTCATTTTGTGTATGTTGGGGTAGGTGTTGGGTTTATGGGTTCAGGTGCAAATGGAAGTCAAAATAGAATTGGGTACACATATACCACTATTACAAGTGGTTTTAAATGCCTACCATGGGTGCTTAAAACCAAACTCAGCTTTCTTGAAGGCATAACTGATGTTTTTTAACAACTGAAGTTGTTTTCCAGTCCAGACTTTCATTAGTTTCATAATGACACGGAAATATATTTCAATTAACTGCTGCTTTAATGAATATAGTTTGATATAAAAAGACCAAATTGTAGGATTTATATTTCTCACCTATAGTAGAATTAAAATGCAACTCAGTTGTAAAATCACTTGTATAGTAAATTTTGTGTTTATATTTGTATGTTTCTATGTTTTGTGTGTACTAGTGTTTCAAATGTAATGATGCTTACCTTTGAATAGTTCTTCTTTAAAATATTTACATTTAATTAATTGGTGTTTGTGTATTGTATGTGACCAAGGGCCTTGGTGTACACATTTGCTACAGTGCTACTCTGGAGGTAAGAAAACTATTTAGGTGATCTGATGCTCTCTTTCTACTCTGTGGGTCCTGGAGGTAAGAAAACTATTTAGGTGATCTGATGCTCTCTTTCTACTCTGTGGGTCCTGGGCATAAGCCTTGACAGAAGTACCTTCACTGCCTGAACTACTTATTTATATGGCAAATAGCAGATAAAGAAGAACCAACAAAAATAGTTCCCATATATAATTTGTTACTCAACATGTCTACATTTGCATATATTAGATAATTAAAGCATAAAATAATGATTTTATTTGAAATGTATAATATATGCCTTTTAATAATAAGATAGTAGCAGTTATGCATACCAAATACTTTCTGATTCTAAATCATTGCAAATACTGTTATACTGATCCTTACCGAGAGTAACAGTGTTTAAATTTCTAAGACCACAAATTAAATAATAAATTATTAATTTAAATTAAGACATTTATTTTCTTGAAAGTCGTCTTTAGTATAATACACTATTGAAAATAATTGATAATTATCTTATTCTTTTTTAAACTTTATTTTAAAAAACAAAGATAAAAGAAAAAAATAAACATTTTTGCATAAATGTATACAAATATAATTGTGTCAGTGCTTGGCTTTTTTTCTTTTTCTTTTTTTAATGGTTGATACTCTGCATTAAGGTCTTACTAGTTACAATGAGCAAAAAGTACATGTAAAACAGAATGTAACCCGGAATTAGTCAACATATTCTTGGTGTGTAAGGATTGAGCATGACTTTTTTTTGTTTTGTTTTGTTTTTTGTTTTGTTTTGTTTTGTTTTCATTTTTCTTGAACTTCACACAGTCTGTGACTTGTTTCTGGGGCAGTTCGAGCCTCTGGGGTTAGCATCCCACTATCAGTGACTGCATATTATGTCTGTTCTTTTGTGACTGGATTATCTCACTCAGGATGATATTCTCTAGATGCAACCATTTTCTTAAGAATTTGGTTAAGTCATTACTTCTGATGGCTGAGTAGTACTCCATTGTGTAAATGTACCACAATTTTTGTATCCATTCATCTACTGAAGGACATCTGGGTTCTTTCCAGGTTCTGGCTATTATAAATAGAGTTGCTATGAACATTGTGGTGCATGTATGTTTGTTGTATATTGGAGTGTTTCTGGGGTATATGCCCAGAAGTGGAATAGCTGGATTTTCAGGTAGTACTATGTCCAATTTTCTGAGGAATCACCAGACTGATTTCCAGAGTGGTTGTATCAGTTTACAACCCCACCAAGAGTGGAGAAGTGTTCCTCTTTCTAGGCACGTGGATCAATGGAATAGAATAGAAGATCCAGAAATGAACCCTGATGTATATGGTCACCTGATTTTTGACAAAGGAGCTGTAAACATTCAATGGAAATAGGACAGCCTATTCAACAAATGGTGCTGGTCCAACTGGCACTCAGAATGCAAAAGAATGAAAATAGACCCTTTCTTCTTTTTTATCTCCTTGTACAAAGCTCAAGTGTAAGTGGATCAAAGATCTCCACATTAAACCAGGTACACTGAAACTACTAGAGGAGAAAATAGGGAAAACCTTACAACACATAGGCACAAGAGAAAATTTCCTGAACAGAACACCAATGGATCAAGCTCTAAGGTCAAAGATTAACAAATGGGACTTAATGAGATTGCAAAGTTTCTGTAAGTCTAAAGACATTGTCAAGAAAACAAAATGGCAGCCAACAGAATGGGAAAAGATCTTTGCCAACTCCACATCAGATAGAGGCCTAATATCCAAGGTATATAAAGAACTCAAAAAGCTAGACACCAGAGAATCAAACGGCCCTATTAAAAAATGGGGTACAGAGGTGAACAAAACGTTCTCAATTGAGGAATATTGAATGGCTGAGAAACATCTAAGGAAGTGCTCGACATCCTTAGCCATCAGGGAAATGCAAATCAAAACAACCCTGAGATTCCACCTCACACCAGTCAGATTGGCCAAGATCCAAAACTCAGATGACAGCAGATGCTAGTGAGGTTGAGGGTAATTATCTTATTCTTATTCTGAAAATATTCTTGATTTAGAAAGAGGTTTGCTGGCTAATATGCTTGCTTTTCTTCCAGAAGGCCATGGTACAATTTCAAGCATCTCACAATCACCTGTAACTATAGCTCCATTGAACTTGCCATACTTGGCTGACTCTGGAATCAACCTCATGTATAGTAATTTGCCTCTGGAGATAAACTCCACAGAGGTTTTCTAATCCCTAGTGGCATTTTTATACATAATTAATTATGAATGCAGAAAGTATATGTATGTGTGTTTACATTATTTGTTTATGCCTTGAGTTTAAATGCATTAGTAATAAACTCAGAGTTACCAATGTGTTGGAGTCATGTAGGTGTTTCATTAAGAACAGAAATCAAAGCACTTTCTCTCAGTGTAACTTGAACAAGATCAAGCTCAGATTTTAATTTTTTACCTCATTCATTGTGTGTCTTCTATCATTCTGTTTGTTAGATAAATCTAAATTTTTACCTCTCAAAATATTTGAGTTTCTGATCTTGTATCTATGGTTATATATTTTAGTGGGTCTGTCCCTAACAAGAGACTTTTCTATATAGTTTTAAAATTATTTTCATTGGATAGTCTTTGTATTTACAATTCACGTGTTATTTCCTTTCTTCTAATCCCATTCCCATTCCCTACCCATTGCCTCCATGATAGATCTCTCTCTCCCAACCTCCCTCTCCTACCTCAACATTCCCCTACACTGGGAAAACAACCCTTTTCTGAAACAAAGTCCTCTCATCTCATTGATGCCAGAGAATGCTGTCCTCTGCTGCATAGGCACCTGAAGCCATGGGTCTCTCTAGGCAAACTCATTGATTGCTTTTTTAGTCCCTGAGAAATGTGGTGGGTTTTGTTAGTTGGTCATTTTGTTCTTCCCATGGGGTTGCAGATCCCTTCAGCTTTTTCAGTCCTTTCTCTAGCTCCTTTATTGGGCTACCCATGTTCAATACAATGGTAAGCTGCCAGCATCCTCCTCTGTATCAGTATGACTCTGGCAGAGTCTCTGAAGAGGCATCCATATCAGATTCCTGCCAGTAAGCACTTCTTGCCATCAGCGATAGTGACTGGTTTTAGTGGTTGCATATGGTATGGACTGGCAGGTGAGGCAGTCTTTGGATGATCTTTTCTCCAATCCCTGCTCCTTTATTTGTCCCATTATTTCCTCCCACATGTGTTTTGTTCTTCCTTCTAAGAAGGACTGAGTCATCCACCTTCTGGCTTTCGTTCTCTTTGAGCCTTGTAAGTCCTGTGAATTGTTTCTTGGGTATTCACATCTACTTAGTAAAGAAAGCATCACAAGGGGAAATTGAGTGTTTTTTATAGAAATCAGTGAATCTGGCTTTTATTCACCAGATATAATTCTCATCTCACAGCCTTAGGCACACTGTTTCTAGTCCTTTCTGTACTCTTGTGGGTTTGTTCAACTCAGCTGTTCTGGCTCAATTCCTTTCCAAGATGACTGATACAATCTGGTTTCAGCTTCCAATGGAATTGTTCTGGTTGGCTTGAAATCAACCCTTACAATTTGTTCTAATGTACTGACTCCTTCTTATTCTCTGGCTGCAATTGTACAATGCATATTTTGCACAGTTTTGAACTTAACTGACTTCCTCCCCATTTCCTAGATTCATCTCAACTGCACTTGCTGAAGTAATCTCCCTCTCCTTCTCCCTCTCCCTCTCTCTCACATGTTCTCTTAATTTGCCTTTCTTTCCTATTTTTGGGAGAGTTTGGTGTATCCTATCTCCTACTCATTCTGCCAACTATTTCTCTGTTTCTTTACATTGTCTGCGCCTCAATTAGACAACACTTTCAATCATGGTTGCATCTTTTTATAAACTATCCTTACCTACATTGTTTGTGATTAAAGGTGTGTACATAAGGACCTGTCTAAATTCCACCATGAAGAATTAAAGATATGTCTTCTAGCCAGATTATATTAATATAAGTTATTTATGTGATCTTTTCCCATACTGGCCATGTTGCTGAAAAATTTTAAGGACTGAAGGAGCTAAAGTTCTTTGTAACCCCATAAGAGAACAACAATATTAACCATCCAACCCACCTCACAGAGCTCACAGGGACTAAAACACTAAACAATGAATAGACATGGAGGGACCAATGATTCCAGCCACTGATGTAGCAGAGAATGGCATTGTCTGGTATCAATAAGAGGAGAAGTCCTTGGTACTGTGAAGGCTTGTTTCTCATTGTGGGTGAAGGGCAGGGCAATATAGCGGGAGTAGGTTGTGGCAGTGGGAGCATCTTCATAAAAGTAGGGGTAAGGGATGTGGGAGAGAGAGGAAAGGGGATAACACATGAAATGTAAATATATACTCTAGATGCAGCCATTTTCTTAAGAATTTGGTTAAGTCATTGTTTCTGGTGGCTGAGTAGTATTCCATTGTGTATATGTACCACAATTTTTGTATCCATTCGTCTTCTGAAGGACATCTGGGTTCCTTCCAGCTTCTGGCTATTATAAATAGAGCCGCTATGAACATTGTGGTGCATATATCTTTGTTGTGTATTAAAGTGTCTCTGGGGTATATGCCCAGAAGTGGAGTAGCTGGGTCGTCAGGTAGTACTATATCCAATTTTCTGAGGTATCGCCAGACCGATTTCCAGAGTGGTTGTATTAGCTTGCAACCCCACCAACAGTGGAGAAGTGTTCCTATTCCTCCGCAGCCTCGCCAGCATCTGCTGTCATCTGAGTTTTGGATCTTGGCCAATCTGACTGGAGTGAGGTGGAATCTTAGGGTTGTTTTGATTTGCATTTCCCTGATGGCTAAGGATGTCGAGCACTTCCTCAGATGTTTTTCGGCCATTCGGAGTTCCTCAACTGAAAAAGATTTGTTTAGCTCTGTACCCCATTTTTTAATAGGGTTATTTGATTCTCTGGTGTCGAGCTTTTTGAATTCCTTGTACACCTTAGATATTAGGCCTCTATCTGATGTGGTGTTGGTAAAGATCTTTTCCCATTCTGTTGGTTGCCGTTTTGTTTTCTTGACGATGTCCTTAGCCTTACAGAAACTTTGCAATCTCATTAAGTCCCATTTGTTAATCTTTGACCTTAGAGCTTGAGCCATTGGTGTTTTGTTTAGGAAATTTTCTCCTGTGCCTATGTGTTCTAAGGTTTTCCCTACTTTCTCATCTAATAATTCCAGTGTATCAGGTTTAATGTGGAGATCTTTAATCCACTTACACTTGAGCTTTGTACAAGGAGATAAGAACGGGTCTATTTTCATTCTTTTGCATGTTGAGTGCCAGTTGGACCAGCACCATTTGTTGAATAGGCTGTCGTTTTTCCATTGAATGTTTACTGCTCCTTTGTCAAAAATCAGGTGACCATATACATGAGGGCTCATTTCTGAATCTTCTATTCTATTCCATTGATCCACTTGCCTATTTCTGTACCAGTACCATGCAGTTTTCAGCACAATTGCCTTGTAATATAGCTTGAGGTCAGGGATAGTGATTCCCACTGATGTTTTTTTGTTGTTGAGGATGGTTTTCGCTATTCTAGGTCTTCTGTTATTCCAGATGAAATTCCACATTGATCTTTCCAATTCCATGAAGAACTGGGTTGGAATTTTTATGGGGATTGCATTGAATCTGTAGATTGCTTTTGGTAAAATGGCCATTTTTAAGATGTTGATCTTTCCAATCCATGAGCATGGGAGATCTTTCCATTTTCTGAGATCCTCCTCAATTTCTTTCTTCAGAGGTTTGAAGTTCTTGTCATACAGGTCCTTCACTTCCTTAGTTAGAATCACACCAAGGTATTTCATAGCTTTTGTAACTATTGTGAAGGGTACCTTTTCCCCAATTTCTTTCTCCACATGTTTGTTTTTTGAGTATAGGAATGCTACTGATTTGTTTGAGTTAATTTTGTATCCGGCCACTTTGCTGAACTTGTTTATCAGCTGTAGGAGTTCTCTGGTGGAATTTTTGGGGTCACTAAAGTACACTATCATGTCATCGGCAAAGAGTGATGTTTTTATCTCTTCCTTTCTGATTTGTATCCCCTTGATCTCCTTTTGCTGTCTAATTGCTCCAGCCAGGACTTCCAGTACTATGTTGAATAGGTAGGGAGAGAGTGGGCAGCCTTGTCGAGTCCCTGATTTTAGTGGGATTGCTTCAAGTTTCTCGCCATTAAGTTAGATGTTGCCTGTTGGTTTGCTGTATATTGCTTTTATTATGTTTAAATATGGGCCTTGGATTCCTGTTCTTTCCAGGACTTTTAACATGAAGGGGTGTTGGATTTTGTCGAATGCTTTCTCAGAGTCTAGTGAGATGACCATGTGATTTTGGTCTTTAAGTTTGTTTATATGGTGGATTACATTGATGGATTTCCTTATGTTAAACCATCCCTGCATCCCAGGGATGAAGCCTACTTGGTCATGATGAATGATGGTTTTGATGTGTTCTTGGATTCGGTTTGCAAGGATTTTGTTGAGTATTTTTGCATCAATGTTCATAAGTGAGATTGGTCTGAAGTTCTCTTTCCTTGTAGGGTCTTTGTGTGGCTTAGGTACGAGGGTTATTGTAGCCTCAAAAAAAATGAGTTGGGTAATATTCCATCTGATTCTATCTTTTTGAATAGCTTGGTGAATATTGGTGTTATATCCCCAATAAATGTCTGATAAAATTCTGCACTGAACCCGTCTGGACCTGGGCTTTTTTTGGTTGGGAGTCTTTTGATGACTTCTTCTATTTCTTTAGGTGTTATAGGGTTATTTAGATGGTTTACTTGGTCCTGGTTCAACTTTGGTACCTTGTATCTGTCTAGGAATTCGTCCATTTCCTCCAGATTTTACAATTTTGTGGAGTATAAGTTTTTGTAGTAGGATCTGATGATTTCTTGAATTTCCTTAGTTTCAGTTGTTATGTCACCACTTTCCTTTCTGATTTTGTTAATTTGGATACTCTCTCTTTGCCCTTTAGTTAGTCTGGCTAGGGATTTATCAATCTTGTTGATTTTTTCAAAGAACCAACTCTTTGTTTTGTTGATTTTTTCAATGGTTTTTTTTTTGTTTCTATTTGGTCTATTTCTGCCCTAATTTTGATTATTTCTTGCCATCTACTCTTTTGGGGTAAATCTGCTTCCTTTTGTTCTAGGGCTTTTAGCTGTGCTGTCAGTTTGCTGATGTGAGCTCTCTCCAGTTTCTTCTTGGAAGCACTTAGAGCAATGAGTTTTCCTCTCAATACTGCTTTCATTGCATCCCATAGGTTTGGGTATGTTGTGTTTTCGTTTTCGTTGAATTCTAGAAAATCCTTAATTTCTTTCTTTATTTCTTCTTTGACCCTGCTATCCTTTAGCAGAGTGTTGTTTAGTTTCCATTTGTATGTGGGCATTTTGTTGTCTTTGTTGTTGTTAAAGACCAGCCGTAGACCATGGTGATCTGAGATCATTCTGAGTGATATAACCCAGTCACAAAAGAACAGACATAATATGCAGTCACTGATAGTGGGATGCTAACCCCAGAGGCTTGCACTCCCCCAGAAACAACTCACAGACTGTATGAAGTCCAAGAAATAAAGAAAACAAAAACTATACATATATTCACAAAACAAGAAGACTTTGACTATTTCCATGTTGCGTTTTGTTTTGCATGTACTTTACGCTTATTGCAACTAGTACGTTTTCAATGCATACTGTCAAGCCCTTGAAAAAACTCAAGTACCGACTAAAAAACATATTCACATGGTTTTATGTAAAATTTATTTTAATGTCTGAAAAAACATTACTGACAAAAATGTATAATTTTAAGCAAAAAATGTTTAATATCTTTACATCTATCTTTGTTTTGAAAAATAAAATCGTTTAAAAAAAAGAAATGTAAATATATAAAATATCCAATAAAAATTCTTTATAAAATTATTTTACACTTTTATAGTTTGAAGTTACTGACTGCAACTGAACCCCATAGTCCCATATAATAACCAATACTACAAATGTGTTTTATCAAGCAATGTCCATATTTTTCAATATTTATGGTAGACATTCATTTTATAAGGTTACTTTCAACCTACATTTACTTTTTTTTTCAAAACAATTATCATCACACACACAGATAGTTCTCTTTGGTCCATGTCATAAAACATATATCTTTTGACAATTTAGTTATGTATTTGTTTAGATTATATGACCTGATTACATGAGGAATTCCAGTCATGTGTCATTGGTTACACTGTGTTCCTAAATGCATGTTAAATAAAAACACTGAATACAGTGTAGGTATCAGTCTTAAAAATTTAGGTGAAAATTTTGTCATAATAATGCATTTAGAAATGTAAGCAATAACAACAAAAACAACACCAAAGTAACCATTAATTTGGAAGACACCAAGAGAAAATATGGAAAGGTGTTAGTGATTTATATATAGTCCTTAAGCATGAACATTTCAATGTAAAAATAATGAAAAACAACTGTATTATGTTTTATTTTTAAATATAGAAGTATTCTGTGTAGATTAAGTCTTAGAGAAGGTATTGTTAACATTGCCCTATATATAAAAGTGAATTAATTTAATGAATGCCATAGTGGCTATTGAAAATAAGTTCCAAAGAACCTCTATGTTCTTCCATGTTTATAGAATCAAAATGTTAAGATGCCAACTAGTGGTTGAGAAAAGATCATCCAGAGATTACCTCATCTGGGGATCCATCATATGCAGCCACTAAACCCAGGCACTATTGCTGATGCCAAGTAGTGTTCACTGCCAGGACCAGCTATTCATTCCTCCTGAGAGGCTCTGTCAGAGACAGACTAATAATGATAAGGATGCTTGCAGCTTATCATTGTACTGAATTTGGGGACCTCAATGAAGGAGCCAGAGAAAGGACTGAAGATGCTAAAAGGGTCTGCAACCCCATGAGAAGAACAAAATTGTCAACTGATCAAATTAACCACAGCTCCCAGGGACTAAAACATCAACCAATGAGTACCCATGGAGAGACCCATGGCCCCAGGTGCATATGCAGCAGAAGATAGCATTTTCTGACATCAGTGGAAGAAGAGGTCTTTGGTGCAGAAAAGGCTCATTTTCCCAGTGTAGGGGAATTCCATGGTGCTGAGGTGGGAGAGGATGGTTGGGAGAGGGAGCACCTTCATGGAAGCAATGGGATGGAGGAGAGGAAATAGGATTGGAGAAGGGGATAACATCTGAAATGTAAATATAGAAAATATCCAATAAAAATAAAATAAAATATTAAAAATTGTTAAGACTAAGAAGTAGAGCAAAAAATCAAAACTAATTCATTAAGTATATGTTTCAGAATGACTAATACTATTAGGTTTTTCTTTCTGTAAGTGGCTAACAAACTATATCACTGGTATCTCTTTTAGCTGCTGTGAAGCAGTAGTCTTTCAAGAAATTAGATGCTAGTTCTTGGATAAAGTCCAATGTTAGTGTTGTGGCTTAAAACTGAAGTGAATTTTAGCATGAACTAAAATTCAGACTTTCATAAATATATTTGCTCAATTTTAAAAGGTCTATGATACTCAAGAGAAAACTATGCTGACATTCCCTACCAATTGCCACAATTGATCTTTTCAATGGTTTGACTTGGTTGCTTTTAAGACACAGATGAAGTGTTTATCACTAATAATTTTATCTGTAATATTCTAAGCAGTTATTGATATAACAAGCACTAGTAATTCTTCTTCATGAAAATACTGTGAAGACAAAATGAAGTAACATGGCTTAATGCACATATGTTTTCATAACTGATGATAACAGTAGGCAAAACACATAAAAGTAAAAATTCCTCAACTCTAAAATTTTATTTTTGTATTTAAAACTTAAATTATTTATTAGTGTTTAGATGTTTTATTCACATAGAAGTCTGCCCATAATGTGTGTGTCTCCTGCCTAAGGAGGTGAGATATTAGGTAAGCTAGCACTGGAGTTACAGACCATTCTGTATTGCTTCACAGGTGCTGGGAATCATACATGGATTATCTAATAGAGAGGCCAGTGTTCTTAACCAGGGAGACATCTTTTTCAATTAAATTTCAGTTGTATAAAAGGTCTTGAATATAATGCTAATATAATATTGTTCAAAGTTTCTCTACTCATAGCTTCCTAAATATTACCTATCATGCAGTCATCAAAAATACCAATAAGAAGTTCAATTATAGATGATATTTGCTTTAGAAAGTTTCCATTCATGCATTCTCCCCATAAAACAAAATGCAAAAAATGGAGAATTTTATAAATAAAATAGATTTCACTTACATTCTAGGTTTGGCACAAAATATTTAACTTTGGATCATGTCAAAATTTAATTATTAGAAGAGCCTCAGATAATATTCCATCACAGTAATGAAGATGAATGCAGAAGAAATTTAAAACAAAGACCAGGTTAGTCTCATAAAAAGTTCCTCTAACAAGATGATACCCAGGTCAATGATAAAAGATGATACAAGAAATGAATAAATGCTTCCCTAGCTCTGGACTTTCTTTTTCTTTCTACTAGATACATTCTGAATTTAAATTTGAAATGTTATTTCTTTCCCATCCTACTCCCAACCCCCTTCCCTCTCAAGTTGTCTCCACAAAGGTGCACTCTCTCCTGATCACCCTCTCTACCTCAATGTCTTGACATTCCCCTACTTTGGGAAAACATGTTGTCATTGAACCAAAGCCTCTTCTCCCATTAATGTCAAACCCTGCTATCTTCTGCTACCTATACACCTGGAGCCATAGGTCTCCCAGCGTATGCTCAATGGTTGGTGTTTTAGACCTCATCTTTCATGTTAGAAAATTCTATAATGTCAAATAGAGGAAAACATTTGACACATAAAATATTTTGTAACATGTTCAAATTTCAATATATAAAGCCTTTATGTGACAAACTCAAAACTCTCCATCATCTATAACATTTTCTAATATATCTATTTAAAATAGCATTAGGGAAACATTGCCTTATGTGGTAAGTGACAAGCACACTTATAGCATTTTTTATTTTTTTTTAAATTGGACATTTTATTTATTTACACTTCAGATGTTATTTCCTTTCCAGGTTCCCCCCTTTCCCATTCCCATTCCTGTTTCTATGAAGGTGCTCCCTCTCCCACTATCCTGACTATCCTGACAGTTTTCACTGGTGAAATGAGCCTACACAGAACAAAGGACTTCTCCTCCTATTATTAATGCCACATATGCAGCTGCAGCCATGGTCCCTCCATGTGTATTCTTTGGATCCTGGTGTAGAACTTGAGAGCTCAGGAGGGTTCTGGTTACATGATATTGTTATTCTTCCTATGGAGTTACAAATCATTATATGGTTCTTAACTCCTCAGTATGAAAGGACATATATCTGTTATCTCAGCACTTGGGAAGCAGATACAGTGATCATTATTTTGAGGCCAATTTATATAAGAGGACATTTCTTAAAACCAAAGCAAAACCAGACATGAGAAATGGACGTTTAATAAATACATCCATTATATTTTTGTGCCATATGAATGCATATATACCACAAATAGCTTGACATCTCCTACTGTGAAAACTCTAACACCTCATAATTAGAAGCAACATGTTGAAAAAAGGACTTATTTGACTTACAAGGTGTATTTTTTATGAAGGGAAACCAAGTTATGAACTCAAGACAGAAATCTGGAGGTAAGATCTGAAAGAAAGGCTGTAGAAGAAAGACAGTCACTGGCATGCTTTCCCTGGTTTGTGTTCTGCAAATTTCTTATGAGTTATCAGGGTTTGTAGGATTCAAAATGTCTTGGGCAGTCCTGTATTAATTAACAATTAAGAAAATACTAGAAAGACTAGCCCACATAAAACTTCAGATGATAATTCTCTTTCCAAGTGTGTTGGACTGACAGCCAAGTTTAGCCACTAAACAAGACAAACTCATTTTTCAGTTTTCAGAAGTCATAGATAGAGGTCAAATGTTATATAACACTTAATGTACATGTCTTGTCTACTGTTGTTTCTAATAAAACTATCACTTTTCAAATGTAAATCAAATATCTGAATATAATGCTAACCATATAATGAATATTTTCAGCTCATATTTTACTTCATTGTTTAAATCTTTTAACATGTGCAAACCAGACTTAACCAATATAAATAGACAATTATTTACATTTGGACAAATATAGCCCTAAAATGAAATCAAACCTATTCTAATCCTTCAATATTGTATTCTCAATTCTAAATCCTCAGATGAAAAGGTTAAATATATTAAAGAATAAAGGTTGTGCAGGCATGGAAAAATAACCCTGAAAAATATAAATGATATAGAAAAATGCTAATCATTTTTGTTTGATAAGTACATATCATGTTGACATAACACTATGTTTATGATTAATGTACACAGTCAGTACATGTTCATTAAAATATATGGACAGTAAATATGAAGAGATAAACATTTTTCATTTTTATTGGTTATTTTATTTATTTACATATCAAGTGTTATCCTTCTTCCCAGGAACCCCTTCACAAGCACTCTTTCTCCTACCCTGCCAGTATAAATGTGCTCTCCCACTAGCCTACCAACTCCTGTCTCAGTACCCTAGCATCCCCTTACTCTGGGTCATCAAGCCTCCAGAGGACCAAGGGGCTCCCCTTCCAGTGATGAAAAATAAGGCATATTATCCTGGTACATATCCTACTGGAGTTATGGGTCCCACACCTGTGCAATCTTCGTTTGGAGGTTTTGTCCCTGAGAGATTTGAGAGATGTGCTTAGTTGATATTGTTATTCTTTCTATGGGAAATTGAACCCATTTTGCTACTACATTCCTTGTCCCAACTTCTCCATTGGGGTCCCCGTGCACAATTGAATGTTTGGCTATGTATATCTGCATATGTATCGGTCCATATCTGGCAAAGATTCTCAGGTAACAGCTATTCCAGGCTTCTATCAGTAAGCACTTCTTACCATTAGTGAGAGTGTCTGAGTTTCAGGTCGGCAGATGGAATGAATCCCTAGGTGGGGCAGTCTCTGGATGGTCTTTCCTTCAGTTTCTGTTCCACTCATTGAACCTGCATTTGTTTTTGACAGGATAAATTCTGGATTAATATTTTTGAGGTGGTTGGGTGGACCCATCTCTCATCTGCAGCCCATTCCTATCTACTGGATATTTTCTCTATAGGTCCTCTCTCTCCTTTCTTAGGAATTATGACTAAAGTCCTCGCTGTTGTGTCCCAGGAAACTCTTGGGTCCTTGGAATCAGGGACTTTCTAGTTATTATCCCAAACCCACCCCACTGCTACATATCTACTTTCAAATTCTTGACCCTCTGTACTTCTCCTGAAATTCTTACTATATCCGAATTTGCCCCAATTTATCCTCTACACTCCTCTCTCCCACCCATATCCCTCTCTTGCTGTACTTCTCAGAGTTTATTTTTTTTTCCTCTTTCTGAGTAGGACTGTAGCATCCAAACTTTTGTTTGATCTCCTTTCTTCTTAGGTTTCATATGGTCTGTGATTTGTATTGTGGGTATACCTAACTTCTTTATAGCTAATATCTAATCAGTGATTACATACCATGTGTTTTATTTTGTGACTGGATTACCTTAACCTGGATGATATTTTCAAGTTCCATTAATTTGCCTGATAATTTCATGCAGTCATTTTTAATTGTATATTCTATTCATTTACATTTCATATGTTATTCTCTTTCCCCAATTCCATCCCCTCCACCTCCCATTGCCTCCATGGTGGTTTTCCTTCTCCCAACCACCCTCTCCCACCTTGACACATTGGCATTCCCCTACACTGGGGCTGAGTAATACTCAATTGCATAAATGTACCATTTTCTTTATCCATTCTTCAATTGGGGGAAATCTGGGTTGTTTCTAGCTGCTAGGTATTATAAATAAGACTACTATGCACATACTGGAGCATATGTCCTTGCCATATGTTGGACCATCTTTTGTGTATATGTCCTGGAAGGGTATAGAAGGGTCCTAAGTTATAACTATTTCCCATTTCCTGACAAAACACCAGACTAATTTCTACAGTGATTGTATCAGTTTGTAATCTCACCAACAATGGAGGAGTGTTTCTTTTTCCTCCACACATCCTCACCAGCACCTTCTATCACCAAAGTTTATTTATTTATTTATTTTTATCTTAGCCACTCTGGCTAAAATAGAATCATAGGTTTGGTTTGATTTGCATTTTACTAATTACTAAGGATATTGAACATCCTTAGGTGTTTTTCAGCCCTTCGAGTTTCCTCAGTTGAGGATATTCTATTTATCTCGGTATCCCATTTTTAGTAGGTTAATTTGTTTTTCTGGAGTATAACATTTTAGTTCTTTTATATTTTGGATGTAAGTTCTCTATCGGATGGAGGGTTCGTAATGATCTTTTTAATCTTGGGATTGCTGGGTTTTTTGTTTTGTTTTGTTTGTTTGTTTGTTTGCTTGCTTGCTTGCTTGCTTATTTTTGTTTTGTTTTTTTTTTTCCTTTTGGCAGGGTTCTTTGTCTTAGAGAAGGTTTGAGATTTTATGAGGTCCATTGGTCAATTCTTGATCTGAGAACATAAGACATTGGTATTTTGTTCAGCGAAATTTCCAGTCTTCTAATGTGTTTGAGGTTCTTTCCCTCTTTCTCTTCTATTAAATTCATCTTATCTGGTTGTATGTGAAGGTCCTCCATCCACTTGAACTTGAGCATTATGAAAAGCAATAAGAATGGGTGAATTTTCATTCTTGTACATGCTGGCCTTCAGTTGAAAGAGCACCATTTGTTGAAAATACTGTCTTTTTCCCACTATATGGTTTTGACAACCTTGTCAAAGCACAGTTGACCACAAGTTTGTGGGTTCATTTCTAAGTTTTCAATTCTATTTCATTGATCAACCTGCCTGTCTCTGTATCAATATCATGCAGTTTTTATCACTATTGTTCTGTAATAGAGCTTGAGATCAGAGATGATGATTCCCCCAGAAATTCTTTTATTGTTGAGATGGTTTTTGATATCCTGAGATTTTTGGTTTTCCAGATAAATTTGAGAACTGTTCTTTATATCTTTGTTAATAATTGAGTTGGGGTTGTGTTGGGAATTACATTTAATCTGTTCATTGCTTTTAGTAAAATGGCCATTTTTCCTATTCTAGTTCTGCCAGTCCATGAACATTGGAGATCTTTCCATCTTCCGAATTCTTCAATTTATTTCTTCAGAGACTTGAAGTTCCTATCATACAGATCATTCACTTGATTAGTTAGAGTCATACAAAGATATTTCACATCATTTGGAACTATCGTGATGGGTGTCATTTCCCTAATTGCTTTGTCAGCTACTTTATCCTTTGAGTAGAGAACCACTACTGATTTATTTGAGTTAATTTTGGATCCAACAACTTTGCTGAAATTGTTTATCAGCTGTAGGGGTTCTTTCCTGAATTTTCTTGGGTCACTTATGTATCATATCAACAGCAAATAGTGAAACCTTAACCTCCTCTTTCCTAATTTGTATCCCTTTTATCTCCTATTGTTGCCTACTTGTTCTGGCTAGAACTTCAAGTATAATGAGTAGATTGTGGGAGATTGAAAAGCCTTGTATTGTCCCTGATTTTGGGGAATTGCTTCAAGTTTTTTTCAATTTAATTTGACAGAAGCCATTGGGTTGATGTATATTTCTTTTTAAAATATTTATGTATGAACCTGCAATTTCTATTCTCTTCAATGCTTTTAACATGAAGGGGTGTTGTATATTGTTAAAGACTTTTAAATTATCTAATGGGATGATCATGATTATTTTTTGTTTTTTTTATTTTGTTTTTATTTTTTTAGTTTGTTTATATAGGAGATTATGTTAAAAGATTTCCATATATTGAATGAACCTTGGATCCCTGAGATAGAAGCCTAATTGATCATGGTGAATGATCATTCTGATATGTTCTTGGATTCTGTATTGCAATAATTTTATTGAATAATTTTGCATCAATATTCATGAGGGAAATTCATCTGACAATTAAAACAAAAAAATCTCTATTTTTGTTTGGTATTTTTGTAGGTTATGTATTAGTGTACCTGTGACTTTATAGAATGTATTACATAGTGTTCCTTCTGTTTCTATTTTATGAGAGACTTTGAGAAGTATTGGTATTAGGTATTATTTAAAGGTTGGATAAAATTCTACATTAAAACCATCTGGTCCAGGGGATTTTTTTTTTGGTTGGGAGAATTCAAATAATTGCTTCTAATTTCTTAGAGGTTGCAGGACTATTTGAATGATTTATTAAATCTGTATTAACTTTGGTTCTTAGTATCTTTCTAGAAAAGCATCCATTTTAGCTAGATTTTTCCAGATTTATTGATTATCCTATTTAGTAGTATCTGATATATTTTTTTTCATTTCTTCAGTTTCTGTTATTATGTTTCCAATTTCATTTCTGATTTTGTCAATTTGAATACTGTCTCTGTGTCCTCTGGTTATGTTGTCTAAGGACTTATCTTTCTTGTTGATTTTCTCAAAGAACCAGCTCCTGGTTTTGTTAATTCTTTACATAGTTCTTTTTGATTCCACTTGGTTGATTTAAGCACTAAGTTTGATTATTTCCTGTGGTCTATCCCCTTAGATGTATTTGCTTTTTATGTTCTAGAGCTTTCAAGGGTGGTGTTAAACTGCTAGTGTATTCTCTCTCCAATTTCATTATAAAAACACTCAGAACTATTCGTTTTCATTTGTTACTACTTCCTGAATGCACATGATTCTATTTTTTTCCCTCTGGGATATGAGCAATATCTTAGAACTCACTCCCTTACTAAGCAGCCCTCAACTGTCAGTAACTTCTCTACTAGTTGGGCACCTTGGGAACACCTCCTCCTTCATTCTATAATTCTAACTAGAAAATAAGTATAGGTGTTACTAGTTGGCAAATGTCACAGGCATTTCATGTATGGAAATCAGCATTTTAAAACTCTAAAATCATCAGTTGGCTCCCCCTTTTCTCCTCTACTGAGCATTTAGAGTTATTTATATTTGACACTTTTTCTAGTTAAGAGTGTCTGAGATTTTAGAGAAGCAACAGTAGTGGAAAATGGGTTACTCATGGGTGTTTTTCCGGAAGTTTATTATATGCTGCAGTCAATATTTTAGTCAGGCTTGTATTTATCTGAAAACTTTACTACAACTACAGATCTATTTTTAATAAAGATTCATTTGTATGACTAGATGCAATTTCTTATTTCCATGGAAATACATTACCATGTATACCTATTTTTAAGACCATTTCAGTGGTACCCACTTAGGATGGGTCTTTCTGCTTCAAATTTCTGCTAAAAAAAAAGCTGATAAAAATTTTATCTTGGTGTAAAAATAGCTTGTTTATTAAATAATTATGGATGCAGCCAAGCTGATAACTGAGATTAGACATCACATGGAGAAAGACTAAAACCAGATCAGATGATGTTGCTCAGAATATTATAAAGAAGAATGTATAGAAGTATAATGAACAAATAGCTACAGAGAGCAAATACTACATCTCAGTATAGTCATCCCTGCACAGGCAAGTTGAATGCTAGATGTGTACATATTTAAAAATCCAAGTTTATGAAATAAATTCTAAAAGTACTAGAAATTCAAATTTTTAATATTCATATGAGCAATGATTATGACAATTTCTTCTAGCTACTCTGAAAACCCCATATTTGCTTGTTTTTATTTAAATTTATTGTTTGTTTATGGGTATTTTTTCTTCTTCTATGTTGATACACCATTTGTATGCATGGTACCTGTTAAGGCCTCAGGTAGGAATTGGTTACACTGGAGCATGAGGTATAGAAATGTGCAAGATACCATACGGATACTGGTATTTGTACACAGGTTCTCTGAAAAGATTATCAGGGTTATTAACCATTCAGGTATATCTCTAGCTTAAAACATTCATGTTTTTTAATAATATTAATTAAAACACTCAGAAGATTTACTGTTCAATCATTAATATTAACTCAAATCCTTTAAGTTAAAAAGAAAACATCTTTTATAGTTGAATTCAAGTAACTCAACTACTTTGCAGAACAATGATTAAAATATTTATAAATCTATTAAAATATCTTGTTGCATATCCCATGGCATCTCTCTTATACCCTGGGAAGATGAAGTAGTTATATGTACAAAAGTAAATATTCCTGAGGGTCACAAACCGGTGTATATACATCTCATACCAACTACCATTTTGTTTGAATTTTATGGATTATAGAATAATGCTACTAATGGCTTATTTATACATCAGTGCTCATTACGATAACAATGTATTACTAAATATATGTAAGATTCTGCATGAAGCAAACTATTTAGATTGAACCAAACTCAAGAACACACACAGAAGCAAGAATGGGTAAGTTATAGTATTTACTTTTTGTAGCTACAGCAAATATGTAATAGAGAAATTAAAACATAATTTTTCCAGCAGAGGTCAATTTAATTTATATCATTTTCACCAATATAATGTACCCAGCTTTCAACAAAAATTATAAACATTACGATTTGGGATTTTATTTTTACTTTATTTTTATGACAGTTTTACCGACATGCACCACATGGTCAGAATGCCAGAAGAGGGAGGCAACCTTATTAAAACAACAGTTACGAAAAATTATGAGCTGCTAAATGGGTTCTGGGAAGACATCTAAGGGAACCTATAAAAGCAGGAAGAGATCTTAACCACTGAACACAGAAATATAACCTAAAAAGTTATGCCATCTGAAAAACCCTTATTTATGGCAGAAATAATGTATTAAATAAACACATACATGTTCTATAGGGGAAAAGTAAGTATTAAAGTGGAAACATCATGAATTATATAAGCAAAGAGGAAGTGAAATTATTCATACTTTAATGTAAATGCACTATACAAGTGTATATAAGAAAAAATAATATATATGTATATTAGCCCAAAAGTTCAGAACATCCAAGATATAATTCACAGTCCATATTAAGCTCAAGAAGAATAAAGAACGAAATGTGGATGCTTCAGTCCATAGAAGGGGAAACACAATACTCACTAAAGGCAATACCAGAGTGGAGCAGAGACTGAAGGAAAGGCTATTTAGAGACTGCCACGCCTGGGGGAATCATCCCATATGTAGCCACCAAACCCAGGAACTATTGCTGATGCTAAGAAATGCTTAATGACAGGAGACTAATGTGGAAGTCTCCTGAGAGGATCTGCCAGAGCCTTATTGAAGCAGATCAGGATGCTTGCATCTAGCCATCAAGCTGAGCATAGAGACCCCAATGGAGGAGTTAGAGAAAGGACTGAAGGGGTTTGCAACCCATAGGAAGAACAACAATATCAAACAACCAGATGTCCCACAGAGCTACCAGAACTAAACCACCAACCAAAAAGTACACATGATTGGACCCATGGCTCCAGCAGCCTATGTAGCAGAGGATGGCACCATCTGTCATCAATAGGAGGAAAAGATCTTGGTCTTGTGAATGCTCATTTCTCCAGTGTAGGAGAATGCCACAATGTTGAGGTGGAAGTGAGTGGTGGGTGGGAAGGGGAGCATTTTCAAAGAAGCAGGAAGAGGGGAGATGGGAAAGGGGAGGACCAGGAAAGGGAATAGCATTAGAAATGTAAATACATAAACTATCTAATTTAAAATAAAATGAAAAATAATATTCAAGCTAGAATGAAAGCATTTTGGCTCTTATTTTGATAAACAAAGAGCTTGAAATTGTTACAAGATAAACCCCAGAAAATAAATTAAATTTAAATATATTTGCACTATATCAGAATACTGATGATGCTTAACAATAATAGGAGTGTTGTATATTTTAATATTTATATATTTCATATATATATAAAACAGAACCGTGGTTTATTAAAAACACATGGTGCTGAAACCAGTAAATAGTTGAACAGTTTAGAAATCAGCAGAGGCTAGACATAGACAAATTTGACAGCTTGAAAATCATAAAGTCTCAGTAACAGGATCTCTTACATTCTTTTATAAGTTGTATCACCTGAGCCTTTAACAGCTTTCATGGTGAAGATCTGAAAAAAAAAAATCGTGCTTCAGGCAGGTTGAAAGGAAAAGTAATCATTTTGAAATATTCCCAGAACATTATGCCCTCCATAACAAAGTCCTTCCCTGGGGGAAAAGTACTTTACTACAGACATACATGACTTAGAGGAAGGGAAACGGGGGGACCAAAACCTGCTCTAACATTTCAGACTCACAAGAGGGTAGAAGTAAAGGTTGAAAAACTTTTCTTGAGCATAAAGGCAAAAATGAGGTCAATGAGAGAGTGAGACAGAGTTTGGTTTAATCATAAGATTACACATTGCTTGCCTTCTATAATGCCTTACCACTGTATCAACAGAACTCAGATGTAACAATCAATTATGAAGGAAAAAATCTTAAAGATTCTTGCTGTATTTTATGAGTGTCTTTGAAAGCACAAATACACCAGGGAGACAAAAGCAAGGACAGTAGAGAAAATTGAAGACTGATACACCTGCAGCTGTGGTATATATTAAATCCAGTACAGAAAGGTGGAATAGAGCTTTCCAGGACTTTTCCTCCCCATAGAAACATCAATTTGAACAACAATTCTTGCATAAAAATACCATCACAACACCTAGGGGAACTAGGTGAGAGATTTTAGCACCTGTGTGCAACACAAATATAAGAAAGGACACATTGAAAAGGACATAAAGGATCATTTTATCTTACCTGTCAGTCCTCCTCTCATTCCAAAGAGCACAACTCAGATATAAATACTGTGCTAGGGAAAAGAGGGAAATAAGCAAAGAGTGGGTAATAAATCCCAACCCTGAATTTGTTCATGTAAATTCCAGTACAAGTAATGCTTGCATGGCCTGAAAATCTAGAATGATGTTCATACTGGACCTTCTCACTACCATGGAATCATGCCAAATTCCTCTATTGTTGGCAATAGTATTATACAGAGTGTTAGCATGCTGAATTTGTACTCATATCAGATTGACCTGGATACCACATGTTATTATGCATGAGAATTGTAAAACTGAGAGCAGGACACATATAAACAAAATCAGCACAGCTTCTAAATATGTACTTATACCTGCAAACCCAAGGTAGTCACTACCAATAACAGTGATATTGGGCTCCTAAACAAAAGGGGTACCAGCTAATATTTTTTCTATGGTTAAATATTATACTATCTTTCACTAGTTATGATTATACTTTCAAATATAACCTATTTTTCTTGGTCATAAACGTTGGAGCCTTGTGTCTGGTGGGCTAATAGGCAGTCATTTTGGAACAGGAAATTCTGAAATACAATCTGCAAAATCCTTGACTTTTTCAGTTGGTCTGTTCCTAATGAAAGCACTGATGGTATACAAGCCCTTCAGCTGCTGAGAAAGCATAAGAATTTCATAAAGGAACTAACACCAAATACAACAGGGCACAGAGCAGGTCAATCAAGTATCAATCTTGGACTAAGCATTATTTTGAGTGTTTGATATGTATACATGCATAGCTTGGTAAAATCTAACTCCTTTAATGAGAAAACAAATGAGACCAACAGAATATAATAATGAAGATGCCAAGACTTTTATCTCAGTTTTGTAATTCATGAATCATTTGTAGGCTCCATTGATTTGTCATGACATTAGCAAATTTGTTCTTCAATTTTCTGAAAAGTACTCTAGGCAGCTCTTAACCTTGTACCCAGATATGTTTCTCTTAAGGGAACAGTAAACTATTACTATATATCTCAGATATGTAGTGTTCAGAATTGACTGCCCTCTGTGTATTTGCATGATAGTGTAAATTTTATTTATTTATTACTTTTTTCTTATGGGACTTTGGTGGTAGTTGAATTTGTGAATTATTTCTCATATAATCATTTCCTTTACTGTAAATATGAGAATTGTTCAAGTGTATGCTTCTAGGTTTCTAGAAGTTAAACAATTTTCCATCATATATCTCCATCTCGACCTATGCTAGTGTCACCACACATTGACTGTGCTGGCATAATCTCTTACCATTTAGAATTTGACAGAGATGGCCAATTAGATCACACTTACAAAGAAAACAAACTTCATTAACTTTTTTAAAAAGAATTATTTGAAAATATATATTCTGAATAATACCTTGTTTAAACTGTTTTCATATTTGCTCCTCTTCTGATAAACTATATATTCCTCAAATATAGCATTTTTATTTCAATTGGATCATGTTTTAACTATGTCTGGGTCATATTTTCTTGTTACTAAAGAACATCTTTGATTATTTTGAAGATTCGCAATTTATGAGAAAAATATGCAAAATTCCAATCCAGACATTAATTGGAGCATAGGAAATCATGTGAAAGATGTGGGGGGAGAGGGTTGAAGGTACTGGAAGGGTCAAGCATACAACAAGAAAACCTACAGAATCAATTAACCTGGGTCCATAAGTGCTCATAAAAACTGAACTACCAACCAGAAAGCATGAAGGGAATGGACCTAAGCCCTCTGCATATATGTAAGACTTGTACATATTAGTCTTCATGTAGGACCTCTAAAATGATAGTAGGGGTTTTCTCTCACTACATTGTCTGCCACTGGATCCCTTTCCACAAACTGGATTGCCTTATCTAGCTTCAATAGAAGAATATATTCCAAGTCTTACTGCACCTTGAATTTGCAAGTTGGTTGATATCCATGGGAGGACTGCCTTTTTTTGACGGGAATGAGAAGAGTGGTAGAAGCAAGGAACTTAGAGGAGGGAAAGAGAGAGAGAGAGAAAGCCATGATTGGGATGTAAATGGATAACTTAGTCAATAAAAAGATAATCGTTTCCATCTATTCAATACGTTTTATGTCACATTTTATTAGTCAGATTATTATGTCATATTTTTTTATTAGTAGCAGAGGAAAAACGGTTCAAGAATATTTTTTTTCAGAAATTCCTGCATGTAAACATTAAATTTCATCATCTTCATAAGTGGAAGATAATTAAATAGTTTTATAGTCAATAAGCAGTTACTTTTCTTTAACTTTTTAGTAATATACTTGTTATTTCACTAGATATCTGATCAAGATTAATTTTAACAACTATATTAGTTCCAAAAGATTTCTTGAGGCAAAATAAGGCTTATTCCAATATACAAGTAACAGTTCTTTAAGAATCTACACATTATCTTTTCAAAGATATGTCATAAATTCTTCATTATAAAGTGTCAAATCTCTAAATTCTTACAAAGTCCACAAATCACATGTATTATTTAGTAACTTAACCTATATGATGTCATTTCTGTCTCATTTTGATGCTAGAAACATCAAGAATAATATGTCCACAGTGTAAGGTTTTGAGAAATTTCCTTTTGAATTGTGAAAGTTCATCTTTATTCTGTATCTTCTCATGACTTTTTTAATTGGGCAGTTTATATGTTTACATTTCAAAAGTTAGCCCCTTTCAGGTTTCCTCCCTCTCCCATTCTCCTTCCCCTGATTCTATGAGGATGCTCCCCTCTTACCCACCCAAGCACACCTCAACAACCTGGCATTCCCCTACACTGGGGAAACAAGTCTTCACAGAACCAAGGGCTTTTCCTCATATTGATGCCAGACAATGCCATCCTCTGCTACATGTTCTGCTGGAGCGAATGGCCACCCATGGTTACTCTTTGATTTGTGTTTTAGTTCCAGAAGCTATAGGAGGTCTGGTTGGTTGATATTGTTGTTATTCCTATGGGGTTGCAAACCATTCCATCTTCTTCAGCTTTTTCTCTTGCTCCTACTTTGGGGAACCTATGCTCAGTCTGATGGTTAGTTGCAAGCATTTTAATATGTGACATTTAATATGTTGGCTGTTTATCCCAACTGATGTAAATATATCAGTGCCAATAGAATTCAGGATAAAGGTTTTGAGATGCTTTATCAGTGTTGAAATAAATGAGGGAAATTGAATAAAGAGCAGAAAATATTAAGCACTAATTCAGTATGAGTAGGTGTCTTCAAACTTTCCTGTTTAATCTCAGATAATGCCACTATACTGGCTCATAGAGGGAGGTCTATACCAAAGTAACTCCAATAATTACATAAGTAGTATGGACATGTAGAGATATATAACAGCATATATAAGAAAGAATATTGAATCCAAGACTCTAGTACCCTAAATCTGGAATTTATTAGCCATGATCCAAATTTAATATCTGAAAGAAGATTTATTATATAAGACTTGACAGCTAAATTCATTATAGTTGTTTAGGATTAACATTGAAAATCTTACAATGTATCATGTTCCAATATCATAAAAACTGCAAGCATTCTAAAACAAAAAAATAAAGTTATATGGAGAATAAATAAATTCAGTTTCAGATTGAAATATAGAAAAGACTTAGAGATGCCCAACTAAAATTTTAAAACAAGTACATTCATATATTTTATACTCTACTACATAATAACAATAGCATAAAAGAGAGAAGTAATCAAGATACAGTAATAAAAATGGCAAAATAACAATACTACTAGAAATCAAACTGCCAAAATATAAATAAAATTATAATATCAGTAGCATTTGGGTAGCTTACAACTGCCTATAAGCCTATAACCCCGCCTTAGGGGTTATGGCACTGTCCTCTGGTATTCTCAACCAGACACATGTGGGCATGTATATTGACATGGAAACACACACAAACACACACACACACACATACACACATGCATACATATACACAGAGAGAAATAAATGTAGGAAACACAATAATTTTCATTCTTCAATGACAATAGATAGCAAAGACTACTAAGACAAAGAGATAATGAATAACAAAATAGCCCAGGAATATGCTATAAATATTTGTATCTATTTTACTGATATTTTTGTTCTGTAAAGTTCTATAATCCTGGCACTGCATTTTTTTCAGCAACTCTAAAAATTTTGGTTAACGGATTGCAAACTGAGAAAGATCTAAATCTAGAATAAATGTCTATCTCAATAAAAGAAAAGATGGTTTTTCCCATTATGAAAATGAACAAATGCAACCAATCTGGCACTATGTAGTAGACTTTTTCAAATTAAAATACCATAGTGAGCAGGCAATGATGGTATATGCTACTGGATCTTTGTAGAAATATCATATTAGACAGTGCTTATATACATACATAGCTTGCATTACTATGGACATTTTATTCAGGAACACACTTAGTGATAAAAGTATTGGGAAAAGATATTCACTTGTATATACTTAGTATCCATCTCAGTCACTTAGTTATCATTAATCCTTTGTGAAACACATATTTCAGTGAAGTTTCACAAAACATAGAGTTCTCTTATCTTTTTTAGTCTTTTCTGTATACTTAGGTATATTTTTCTTCCCTAATTTCTTTCGAAAAGATGTTCCTATTAAACTATTATTTTGTTTCCAAAGTCCAAACCACTTAGCTAAAAATTTAATCACAGCTCATATGAGAGCATGAAGAGCACACATCCAGTAATTTTTGTTTCTAAGCAAATTGAACAGCCAGGTTTACTCTTAAATATTCTGATAACTGAGAATATTTATTTTCAACACTTATATTTTAGGGACATTTTAGAAAAGGTCTTTTGTGATTAAGCTAACTATATTTTGGTGATATTTATGATCCTGCAGAACCCTCTATAACTGAGGTTTCTTTCTCATTTTTGTCTGATCACAGAAAACTCATTATATGGCATGGATGCAGATTAGTTATGTAAATGTAGTACAACATTATTGGGAGTCATGGACATTTGGTGCCCATCTTTAGGTAATCAATCTACTTATACTGTAGGGCCTCCTCAGTTCCCGACAGCATACATGCATGCCATTTCCTTTTAATGACAAGTGCTACTGTGCATGACCAAATTTATGTCTTTCTGTACACAGTGGACTTCTTTAATGGGACACAACTCTCCTTCTTTTCAAGAAGGGCTGGGTCTGTTATTGGTTCAAGTATGAGAATATTTCACGGTTCATGGCTTTCTACTTTTTTAATTATTTGTGTTTAAAAATGTAATTTAAACTGCATGTATCCTGCCAATATAGATCAAGTAGGAAATTAAGAGACTTTCTATATATTCCATTTCTAGTAGCATCATGATTAAATAACCATCACCATATATAAATATTAGTTAAAAAATTCTTACTGTTGTATTAACAATGCAATCCTTTTACAACTATATCCATATTGTCATTGATAACTGGTGTTGCTCTTGGCCTGCCACCATCTCAGAATTCTATTAATATAATCTATTGCTTTTAGTTTACCCATTTTAGGGAATATGTGCACTGTACTTTCTAACTTATCCAATAGAGAGAATGCAGAATTCCTTAGAATATTGAGGATCTGTCCAGCAAATTTAGTTTATATGACATGATGAAAAATAGATCTTGAAAAAGTTCTGTAGTTATACTATAAAGCCATTTAATATATGTTACATTACATATTTTACTATCTTTCTCAACTTTAATTCAGGCTAGATATAGAATCTTTAATTTGTTCAGTGAGGACAATATTTTGCTCTATCTGTCAAATAAACATCTAAGTTGTTATTCATTTAATTGCAAGACTAAATACCTGGTTTCTCATTAATGAACTTATACTGGTAAATGCAACCTGACTTAATTTTAATTTTTTCTCTCATCATAGCACTGTGCTAATGTGCCTTGACACATATTCTACTTCTACCTCTATAAACTCCAGTATTTAAAAATTATAAGTTGTTTTACTTTTAGTTTTTATGTACCATGCCATCTCCTGTATCATAATTTGTAACTCATCATATTTTTCTAGCTTCTGAAAAATAACTCTATTTTTATCTATAGAGCCATATGAAATGATATTGTTGTATTTTATGGAGAAAACAAAACAGTTATCTCTAGTGAAAACCAAAACAAATCTTCTGGCAACATAGAATTGCTATTTCTTTGTGGGTTCGGAAACAACCTCTTCACTATGGGTGTTTTAAATCTTCCAGTAAAAGATAAATAAATAAATAGACCAGTGGGGAAAGATGTCTCAGCAGTTAACAGTTCTTCCAGTTAATGCAGAGTACTTGAGTTTTGGTTCCATGAATCAACACTGGACTGGTAACAACCATTTGTAAGTCTATTTCCAGACTTATCCAGTGCTTCTGGTACCAGTGAATACAGACACACACATACACTTACCTCCACCTTACACACAGTTAAAAATAAAATATAGAAAAATGAATATTTAAAAATGAGGAGTCATAACTCTGTGTCAGTATATAGTCACTAAATTCATAACTTTCTTTTTTTAAATTCCCATTGCATTTTACATTAGCATATATCCTCTTCATTACTGATTTTATTTTACAAGAAGACACCTAGAAGCCAGGACTGTAGTTTACATATTAACTGAGACAATTGTGTCTTAGTATTTAATATTTTGTATAAATCCTGTTTTGATTCTACATAAAAAAAGGATAATTTTAGGAGATATAAATTATACAGCCTTGACACCATTTATACAACCTTGAGATAGGAGTTTGGATTTCTTAGACCATCTTTCTTTACCTGATTTTCGAAAGCAAAATTAGAAATAAATGATGAATAACATTATATGTGTTAGACAAAGCATTCATTCAATCCAGATCTTGATTCTTTTCAATTATTGATTAAATGCTAGCAAACATGTTATTTTTATTATCTATTGCCCATTTACAACATTTACCATTTAATACTAGAAAGAGTCATAAGTTTGTATAAATCTCATCAAGTTTGATATGCACTTTCCTATACTCAATGAACAACTCAGAAATAAGAAAGTTATTTTTGGAACCACTCAGTAACTGTAAAATTGTTTAGGCATTCCTTCAAAACAACTGAATGAATGTAAATATTCAAAGACATATATATGTTCCTAAACATACACTCCAAAGATTTATTTTTACCATTATAGAGGAGGTAATGTCCCATCATGTAAATGATTTATCTGTCTAGAGTCCTAAGAGAATTAATGGTTCAGTTGTACACTGAATTTATAGTCCTTAAAGTGAGAAAATACATAAAAGGAAGTCTCATCCAAAATCAAGGTTGAACCAAGGCTTCTCATATTTTTCAAACATAAAAGTCAATGTCTCTGGGTAAAAGCAACTAGGAATGGAAGGACTTTTTTGGGGGGGTGCAAATTTAACTTACACGAAATACACAGATTTACACATTTGCATTACTAACACCATTAAAAAATTACATACAGAACAATACCAAAAATAACAATTTGACCAAAATTCTCAGTGGTCAGCAACTCAATAATGGTATTCTATTTAACTAACCATGACAACTGTATTATAAGTTATAGGTCAGTTATTGGGTGCAGGTCAATGGACTGAAGTCCTGGGGGCTAGCAGAAAGAATGGAAACAGGCAACCTGGGGAGGTAGAAGGTCGTGGGATCTATAAGGTAGTACCGGAAACCTATGAGATAAGAGAGTCTCAGGACTCGAACGGGAGGACACTAGATAAAATTCCCAACTGTGATGAGAGAGAATTTGTAGAGCACACCTCTAGTACAATACAGGGCATCAAGTGGAGGAATGGAGTAGCCATCCCACAGTCAATAATTCTGTCTCAGAATTGCTCCTGTCTGAAAGAATTGCAGGGACAAACATGTAGAAGAGCATGAGGAAAAATAGGTCAAGCTAGAGGCCCAATGTGCTATTGAGCTCAAGGGGAGGCCGCAAGGCCTGACACTATTATTGAGGTAATGGTGTGCTAAAAATAAATAAATAAATAAATAAATAAATAAATAAATAAATAAATAAATAAATAAATAAATAAATGAGAGGATGAATGAATGAATGAATGCATGAATAAACCTGTCTTATCCTATCATGACTTCATGACTTCCCTCTGAAAGACCCAACAAGCAAGACCCAAAAGCAGCTGAAAGAGTCAGATGCAGATATTTTCAGCCAGCCAGTAGAAAGCAGCTGATGATGCCTGTAGTTATTTTTTTAATAATCCAAGGAATAATATAATTGAATTGCATATTCCATAATTCTAATTTAAATTTAAAGTAATCATGACATGTGAGTAAAATATGCTTACTCTATAGTAATGGGATAGCCTTTATTTTGTTAACAAAATTGAAATTCTTTCTTTCTTTCTTTCTTTTTTTACAGTCACCGAGGTGTTAAATTATACATCACATTGTCAAGCACATAGCACAATATCTTCATTCACAGAAGTAAAATCTTTGAGTGTTACTACATTTCTTCTTTTTTTTTTTCTTGAATTTTACACACTCTGTGACTTGTTTCTGGGGTGTTCAGAGCTTTCTGGGGTTAGTATCCCATTATCAGTGACTGCATATTATGCCTGTTCTTGGTGACTGGGTTATCTCATTCAGGATGATATTCACTAGATGCATCCATTTTCTTAAGTATTTTGTTAAGTCATTGTTTCTGATAGCTGAGTAGTACTGCATTGTGTAAATGTACCACAATTTTTGAATCCATTTATCTATTGAGGGACATCTGGGCTTGTTCCAGCTTCTGGGTATTATAAATAGAACTGCTATAAACATTGTGGTGCATGCATCTTTGTTGTATTTTGGAGTGTGTCTGGGGTATATGCCCAGAAGTGGAATAGCTGGATCTTCAGGTAGTGGTTAAATTAGGGAAACCTGGAAGAAGCTAAGGAGGATGGTGTCCCCTTAGTAAGAACAGCAGAATCAACCAACCTGGAATCCAGAGATCTAATTAGACAGAGCTATCAACCATGCAACATACATCAGCTGAAAAGAGACCACCAAGACTTATAGAGAAAAGAACTGCTGAGTTTGGACTCAGTCAGAAAAGATGCAATTGTCCCAAGAGAGACTTGGGGCACCAGGTTGTGGGAAAATCCAGTGGCACGGGAGGGGTGGGTAAGGATGTCTTCATGGAGACAGGGAGGGATTGTGGAGGAGAGGAGAAGGTATGAAATGTAGAACAGGGAAGGGTAAAAAGACTCTACTGTGAAAAATAGATTAAATAAAAAATAAAATATTTACGAACAGATATAAGCCATAAATTATAGTTTCTTAATGACTGGTAAACTCAAAAAATGTTGTGCAAAGGTTTATATATGTGAAAATACAGCTTAATTTTTGTTATAACACATGCTCATTTTAGTATAATTTGCAGAAATATGAAACAAATCTCACATGTAATTCTTTAATTTAAATTTAACTAACATTAACATCTACATATGCATGAGTATTTTGCATGTGCATGTATTTATATTTATATATGTATATATAAATGTATACATATTTGTACAACTTCATATGTATTTACTTGTATGTGTGTTTTAAATTTCACTTGGCATGGTTTTTTTTGGATATAAGAAATAGAAAACCATAGTAATTTTTTGGAACAACTTAATTTTAAAAAAACAAAGTGTACAAATTATAAGCATTTTTGCATAAAAGTATCTGAATACATTTTTGTCAGTGCTTGGCTTTTTTTTCAAAGGCTTGATAGTGTGCATTAAGGCCTTACTAGTTACAATGAGCATAAAATACATTAAAACAGGATGTAATCTGTAATTAGTCAAAGTTTTCATGGTGTGTAAGGATTGAGCATAATGGCTTTTTTTTTTTTCTTGAACTACACACAGTCTGTTAGTAGTTTCTGGGGTGTTCAGAGCTTTCTGGGGTTAGTACCCCATTATCAGTGACTGCATATTATGTCTGTTCTTTTGTGACTGGGTTATCTCACTCAGGATGACATTCTCTAGATGCATCCATTTTCATAAGAATTTCATTAAGTCACTGTTTCTGATAGCTGAGTAGTACTCCATTGTGTAAATGTAGCACAATTTTTGTATCCATTCAACTACTGAAGGACATCTGGGTTCTTTCCAAATTCTGGCTATTATAAATAGAGCTGCTATGAACATTGGGGTACATGAGTCTTGGTTGTGTATTGGAGTGTCCCTGGGGTGGACTGTCCCAGAAGTTGAATAACTGGCTCTTAAGGGAGTACAATGTCCAATTTTCTGAGGAATCGCCAGGCAGATTTCCAGAGTAGCTGTACCAGTTTACAAACCCACCTGTCCCACGCCACCATCTCACCAGCAAGAGCAGATGCGGTACACAAGGATCCTTCTGCAGCAAAACTTTAATGGAGGAAGACCTTGAAGGGCGGAAAAGCACCCAATTTTATACCCTTGAGGGAGGCAGGGGAAGCATGTCTCTATATGATTGGCTGCTCGATGGTGGTCTGATGATTACTCCCCGAGATGGGCTGTGACTTTTGCTCGCTTTGCTTTTCACGCATGTGCTTTTAGGTTGTTTGTCAGTTTTATCTGACTCACGGCCCCAGAAACCAGCGCCATCTTTGCAGGGCGTTGGCTGCGGCCCCTTACACCCACCAACAGTGGAGAAGTGTTCCACTTTCTTCACATCTCGCCAGCATCTGCTGTCATCTGAGTTTTAAATCTTGGAAAACCTGAATGGTGTGAGGTGGAATCTCAGAGTTGTTTTGATTAGAATTTCTCTGATGGCTAAGGAAGTTGGGCACATCCTTAGATGTTTCTTAGCCATTTGATATTCTTTATTGAGAACTTTTTGTTTAGCACTATACCCCATTTTTTAATAGGGTCGTGTGGTTCTCTGGTGTGTAGCTTCTTCAGTTCTTTGTATACCATAGATATTAGGCCTCTATCTGATGTGGGGTTGGTAAAGATCTTTCCCCACTCTGTTGGCTGCTGCTTTGTTTTCTTGATGATTTCCTTAGCCTTAAAGAAACTTTGCAATCTCATTAAGTTGAATTTGTCAATCTTTGACCTTGGAGAACAAGCCATTGGTGTTCTGTTCACGAAATTTTCTCCTGTGACAATGTGTTCTAAGGTTTTCACTACTTATTAATCTAATTGTTTCAGTGTATCTGGTTTAAGGTGTAGATCTTTGATCCACTTGCAATTGAGCTTTCTACAAGGAGATAAGAAAGGTTTTATTTTCATTTTTCTGCATGCTGAATGCCAGTTGGACAAACACCATTTGTTGAACAGGCTGTCATTTTTCTACTGAATGTTTACAGCTCCTTTGTCAAAAATCAGGTGACCATATATGTGAGGACTCATTTCTGGATCTTCTATTCTATTCCATTGATCCACAAGCCTATTACTGTACCAGTACCATGCAGTTTTCAGCACAATTGCCTTGTAATATAGCTTGAGGTCAGGGATAGTGATTCCCACAGATGTTTTCTTGTTGTTGAGGATGGATTTCGCTATTCTAGGTCTTTTGTTATTCCATATGAAATTGTACATTGATCTTTCCAATTTCATGAAGAACTGGGTTGGAATTTTGATGGGGATTGCATTGAATCTGTAGATTGCTTTTGGTAGGATGGCCATTTTTAAAATGTTGATCTTTCCCATCCATGAGCATGGGAGATCTTTCCATTTTCTGAGATCTTCCTCCATTTCCTTCTTTAGAGGTTTGAAATTCTTGTCATACAGGTCCTTCACTTGCTTAGTTAGAGTCACACCAAGGTATTTCATAGTTTTTCTGACTATTGTGAAGGGTACCTTTTCCCTAATTTCTTTCTCCACGTTTGTCCTTTGAGTATAGGAAGGCTACTGATTTGTTTGAGTTAATTTTATATCCAGCCACTTTTCTGAACTTGTTTATCAGCTGTAGGAATTCTCTGGTGGAATTTTTGGGGTCACTTAAGTACACTATCATGTCATCAGCAAAGAGTGATTTTTTTATGTCTTCCTTTCAGATCTGTATCCTCTTGATATCCTTTTGCTGGCTACTTGCTCTAGCCAGGACTTCCAGTACTATTTTGAATAGGTAGGGTGAGAGTGGGCAGCCTTGTCTATTTGGTCTATTTTTGCCCTAAGTTTGATTATTTCTTGCTGTCTCCTCCTTTTGGGTGTATCTGCTTCTATAGCTTTCAACTGCACTGTCAGGTTGTTAGTATAT
This sequence comes from Micromys minutus, assembly GCF_963924665.1. Classification (NCBI taxonomy): domain Eukaryota; kingdom Metazoa; phylum Chordata; class Mammalia; order Rodentia; family Muridae; genus Micromys; species Micromys minutus. The sequence continues at coordinate 61,600,180 of NC_137970.1, read as the reverse complement.
GCTCTCTGCAGTTTCTTTTTGGAAGCACTCAGAGCTATGAGTTTCCTCTCTGTATTGCTTTCATTGCATCCCATAGGTTTGGGTATGTCCTGTTTTAATTTTTATTAAATTCTAGAAAATCCTTAATTTATTTCTTTATTTCTTCTTTTACCCTGCTATCTTTTAATAGAACATTGTTTAGTTTTCATGTGTATACAGGCTTTTTATTGTCTTTGTTGTTATTAAATACCAGACTTAGACCATGGTAATCTGAAAGGATGCATGGGAGTATCTCAGTCTTCTTATATTGACTGAAGTTCGTTCTCTCTCCAATTATGTTGTCAATTTTCGAGAAGGTGGCCTGAGGTGCTGATAAGAAGGTGTATTCTTTTGTTTTAGTATGATATATTCTGTAGATATCTATTAATTTCAGTTGGTTCATAATCTCTGCTAGTTTTACAGTATCCTTGTTCATTTTCTGCTTCCTTGATCTTTCCATTGATGAGAGTGTGGTGTTGAGGTCTACAACTATTATTGTGTGCGGTACAATATATTTTTTGTGCTTTAATAGGGTTTCCTTTATTAATATGGGTGCTTTTGTATTTGGAGCATATATTTTGAAGATTGAGAGTTCCTCCTGACAGATTTCCCTTTTAATGAGTAAAAAGTTTCCTTCCTTATTTATCTTTTTTGATAACTTTTGGTTGGACATTTACTTTATTAGGTATTAGAATGGCCACTTCAGCCTCCTTCTTGGGACCATTTGCATGGAAGATTTTTTCTCAAACTTTTACTCTGAGATAGTGTCTGTCTTTGTCCCTGCGATGAGTTTCCTATATATAGAAAATGCTAGATTTTTTTTTATGTATCAATTCTGATAGCCTATATTTTTTAATGGGGTGTTCAGTCCATTTATGTTAACATATATCAAGGAATAGTGTTTGCTGTTTCCTGCTATTATTGCTTTTATAGGTTGAATCGTGCCTGTGTGTTTTTCTTCTTTTGGTTTTCTTGCTTAGGAGTTTTCTTGCTTTTCTAGGATGTAGTTCCCCTCATAGCATTGTGTTTTCCACGTATAATTCATTGTAGTGTGGATTTTGGGTCAGATATTGTGTAAATTTAGTTTTGTCTTGGAATATCTTAGTCTCGCCATCTATGGTGATTGATAGTTTTGCTGGGTATATAGCTGCTTGGGCTAGCACTTGTGCTCTTTAGGGTCTGCATGATGTCTGTCCAGGCTCTTCTATCTTTCATAGTTTTTGTTGAAAAATTGGTTGTGATTCTGATTGTTCTGCCTTTATAGGTTACATGAATTTTTTTCCCTTACTGCTTTTAGTATTCTTTCTTTGCTTTAGACACTTGGTGTTTTGACTGTTATTTGTAAGGAGGAATTTCTTTTCTGGTCCAACCTATTTGGAGTTCTGTAGGCTTGTTTTATGCTCATGGTCATCCCATTCTTAAGGGTGGGAAGTTTTCTTCTACGATTTTGTTGAAGATATTTACTGTGCCTCTTCGCCTTCTTCTATTCCTATTATCCTTAGGTTTGGTCTTCTCATTGTGTCCTGGATCTCCTGGACATTTTGGGTTAGGAGCTTTTTGGTTTTTGTGTCTTATCTGACTGTTTTGTCTATGTTTTCAATGTTGTTATTGGCCCCCGAGATTCTCTCCTCCATCTCTTGTAGAGTGTTGGAAATGCTTGCATCTATGATGCCTGATTTCCTTTTTTAGGTTTTCTACCTCTAGGGTTGTCTCTTTTAGTGTTTTGTTTATTGTGTCCATTTGGTTTTAAATTTCTTCTTCCATTCCTTCATCTCTTTGGTTCTGTTTTCCTCTAGTTCTTTGAGTTCTTTGAGTGTTTTTCTTGTTTCTTCTTTAAAAGCTTCTAATTCTTTATGTTTTTCTTCCCGTTCTTGTTTGAGGATCTCTATCATCACCTTGAGGTAGGATTTTGGGTCTGAGTCTTCTTTTTCTGGAGTGTTTGCCATTCTGTTGTTTGCTGTAATGGGAGAGCTGGGTTCTAGTGTTTCCAGGTTGTGTTGGTTTCCCTTGGGCATGTTCTTTTGCTTTCCTCTTGCCATCTTGTTGTCAGTGATTGTTTCTTGCCTTTTCCTTGTACCTGGCCTGTGTCCCTGAATCTCAGCTGTTCCTGGTGGCTGATGATCAGAGTGCCTGTTCTGTACCCCAAACCCGCCAAATTTGAACAGAGGGCCCAATCGCAGGGTCCTTGTTCCCTGGATCAAGCAGGTCAGGTGCACACTTTCGGTATGCTCGACAGAGATCTCTCGGCCCCCTGGCTACACAGAATGCCTTCTCACCAGGCCTCAACAGTAAAAAAAAAGAAGTTAAAAGTATAAAGACAATTTTATTTTGCAATAAGCCTGGGTAATATTTTGAGTTGTGAGAAATGAAACTACTCTAAAAAGAGAACACTTAATATACTCATAAGTATTCATTTCCTAGAGACATTGTTGAAAAATATGTTAGATGTAAACTGAAAAGAGTAAAATTAATGTAACATGATTCATATATTTGTCAAGACAATATTTTGCTTTTTTAGATGAATGAATTTCTTTTTTCAAATTATAGGCATATTATATAGGTATGAGAAAACAATGCAAAATGTGTTTGTAAAAGCATATTTTAAATAACTGATACACTTGTGCATTTGTCAACAATATCCACAGAATATTATCAAGATATTTTTCATATGTATGTAATATTCATCTTGACCATTGCTTCTTAGACTGGATCACATTTAATTTTACATACCTACATATCACAAAACAGATAGCATCTACACACATACATATTTAGCCACAAATGAAAGTTGACTAATTTCTGCTGTGGAACAATCTTCAAAACCATCAACATATCTGAAATAAATATTATAGGAACAATCATGTGTATTCCTTCATTTTAATAGAATAGTTTATTATGACCCTGATTGTTAAAACATTATTGAATTATTTTTTTCCATTTTATCACTAATTTATTTAATTTTCTTATATTCACATTTTCTTTGGTTTACAGTTAGTCCTTCAGATTAATTGAATCTTAATAATTACTGCATTTATTAGATTTTTACTGCTTTAATAAACCACCTGGAACATGGAAATTTTAGAAGAAGAGGTAATTTAGATTTAAGTCCCAGAGGGAAGAATTCATCATGGAAGCAATTTTCTTGCATTAGGTAGCAAGAATTATATCAATAATGTTATTAAATTGCAAGGATGAAACAGAGAGTGTCAGCTGGGCATTTCAAACTTCCAGTAAACATTTATTTCAGCAAGGTCTCTTCAACCTAAGCAGACAACATTACAAATTGAGACCAAGTATTCAAATGCCAGATCCTTTGGGGTCAGTCTCATTACAAACCATCATACTTAGTAAAAAAAGTTTTTAAAATATTCTTTATTACTCTCTTCCTGTTAATGGCAGTATTGTACAAGTGGACATATGTTGATAGCCCATAATCCCTAGGGGAAAATTTACTATTATTCTACTAAATAGTATTAAAATTAGTTCTAATGAGTCCGTGTTATACATGCAGAATAATATATTCCTAAATCCATAGATGTTTGTTTGCAGCACATAGTGGTTAACACAGACTTGCAACTCACCAAGTGCAGAGAATATGAGGCTGTTGGAATACTCAACTCGAAACTAAACATACACACTCTACTCCCCCCATTGCTAGGATCAGGATCTTATTGTGGAAAAAGTGCATGAATAGTGTAAATTGGAGATATGGTGGATAACTATGAAAACAAACAAAAAAGCCAAAAACAACAACAGCATCAACAAAAAAACAGTATCTCTGAACATGCCAGGGACACTGCATACATGGACATAGATTGCTTATGAAAGCATCTGAAAGATTTGTTCATCCTCAAGTCAGGAAAATAACAACAGGGAGACCTAAGTTAAGCAGGAATTCTCACCCTTGACAGAAGACTTATTGGCTATTTTTAGTTACTAAAAGAGAAAAAAAAAAGGTTTTGTTAATTATGTAACCCTTAATAAGTCACCATGTTGCAGTGGACATACACAGGTCCAAGAATATTTACATGGTACAAGTTGGTCTTGATAGGGATAAAGGATTCAAAATAAGAAGTTAGGGAAAGGAGTATTGTTGGAGAAACAAGGGTGAAGGTGATCGAAGCATATTGTATAAAACTTTCAATGATCTAAAAATAATAAATTACTATATTTACTATCTTACAGTATCTTTATGGTTATTTTCATCTAAACAGTAATTGTTATTATTATTTCAATGGTATTCCTAATTGATTACTAGAAACAAACTAACATTATTAATAACTTCATGAAAAAATATTAAAATTTTCTGCTAAACTAGGGGACTTATAGTCAAAAAAAGGTCAAAGTTAGGGGACTTAAATCATATAGTGTAATTTATTGTGTCTAGTCTAATCAAAGTTCATTTAACATGTGATTGATATAAACTTAGTAATAAGTATTTCCTTGTTTTATATTAGAAGTTTACAGTTCTATACATGTTTCTCTCTTATAGTCGATCTCAGTTAGTAAAACCTTCATATCTAGTTTTCAAATATTACTTGTGCCTGGGAAACTCTTATTGTCCCATAAAAAAACAAATTATTTCAAACATGTAGGCTTCCCAAAAGAAGATAAAGCAACCAAGGAGGAATATTTTGTCATATTTAGCTGTACTACTAACATTTTGGCAGTTTTTGTCATTCTTAACTTTCTTAAAATGTAGTAGTTAGTAAATTTATCCACATTTACAATTTTATTTCTGGTCTTTTATAACCTGGAATTATTTTAATATGAATCTTCACACATAAATTTGGACATAAATTGTTTAGCAGATAATCTTCTAAAACACACATTTCTTTAGTTACTTTTTTTTTTCTTGCTGTGACTAACTGCCATGACTAAAGCAACATAAGGAAGACATGATTTATTTTTGCTTATGTTTTAAGATATATTAGTCTTTTACAAGAGCAATGGCATTAAAAAATTCATAGATGGAAAGAGGAACAGAAATCTGAGAACTAACTTCTTATACAATAAAGTCTACACAGAGAGAGCAACCTAGAAATAAGGCTTAGAGCAAATAGAACTAAGGCAAGTAAAACCTCTTCACCTTGCAACACACTTCTTCTTACAAGTGTACATCACATAAATCCCACCAAACTGTCAGACAATAAGGACCATGGATTCACATTCAGTGACTAAGTGGTATACTCCTCATTCATACCATCACCATCACACTTTTAAAGCAGATAATGAAAAAATGCATCCTCAAATTATTAGTCAGAAATTTAATCAAAGTGAGCATAGTACACACTACAATGTTTTCTTACCAGCATAGAAAATGGTATTTTGTGTTATACCCTTTTAACATACTCATCAAATGGTGATGATTCTTATAACTTCCTATGTTCAATACTTCTAATTTGTATGAACAAGGCCCTAATAGCTGAGAAAGTCTTTAGGCAATTGGAAATAAAGTTAAGATATAGTATAAAGGTCATGTTTAGTAGCCTTTGGCAGATTATTGGTAGGAGAAAAGCTTAAATACAAACTCAGAGGCACGCATAGACAGACAAATCTATAATAATAACAATAAAAACCTCAGTAAGTTTATATGTAGGTTACACAGTGACAGGAATAATTATTGCAGGCCAACTGTGTTAGGAGAAGTGTTAACAACAAAATCTTTTTCTCCTATTTTTTGATCATATTGGAGTAGAGATTTTCCTGAAGCTTCTGACCTGCTAGTGAGAAAGCAAGGTATTCAGACAAGCACTGTATCATATGTTTTTCAGAGGCCAAACAATAAACCAAAACCCCAGGAAGTATTTGTCAGTAGTCATTTATATATCAAAATTCCATTACTTTCATGAAAAAAATGTATCTACTCTTTTTAAAGAGCTCCAAGAGCACTGAATTGTATTATTTTTTCTGGGTCAAATACACTAAGCAAAACTTCTAGCACACAAAAAGCTTTCTAGCAGTTTATGCTTTACTGTATTAGACTCTAGATTTTAATTTGTATCTCTATATCCATGTAGTACCTTTTACTGCAGAACTTAAATATTTTAATAAGAATCAACAATGTGTTTCCCAGACATGAAAACTTATTGCCTCATTAGTCTCCAAAAGTTTTAAATAAATAGGAGTTTAACTAGAGAAACTGACTGACTTTTGTTCCTTGAAAAAGTAAGTCTTCTCATTTGATATTTAATTATTTAAAATAATTTTCTCTCCATGCTTCTGTCTGGTTCGAGTAGCTGGCTTGTAGCATCTCTAGTTCCTCTGATGATCCAAATGTGATTCCTGTGATGTTCTGCAATCTCTTGTGCCTAATACATTTGTCCTCATGAAAAATGATTTTTTCTCCTTTGGGAAAAATTCACTAAGTTAGTGAGTCTTATTCTCTGTACTGAGTAGAATAATAGCACTGACAAGCAAATCTTTATTGTGTAAAGTATGGGAAAGTGAGTATAAACTGTTAATTTTCAAAAGAAAGATTATTGGATAATCTAAACAACAGATGTACAGAGATACTGCCAATGTTTATACTTTATGATTAGAAATTTCTTGGCAGTGCATAGAGCCTTAGTGTTCAGAATTCAGTGAAGAAAGAGAATTAGTGGGTTTTAAGAATTTTAGAGATATCAGAACCTTTCAGTACTTGGTCTTTCCTATCTTTTATTTTATTTTATTATTATTATTATTTCATAAAAGGTGGATCATAACAAGAACAAGGAATTTGGTCCTCTGAGTTCATCAATACACTTAAAGCTCACTATTAATTCTGATATTCTTTCTTATATTTCCCATTGTATAATGTGAGAATTATTATACGATTCTAGTATTGGCTTAAATTTGATTTTTTTAAGGTATAGTATGTTAAATACACTAAACGAGTTGTATTCACTATCATAACATTTTTTAACAAAAAAGTTAAATATTTGACATTTAGGTGTCAAATATTTTTGTTTGCATTTTTTAATGTATTGGCTCTCTTAAATATGTAGCACATTTTCTACTTTATTTCCATTCCCATGTAACTTATGAAAATTAGGCAATTTCAATTTTATTACCCACTGATTCTCAAATAACTGTGAAACACATGATTTTTCTCTTGGATCTCAATTTACATTTTTTTTTACTCTTCCAATAAAATTCAAGATGTTTATTAATTAAAATTAATAAAATGTTTGGCAAAAAGGAATAATTATAAAATATTCAATGCTACTTATATTTATTTAAAAGGAAAATAAAAACTCATTTTATGGTCTGTAAAATACATGATGACATGCCCTAACCAAATATTCTCCCCTATTTCTTACTATTTATCACAAATATTATGAATTTTAACAGGCACTATCTCATTTAATTCACAATTTTTTTAATTGAACAACTTTATTTTAAAAACCAAGGATAAATGTACAGAGTTTAAGCATTTTTGTATAAAAGTATATGAATACATTTTTGTAAGTGCTTGGTTGTTTTAAAGGTTTGATAGTGTGCATTAAGGTCTTACTAGTAACAATGAGCTTAAAGTACATGTAAAACAGGATGTAACCGGGAGTTAGTCAAAGTTTTCTTACATAATGATTAAGCATAATGGTTTTTTCTTTTCTTTCTTTTTTTTTTCCTTTTCTTGAACTTCATATAGTCTGTGAGTTGTTTCTGGGGTGTACAGAGCTTTCTGGGATTAGTATACAATTATCAGTGACTGCATATTATGTCTGTTCTTTTATGACTGGATTATATCACTCAGGAAGATATTCTCTAGATGCATTTATTTTCTTAAAAATTTCATAAAGTCATTGTTTCAGATAGATGATTAGTACTCCATTGTGTAAATATTCCACAATTTTTGTATCCATCCTTGCCAACCGATGTGGCCTATGCTCAAGCTTAAATACAGAGACTCCAATGTGATTGAATCAGATTCAGCTCCATGCTGGTCTTTGGGGAGTTCATGGAGGATTTTCTTTCACATTAGAAATTTTATTACTACAGCTATATGAGAAAATGTATATAAGCAATTGTAGTACATAAGAGGTAGAAAAAATTATGATGTATCTTTTCTCTTTGTTAATGCGGGTCATCTCTTTTACTCAAATTCTTCTAAGTTAAGAAATGAACTTGGCAAATTGCATCAAAATTATAGAGAATATAGACAGTATGTGTGGAAATAGTTAACAAATAATTTTTCTTTGACTGAAATAATAAAAAATAAAAATGATTTAAAATCATAAATGCTCAAATGTGTGTTATGTAAGTGGGAGAATATCATTCCAACTTTCTTTCCCCTCTTACTTATGTGACAATGCTATTCAATTATGTCTTCATTCTCAGCATATTTAAACAGTTTTCATTCATTCAATAGTTTATATAGTTCATAGTTTATTATGAATAGGTGGTGAATTTGAATTTCATGCTAAGTACCAAAATTAATTTCAAATTAATGAGATAATGGTTAACTCCAACAATGATTTCATCTATCATTTGATTGTATTATTTTGCATTTTGTGGGGAAGGCAACTTAAATCATCAGAGAAGGTCTTAATGTGGTATATTAATTTGTTTGTTTGTTGTTTATTTTTAGCTTTACTTTGATAATGCAATGAGTCTTAGACTTATTTCAAATATACAATACTAAAATCTATCTAACAAGTAACAAAAATAGTTATAAGAATTTTGTAGCACTGGAATTTCTATTATGACCTCATATATTGTTGGTTTATTTAATAAAGTTTATTTCAGTTCATCTAAAGTATCTCAAAAAATGAGTTTTAGTGTACACCATAAAGAGAAATTGGTAAATGTAAACTTTCTTCATACTACAAATTATAAGTTATGATTTCACTTCATAATTTTAGAAGCAAAATTCTTAGTTGTTAAATGTAAATGTGTACATGTTCCAACACTGCCTGTCACTATATTTACTTTGCAAGCTATTTTACATGTCCTTAAATCATACAGTTGTGCCATTGCCAGAAGGGAATAAGGCTGTGGCAACCAACCCAGGGCAGCTGCCCAAGATAATCACACTTGAAGACAAATGATATCATGGCAACTGTTCAGAGCATTCTTGTGCTATAATTAAAGATGGCAAGTTCACAGCTGAATTTTAATTATGCTTAGGAAATCAGAAGATTCAATACTTTTAGAGCTGCCCTTATACTCCAAAACAGAGGATGTAAAGCAACCATTTAAGCAATGATCATAGCAGAGAGCTAGTTGGTAATATTATGTCCATTCATTTAAATTTGGAAATTGTGGTGTTGCTCACAATTTTTAACTATAATTTCTAAATTGACATACAATTGGCAGAGCATTTTTATCTATTGAGAACAACAATCTTGATAAGTTATATGATAAATATGAAAGAGAAACTAAGAGATAAATAAATTTTTAAAAAATTCCCTAGGGAGTTACAAGGTAAGTAACTATGATCTGAAATGCTTGGGAAATTTTTTTTTTGGATTTTAGACATAAATGAATTTTGGAAAATGTTAATATTTATCATATGATACTATGGAGATGGGACCTAAGTCTCATGATAATGTTCTTTATTGTTTTTATATGCCTTATACATAGAACTTGAAAGTAAACTTACATAATATTTAAGTATACTTGAGATATGACTATAATTTGTAAAATAAAGTCAGTTGTCAATGAGTTACCTGTAATATCATATTGAAGAAAAACATGTTTAAGACTTCAGCAGTATTTGAAATATAGATTTTAGAGTTAAAAATACTCTACCTATAATTAGTGACATTACCCATTATATATGTCTTCTTATGTCATATTTGCTAAACCACATCATTCATAGAAATTATAAATTTAAATAACTATATACCTTAATTAAACTATCTTATTCTAGATTGGTAATTGGCCTACCCTTAGTATGTCATTTTCTTGGGTTTGTTCAGAGCATAAAGAAAAGTAACATACACAAATTTTTTTGTTAATTTATTTCTAATATATTGCTATTAAAATTGAAAGTGGGCGTTAATTCTGTATTTTAATGTAAATCAATAGTGTTGATAATATGATTAACATGTCTACTTTCAAGAAAATATGTTTTAAAATTTATCAGACACTCAGAAGCAATGATGTTTTAGACAAAACCTAGAAGATTTATTCTTGCTAGGCCTCCTTCTGGGTATAATTTATTTTGCTTGTATCTGTTTAACTAATGTTAAGAATGTATAAATATGTTATATTTTTTACAATTAAAATGATCTCAATCTGTGCATATTTATATAACCTGTCTGATTTTACAAGGAAATACTTTGTAAAATTATGTTTAGTACCTACATACTGTTTCATATATTTACATTTAAAGATGTTAGAAATTATGACTAATTAGGAAAATTAGGAATATTAGAGAATACCTGTTGAATGTGAGATATGACATATGATATTCCAATGAATAACAGATCATATTGCTCTTCAATATATTATATCTGAAAATTCTCAATTTAATATTTTAGAAGAAAAGTAGATAAAAGCTATAACATCTATTTTATATAGTATAAGGATTAGATTTGAAAGTGTCTTTTATTTGTTGAAAATCCTTGAATGGCTTTTATTCTACCATCTAATGTCATTTCATCTTTAGGATACCATAGAACAGAAAAGAAAAAAAAATCGGATATCAATTCAGAAACCATTTGGGAAAGGAAACAGTAGTAGTCTTGTTGTTGTCATTGTTTCATTATTGTTGGTTAGTTTTCATTATAAAACTGAATCAAGGGGCTGGAGAGATGACCCAGCAGTTAATAGCAGTGGTCCTGAGTTCAATTTCCAGCAACCACATGGTGGCTTACAACCATCTGTAATGGGATCTGAACCCCTCTTCTGGTCACTGTGAAGGCGCAGTGACAGTGTACTCATATACATAATATAAATAAATAAATCTTTAAAAATAAAAGTGAATCAAACTAGAATCACTTCAACAAAGAGAATGACCATTAAAATAATTTATTCCTTTGTACTATCCTTGGCATGTCTATGTGACAATTTCTTTGGTAGCTAACTGTTGTGGGAGAGCTCACAGTGGGTAGTTCTATCCCTAGGAACATGAGTTTAGGCTATGTAAAAAAAGTTAGCTGAGCAGAACCTGGGGGAAGCCAGTAGATTGTTGCCTGCTATCCTGTAAGCCAAATACACTCCTTCCCCTCCAAGTTTCTTTGGGTGATGATGTTTATGTCATTAACAGACAGCAAACTAGAAGATACAGGGATAGTTTTATACAAACTGATAAGATGTTAAATCACCTTTAAGAAACAAATTGTCTCAGTACCTTTAGTTTACATATATCTAGTGTCCACATTATCCTTGAGTTATATCGGAAATTTATACTTATAAGTTGAGGTATGTTTTTCTCTTTCCTAGAGCATAGTTCTCTTCATTTTCAGTAAAACAAATTCTCCTCTATTATGGATTTAATTCATTTAGTTATTTTTCTTCTTTTTAAAATCTAACTCTGAATCATAACATTTCTTAGGTGGCAGTCTGTGGGTTGCAATTTTGAATGGATTTTCTTCCCCACTGTGCCTACCACTGGCCGATTTCATAGCACAATGAGAGAGAAATAACTTATCAAAATAAAATTTGCTAGTACTTATCACAAAGTTGTTGGAGTAAATATAAAAAAAAATAAAAAAAGGCTTTACCTCTTTATCAGCCCATAGGCCTCACTTCTCAGGCCCAACCCTGATACTGAACCATGTGCATGTCCATTGCTTGGCTCCAACTACCTGGTTCAAGCCACCTCACAGCCCAACTCCTCAGCACAACTCCCTTCCCTTGGCAGTTTATTACCACCTATTCTTTGCCTCTGTCCTGGGTGTTTTTGTAACTAAAAATCTTACACAAACACAACTGTACAGCCCGATAGCTTTTCATACAGGTTTATATATTCAACTCTCAATCCACAAACCCTCCACATAACAAGATGGCATCAAATAAAAAAATATACAAACTGCCCTTCTATATGTGATATTAGGCCTATAAAATTCTTAATGTTCATAGCTTTTTAATACCAATCAATATCACCTGGGTGTAATTGGTCCTTGGGAACCTCCATGTTGCCATGATCTCTAACCTCTGTCCTCTGACTTCCTCAGACCTCTCAGCCCACTCCACCTACCTCACCTTGCCCAGTCACTGGCTTTCCTTTATTTTAATAATTACCATGGGAAGGTTCAGTTGGAGTCACATAACTAGGCAGCCCTTCTTCGGGAAGTGTAATTAACATTAAAATACAAATAGCTTCAGTAAAATCTACACAAAGTAAATAAGCTAGAAGCAAAAAGTAAGTTAAAATAAGAAAATTGGAATAATTCACATAAATCTAGATTCCTAGTTCAATATGGTACAGCAAAAATATTATTAGTGTGAATGAAAATAGAGCTGTCACATAATAAAGATGAGCTGATAATTGGTTTATTTGAATTTAATGTATATAGGAATACATTAGAAATAAGACTGCAAACCTCAGTTCAAATAATTTCTTAGGTAATAAGTTTAGGCTTGAGATTTTGAAAGTTTTTCTTTTTCTAGTTTTTATTTGTGTGTGTGTGTGTGTGTGTGTGTGTGTGTGTGTTTGTGTGTGTGTGCGTGCGCACGAGTGTATGTATGTATGTTTGTGTGTGTGTGTGTGTGTGTGTGTGTGTGTGTGTGTGTATTCCATATATGTGGAAGTCAGACAAATATGTGCTGTATTCCAGGTGTCAGTTCTCTCCTTCCACCCTGTAGGACAATGAGAATTAATAATAGCAACAAGCATCTTTGCCTGTTGTGACATCTCAATATTAGGAGGATTTTAATACTGTTTATACAGTGATATCCATGGAACATTTGGAACATTTTGATTCAAGAGTGTTTCAGAGTTTCAGAAATATGACCAAGGTTTAGGTTCAAGATATGTAATGAATAAGGAATGTATTGTGGCTTGTATATGCATGGCATTACACCAATTTAGCTAAGATCTTAAGAATGCCCCAGATTGGAACATTGGGACAAGGAATCATTTTCTTTCATGAAATAAGTATGCCACACAATACTATGAAGAACAACAAAAATTGAATTAGGTACCCTTTTACTGAATTTTTAAAATGCATATAATTGCCATTGATATAAATAATTCTCATGATAAGTATGTGAGACAGAGTTTGATTTAACCCCATTTTATAGATAAAAGTAACATAATTAAAAACCCAATACCTGTCCCCTAACTGGGGACTTAATTTGTTCTCTCTTTCTGTAATATTAGCACATTTCCTTTGATATTGATGAGATCTGAGTCATAATTTTAGATTTCTCTTTTTTTCCTATGACATTAAAACTATTCATTGAGCCTTATTTATCTTCAATTTTCTCTCAAAAATTTTAGACTATTTTCACAAAAAATTTTGAACTAGCTGTATATATGAGTTTATGTATATAACACTTAAATACTATCAATACACTATCATGTATACTTTATCATATTCTCCTTTGACAGTGAGAAGTAAGGTTTATTAGCTTGTATATGATTAATTCATTTTCTATCCTGGCACCAAAATAATATTTTCCAAAGCTCGCCAGTATTTACCTTCACTCAGAAAATATTATTTGACCATATATAGCAATACATATTATTACAATTGAAACAGTTAGGACTTAGCCTACCCACATTTGCTTGTCAACTGGAAGAGCCGCACACAGAGGGCTCTCACTCCTGAGCTCAGAGGTGAGTCCAGGATTCCTGCCCACTGTCTATCATAAAACAGGCTGCCAAAAATTCTCAGGGTTCAGGTGTCAGTGCTGCCAGGAAATAGAAATTTCTGGCCCAAGGTCAGAGCAGGCCTACCTGCATCAGGACTAGGCATTGCCCAGATAGCCGAAACCCAGGAAAAGTCTCCCTCTGGAGAACAACACAGGCCCACAGACCCACATGAGAGACAAGGCCCAGAAAGAGACAACAAAATCACCTGGTATCACCAATAACAAAATGACAAGAGACAAGCACAAGAATCTGAGAAACAGAAACCAAGACCAGCTGTCAAAATCAGAACACAATTTTTTCACCACCTCAAATAGTGGATAACCAAACTCAAAAGAAAAACAAAATTTAGACTTAAAACCATACTTCATGATGATGATGGAGATCCCCGAGAAGCACATAAATCACACACTTAAACAAGTAGAAAAAAGCCAGGAGAACAGACACAAATAAGTTGAAGTACTTATAGAAGAAATAGAAGAAAAAAGCCAAAAAAATAACTTAAAGTGCTAAAGAAAAGCACAAACAGGTGAAGGAACTTAAAACAGAAATAGAAACAATGAAGAAATCCCAAAAGGAGACAACCCTGAAGTTGGAAAACTAGAAAAAACATTGGCCATCATAGATGCAAGCATTACCAACACAATACAACAGATGGAAGAGAGAATCTCTGGAGCAGAAGATACCATAGAAATTAGAGATACAACATTCCAAGAAAATGCAAAAATCAAAAGAGATTCTAACCCAAAATATCCAGGAAATCCAGGACACAATGAGAACACCAAACCCAAGGGTAATAAGGGAAGAAGAGAGTGAAGACTCCCAAATAAAATGCCCAGGAAATATCATCAACAAAATTATAGAAGAAAACTTCCCTAACCTAAATAAAGAGATGACCATAAATATATAAGAAGAATACAGAACTCCAAATAGATTGGACCAGAAAAGAAGTTCTTCCTGACACATAATAGTCAAAACAACAAACAAGCTAAACAATGATCTACTCAATCATAGCTTGGAAAAGAAGAAATAAAAAGGAAATCAAAGGCTTTGTAGAATTTAATGAAAATTAAGGCACAACATGCCCAAATATTTGGGATACAATGAAAGAGGTTCTAAGAGGGAAACTCATAGCTCTGAGTGCCTAAAAAAAAAAAAAAAAAAAAAAAAACTAGAGAGAGCCTACCCTAACAGCTTGACAACACACCAAAAAGCTCCAGAACAAAAAGAAGTAGATACACCCAAAATAAGGAGATGGCAGAAAATAATCAAACTTAGAGCTGAAATCAACGAAAGAAAAACAAAAAAAAATTATACAAAGAATCAACAATACCCAAGAGCTGGTTCTTTGAGAAACTAAACAAGATCAACAAACCCTTAGCCATATTAACTAGAGGGTGTAGAGAGAATATCCAAATTAATAAAATCAGAAGTGAAAATAGAGACATAACAGAACCTGAAGAAATACAAGAAATCACCAGCTCCTACTACAAAAGCATATACTCAACAAAACAAGAAAATCTAGAAGACACAGACAATTTTATAGACAGAAACCAGGTACCAAAGTTAAATAAGGATCAGATATACCATCTAAGCAGCCCCATACTCTCTAAAGAAATAAAAGCAAACATCAAATGCCTCCCAACTAATAAAAGCCCAGGACCTGATGGGTCTAGTGCAGAACTCTATCAGACCTTCATAGAAGACCTAATACTGAGGGAATACTACACAACTCATACTTTAAATCTACAAATAGGCTCATTCCTAAACCACAGAAAGACCCTGCAAAGAAAAAGAACTATATACGAGTTTCCCTCATGAATATTGTTTCTAATCTACTCAATAAAATTCTGGCAAACCGAATATAAGAACACTTCAAAATGATCATTCAACATGGCCAAGTTGGTTTTATTGCAGGGATGCAAGGATAGTTCAATATACAAAAATCCATAAATGTCAATTTCTATATAAACAAACTAAAAAAAAAAAAAAAAAAAAAAAAAACACATGACCATCTCTCTAGATGCTGAGAAATCACTTGAAAAAATTCAACAATCCTTCATGTTAAAACTCTTGGAAAGGTCAGGAATTCAAAGCTCATAATTAAACATAGTAAAAGAAAAATACACCCAACCAGTAGCCAACAAGAAAATCAAGGGTAAGATACTTGAAACAATCCTTCTGAAATCAGGGGTTGCTCACTCTCTCCCTATATATTACTGGAAGTACTAGGCAGGACAATCAGATAGCAAAAAAATGTAAAAAGAATACAAATTATAAAGGAAGAAGTCAAAATATCAATATTTGCAGATGTTATGTTTGCATATTTCAGTGACCCCAAAGATTCTACCAGAGAACTTTTACAGCTGATAAACACTTCAGCATAGTGGCTTTATATAAAATATGAAATTAACTATATATATATATATATATATATATATATATATATATTTGTGTCTGTGTGTGTGTGTGTGTGTTGCCTTACTCTATCTACTCAAAGGACAAAGAGGCTGAGAAAGAAATAAGAGTATTGACACCCTTCACAATAGTCACAAGTAATATAAAATACTTTGGTGTGACCCTAAGCAAGAAAGTGAAGGATTTGTATAAAAAGAACTTTAAGTCTCTAAAGAAGGAAATTGAAGAAGACCTCAGAAGATGGAAAGATCTCCCATTCTTATGGCTTGGAAGGATCAACATAGAAAAAAAAATGGCCATCTTTCCTAAGGCAATCTACAATCTCAATGCATTCCTCAAAAATTCCAACTCAATTATTCATAGAGTTAGAAAGAAGGATTAGCAAATTAATTTGGAATAATAATGGAAAAGCCCCAAGATATCAAAAACTGTATTCTCAAGAATAAAACATTTCCAGGATAATCACCCTCTGTGACTTCACCCTGTATTACAGATCAATCGTGATAAAATCTGCATGATATTGCTACCAAAACAGTCAGGAAGATCAATGGAATAGAATTGAAAACCCAGAAATAAACCCATGTACCTATGGTCACTTGATCCTTGACAAAGAGGCTAAAAACATTCAATAGAAAAAAAGGATAACCTTTTCAACAAATGGTGATAATTCAAATGGAAATCAGAATGCAGAAGAATGCAAATGAGTCTTATCTATTTTTACAAAGCTTAAGTCCAAGTGGATAAAAGACATCCACATAAAACAGGGTAGACTGAAACTAATAGAAAAGAAAGTGGAGAAAAGCTTTGAACACATAGACATAGGGGAAATTTTCCTGAACAGAGAACCAGTGGCTTATGCTCTAAGATAAAGAATTAACAAATAGGACCTCATGAAATTACAAAGTTTCTGTAAGGCTAAGGATACTGACAAAAGGACAAAACAGCTACCAATGAATTGGGAAAAGATCTTTACCAATCCTACATTTGATAGAGGGCTAGTATCCAATATACATACAAAGAACTGTAAAAGTTAAACTCTGGAGAAATGAATAATATTTTATAAAAATGGAGTACATAGCTAAACAAAGAAATCTCAAATGGGGAATATTGAATGGCTGAGAAGCACCTAAAGAAATGATCAGCATCCATACTAATCAGTAAAATACAAATCAAAAGAACACTAAGATTCCCCCTCACAGCAGTTAGAATGGCTAAGAACAAAAATCAGGTGACAGCAGATGCTGGCAAGGATATGGAGAAAGAGGAACACTCCTCCACTGTTGGTGGGATTGTAAGCTGGTACAACCACTCTGGAAATCAGTCGGGCAGATCTTCAGAAAACTGGAAACAGTACTACCTGAAGACCCAGCTATACCACTCCTTGGCATATACCCAAAAGAATTTCCAACATTTAACAAAGGCACATGTTCAACCATGTTCATATCAGTCTTATTTATAATATCTAGAATCTGGAAAGAACCCAGATGTCCTTCAACAGGGGAATGAATACATAAATTGTCATACATATAATGGAGTACTACTCAGCTATGAAAAATGACTTCATGAAATTCCTAGGCAGATGGACGGAACTTGCAGCTATCATTCTCAGTGAGGTAACTTAGTCACAAAAGAACACTCATGGTATGTACTCATTTATAAATGGATATTAGCCCCAAGACTTTGGAATACCCATGAAATCATCCATGGGTGTTATTAAGTTCAGAGTAGGAAGGCCAGAAACTGGATGTCACAGCCTTTCTTAGAAGAAAGAACAAAATGTTCATGGGATAAAATAAAGGGACAAATAGAGGACCAGGAATTTGAGAGAAGATCATGCAGAGACTGTCTCACATGGGGATGTAGCCCATATGTACCCAATAAACTCAAGGTATACTGCCGATGCCAGGTAATGCTTACTGGCAAGAACCTGATATGGATGCCTCCTCATAGGCTCTGCCAGAGCCATACTGATACAGAGGAGGATGCTTGCACATAACCATCAGACTAGACATGAGGACCCCAATGATGGAGCTAGAGAAAGAACTGAAGGATCTCAAAGGTTCTTCAACCCCATGGGAAGAAAATAATTACAAACTAACCAAACCCACCACATCTCTCCAAGGACTAAAAGGCCAACCAATGAGTTTTCATGGAAAGACCCATTGTCCAGATACATATGCTATAAAGGACAGCATATTATGACATGGGAATAGAGGCCTTCCCAGTGTAGGAGGATGCCAAGGTGCTGAGGTGGATGAGGATATTTGGGAGAGGGAGCACCTTCATGGAGGGCATAGGAGTGGGAGGGGGAATTATATTGGGATTAAGGAATAACATCTGAAATGTGAATGCAAAGAATATCCAACAAAATAAATTTTGGGAACAAAAAGAGCAAACTCATATGCTTACATACCATATTTGAAATACTGTGATGTAACTCAGATCAGAGGAATATACCATTAAATGTAAAAGTACATGTGGAATTTATTGAAGACTTTCTAATCCCACATACATGAATTGTGCCTCAATATTTAGTTTAAAGCATGAACTGTGAAGGACAACATCATCAACCAGCTAAGGCTCTGAGGTGGAGACTGTGATTGTGAGAGGGAGCAACTTCATGGAAGCAAGTTGAGGTGGAGGTAGGATGGGATTGGATTGTGGAAGGGTTTAACATTTGAAATGTAAATACAGAGAATATTCAATAAAATTGAAGAAAATGAAAAATGATAATATTTTAAATTTACTAAACTAAAAATGTAATACATATGTATCTAAGCATTATTTGGATGCTCCTTTTTGAAATGTGTTTAAAGTAGCAACAAAATGGGTTGTACTTACCACTGAAATACAAACTCTTCTTTCCTAGAATAAGTCTGAAATTTTTATTTTAATTATTGTTTCATGATGGAATTTTATAATACATATCTTCTTCACCCTGATATGTACATGTATTGAGGGATGATAATTTGAGACTTGTTAAGTGAAAACTGCATATCCCGGAAGAAAACTAGGTCTGTTACAGTCAGCAATACTTAACTGCCTGTAGCTCTTCATTTAAGGGTAGGGCAATTTGCAATTTTCCTTATCCACATTAGGAAGTTTTCTGCAATTTCCATTGCTGGAGGACTTGTTTATTCTGCATTGCCCCAATACAATAAGAAATTGTTCCATTTTCTTCTAATGTATAATTTCTTTCTTCTTTCTTATTTTTAACTTCTAAATTCAAGTTTAATATCTAAGCAGTGTCAGTTCATTAATTGGGAGCTTTTCTCTGTTGGAATATGGACTTATTAGGTCATTGTGCAACTATGGACCTAGTCTGTATTTACTTATAATAATTTCTAATTTTGTGTTAATCAGAATATCCAGTACATAATCTTTCTGTAGAAACTAAGTGGTATATTGCATCTTAATTAGTGTACCAAGTACATTTCAATCTCAATAAGTATTGAATATTCTTAAAGAACCACTCTTCTCTTGCAAAAGGAATGTGTTTTGACCACATTTTTTTCTGAACCTGGAATATTAAATAAAGTATCATACAAATATAGCAAATTAATAATAAAGTTACTAAACAAAAATTGCCAGTGTGTATATTGTTCAACCCAAGAGTTTGAGTGGCAGCAAAAAAAAAAAGGTTAAAAATTAACTGGCTTTCATATTTCTGATTTTTTTGATTCTAAAATTTATACTGGAGACCTTTTGCATATACACTGACATAAATAAACATTTTATTTAAAGTTAATGGCAAGTTTTTATTTGCAGTTACATTAATTTCCCATGTTTGTATTTAACATGAAGGGATTAGTAGTTCCAGTTAACATTTAGGGAACTGTTTTCATTATGACCTAGCAAATAAGAAGGTATTGAATTTTCATTTTTAGTCTTAACAAAGAGATCATATTCATAATTTCTCTCAAATATAACATTGAATGCCTTTATCATTAAATTTTAAAAAAAGCTCTAGCTTTAAAAATAATGTTGCTCTCACATTTCCTGAACACAGGAATCACTACATGAGAAATATTATATTTCCTTATTTATATCTGAGCTACAGGAAAATATAATCAAGTTATATTTTATTTGCGGTTGCTAAAATAAGATTGTTAGTTTGACATGGTTATAAATATAGTATTGAAAGTTACCATACAACCTTCATTTAATCTACATTTTTAAAAGTGCAAGTTGAGATGTTTATGTGAAAGGAAACAAAATTGTGCTCCCTGGTCAAAATTGTTTTAGGAAACAGCTCAAAAACTTAGTACAAATAGAACTAGTCCTTCCTTTGATGAATCATAAAAGAACATAAACACAGTATTTAGAATAATATTTCTTAAAAATTGATACCTGACATATATAAAGATGGTGATAAGACATCATATTCTCATATAATCTTAATTACTATTAAAAATTTTTCTCGAACCTGAGATTTTGACAAGTTTACTGGGCCTATGGAGACTGCTTATTCTGTAAAGTACTTGCTATGATTGCATGAGGAATTGTTTGGATCCTCAGCCGCTAGGCACAGAATTGCATATAGTAGCACATTCCTGAAATCCTAGTGAAAGGTGAGGCTGAGACACAGAGAATCACTGTGTCTGATTAATCAGCTACCCGGACTTGACAGATCAGTGAGTTCTAGGTTTAGAAAGAGATTCTACCCCAAGTTGAAATAAACAAATGGAAGAAAATTGCCAACATCCTCTGATTCCTGAGGAACCACATAAGCTTTTCTCCAAATAAAATAAAACATGATCTTAATGTCTTTTCTCATCAAGGAGTACAATTTGTATAGTCACAAAAAGAATGGCAGGAACGGTATGGCTATGAAGGAAAAAACAACAAAATGAACAAGCAAAAAAATCCAAATCAATGTTTTACAATAATCAATTTTTATTCTTTTTTTGGTCCCTCACCTGAAACAGCAGACATTGCTGATATGAAAAGAAAACATAGGCAGAAATCCTAGTAGAATCTGTAGCCCATGTGTTTTATGATTTAAACTATATTTTCTGCCCTGAAATCCCGTCAGTTAATGATAATGAATAAAAGGCCCACATCCTCTTCACCTTTCAGGAAAACTTTAAGACAAGCATACAAACTTGTAAAGCGCTTAGAATAGCTCCGAAAGCAGGGAAGATCATTGTAATTCAGTATCTTAATCAGCAAAATAAGCACTTGATTGTACCCTGCATAAATATTTCCTTCTCTCAAGATTTTGTTTCTTCTATCTATTCTGACACATAGGTTCTCATTTGAGGCAAAGTTCTGCAGTAATGTTTAGTGTTGTTGGTTACTATTACTGTGGGTTCTCTCTCTCTCCAGAATGTCACCAAACTCAAGGGACAACCCAGCATTGAGATATTTATCTAAAACTGAGAACTTGCAGTTAGTATTTGTCTTTTGTTCTTTATCAACCGAAGGATGTTTCATCTAGGAAGGTGGTTCTGCTTGACAAAGGCTTCGTTTTGGTGTTCTTTTCTTAAGGATGCATAGTAGTTTAATTCCATCTCCTCTGCACTTCCTTGTTGTCAGGTTGGTGATTAGGGTCCTTTTTCTAGTATTCCTTTAAAGTCTTCAACAAGGTGAGCCAGGGGGGATTTCTTTGTTTGTGGGATGTCCTTCAGAAAAGTTCAATCTGAACCTGCATGCGCACATTGAGCATCACAGAAGCCATGACATAGAGAGAGGGAAAGTTGTAGTAGAACCGCCATGCCAGCCTGAATAACAAAAGCATTGTGCGGGTAAAGAGTGGGCTAAATCCATTGTTGGTGCCGGTGGCAGGCATGAGCGACTGGTCACCCAGTCCTAATAGAGCTGTAGACATGTAGAGGTTGGCGCTCCTACTGAGTGTAGACACTCTGCTTTGTCTTTGACCTTCTCTCTGGCCAGTTTTGTCAGCAAAACACCGCCCCGATCAGGAGAGCCAAAGCTGTGTGTGGGTAGACCAAACACTTCTGAAACTCCAGTAACAGATGACCGCAGTGACATCACAAAGCTTGCCTACACGTTCTTAGTATGCTGGCACAGACTGCTTGGCTTCAAGCACCTTCAGCCACCTGAGCATATTCAGTTGTTATGCAATTTAAGGCATTTGAAAAAGAAGTTTTGGTACCCTTATTGTTATAGAACGGATGATAAATGTGCTCCATTTTCTAAGCAATGAAAATGGCCTATGGAGTGTTTCATCCTTGTTTTGTGGACTAGTTTATTTCAGTGTTTCCATTTTTTTTTTAATACAGCTGTAGGAAATAGAATTAATTTAGGAAACACAAGCCTATAGGAGATTGGCATCTTCTCAACCCTCTCTTTCAAGATCTTAGTTATGAGCTTACAGAGATTCTCAGACTTTGCCTTCTTTTGCTCCATTTTCTTCCTCTCTTCCTTATGCTCTGGTTGATTTAGGCCCTCTTTAGTCACAAAGATGAGAAATTTTCCATCAACTTATATAAATTATTGCATGCCTTACTCATCAATAAGCTCAGTCACATATACCACCTGTATACCATATTTCTGCACATTCTCTCAAAGAAGCAGAGTTGGCTATATGCTCTTTGCTCTTACTTTGACCTCTAAGTCTTGTTCATACAAGACCCATACTCTGACATGGAGTCATCTCATATTCAGACTGAGAGATGTGAAAATGGATAGACACAAACACTTAGTGTAATTTTCATAGATTCTAAGCTTTAAATTATTGGAGAATGAATCATAAAATTACTTGTATTTCTATTTGTCTTCAGCCTAGTCAGAGAAATATAGGAACTTTTCACAATATTTCCATAGATGTTTTTCAGTAACTTGCTCTGCAGGAAAATTTCTAAGAAGATGTTCATGGGAAGGTTCTCAAAGTCAAATACACCCTGGGTAACATGGAAGTACTCATGTAACTGCTCACCACAGATGTCCATGATGGATATACTGGTTGATATTACTTTTCTTGTTCTCAAAATGTCAAAGCCTATTCACTAAGGAATGAAGAGCAATTCCCTGAATTCCAATTGAACTAATACACAGAATTGCATGAATGTTGAATGGTCTTTCCAATGATTGATAAGGCTCTTATAAAATTGATAATATTTCTCTTGAGTAATGTAGTCAGGGTTCATGATCCAGATAATTGAAATATTACTCAACTCTTTCTGATCAATCT
This sequence comes from Micromys minutus, assembly GCF_963924665.1. Lineage (NCBI taxonomy): Eukaryota > Metazoa > Chordata > Mammalia > Rodentia > Muridae > Micromys > Micromys minutus. The sequence continues at coordinate 61,576,841 of NC_137970.1, read as the reverse complement.
ATTATTCTTTAAACTTTTTGGTCTCTCTCTCTTTCTCTCTCTCTCTCTCTCTCTCTCTCTCTCTCTCTCTCTCTCTCTCTCTCTCTCTCTCTTTCTCTCTCTCTCTCTCCAGTCATTCTCAATTATTTTTCTCTTCTAAATAGAGGACATGGGATAGCCTATGAACTGTGCTTATTTATTATTTTCTAGACATTCCTCTCTTATAAATATCCTATTTAGTCTTCTTTGAGGCAAAGTGTTTCTGAAGTACTCCAGCCAAGAGTATGAGATTTCCTTTATAATTTGTGTTGCATTCCAAAAGAAGATTCCCAGGCACATCATTCAGTGTTGATTTTTGTGATCAAAGCCATTTTCTCTGCTGTTACATAGGATAAATAGAATTAATTACTTAACTGCTCAATTAGAGAGATGTGTGCATCACTCTGGAAAGCATACATAAATGTCTTTTCACCAGCCTAACAATAGTTGCCAAGGTACCCTCCTGAGGATTGGGGTTGATGCAATTTTCAGCTTTTTACCACTGCACAACTTGGAAGGATCTGTCAGGCTTTCATAGTGAATCTTGACCAAATCATCAAGAAACCTAGAACTAAATTACCAAAGAAAAATTTATGTAAATAGAAAATATTGATGATGAAGAACACAAGCTGAGTGATTTGTAAATGAAAGGCAGGTTTCTATCTCTTCATTTTCATGCTTAATTCACCTAAGCATCTTGACAGAAAACACAAGTAAAAATACAGAGTGGGTTGTCCCCAGACCATGTTCTACTTATACTCCAAAACTAGTATTTGGGAGGGAGGGTAATTTAAATAAGTTTATCTTTATATGTTTTAATCAATTTGAGAATAAACATAGTGCTAAAGAGATGTTTCCATGGTTAAAAGTACACTCTAAACTCCCAGATGACCTCAATTCATTTCTCAGAACAGAATATGAGGCTCACACTCAATTGCCACTCCAGCTCTGAGAATCTAATTTTCTATTTGTGCCCTATCCCTGCACTCAGATACACACAATTCTCTTCTCTATACATATACAAGCACACATACACATATTCTTCAACAAAATTAAATACATTCTTAAAACAATAAATGTAAAGACACAACAATAATTATGAATTGATTGGATATCCTTACTTAAATTTTATTTCTCTGTTCATAAACTACATGGATTTCATCATTTTAACTTTTAGGTTTTTTTATGCATAATATGGTGCTTTAAATATTATTGATGAAGGGAGTGTCATTATTAGGGGTGTGGCCTTGTTGGATAAAGTCTGCTACTGTGGTGGTAGGCTGAGAGATCTTCCTCCTAGTTCTCTGGGAGTCAGTATTCTACACTGAAACCTCTTGGGCCATGTCTGCACAGTTGAAATCACCCTCAACACCAATGTCTTTTACATTCCCATTTAATCCCCATTTTAAGCATTCACTGTTTTCTCTAAACAAAAGCATGACCATGCCTATCACTGCAATATCACATTAACTGGTACTAACTTTGGTCTTAGTTAGGGTTACCCTTTCTATAAAGGGACATCTTCACAAAGACTACTCTTATAAAGGATAAGATTTATTTGTGTCTGGCTTACAAGTTCTGAGGTTCAGTATCTAATTATCATTGTGGGGAGCATTGAGGTATCCAGCTTGGCATTGAACTGGAGTAGATGAGAGTTTTATGTCTTCTTCTAGTCATCTAGAAGGAATCAATCTCAGCCCACCCTGACAGTGACACATTTTCTCCAATAAGGCTACTCCTCTTACTAGTGCAACTCCTGGGCCTGGAATTGAAACCACAACACTTGTATAACATGACTATATAATAAAAGTAGTTAATAAAGAAATAATGCTTAGCTTTATTTTATGATTTGTGAATATCTCATTAATAATCAAAGCATAGTTGTTAAAAACATATTTTCCGTGCATAACATTTCTTTGAAATCACCTTTGGGGAATTTTACTCATTTTTTGAGAACATGTTTTTTTGCTTTGAATGACATTTATTTCTGTATATGGAAATGAAGTTTATAGTTCTCTAAACATTGGAATATTTGTTTTCTTACTCTTTCTACCTAAGTGATATTTGGTATCTTCAATAAATATTACTTTCAGTAAATGAAGTTCCTTCCACAAATTTCATGGTTTCATATATTTACAGATGAATTTAATATTGACCTATGATAAGTGCTTGTTTTCTTTTCAGCATACTAGCATATAAATCGTACCAAAATTAATTTTGTTAAAAGTGTCCTTTAATTTTTTCTCTTACAACTTTACTTAAAAAATAGAGAGATACATGTACAGATTTTTTAAAAAATCATTCCTTACCTCTTTATTTAAAAGAAAAATAAAACAAAAGAGGGATACAATTACAGATTTTGAAAGGCATTTTGGCATAACAATATATGAATATTTTTGGCAGTACTTAAATATTTTAGAGGTTTGATAGCATGCATAGAAATGTCACTAGCTACCATAAGCATGATGTACATGTAGGACAGAACGTAAAATGTAGACAGATTTATTGTTGGGTATAGATTAAGCATAATGATCTGTGAATGCCAGAAATAGCCACAAAGTTATTATCTTAGCTCTTGGAATATTAATGATTTGAGGTCAAGGTTTACCAAACTCTGAGAGGGTATTATATTTTTTTTCCTAAGAAGGACTGAGGATTTCTTTCTTTCTTTCTTTCTTTCTTTCTTTCTTTCTTTCTTTCTTTCTTTCTTTCTTTCTTTCTTTCTTTTTTGACCTTTGTTTTTTTCTTGAGCTTCATATAGTCTGTGAATTGTTTCTGGGGTGTTCAGATCTTTCTGGAGTTAGTATCAAATTATCAGTGACTGCATATTATGTCTGGCTTTTTTTTTTTTTTTTTTTTTTTTTGTGACTGGGTTACCTCACTCAGGATGATATTTTCCTTGTTTCAACAACTTTATTTTAAAAAAACAAAATTAAATGTACAAATTTTAAGCATTTTTGCATAATAGTATACAAATACATTTTTGTCAGTGTTTTTTTTTTGGTTTTTTTTTTTTTTTGTTTTTTTGTTTTTTTTTTTTTTTTTAAGGTTTGATAGTGTGCAATATGACCTTACTAGTTACAAGGAGCATAAGGTACATGTAAAACAAGATGTAACCTGGAATTATTCAAAGTGTTCTCGGTGTGTAAGGATTAAGCATAATGTTTTTTTTTTTCTTTTCTTTTTTCTTTTCTTGAACTTCATATAGTCTGTGAGTTTATTTGGGGGTTCAGACCTTTCTGGGGTTAGTATACAATTATCAGTGATTGTATATTATGTCTGTTCTTTTGTGACTGGGTTATCTCACTCAGGATGATAATCTCTAGATGCATCCATTTTCTTAAGAATTTCATAAAATCATTGTTTCTGCTAGCTGAGTAGTACTCCATTGTGTAAACGTACCACAATTTTTGTATCCATTCATCTACTGAAGGACATCTGGGTTCTTTCCAGCTTCTGGCTATTATTAATAGAGCTGCTATGAACGATGAGCTGCATGTGTCTTTGTTGTATGTTGGAGCATCTCTGGGGTATATGCCCAGAAGTGGGTCTTCAGGTAGTATTATGTCCAATTTTCTGAGAAATGGCCAGACTGATTTCCAGAGTGATTGTACCACTTTACAACCCCACCAACAGTCCAGAAGTGTTCCTCTTTCTCCACATCCTTGCCAGAATTTGCTGTCATCTGAATTTTTGATCTTGGCCAATCTGATTAGTGTGAGGTGTAAACTCAGGGTTGCTTTGATTTGCATTTCCCTGATGGCTAATGATGTCTAGCACTTCCTTAGATGCTTCTCAGCCATTCAATATTCCTCAATTGAGAACTTTTTGTTTAGCTCTGTACCCCATTTTTAATACGGTTGTTTGATTTTCTGGTGTCTAGCTTCTTGAGTTCTTTGTATAACTTGGATATTATGGCTCTATCTGATCTGGGGTTGGTAAAGATCTATTCCCACTCTGTTGGATGCCTTTTAGTTTTCTTGACAGTGTCCTTAGCCTTACAGAAACTTTGCAATCTCATTCAGTCCCATTTGTCAATCTTTAATCTTAGAGCATGAGCCATTGGTGTTTTGTTCAGAAAGTTTTCTCCTGTGCCTATGTGTTCTAAGGTTTTCCCTACTTTCTCATCTAATAGTATCAGTGTGTCTGGTTTAATGTGGAGATCTTTGATCCATTTGCACTTGAGCTTTGTACAGGAGATAAGAAAGGGTCTATTTTCATTCTTTTGCATGCTGAGTGCCAGTTGGACCAGCACCATTTGTTGAATAGGCTGTCCTTTTTCCATTGAATGTTTACAGCTCCTTTGTCAAAAATAAGGTGACCATATATGTGAGGGCTCATTTCTGGGTCTTCTATTCTATTCCCTTTATCCATTTGCCTATTTCTGTACCAGTACCATGCATTTTTCAGCACAATTGCCTTGTAATATAGCTTGAGGTCAGGGATAGTGATTCCCACAAATGTTTTCTTGTTGTTGAGGATGGATTTCGCTATTCTAGGTGTTTTGTTATTCCAGATGAAATTGCACATTGCTCTTTCCGACTCATTGAAGAACTGGGTTGGAATTTTGATGGGGATTGCATTGAATCTGTAGATTGCTTTTGGTAAGATTGGTTGCCATGTTTTATGTGTGTGTGTTTATGTGTGTGTGCGTATGTAAGTGTATTTATGCCAAAAAACAACTTAAAGTATTGTTTTTTATTCATTATCCATTGTTTTGGAGAAAAAAAATTTGAGGATACAGGCCTCACCAAGGAGTCTAGTCATAATTATGCTTTATTTCTCATTGATAATTGTAATAACTTTTAAATAATGGATTTCAATGTTTCTGTAAAAGACTATGTCTATGCTAAGTCAATTAGTATTGTAAATGTGTGCTTTACTCATAAGATTATTATGCAAAATATGAAAATGCTTATCCTACTCTTGGGAAATTCAACATCTAGAATTTTATACCAATATATAGCTGTTATTTTCTATCATTTTTACATTTTCTGTTTACTAGATGGCAATCACTAAATGCATGGAATAAATCTCTTTTAAACAAAACTATAATCCCTTTTGACTTTCACCCTTCCTACTATGTGGATTAATACATATCTAGGAGAGTATAGCTTAGTTACTAAGACAGAAGACATTAATCAAGAATAGTTGTTGTCAAAAGAAAGCATGACTTTGAGCTAGATAAGCAAAGCCTTCCTTAAAGGAATGACAGATGATTTGCTTAAGGCCTGTGGTAAAGGCAAGGTGCTGCCATAGAACCTGACAGCAGATGTCATCCCCCTTATCCTTCCTGACCTTAATTCTTCTACCCTGAACCTTATGACAGGAGCAAAGCGGACCAAGAAATAATGTATCTAAAGCCTGAGTGTTACAGAAATATATTCAGACACTTACAACTCTGACCTATACTTATATTGGAACTGAGAGTTAACTGAAGTTGAAGTGTCATCACTCCTGTAGAAGTCCTTATTATTTTATTTGATATTCCTGATGCTATTGTTAACATTGCTGTTTTTAAGTTGTATCATATACAAATATTTTTTTAAATAATACCATGTGAAAGAAATGATCACTCCATACAAATTTATGTCTTATTGAATACCTTAAAATGAAAATTATTCCAGGAAGAAAAAATATTTGCAACCTTCATGCTTTCCTGAAGTCTGTGCTTTTCTACATAGTCATAGATATTTCCCATTGATAGGTTTTATTCATGTTGGTTCATGTTCATATTTATATATGTTGGGGTTTGGTAGTTTGAATAGGAATGTCTCCACTGACTCATGTGTTTCAATGCTTGGCCCATAGGGAGTGACACTATTAAGAGGTGTGTGGTTTTGTTAAAGTAGGTGTAGCCTTGTTGGAAGAAGTGTATCACTATGGGGGCAGATTATGAAATCTCCTATGCTCAAGCTGCACCTAATGTGGATTAAGATGTTGAACCCTCAACTCCTTCTCTAGCACCATACCTGTCTGCATGTCCCACCTTACTTCTCACCCTGAAAATAATGAACTAAAACTATTGAGTAACAGTAAAGAAGCAAGTGAAACTTGAGTATGAGAAAATTTTAAGAAACTCAGAAAGATACCAGACTAGGGAAAGATCCCCATGCTCTTCAATAGGTAGAATTAGAATAGGTAAAAATCCTACTAAAAGCAATCTACATCTTTAATGTAATTCCCATCAAAATTCTAATACAATTTGTTATAGCTCTTCAAAGGTCAGTATTAAGCTTCGTATGGAAACGCACTCACAGAAAAGTCAACGATGGTAAAAAAACAATCTTAAATAATAAATGCTGGAGATATCACCATGCAGAATTTTACATTGAACTACAAACCTCTAATAATTAGAAGAGCATTGTATTGGCACATAAGCAAACATGTTTATCAAGAGAATATATTTATTATTCATACATAAACACACACACACACACACACAAACAAACAACTCTCTTTTTATTAAAAGCCCATATATATATATAATGGTAAAAAGACAGAATTTTCAACAAATGGTGCTGATCAAAGTTGATATCTGCTTGTAGAAGTATCCAAATGGACCCACATTATCTTGAACAAAACTCAAGTCCAAAGGGATCAAAGACTTTAAAATACAATCAGATACATTTAACCTCATATAAAAAAAGGACAAAATAACCTGGTACTCATTGTCACAGGAAATGACTTTCTGAAGAGAACATTGTTAACATATTAAGAACTAAGATAAAACAAAATTAACATATAGGACAGCAAGAAACTGAAAAGTGGTAACAATTTGAATAAAATTGGAAAATATTTTTTATAGTTATTCAGTGTAAATTTTCTGGTTACAAATAGTAGGCTTTCTAATTTAGAGTGTTTGTGTACTAATACTGTATTTTCTCTAACTACAGTCCTTCTGATTTGCTACTAGTAACTAGAACATATATAAAAGTTTTAATAACTAATGCAATTAATATAGATTAATTTGTAAACTACTAAGATTTTTTTATGTCTTTCTCTCTTAAAAATTATTTTTAAAAAAGAGGGATACAGCTTTTTAAAGGCATTTTGGCACAACACTATATGAACATATTTTGTCAGTACTTAATTCTTTTAGAGGTTTGATAGCCTACATTGAAATCCCACTAGTCACCATAAGCATAAAGTACATGTAGGACAGAACATGACATAGAAACAGTTTTCTTGGTGAGTATAGATTAAGCATAATGGTCTTTAAATACCAAAAATTGCCACAAGGCTATTATCTTAGCTCTTGGATTATTAATGATTTGAGGTCCAGATGTACCACATTCTGAGAGGGTGCTATACATGTTTTTTTTTTTTTTTTTTTTTTTTTTTTTTTTCCTAAGAAGGACTGAGGCTTTTATTTTTGGCCTTTGATTTTCTTGAGCTTCATATGGCCTGTGAGTTGTTTCTTAGGTGTTCAGAGCTTTCTGGAGTTAGTACCAATTATCAGTGACTGCATATGATGTCTGTTCTTTTGTGACTGGGATACCTCACTCAGGATGATATTCTCTAGATGCATCCATTTTCCTAGGAATTTCATAAAGTCATTGTTTATAATAGCTGAGTAGTAATCCATTGTGTAAATATACAGAAAATTTTTACCAACTAATTATCTAATAAGGGTTAATATTCAAATCCTGAAGACCACAAGACACTAGATATCTAGAAAATAAGTAACCCAATAAAGTAACAGAGTCCTGATCTGAACAGAATTCTCAATAGAGGAAACTCAAATGGCAACAAAAAGGTTAAGAAAATGTTTCTTGAATAAATAATTAATTGTTAGTCTGTACCTCTTTATTGGATAATTGAGTCCACTGAGATTCAGAGATCTCAATGACAGTGATTTGTGAATCATGAATTTATTCATTGTCCTCTCTCTCTCTCTCTCTCTCTCTCTCTCTCTCTCTCTCTCTCTCTCTCTCTCTCTCTGTCTCTGTCTCTCTCTCTCTCTCTCTCTCTCTCTCTCTCTCTCTCTCTCTGTGTGTGTGTGTGTGTGTGTGTGTGTGTGTGTGCATGCTGTCTGGTTGTATAGGTGTACATACACTTGAATATTTATTTGCTGCATTTTCTTGGATGTAGTTAATCTTTATGTTGAAATTTACCATCTAGAAGCTTCCTTTTTTCCTAGAATGTTTTACACTGTCCATCAACTGTAGTTCCTCTTCATTAACTAGATTTTTCATTTAAGAATTCCATCATTTTGTGTTTTCTTTATTGCTTACATTTCCTTTTTTAGGTCTTGACCACTTTTACTTGAGTCATTAAACTTTCTGGTTTTTTTATTTTTGTTTGTTTGTTTTGTTTTGTTTTGATTTTGCTTAGCTTTCTTTAACTCTTAATTTCCTCTAATGTTTTATTTGTCTTTTCCTTGATTTTTTAAAATGATTTACTCACTTCTTCTTTAAAGACCTCTATCATCTTCATAAACTTGAAGTTTAGGTCTTTTACTTGAGCTTCACTTTTGTTGAAAATTTTAGGGTTCACTGTAATAAAAATCACATGCTCTGGTGGGAACTAACTGACCTATCTATTTTTAATTATACTGTGAAACTAGCATCTGGACATCTGTGTCTGTAGTGATTATAATTTGAAGTACCAATTCCTATAACTGTCTTTGCTAGAGAGGTGGTGTGTTCCTTGGTTTCTGTTTCTTATTGATGTTTGGCCCTGATTCTTCCAGCCCATACTCCAAGAAATAAGTGTCAGATTAAAAATATTATTTAAAAATACTCTGGCCATATAGTTAGGCTCTTCTCTAATTAGATATACCTGGAATATCACATTTTTTCTAGACTACATTCTGCCACGCTGGTTATATGGACTCAGATACTATGTGTCCATCTTATTGCAACCTCCTGCCAAATCTCCCACCTAGCTCTATCCCAGAATCCTTTCTCTATCCTGGTTGTCCTATCTCTACTTCCTGCCTTAGCTGTAGGCTACAGGCTTTCTCATTGACAGCTGATGTATGCATACAATAGACAAAATCTTTTTCTACAATGGGCTTCTGGCTCTTATGACTTGTGGTTGAGCAAGGGTCGTTGAGTTGGAGGGAAGTTTGTCTCTGAGTTCGAGGTTTCAACTAGTAGCCAATAAAGCTCTGGTACAGCAGAAATGAGTAGGCAAGTAGGAATTTTGGATAGGTTGGTCAGCCTACCTGATCTTCTGGCAAGTTTGGCCTATTTTTAGGCATCTCTGAAGGAACATATTGTGCTGTGGAGGCTTGCCAGCATTCATCTTATATGGTGTTCTTGCAAGTATGGCCTGTGGACAAATACTAAACTATTTTTAACTACAAAAGAAAAGAGGTTATTTTTCATTATATAAGAACATAGTGAGATTATAACCTGTGAATACTTCAGATATTAAATTTACATTTTCTTGACTTTTATGTGCCCAAAATAGGCTTGATGTAACTTTAATACTCTATTAAGTGGATATATAAGATTTAATAAATACATTTTAATGATAAGTTCATATTACCATAACAAATTTAAATCTTTCTAAATATTTGTTATCTAACATACAAGATAGATTTAGAAATATGTGCTAATATTGATGAAAAAGAACATAATATTTTGGCATATTTCCATGAATACAATGGTTACTATTTTATTATTAAAATTATTATACTGTTATAAATAATTCCAAAAAGACTTATCCGTGGAAACACAGAGTGTTTTCTTGCTGTGTTAGATTATTTTTCTATCTAGACAGAACTTACTTCCTATTCCAAATTACTACAATGTATCATTAACTGACAGTACTTTTGAAAAGCTTTATCAATTATCTATTGCTTCAACAATAGTATACAATGAATTAATACAAATTCTTAGATGCTTTAGATAATAGGCAATATCTAATTCACAACCTTATGAGTTTTAGCAAAATGTGACTGGAACTGAATAGTATTCTTAGTGTTTTTTTCAAAGACCTGATGCTAGTTGTGGTACTTTTCTGGAATTTTGCTGGTACTTATTTATTCATTTGTCTGGTATCACCGCCATGCTCAAAAGTAAAGGGTGACCTGCAGTGCAACTATTGTTATTACAAATCTTTCAGTTAAATGATTTCAATTCTTCAACAAGGTACAGTGGGAAAGTTATCATGGTAATAATGAAAAGCAAAGAGAACACTACCATGTGACACGTATTTTCTTTATTTTAATTTTATTTTTATTGGATATTTTATGTATTACATTTCAAATGCATTGCTGTTTTCTGAAGCAAAACATAGTTCCTCATGAATTTATTGATGATGGTTTTTATACATGCAAAGTTGTCAATAAAAATTAATTAAATTTATAGAAACCACAGTACTGACCAATATAATAATATCACTGTGTTTGTGTGTGTTTTTTGTTTGTCCATGAAATTCTCCTGACATCTTCTGTAGTTACTCAACTGATATTGTTGACATGAACTTATATAAGATTGTTTTAATATTGTATAATCTATCTGGCTTTGTTTTTGCCTCATGTATTTAGAGTACAGATAAAACTCTGATAAACTAAGTATTAAGAAAGTAAATTGAACAAATGAAATCCTATTGCCAGTTCTGTTAATGTCTTAATATGTGGATCTAAGACAAAAAACAAATTATTTCAAATTACTTATTCAAATTAATTTCTTTGTTTTGAGATTAAACATCTAAATTTAATGGTAAAAATATTCAATTTAAACAAACCAACTGTTTGAATTCTAGGACAGCCAGAAATATTTGTAAAAACTATTATTCGCTGATGATTTATATAGAACCTTAAAGTATAATTTAAACTTCAAATGTAATTTATAGAAAAATGAGGACATGCTTACCCATACAAAATATCTAGGTCTCATACATTCTTGATTTACAATGTTCTTTTTTTCTTTTTTTACTTATGTGGATGAAAGGAACAACTACTAGAAATTAACTCCAAAGTCCTTATTCCTTCCTTTAACACTGTTAAGCAATGTTTATTTTTTCACATGATATAATGAAGTCTTACAATATGATGCTTGAGGGGGCAATGTTTTGTCTATATGTTAGTAATTAAAATAGTTAGGGTTGGACCAATAGAAAGGACTCTACATAAAATGATAGCTCGCATTATTAAACGAATCATGGCTTTATGCCAGAGACATTTCTCCTTTCACATAAGATAAATTCTAAAAATTATCTCTAAAAATATTATTGCCCACACCTTTCAGTTGAGAAAAACAAGAATTTAGAAAAATGTCCTAAAATTTATCCAAAAGTAATTATTAGATAAATAAATAATAATGTCATAAAATACCAGTATTTTATTTCAAATGTAACTTATATTTTTTTTCAAATTTATAAACATGATTTCACAGACTCCAGTTGTGGTAATAGATATTTGTAGAAACTCTTATTGGAAAAGTATAAATACTTACATTTTTATGATGCAAGGATATAAACTTACCATTTATTTATTTTATATACCCTTCCTCAAATATAGGACAATATAATTCAAATGAATTTTATGGATTTTTAATATTAAAAAGGTTCATTTTTTGCTGTATTGTACACATCTCTATTTTTGTGAAATACAGAGATGACAGTGATTAACATGTGTCATAAAATGCAATATTTTAAAGCAAGGCACTACAAAATATTCTGCCTATGTTACTAGAAACACATATTGAAGTTTTTTAAATTGAGCCTAAAATACAGAGAATTATGTCAAATGAAACCTCATAAAATTGTCAGAGATAATTTTATTGACACATTTAAAATTTTATATTAGTACATAAATATATAGAATACAACAACTTCTCAAATATAAAATATTCATACCCAGAAAATAGGTATATAAAAAGATACATATGTATTTTGTTTTATATGTGCTTTAAAGATCAACAATTGTTCAAAAGCTTGAAAATTAAAATTCTTCAGTAATTGAACACAAACGCCCACCACATCTGTCATAAATAATAAACATTTTCATTATATTTTAGTATTCAGTCAATAATAAGTTTGTGAGGTTGCATATTTACATTCATTCATGTGGGTCACAGGGCTTCTGTCCTGACCCCCCATCTTTGATCATGTTCCCCCTTTCCCTCCACTCTCCTATCTAGGTCTCTCCCTCACTCTACCTCCTGTCATTGAGTTCTTCTCCTTCCAAAGTGGGACTGAACTTTCCTCACTTGGGCCCTTCTGCTTATTAACCATCTTGACTTCTGTGGACTATAACTTAGGTATTTTGTACCTTTTTGGCTAATATCCACTTACTAGTATGTACATACCATACATGTCTTTTTTGGTCTAAATTACCTTATTCAGAATGGTATTTTCTAGTTCCACCCATTTGCCTGTAAATCTTAGGATGTTCTCATTCTTAATAGCTGAACAGTGTTCTATCGTGTAGATGAATCAACTTTTCTGTATCTGTTCTTCCATTGTGCATCATCTGGGTTGTTTGAAGCCTCTGGCTATCACAGGTGAGTCAATATTAATTACATCATATAGCATTTGTCCTGCTCGGTGTGGGTATTTCCATTTAGCATCTGCTTTTCGAAGTTCATCAATATTATAACAAGTGCTGTTACATTTATATAGTATTTTTTGGCATAAAACATCAATTAACTGATATACTCCAGTGATTTGAATGAAAAGCCTCCATAGGCCCATAGTAGGTGGCACTACTAGGAGATGTGCCCTTGTTGAAGGAGGTATGGCCTTCTTGAAAGAAGTGTGTCACTGTAGCATATGGTTTTATGAGGTTTCATATGCTTAAGTCAGGCCCACTGTCACCCATTCTTCCTGTTGCCTGAAGATTCTGATGTAGAAATCTCATCTACTCCTCTAGCACCATGTTGTCTGCCTGATTGCTGGCATGCCTCCTGCCATTACAAAAACGGATGAAAGATCTGAATTCCATGCCAGCCCCAATTAAATATTTTTAATTTATAAAAGTTTCTTTGGTCACTACACAACAATAAGAACCCTAATTACAATATATCCAAACCTGTATTTATTCATACATATTCATGATTTTCTCTAGTTAATGATTGTTATGAGAATGAATGTGAAACATTTTTAGTCATTTTAGTAACATAGCTACTAATAGAAGTGTTCAAACACAAAATAGATATCGTTAAATTTTGTTTAATATTTTAATTATTGCTAAGTGACATCTTATGTTTTCATTGTGTTTTTTATACTTTTACTTATATATGTTTATTAGTGCAATATGAGTATGTATTTTTGATGGATATATGTGTGTATGTATGAAGGCATATGTGCATATGGGTACATGTGAACACCAGAGTTCTATACCAAGTATCTTCTAATTGATCACCTTATTTTATAACTCCTGGTCTCCCACAGAATATTTACCAATTTGATTCTCCTAACTTGGCAATGAGTCCAAAAATCCATCTGTCTCTCATACCCTGCACAGTTGGTACTATGCCATGAATGTATTATATATGGTATGAACTCAGGTCCTAGTCCTGACTGAGATTTCAGTCCAGCTTCATAATTTTTGATCACAAAATACATTGAACAACATATTATTGAAGTTTTTATTACTTGTATATCTGCATTGGACAAATTTCTGTTCAAATTCTGCTATAAGCTTTTGGTTTCTTATACAATTAGTGTATTTTTATTACTCATGAATGCTGTACTCTTTTATTTTCATTTTTCTACCATTCTATGCACTATCTTTCATTTAATGCAAAGGGTTTTAGGGTGCAGAGATTTCAATTTTGACAAAACCTGATAATACTAATCAGCATATTGTTATGGTGACAAAAATACATATAATTATGAGCTTCACAGAGCAAAACTTTAAGTTAAATCAAAACACTAGTCTCATACCATTACCTAAAGACTTTGGAGGTGGTTCTCTCACAGTACAGAGTACAATGTCATTAATCATCATTAAACTGAGCAACTGAGGAAGTTGCTCACTCACAGCATGGTGTGAAAAAATCAGATATCTTTCATGGTACATTCTCAGCAATTTCAGTTTCCATCAAAGTGTAGTCCACTGATAGGCTGGCCACTTTCTAATAAGGACATAGGCTGGTGACAAAGCCTTTTAGACATGACCCCTTTCTGAACACCTGTTCAAAACAAGAAAAGATGACCCTGAAAAATCTCATGTGAATTTAACACTACAGACAGATGAAACATAAAATTAAGAACCTCTCATGTTTTAACTCTTCCTATTTTGTGATCTGTGTGAGACCTCATGCTATCCTCTATACTAAAATCAAAAGTTAGTGATGCAATATACACATTTCCAATTCACATGAGGAGAATAGTAAAGGAATATTTAGAAACTAGACCAAACCAAGACCAAAATTAAGCAGAGGAAATAGTCTTTAATGTAGCCCCATTGCACACATGAGAGTAGATATTCACTCTAAAATGCTTTCTGAGTACAGTATATATTTATTTTTAAAATTTTCTTTGCAATGCAAATTTTATGTTTGGGAATTTAAGATAATTTCTAGTTTTTGTTTTCTCTATGAAGGCATTATGTCTATGAAGACATTTTCAATTTATTAATATTCTTTACCTGGTAAACATTATCCTCATGATTTTCTTTTGTTTCTTAGAAGTAGTTTCCTAAAGAACCCATTATAAATGTCTTTCAATGAGAGCACATAAAATATAGAGCATGGGTATATTAGAATAAGGACACCACAGGGCAAAGCTTTCTTTACTAAAAATAATGATTCACATATGACTATAGGTGGGAGGATTTAGCCCTTGACTGGAAACTGTATATCAAATATGTGAAATGCTAAAACATATTATTTTTAAGGTTTCTTAAGAAAAACATTTTGTAATATTTCTCTCCAGTCCCATAGCCGTTTGTGTTCTAATAGGCACCAGTTTATATTCTACTTAACTTTTCTTAAAGGACAATCACGAGATAGATCATGTGAAGTTTTTTTACTTTGAGTTATTACTTTTAAAATTATACACTATTACCATTAAATTTGGCATAAATAATAAGATAATTACTTCACAGTAAAATATTATTTGTTTATATGTGTACGATAAACATTTATTCATCTCTTGATATGTTTTGTGTACAATGTACTCATTGTAGTTTCATTGTACTTGCTGCAGTAACAAATATGGGAATGAGGGCTTCCTTTTGATGTGATAGCACATGTTTTAAATATCTATACCCAGAATTAAAACACCTGTATCATTTGACAAATATATTTTTAGTTTTTAAAGGGCCCTAATACTATTTTCTAAAGACTAAGTTAGTTTACACAAGACCAATAGTATCAAGAGGTTTATATTTTCAATTACCCCACAGCACTTGTATTTTGTTCTGATCCACATTAATCAGAGTGAGTTACTATCTCATCATGGCTTTGACTTGGTTTTTTCCTGATGAAAAATAAGACTAATTTTTTTTTCTGCATTTAGTAGTATATATCAGTTGATCAGTTCTTTTATTCTTTCTTTTAAATGGATATTTTATTTATTTACCTTAAATGTTGTTCCCATTCTCAGTCTTCCCTCCACAAATCCTCTATTACTTCCCCCCTTGCCTTTGCCTCTAAGAGGGTACTCCTCCAGCTACGTACCAACTCCCATCTCACAGTTAGCATTTGCTAGCATCCCGCACTTCTCCCATGGATACCAGAAAAGGCAATCCTCTGCTGTATATGTAGCTGATCATTTCTTAATTTGATTATTTTCTTTGGTCATTAAGTTTCAAATATTTTTCATGTCATAATTTCTGAATATAAATTCCTTTGCAAGATGCATCAACTAAAATATTTATTTAAAAAATAAATACATAGATACATAAATATATAAATAAAATATTTATTCTCAAGAGAAATTTCTTTCCTAAACTGTGTTGATTATAACTATGCCATGCAAAGAATTCTCAGGATAAATTAACCATGTTTATGCATGTTTGACTTCGATGTTTTTAATGCTTCATGACTACCAAAAATCTGTCAAATAAGCCAAAACATGGTATTTTCTTAAGTTTTAATTCAGTGGTTTCCATGTTTCATGTTTTATGTTTTTGTTGTTGATTCATTTGAGTTGAAATATAAAGAGAGATGTTTCCAAAATTTTGTAGGTCAATGTACATTTTCTTTGGAAATTTTATTTAAGTATCTTTTTCAGGCCAGGAAGTTGTGGCACACAACTTTAAGCCCAACAATTGGGTGTCATAGGCAGAACGGTCTCTAAGATTGAGGCCAGCACAATCTATAGCCTGAGTTCGAGGGCAAACAGGTCAATATGATGGAAAAAGAAAGCACAAACAAACATATAAGCAAAAATAATAAAATAATCAAATTTCCCATTGTGTTTTGGCTACATTTGTTCAGAATCAGATAGTTGTGAATATATAGGGTGATGTTTTGGGAAAATATTCTGTGCCAGAGATCTGGAAGTCATGTTTAATACCAATAAATTTCTCCTTTGATTACCATTAATTAATTTCGTTGTATATTTTAAAAGTTTGGATAATATTCTATGTTCATTTTTCAAAGGCTGACTGTGTATTTTGAATTATGTTTTTATTTCATTGTGAGTTTGAGGATTTAAAAAAATCTTATATCTTTGAAGAATATCATTGTTGTATTAATAATGGTACTAATTTTGTATGTCATAGAAATATAAACATAATGTAATCACACTTGGCAACACAATTTTTGTTTTACCATTTTTTGATTCCTTCCATATATTTTTTTTCTTTTCATTACATTTTTATTACTGAAACAGAGTCTCCTTATGTAGTTCATTATTGTTTTTGAACTTTTTTCCTTACAATTTTATTTTAAAAATAGGGATACATATACAGATTTTAAAAGCATTTTGGCATAACAATATATGAATATATTTTTATGAGTACTTGATTCTATTAAAGGTTTGATAGCATGCATCAAAATCTTACTAGCTAACATAAGCATAAAGTACATGTAACAGAACATAACATGGAAACAGTCAGAGTTTTCTTGGTGTGTACAAAATATTGCCACAATTTAATACTCTTAGCTCTTGAATTATTAATGGTTTAGGGTCCAGGTGTACCACAGTTTGAGAGGGTGCTATACACTTATATTTTTTCTAAGAAGAACTGAGGCTTTCATTTCTGAGATATATTTTTTTGAGCTTTATATGATCTGTAAGTTGTTTCTGGGGTATTCAGAGGTTTCTGGGGGCTTGTATCCAATTATCAGTGAGTTCATATGATGTCTGCTCTTTTGGAACTGAGTTACCTCACTTGAGATGATATTCTCTAGCTGCATCCATTTTCAAAGATATTTCATAAGTCAATGTTTCTAATAGTTGAGTAGCAATATATTGTGAAATATAACACAATTTTTGTATGGATACATTTACTGAAGGACATCTGGGTTCTTTCCAGCTTCAGGTTATTATAAATAGGGGTGCTATGAACAATCTCATGCATGTGTCCCTATTGTATGTTGAAGCATCGCTGGGGTATATGCCCAGACATGAAATAAATGAGCTTTTGGGTAGGACTATGTCCAATTTACTGAGGAATCGCCAGATTGATTTGCAGAGTGGTTGTACCAGCATACAACCCCACCAACAGTGAAGGAGTTGTTCTTCTTTCCCTGAAACCTTGCCAGCATCTGCTGCCATCTGAGTTTTAAAATTAGCCATTCTGACTGGTGTGAGGTGGAATCTCAGGGTTGTTTTGATTTGCATTTCCCTGATGTCTAAGGATGTGGAGCACTTCCTTAGATGCTTCTCAGCAATTCAATATTTCTCAATTGAGAATTTTTTTGTTTAGCTCTGTACCTCATTTTTAATAGGATTGTTTCATTCTCTGGCATCTAACTTATTGTGTTATTTGTATATATTGCATATTAGATTTCTATCACATGTAAGGTTGGTAAAGATCTTTTCCCAATCTGTTGGCTGCCATTCTGTTATCATGACAGCCTCCTTGGCCTTGTAGAAAATTGCAAATTTATTAAGTCCGATTACTCAATCCTTGGTCTTAGAGCACAAGCCATTTGTGTTCTGTATAGGAAAATATCCCCTGTGCCTATGTGCTCTAAGGTTTTCCCTACTTTCTCATCTAATAGTTTCAGTGTATCTGGTTTAATGTGGAGATCTTTGATCCACTTACACTTGAGCTTTGTACAAGGAGATAAGAAAGGGTCTATTTTCATTCTTCTGCATGCTAAGTGCAAGTTGAACCAACAGCATTTGTTGAATAGGCTGTCCTTTTTCCGTTGAATGTTTTCAACTCTTTTGTCAAAAATCAAGTGACCATATGTGTGAGGGTTCATTTCTTGATCTCCTATTCTGTTCCATTAATCAATGTGCCTATCTCTGTATCAGTATCATGATGTTTTTAACACAATTGCCTTGTAATATAGCTTGAGGTCAAGGATGGGGATTCCCTCATATGTTTACTTGTTGTTGAGGATGGATTTCTGTATTCTAGGTTTTTTGTTATTCCTTATGGATTTGCAAATTGCTCTTTCCAACTCTATGAAGACTTGAGTTGTTATTTTGATGGGGATATTATTGAATACGTAGATTGATTTTGGTAAGATGGCCATTTTTATAATACTAATCTTTCCAATCCATGACCACGGGATAACTTTCCATCTTCTGAGTTTTTCATCAATTTCTTTGTTTATTTATTTTTTTGATATATGAAGTTTTTTTCATACAAGTCCTTCACTTGCTTAGTTAGAGTCACACCAAGGTTTTTCATATTATTTGTGATTATTGTGAAGGATTTCTTTTCCCTAATTTCTTTCTCCACATGTTTGTCCTTTGAGTAGAGGAAGGTTACTGACTTATTTGAGTTAATTTTATATCCAGCCACTTTGCTGAACTTGTTTATCAGCTGTAGAAGTTCTCTGGTGAAATTTTTGGAATGACTTAAGTATACTATCATGTCATCTGCAAATAGTGATATTTTTACTTCCTCCTTTCCAGTTTGTATCCTTTTCATTTCCTTTTGGTGTCTAATTGCCAGGCCAGGACTTAGAGTACTATGTTGAATATGTGGGTGGAGGAGTGGACATCCTTTTCTAGTCTCTGATTTTAGTGGAATTGCTTCAAGTTTCTCATCATTATGTTTGATGTTGGCTATTGGTTTTCTGCATATTGCTTTTATTATGTTGAGGTATGGGCCTTGGATTCCTGTTATTTCCAAGACTTTTAACATAAGGGTGTGTTGAATTTTGTCAAATGCTTTCTCAGCATCTAGTGAGATGGCCACATGTTTTTTTTTTCTTTGAGTTTGTTTTATGATGGATTACATTGATGGATTTCATATTAAACCATTCCTGCATCCCAGGGATGAAGCCTACTTGATCATGGTGAGTGATCATTTGATGTGTTCTTGGATTCAGTTTCCTAGAATTTTGTTGAATATTTTTGCTTCAATATTCATAAGGGAGACTTGTCTGAAATTCTCTTTCCTTGTAGGGTCTTTGTGTGGTTTATTAATGTGGGTTATTGTGGCTTTGAATAATGAGTTGGGTAGTGTTTCATCTGACTATAGTTTGTGGAATATTTCAAATAGCATTGGTATTAGGTTGTCAATAAATGTCTGATAGAATTCTACACTGAACCCATCTGGACCTGGCCTTTTTTCGTTTGGGAGGCTTTTGATGACTGCTTCTATTTCATTAGGTGTTATGGGATTATTTATATGGTTTACCTGGTCCTGGTTTAACTTTGGTATCTGGTATCTGTCTAGGAATTCATCCATTTCCTCCAGATTTTCCCATTTTTATGAGTATAGGCTTTTGTAGTAGGATCTGATAATTTTTTTGGCTTTCCTCAGTTTCCCTTGTTTTGTCTCCAGTTTCATTTCTGATTTTGTTAATTTGGATACTTTCTCTTTGCCCTCCAGTGAGTCTGGCTAAGGGTTTATCAATGTTTTTAATCATTTTAAAGAACAGTTCCTTGTTTTGTTGGATCCTTGCATGGTTGATATTTTTTTATTTAGTTAATTTCTTCTCTGAGTTTGATTATTTCTTGTAGTTTACCTCTCTTGGGTATATTTGCTTCTTTTTGTTCTAGATCTTTCAATTGTGGGGTTACCTTGCTACTGTACACTTTCTCCAGTTTCTTTTTGGAGGCACTCAGAGATATGAGTTTTCCTCTTAGTACTGCTTTCTTTGCATCTCATAGGTTTGGGCATGTTGTGCTTTCATTTTCATTAAATTCTAGAAAATCCTTAATTTCTTTTTTTATTTCTTCTTTGACTATGCTCTACTATTGAGTAGCATATTGGTCAGCTTACATGTGTATGTGGGCTTTTTGTTCTCTTTGTTGTTATTAAAGACCAGCCTTAGTCCATAGCGATCTGAAAGGATACACGGGAGAATTTCAATCTTCTTATATCCATTGAGCCTTGTTTTGTGAATGACTACATGGTTAAATTTAGAGAAGATGCTGTGATGTGCTGAGAAGAAGGTGTATTCTTTTGTTTTATGTTTCATAAGCTCTGCTAATTTCCCTGCATCCTTGTTCAGTTTCTGCTTCCATGATCTGTCCATTGATGAGAGAGGTGTGTTGAAGTCTCCCCATATTATTCTGTGCGGTGCAATGTTTGTTTTAAAATTTAGTAGGAATTCCTTTATGAATGTGGGTACTCTTATATTTGGAGCATATATGTTAAGGATTGAGAATTCATCTTGATAAATTTTCCCTGTAACTACTAAAGAATGTCCTTATTTATATTTTTTGGTTGAAAATCTATTTGATATTAGAATGTCTACTCCACCTTGTTTCTTGGGGTCATATGTTTGGAAGGTTTTTTTCCCAGCCTTTTACTCTGAGATTAGATTTTGTCTCTAGGATTAGTTGCCTGTATGCAGCAAAATGCTGAATTCTATTTATGTATCCTGTATGAAATCCTATGTCTCTTTATTGGGGAATTGAGTCCATTTTTGTTAACAGTTATTAAGGAATAGTGGTTGCTGTTTCCTGCTATTTTTGCTTTTACATGTGGAATTATGTCTGTGTGTCTTTCTTCTTTTGGTTTTCTTGTTTTGTTATTTTCTTCCTTTTTCTAGAATGTAGCTTTCCTGCTTGTGTTGGTTTGTCCAACTATTATTCTTTGTAGGGCTGCTTTTGTGTTCAGATATTGTGTAAATTTACTTTTATCCTTGTATATATTGGTCTCTCCATCTACAGTGATTGAGACTTTTGCTGGGTATAGTAACCTGAGCTGACATTTGTGTTCTCTTAGGGTTTGTATGATATCTGTCCAAGATCTTCTATCTTTCTTAGTCTCTGTTGAGAAGTCGGGTGTAATTCTGATTAGTGTGCCTTTATATGTTACATGACCTTTTCCCCTTACTGCTTTTAGTATCCTTTCTTTGTTTTGAACACTTGGCGTTTTGAGTATTATGCATTTGGAGGAATTTCTTTTCTGGTCCACTCTATTTGGAGTTCTGAAGGCTTCTTTTTTGCTCATTGTCATCTCATTCTTAAGAATAGGGAAGTTTTCTTCTGTGATTTTGTTGAAGATATTCACTGTGCCTCTTAGTTGATATTCTTCACCCTCTTCTATTCCTATTACCCTTAGGTTTGGTCTTCTCATTGTGTCCTGCATCTCCTGGAAATTTTGGTTTAGGAGCTTTTTGGATTTTGCATTTTTTTTTCTGAATGTATTGTCTATGTTTTCAATGTTGTCTTCAGATCCTGAGATTCTCTTCCATCTCTTGTAGTGTGTAGGAGATGCTTGCATCTGCAACTCCTGATTCCTTTTTTAGGATTTCCATCTCTAGGGTTGTCTCTTTTTGTGTTTTCCTTTCTGTTTCTATTTCCATTTTCACTTCCTTTATATCTCTGGTTTTGTTTTTCTGTTACTCTTTGAATTCTTTGAGTGATTTTCATGTTTCCTATTTTAAAAGATTCTATTTGTTTATGGTTTTCCTACCATACCTGTTTAAGGGAGTTATTCATGCTCTTCTCAAAGATCTCCATTATCATCTTGAGGTTTGATTTCAGGTCTGAGATTTCTTTTTCTGGAGTGTTTGACATTCCACTGCTTGCTTTGGTGAGAGAGATGGGTTCTGATGTTGCCAGGTTGTCTTGGTTTCCATTGCCTAAGTTCTTTTGTTTTCCTCTTGCCATCTTGTTTTCTGTGATTATATGTGGTCTTGTTTTCAGTGACTGTTACCTGTCTCTCCTATGAATCTGAGTGCCTGTGGGCTCAGGGAAAAAAAATTGCTTCGGAGTGTTTGGCTTTTAGTGGAAAAGCAGGGAGTACTGGTAGCAGTGACTCATTTCTGTTTTTGTGGGCTCAGGTGTAGGAGCTCTTGTGAGACAGTTTTTTTTTTTTTTTTTTTTTTTTTTTTTTTTTAATTTCAGCCCTGTGCCCACAGGTCTTTAGTACTATTGGCAATGACCTGGCACTTTCTCTAGGCTATAATGGACCCTTTTCTAAATAGCACAGTAATTTCTGCTCTCTGAGAATTCTGTGTGTGCTCTCCTTGGGCCTATGTGCTAGGATACCATCTGGTCCAGATGTAAGGGGGTCTGTAGAGTTGAATTTCAAGTACTTTCTTTCCCGGACAGACACAGGTTCCCAATGACAAGGGCCTAAGCCTTACAGTGGGCTTGTGTGATTAGTCTGTGAGCGTGGGCTTTCCAGGCAGATCTCAAATCCCTCATCCAGAGGTCCAGCCGTACTGTGGGCAGCAGGAGCAAGTTTTCCGTGAGCTCCACCTAGCCCTCTCTGCAATTTGGTTACTCACATTGTGCAATATCACCAGGCCTGTCTTTCCGGATCTCTCCTGTTCCAGGTGACCATATGTATTACTTTTTAATTGATTTATAGTAAGCACTTGCTAACACAGCAATCCAATATTATACATTGTTTTTCTAAATTCATATTTTCAAACATATCTTTAAATAATCTGTTTCTTGTGTTAACCAAATGACTCCTTTACATTTTCTCTTTTTATTTTTTGATATCTGCTTTTTTTAAGTCACAATTTCTTCATTTTTTGGGTTTGCTAATGATGCATAATAAAGGTATTAATTTTAAATTAGATATTATAAATTAAAATTTCATTGAATTTTAAGATTTATCCTTCTTAGCCACAGTTTAGTTCTCTGCATGATCACTTATATCAAACACTACATAGTAAATAACGGAAAATGAATAATTTTTGGTAAAGAACTAACAATCACTAATCACCAAACTTGCTCATGGAATACAGTCAACCCCCAGTAAAATATAACTAAGGAAAAGCCAAGAAAACAAACACTCATCAGTTAGCACAGCATTGCTTTTAACTTACCTTTAAGACTTTTAAGTTGTAGAAAAGGAGACCTGCAATATATATATATATATATATATATATATATATATATATATATATATATATATATATATATATATATTCACACATTTCCCTTTTTATTATAATACTGTTACTTAAATTAACGAGCTACAACATATAACAAACATGTTTATTAGAGGGTCATTATAAATGTGCTTGGGATTACCTGAACTTTTGATTAATTTTATGCTGTGTATGTTTTTTTTTTTCCATTCATGCTTCCACATTTATGGTAGAACTTTGTATAATATTTTCTATTATAGGAAGCCAACAATTATTTATCCCACGATTACACACTGAATATAGCGAAAATCTGAAGTGATCATAGAATAAATTCATACCATTGTGAAGTAAACTTAACGTTTATCCAAGCATTCTCAAAAAGCTGTGACCCAGGAAAACATCTTTACAATACAATTTCATAGTGCTTCTTTCTAATTGTTACAGAATTTGTCAAGAAACAGTACAGACATCTGGTCTCCATGAAACCTAGCAAAACATCAACAAAATGCAAAAAAAAAAAAAAAAAAAAAAAACAAAAAAACAAAAAAACAAAAAAGTGGATAGCACCCTCTCAGAATGTGGTACACCTCAACCTTAAATCATTAAATTTCCAATTTAAAAAAATTGGGATAAAAGCTGGTGGGCCAAAGTGTGGATGCCTCACTTCCATTTGGGAGTGATAAGAAACCAGCAGTGGGGGGGGATGGAAGGAAGCACTTGGAAGGGAAAGCAGGCAGGGGAAGGGCAACATAATATGGTATTGGGTGGGAGGAAAAGGACTGAAGTCCTGAGTGCCAGCATAAAAAATAAATGGAAATAGGCAGCCTTGGGATGTTAGGAGTTGGGAGGATCTTCCAGAATGTACTAGAGACCTGGGTGGAGAAACACTCTCAGTACTCAAAGAGGTGAATCCTAGAAGAAATATCCTACAGTGGGGAGAGATAGCTTGTAGAACCTACCTCTAGCAGAAAGACAGGGCATTATGTGAGCTATACCATAGTCAGAACTTTGACCCATAATTGTTCCTGTCTGAAAGAATTGCAAGGACTCCAACAGGGAAGAGCCTGTGTTAGAAAGAAAGAAAGAAAGAAAGAAAGAAAGAAAGAAAGAAAGAAAGAAAGAAAGAAAGAAAGAAAGAAAGAAAAAGAGTCTAGCCACAGCCATAGGCCCAAATTGGGATTCAGATCAAGGAGAAGCCCAAGGCATTATACTACTATTGAGGTTATGGAGTGCTCACAAAAAGAGATCAACTGTGACTTCCCTCCAAAATACCCAACAAGAAGCTGAAAGAGCCAGAAGGACATATTTGCCCCCAATCAATAGTCAAAAGCTGCTGAGCCTCATGGCTTAACTAGAGAAAAGCTGAAAGAACCTGAGAAGAAGGGCAATCCTGTAGGAGGACAAGCAGTCTCAATTAACCTAGACTCCCAAGAACACTCAGACAGTGGGTCCCCAACCATGCAGAATATGCCAGAGTATAAGAGTCCCCGAACACATATACAGCAGAGGACTGCTGTGTCTGGATTCAGTCAGTTGCACTTAGCCCTCAAGAGATTGCAGATCTCAAGGAGTTTAGAGGTCTGGTGGGGTAGGTAAGGTAGGGATATCTGAGTGGATCCAGGTATGGCAGGGAGGAGATATGGGATGTGGAACACTAGGCAGGTGGACTGGGAGGAGAATAAAATCTGGAGTCTAAAAATAAATAAAGAAATGCATAAATAAATAAATAAATAAATAAATAAATAGAAATTTTGTAAACATTAAAAACAATACATTTGCCAATACTTTAAGTCAATTAATGACTAGTTATTTTTCACAGAATTGTTATGATCCTAATATGGAGATGGAAAGTATATTCTTGCAACTATTGTATTTGTATGTGCCTGCATGCATGTGTGTTTTGTATGCAAGTGTGATTGTGTATTGTGTGGTTGGGAACATGTGCATGTGTGCATCCATGTGTGCATGCATGTTTTCCTGTGTGTGTGTGTGTGTGTGTGTGTTTGTGTGTGTGTGTGTGTATTTTATTCCAAATGCCCTACAGACATGCCCACTGGCCTTCTGACCCCCGCTTTTCCTTAGCTGAGATTCCCTTTTCCTAGGAATCAATGTCAAGTCAACAGAACCTGTGGCACCAGTCCATCATTTTCTCTCACTTCTGTCCTTTCCTTCTCTGGCTCTCTTTTCCTTTTCTCCCCCTCCAAATTCATATATTTCCTACATGGGGCTTCTGGTTCCCTCTGAACACTTAAAGCATTAACTGTCAGAGATGCAAAGCTTCTTAATTGTTTCCTTTCCTTTTCCTGTTGATGACTGCTATTCAGGAAGCTCTGGATCTTACAGGCTAGTATTCTCATCTGCAACATAGCAACTGGAGGAAAAAACACTGTTTCTCTCAGAAATGGAAGCATAAACTCTCTCCTTTCAAAAGTTGATTTGTACTTGAATCTAAATACAGCCGTGCTTGCAAACAAACCACAGCATATCAGTTGCATTTTCTTTCATTTTATTTGATTTTTTTATTTGACTTTTAAGCCAGTATACTTTGAAGGAGATTATAAAGACTTCTTACCTTAACAATAAGTTAAACCTATATTAATATAATGTAAATTAATGTTTTCATTGTGTCATCATGTACAACAGGTAAAATAAAAATATTTAAATTTTCTAAAAATCCATTTGCATAATGAAATTCATTACTGTGATAGCTATTCTTGCTTATTAACTTGGCTACTTCTGGAATTAATTACAATTTAATAAGTATAGTATGGCATTGAGAGTTATTTTCTTTCTTTTTCTTTCTTTTTTTTGTTGGCTTGGTTTGAAATAACATACTTTACTTTTATTCATGACTTTTGAGATAGAAAGACACACTTTGACTCGGATCTTGAGACAGGAAGACAAATGCATTTAAATTCAATATTGAGGTGGGAAGTATCACTGTTTAATTTGTGCCTTACCTTCAGCTGGAAGTCTACATACGGACATAGAAGAAGTAAGTGCTTGCTTCCTTGCCTGATTGACCTTGCCTTTATATTACAATCATTCCTCTAGTGGCATTATACCCTACTTATTTGTAATACCAAGATATCCAGAATACCAACTGTGATATCAACTGCTGACTAAATATCTATTGCATCTACTGAATTCTTGAATATTTTATTTGTAACTAGGAATTGTTGGATTAATTGGACTGTAGCTAGTTAGGCATTCCAGTAAATCACATATATATGTTACAAATCCTGGACTGACACAATTATCTTGTGTATTAATTTATAATTAATTTCAAAGCATTAAAATATTAAAATTGAAATACTAATGACAATTAGACTAACATCATATTTACTGCATCCTTAATACTTCTTAGACAGTGACATAACTGTGTATAGTTTTGTATTCTATAAAATAATTCAAGAGTCCTTAGAAACTACTTCTCTTGTGAGTATTGCATTTTCATTCTTCCTTTAATCCATTACTAAATTCATTGCTGTTTGTGTCATCTCTACCATAGCACACAGACTTGCAGTATATTACAGTGAAATTACCAGGAGTGTTGTCAGAACTGTGTGATATTTTCTTGCTAATAACTTTAGAGTTAGAACTGGGAGAAGGCCATTGGGATTCCTTAGTAATCATGTGGCCTTATTTTATGAAGTAAAGCGTTGTTTGCTTAAATGTTTTCCTTATTCAGAAATGAATTTTATATGAACATGAAAAATAGAAGATTTTTTCTGAAATTTGGGTTATTTTAACTGAATCCATATAACATCATTCACTTAAAAGCTAACTCACTGGATTCTCACACAAGACTAACATAGTACAAGAGCACAATGAGTGGTTCAACATCTAACATTACCTCCTCAGTTATTGGGGTATCTTAATTTGAAACTAAATACTTATGATTTAGAAAATATTTTGAAGGTAAATAATAATGTAACCCTAAAAATTTGAACAACTAGTCATCTATTTACTTGAAAGCTTTTTTCATGTGATGTCATTATGAAATAATTATGATCTTTTAACATACCTAAAATAGTCTACTCTAACAAAAAGCAAACAAACAAGCCAAAACCAAAACAAAACAAAAACATGTACAAAACAAAAACATGTTCACAACTTAAGAATTGTCCACACAAGCCTCTGTCCTTCTTAGAAAGGAGAAAAAAAAAAAAAAAAAAAAACACTCACTGGAGGAGGTACGCTACCAAATAGAAGAGCAAGAATTGAAGAGGGCATCACTGAGTGGTTGTCTCACCTGGTGATCCACCCCATGTGTAGCCACTAGGCCCAAGCAGTATCACTGATGGATGCTAAGAGATGCTTTCTGGCACGAACCAGATAGAGGTGCTTCTTCAGGGGCTTTTCCAGAGTCATTCAGCTGAGCATGCTTGCACCTAACACTCAGACTGAGCATGGGGACCCACATGAGGGAGCTGGGAGAATAGAATGAAGGAGCTGAAGGGTGTTGCTGCCACATGGGAAGAACAAATTTTTCAGTCAACCAAACCCTCCACAACTCCCATAGACTAAAATACTAACCATTGAGCACATATTGAGAGACATATGGCTCCAGTTGCATATATAGCTGAAGATCACAGTGTCTGACATCAATGTGAGAAGAGTCCTTTGGTCCATGGAGGGCACATTTTTCAAGGCCCTAGGGTGAGGAGGGTGATTAGAAGCAAGTGAATCTTCATGAAGACCAGTGAAAAAGGATGGGGAATTGGAGCTGGGTGGAGGAAGGGGATAACATTTCAAATATAAATACAGAGTATCTAATAAAAAAAAACTAAAAAAGAGTTGTCTACACAATATTTAGACCTTAAAATGTAAAGGTATTTATGTTTTAATTTGCTTTCTTTAAGATTCTAACAAAGACATCTAAATGAAGCTGAATAATGAAATAAAAAAGACAATTTGACCTACTCATAAAACCATTTAATCTTCAAAATAATAGTAAATAGTGAGTAGAATCAAGGAATATGATTGCCTCAATTCATATATTAAAGAAAATAATTCCATATTATAATGCAATAATCAACATGGAACTAATTCTCTACTTTTTTATATTTAAATTTGCCTGAGATTCTGCATGGCAGTTGTTCTTGCTGAGTTAATTTTCATGATTTTTCAGTTCCCAAATCTAAAATGTGAAGACAAATGAGAATAAGAAATTGAAGAATAAAAATGTATTTTATGAGTATTATAAATGAGAAGCATTTAGATACTTTATATTCAGCAATCTGCATGAAATCTGAATTGCAGAAACACAAATATAAATTGGATTTTTAGAAACAAGAGGTTTTCACCTTTCATTGACATTTATTCTGACAATTACTTCATCACCTTTGTATTTTCCATGATTTTATTTCATATGTATATGTCAATGTTGTTAACAGAATTTTCTAAAATTGTAGTAGTAAGTGCTATTTTATGTGATGAGAAAGATATATATATATTCCTAATTTAGTCATTTCCATTCTGAAAATCTTACCTTATCCTGATTTTATTTATTATTGCTAGGTGATATATACTTTCCTCTACAGTAACTTGTTATCTAAGAAGCACACATTTTTGGAGGACAGAGAAGCCTCCTAAATATGAATGAATGCCTTTCTCAAGAATATTGAATCTTATAAAATTAAGTATATCATCATCTCCACAGTCATTGTCTATGATTTAATTTTCCCGATTTAGAATAGCATTGTGGTAATAAATTTCAGGATTTGTATTAGTTTATCATGTTGAACAGTTATTGTTCTAAATAATCATCATATGAATATGTGATATCTATTAAATTAAAATAAAATTGGTAATTGTTTATGAGAACACTATATTCAGCACAGGACACTCCAAATCCTTGTTCTCAGCTCAAAAGAAGTTTTTTCTCAGTGAGAAAAAGAACAGAAAAAAAAAGTCAAGATAGGAGACAGAGGACAAGAACAACAGAACAGTAGCAGTAGAGGACAGGCAGGTGGAGCCTAGTAGACAAGGAATATGCTAAAAAGGGCAGAACTGGAATACTGAATCAAGGCCTTGGAGGAGCCCAGAAGTTCCTGAGTGGATCCCAGACATTGGATTGCTAGAGTTTTATTTTAATTTTGATTTTGACAATGTTCTGACATTTTCCCCACTTGAAGTAAGATATTATTTTAGTGAGGCCCAGAAATAAGAGACTTCTACTTACAAAAAATAAATAAATAAATAAATAAATAAAAACAAAAAAAGAAACTATGATTTTTAAAAGATTGGATATTTTAAAGGGATTGCACTTTTAATATGTAATAATTCGTAAAGATATGAGAATCTTAAAGTTACTTAGATCTTGGGGTTGAATAAGAAAGTGAGGGTTGAAGCTTAATATTGTGTTTGTGTGTCAAGTTGACAAGGTGTCAATTATACCAGCAGGTTTTATGTCAGGAGTAAATCACAGAGAATGAAACCTCAGTTGAAGAAATGCCTTCATGAGACCCAGCTCTAGAGAATTTTCTCAACTAGTGACCTAGAGGTGGAGGACTCAGAACAGTGTTGTTGGGCCATCCCTGGGCTGGAAGACCTGATAGAATGCAGGCTGAGCAATCCGGCAGGCTGAACAAGCCAGAGGAAACAAGCCAGTTAGTAACATCCCTCCATGGCCTTGACATCAGCTCCTGCTTCCTGACCAGCTTCAGTTCCAGTCCTGACTTCCTTTGGTGGAAGTGTAAGCTGAATAAGCCCTTTTCTCTCCACCTTGCTTTTTTTGTCATGATGTTTTGTGCAGGAATACAAACCATTATTAAGACAGTCTCAAACAGGAACATTCTAATGTTATAATTCTATTAAATCATTTTTTCTTAGTAGATAGTGGAATGAATTTTATATGATTACATCCTTTGAAATCTGCTGAGACATATATTATCAAATTTTATAAAATGTGCATATCTGTTTGTTAAAAATATATATCCTTTAGCTCTTAAGCATAACAACATTATTTAATATATGTATTATATTTTATTAATATCAAATCTTTAATATGCTTACCTTTTTTCTGTCTTCCTTATCTAATACTGAATAATGTGTGTTAAATTCCTCACCACTTTTGGTCCTGTGAAAGCATAATACCCAATGCTAGGAATTATAATGCTCAAAGGCAGGAGGAATTTGCTGGTGCAGTGGGAGAGTAGGGGGAAGGGGTATGAGATAGGTGGTTTCCTGTGGGAAAACCAGGACAGGTTAAACTTTGAAACATAAATTTAAACAGAAAATTAAACAAAGAAAAGTCTCAACATGATTAGAAATTTGCATGTATATTTTATTATTTGCATAAAAGTTTCCTATGCATTTTTAAATTGTAACTTCATGGATCTATTTCTTTGAAACTTGAATATGTTGATTAGTTTTCTCTATGCTATCTGGAGGAAACTTAATTTAGAACAGCATTTTTTGATCCTGAATTTATATATTAGTTAGTAATATTAAGCATACATACTATGTTTAAACATGCATTCAGGCAAAGCATCAAAACATATGTAAAGTTAAAATTTAAAAAATAACATTGTCTAACATTGATGGGAAGACTGTACCTAGTAATGCTTATAGTGATGAAGGCTTGGAAATTGATAAATATTTTCCTATGTAATTTTATCTAGTGATAATATTACAACAAATTTTCCCTAGTATTTATGAATAGAGATACAGATGATAATTTTGAGCTGTTAGAAATTAGTTGATATTTTACTGCTAAAAATAGAAGCACATGTATATATGTTTAAAACTGATAAAATTTAGATTGTGTTTTTAATGGTTTGACTACTGTTATCTTATTTTAATTGATATATTTCAGAATTATCATTTTTTACTTTTCTTAAAATTAAGAGTATTTTATCATATTTGTTAACAGTTTATTTTTCTAAGTTCACGAATTATTTTTCAGTAAAAATTTTAAAACTAATACTTTGTATGTGATACTATAAGATCAGGAATTCAAGGCCCATACCTAAACATAGTAAATGCAATATACAGCAAACCAGTAACCCACATCAAACAAAATGGAGAGAAACTTCAAGAAACCCCACTAAAATCAGTGGCTCAATATGGCTGCATATTCTCTACCTATCTATTCAATATAGTACTTAAAGTTCTAGTCAGAACATTTAGACAACAAAGGAGGTCAAAGGTATTCATATTGGAAAGGAAGAAGTCAAAATATAACTATTTGCAGATGATAGTATTGTATACGTAAGTGACCCTAAAACTTCTACCAGAGAACTGCTAGAGCTGATAAACAACTTCAGCAAAGTGTCTGGATATAAAAGTAACTCAAATAAATCAGTATTCTTACACTACTTCAAGAATAAACTGGCTGAGAACAAAATTAGGGAATCAACATCCTTTATAATAGTGACAATAATATAAAATGCCATTGTGTTACTTTAACCAATCAAGGGAAACATTTGTATGACATAACTGCAAGACTCTGAAGAAAGAAACTAGTGTTCTCAGAAGTTGGAAAGATTTCCCATGCTTATGTATTGGCAGGATTAATATAGGAAAAATGGCCATCTTGGAAAGAGCAATCTACAGACAACTCAATTCTTCAGTTAGAAAGATCACTTCACAAATTCATTGGAATAACAAAAAAACTCCAGATATCCAAGAAAACTATTCTCAACAATAAAAGAAAATATGGTACAATCACTATCTCTGACCTCAAGCTCTACTACAGAGCAATGATAATTAAAAATTACATAGTATTGATACAGAGGTAGACAGGTAGATCAAGGGAATAGAACTAAAGACCCAGAAATGAACCTGCACTACTGCAGTCACTTAAACTTTAACAGGAAGATAAAACCACCCAGTGGGAAAAAGACAACATTTTCAACAAATGGTGCTGGTTCAACTGGTGGACAGTAGAAGAATACAAATAGATCTAATCTTATCTCTCTGTATGAAGTTCAAGTCCAAGTGTATCAAGGACCTCCAAATAAAACCCAGGGTCCAATGTTTGAGATTTTTTCTGGTTAAATCCCCCCCAAATGCTATCCCCCCTCATTGAATAATTTCTTTAATTACATTTCAAATATTATCCCCTTTCTGGGTTTCCCCTCTGGAATTTCCCTATTTCATCCCCCTCCTACCTGCCTCTCTGAGATTGCTCCCCCACAAAACTACCTACTCCCTCTTACCTCCTCACCCTGGCATTCTCCTATATTGTGGCATTGAGACAAGTGCCTCTCATTTTGTTGATGACCAATAAGGGCATTCTCTGCTACATATGCAACTGGAGCAATTTGTCCCTTCATCTGTACTCTTTGATTAAAGTCTGGGTGATCTAGGGACATCTGGTTGGTTGATATTATTTTTCTTTCTATAGGGTTGAAAATCCCTTCAGCTTGTTCAGTCCTTTTTCTAACTCCTCCAATGTTTAATATTTTATCTGCAGCTAAGGGGTCTGCCAAGTGTTTTGGTGTTCATGTGTAGATTTTTATGTCATCTAAGATCAAGGACAGTTTTTGTAATTTTTTCAAAGGTACTAAGATATTTTTATTTATATTGTAAATTAAGATATTTTAATTTATATAAGGAATTAATTTACATTCCATAGATAGATGATAGGTAGATAGATAGATATATATATAGATAGATAGATAGATAGATAGATAGATAGATAGTTAAGCCATTTGATTGAATATGTCCAAATTCCCTTTGATTAGTGTTTAAAGCATGTTTATCTTGTTTTCAAAACTCATAGGTGATTCAATCTTGGGTATATATAACTTTAAACAAGATTTTCATGAAAATATTACATATAAAATTTAATTTTGAGTATGATTTCATATGCAACAACTTTTTAAAATGAAAACTTTCAGTAAATGAATTTCATTAAAACATTCTGCATTAAACTTTATTTCCTAGCCAGTGACTAATGTAATATTTGTAAACATATAACTACAAATTCCACTTTTGTTACAAAGCTGAATTTTGGGCTATATATTTAATGCAGTTTTACAGTGTTTACATAAGTACCTGGTTTTATTATTCAGAAGTACTTCAAAAGAGGGAAACTTGTATTTGTTATAAATTAGATGGATTTATACCTTCTAAACAAATTATAAAGTTTCCATTTTTATTTCATGAACTTGAGCATAATTTAAATTAAGGTTAAATTTCTATTGAAATGTTTGCAAATCAGACAGAGAAAGGATGATGTTTGGAATATACTGATTTAAATTTTGAAGTTAAATTTAAAACATTCTATCCCATATGTAGTATTACATAGTCTTTACTTATTAACAAAACTGAACATTTTATTTACCTTTAAAACATCCATGTGGTGCTCACATTATGCTTTTTATTACTAAATCATATAATCTGGCTAAATATTCATTTTAACCCTGTGTTTTATTTGTTTCACATTATTTTTTCTCTTTATTTATCTTAACCAATATGATTAAAAATATTACCTTTTCACAGAATCAATGTACTGGCTGGTTTTGTGTCAATTTGACACAAGCTGGAGTTATCAGAGTGAAGGAGCCTCAGTTGAGGAAATGCCTTTATGAGAAATAGCTATAAGGCATTTTCTCAACTAGTGATCAAGGCAGGAGAGCCCAGCACACTGTGGCTGGTGCCATTCCTGAGCTGGTAGACCTGGGTTCTGTGAGAGGGCAGACTGAGAAGGCCAAGGGAAGCAAGCCAGTAAGTTATATCCCTACATGGCCTCCTCATCAGCTCCTGTTTCCTGACCTGCTTGAATTTCAGTCCTGACTTTCTTTGGTAATGAACAGCAGTGTATTAGTTTAAGCTGGATATACTCTTAACTCCCCAACTTGCTTCTTGGTCAAAATGTTCTGTGCAGGAATAGAAACCCTGACCAAGACAATCAGATGTCAGGTTTTTCCATATTCTTTTTTTTTTCATTATGTTTTCCTTAGTTTTTTTTTTTATTCCATATTCTCTGAGTTTACATTTCAAATGTTTTTTCTTTTTTTCTCTTAATTTTTACTAATTTATTTTATTAGATACTCTTTGTATTTACATTCCAAATAATATTTCCTTTCCCACCACTCCCATCCCCCCAACCCTCCACTTGTTTCCATGAAGGTGCTCCCTCTCCTAACCACCCTCTCCTTCTCAACACCTTGGCATTCTCCTACAATGGGAAAATGCACCTTCACTTTCCCAAAGTCCTCTTCTCCCATTGATGCCAGACAATGCTATCCTCTGCCACATATAAAACTGGAGCCATTGTTCTCTCCATGTGTGTTCATTTGTTGGTGTTTTAGTCTCTGGGGGTTCTGGAAGGTTTCTTTGATTGATAATGTTGTTCTTCCCATGGGCTTGCAAATCCTTTCGCACCTTCAGTCCTTTGTCTAGCTTCTTTATTGGGGACCTTGTGTTTGGTTGAATGATTAGCTTCATAGT
This sequence comes from Micromys minutus, assembly GCF_963924665.1. Lineage (NCBI taxonomy): Eukaryota > Metazoa > Chordata > Mammalia > Rodentia > Muridae > Micromys > Micromys minutus. Next base: position 61,542,093 of record NC_137970.1, on the reverse strand, counting down.
CTTAATTACTTATTGTTACTCATTTTTATAAATTTGTCATAAACATATTTATTTCAGTTTTGCTATTGTTTACTTCCCACTTTTCAATTACATGTGCATTGCTTAATTCTAGTTTATAAACTTGCTATAAATATTATCATAATATATTTTAACTACACTCCTTGAATTCTCATAATTTTAAATTCACTTTCAATTTAAATTAAGTTCTTAAAATTTTCCATTTACTTAAGTCATGTTTAAGAATTCTTCATATTGAGATTGCTGTGCTCCCAGAAGATTCTGCAGAGCTTTAGGAGTACCCTCACTCCTGAGCCCACAGAAGAGTCCACACACCCTCTCTACTGACTATCCTGGGAGAGACTGCCCAGAAATCTCAGGGGGCAGGTAGCAGTGCTGCTTGGGAACAGACACTTCTGGCCCAAGGCCAGAGCCAGCCCAGTTTTGTCAGGACTGGCAGCCTGTCCACAAAGTCTATGCACCTGGAAGTGCCTCAGGAGAGTCCTTACTTCTGAGCCCAAGGATGAGTCCACTGACAATCTGTGGAGAGACTGCATGGAACTCGATTAGTACAGGTTGCTCTGTGCTCAAGAAAATGGACTGTACTGTACTGGACTAAACCAAAAGCTAGCCTACTGGCACTGGAACTTGCAGCCTACCCAGAAAGTTGAACAACAAGGACAAATCTCTCTCCTGAGTACATGAGCCGAAAGACCAACAAGAGAGACAAGCTCCAATCAGAGTCAACAAGATCACCATACGGGCAGAATTTTATGTTAACACAAGCTGGCATTATCACAGAGAAAGGAGCCTCAGTTGAGGAAATGCCTGCAGGAGATCCAACTGTAAGGAATTTTCTCAACTAGTGTTCATGGGAAGATGGCCCAGATCATTGTGGTTGGTACCATCCCTGGGCTAGTAGACCTGATACTATAAGAAAGCAAGTTGAGTGAGCCTGGCAAAGCAAGCCAGTAAGTAACATCCTTCCATGGTCTCTGTATCAGCTCCTGTTTCCAGACTTGCTTGGATACTAGTCCTGACTTCTTTTGGTGGTGATGGATATGGAAATGTAGGCTAAATATACTCTTTCCTCCCCAACTTGCTTCTTGGTCAGAGTGTTTTGTGCAGGGATAGAAACCCTGACTAAGACAATCACCTAGCATCTCCAATAACAAGATGGTAAGAGGCAAGCTAAAAAAACTGAAGAAACTGAAACCAAGACAACCTGGCAACATCAGAACCCAGTTCTTCCGCCACAGCAAATAGTAGTTATCCCAACTCACAAGAAAGACAAGAATTAGACTTAAAGTTATGATGCATTATGATGACAGAGGTCCTCAAGAAGTGCATCAAAACACACTTAAAGGAGTACAGGAAAGCCAAGAGAACTCAAGCAAATGAGTTGAAGCCCTTTATGAAGAAAGACCAAAAAAAGTAACTTAAAAAGCTACAAGAAAGCACAACCAAACAGATGAAGGAATTGAAAACAGAAATAGAAACAATGAAAAAAAAATCACAAAATAGGACAAGCCTAAAGTTGGAAAACCTAGGAAAGACACCAAGAGTCATAGAGGCAAGAATCACCAACAGACTACAGGAGATGGTATAGAAAATTTCAGGAGCAGAAAATACCATAAAAAAAAAAAAAAAAAAAATGACACAACAGTCAGGGAAAATGTCAAAATCAAAAAGCTTCTAACCAAAAATATCCAGGAAATCCAGGACAAAATAAGAAGACTATACCTAAAGATAATAGGTGTAGAAGAGAGTAAAGACTCCAAACTAAAAGGCCGAGTAGATATCTTCAACAAAATTATAGAAGAAAACTTCAATAACGTAAATTAAAGACATGACCAGGAACATACAAGAAGCCTAGAGTATCCCAATAGATTGTACTAAAAAAAAATTCCCTCACATAATAGTCAAAACACCAAATGTTAAAAAAAAAGAATACTAAAAGCAGTAAGAAAAAAAAAAAAAGAACAGGTAATATATAAAGACAGATCAATCAGAAACGCAATAGACTTTTTATCAGAGACTATGAAAGCTAGAAGATCATTGACTAACATAAAACAGAACATAAAAGCACACAAATTCCAGCCCAGGTAACTATGTCCAGCAAACCTCTCAATTACCATAGACAGAGAAACCAAGATATTCCAGGACAAAGGAAAATATACATAATATCTGTCCAGAAATCCAGCATTACAAAAGATAATAGGTGGAAAACTCTTGCACAAAGAAGAAAACTTCCCCCTAGAAAATGCAAGAAATTAATCTTCTTGCAACAATCTCCAAAGAAGAAAAGCACACAAAAAGAATTCTACATCTAACAACAAAAAGAGCAGGAAAAAAAAAACATTACTTCTTAATATCTCTTAACATAAATGGATTTAATTCTCTAATAAACCGACATAGACTATCAGACTTGATACATAAACAGGATCCCACACTTTGCTTCATATAGGAATCTCATCTCAGCAACAAAGACAGACAGATATACTTTCTGAGCAAATGGTCCCAAGAAACGAGCTAGAGTAGCCATCCTAATATCAAAAATAAAATGGTAGATTTTCAACCAAAATTCATCAAAAAGATAAGAAAGGTCACTTTTTACTCATCACAGAAAAAATCTATCAAGATTTTCTCTCAATCCAGTACACATATGGTCCAAATACAAGAGCAATCACAATTATAAAAGAAACTTCATCAATACTCAAAGCATATATTGCACCACACACAAAAATAGTGAGAGACTTCAACACCCCACTCTCATCAATGGACAGATCATTGAAGCAGAAAATGAAGAGAAACAGTGAGGCCAAGTGAAGTTATGAACCAAATGGATTCAACAGACATGTGTAGAATATATCATCCTAAAACAAAATAATATACATTCTTCTCAGCACCTCATGGCACCTTCTTCAAAATTGAACATATACTCAGTCACAAAAAAGGCCTCAATTGATACATGAACATCAAAATAATTCCATGTATTCTATCATATCACCATGGATTAAGGCTGGTCTTCATAAAAACAGCAACAACAGAAAGCTCACATACCAGTGGAAGCTGAACAATGCTCTAACCAATGGTAAAGGAAGAAAAAAAATCAAAGACTTTTTAGAATTTAATGAAAATGAAAGCATAACATACCCAAAATTATGGGATACAATGAAAGCAGTGCTAAGAATAAAACTCATAGCTCTGAGCACCTCCAAAGTGAAAATAGAGAGCATACCCGAACAGCTCGACAGCACACCTGAAACTTGTAGAATAAAAGAAGCAGATACACCAAAGAGAAATAAATTGCAGGAAATATTGAAGCTCATAGCTGAAATCAACCAAATTGAAACAAAAAGAACTATACAAAGAATCAACAAAACCAAGAGCTGGTTCTTTGAGAAAATCAACAAGATCAATAACCCCTTAGCCAGAATAACTAGAGGGCTTAGAGAGAGTATTCAAATTAACACCATCAGAAATGAAAGGAGAGACAGAACAACAGAAAACAAGGAAATTGAAGAAATCATCAGATCCTACTCAACAAAACTAGAAAATGTATATAAAATGGAAAATTGTCTAGAAAGATATCAGGTACCAAATAAAATCAGGATCAGATAAAGCATCTAAACACTCCATAACTCCCAAAGAAATCGAATCTATCCTCAAAATCATTTCAACCAAAAAAGAAAAAAAAATCCCAATACCAGATGAGTTTAGTACATAATTCTGTCAGACAATCATAAATGAACCAATGCCAATATTCTCCAAACTATTCCACAAAATATATACAGAGGGAACACTGCCTAACTCATTCTCTTAATACAAATTATACTCATTCCTAAACCACACAGTGATCCTACAATGAAAATGAACTTTAGATATATTTTTCACATGGACATTGATGTAAAAATAGTCAATAAAATTCAGGCAAACTGATTCCAAGAATACATCAAAATGATCATTCACCTCGATAAAATAGGCTTCATTCCAGGGATGCAAGGATGGTTCAATATATGAAGATTTGTCAATGTAATCCACCTTATGAACAAGCTCAATCTCAAAATGAAAACAAAAACAAAAACTAAACTAAAAACAAAACAACAACACACATGATCATCTGTTTAGGTGCATGGCACTTGGGAGTCAGGACTAGGATGCTGCACTCCCTGATCACTAATCCAATAACTGCTTTTCAATTCCTCTGGTCCTGACTGTGACCAAAACTATTTTCTCTTTGAGGTTTTCTTCAAAGTTTGCCTTTCCTGTCCTTCCCTTCTATATTTAGAATTTGTCAGCCAAGAATAAATGGTGGAAAAACTGACCTGTCTGTCAAAATACACAACCTCAGTTCTGCAGAATGTGCCCCCTTCCCTCTTCCTCCTTCCCTGCACCTAGACCAGCCAAAGACAGGAGAAAAACAGACCAGTGGCCCAAATTTTTCAATCTCTGTTTAATTGCATGTTTTCTTTAGCAGGAACATGTAAGGCAATACTTGTTCTTCTCAACCCCAAAAACCTTATGCCTCTTTACTTAAAAGTTTATTTTTCTAGCATTTGTTATTTATTTCCAAAAGTTTTCCATTGTTAATCTATTTACACAGGCCATACCAACTATATTGATAACCATTATTATTAAATTATTATTATTATTATTAAATCCTTAATCAACAACAAGCTTCCTTTTATAGACAAGCTGTTACTGCCTACCCCACATACATAATTAACATAATATTTTCTTCCTCAGTAATTCAAAAAAGAACCCTCCTGCTGGGGCTCTGATCCTCTGTTGTGATCAGAGGTTTGTCTACAGTACTGCTCCCATAGACCGAGCCAAGACTAAATGCCCTCTCCTCAGATGTGCTAGGGACAACAAAGCTGCCTTCCTTCAGACACCCCATCTGACTGAAGACTCCTGAGACAATGCACTAAGTTCTACAGATAACTGCTGAGACCCACAGAGGACAGTCTTTTGACCTTCCAGCTGCATATGAACATTCTTGCCAAAGCCAAACAGCTGCTAAACGTGGGAAAATTACAGGATGGCAAGAAAAACATGATTTCTAGCTATATCAGTCAGATATTCTTTAATACTGATGTTGATTTTATATATATATATAACCCATGGGGCAATTGCTTTGTTCAAAGTTGCTTTGTCCTCCCAACTCCTTCCCCTTGGTACTCTAACCCCCTCGATAACTTGGCTTCTCGCCATCCTTGACCCCATAGCTATCAGAGCCCGGGTTCTTCTAGCATCCTGCTTCACCCAGTTCCTAAAGCAGCAAATGAGTGACATTGTAAATATCACCACCGATCAGGTTTTACTTCAGTACCAAACTTTCCCCAACTTAGGAATCCACTATTCTAATGACAACTCTCCTTTATAAAAAGGAAAGGGGAAATTGTGGGGCAGAAAGGCAGTTCTTGGGACATGAATCTGTTGAGATCAGTAGAAGTTCCGAGGATGATTATGAGCAAGTAATCATGAAACAGTAGGTGCTTTCTGAACTTCTTGACTTTGAATCCAATCTGCCTGAATAAAACACAATGGGGCAGCTGTACAGAACTCTGGCCACACCCCAAGTCCTCCCTCCACAGGAGGTTACTTAGACTCTAACCAGATCAGCCACTCCCTAAATCCTTCCCACATACACACAAGTAGCCCTAGAAAAACTACTATGGCAAATTTCAGAGACAAATGAATGGGAAACAGGTGGTTGGATCCCAAGCTGTTTAAAAAGGACAGAACAAAGGAGAGACGGGGGCAAAAAGAAAGCACAGATATTGAAACTTTCTCCTCCATTTTGGCTCCTATGCCCTCCTTGAAAGGTCTATTCAGGAGCCTTATCACCTACTCTGCATTGTGTCAGAGAGCCAAGCCAGGGTTAAAAGCCCCACCTGCAGAGCTTTAATCTCAGTGATCCTCTGAGCACTGAGCACACCCCCCTCCAGAGTTCACAAACTGGCCAGCCATTTGTTCCCAATCTTTTAGGCTTGAACTACTGTACACCAAGCTGAAAGTGACAGAAGCTGCCTTCTCTTGAACTGGCTGTGTGACATTGCACTCCTTCAGACAAGTTGACTGGGACTGAATAGAGTGCAACACATACCCAGCAGACAAAGGGCAAATAAAAATAAGCTTATTGACATCTTTAGAGATTCCTTGTTTTATAATGCCATGCACAGCCTTTTGTTTTATGTATTGTTTAAGAAATGTTACCTGTTAGATTTATTTTCTTTTATTTATATGCATCTTTTTCTTTTTAACCACTTTATTTTAAAACACAAAGATAAATGCACAAATTTTAAGCATTTTTTGCATAAAAGTATATAAATACATTTTTGTCATTGCTTTTTTTTTTAAGGTTTGATAGTGTGCATTAAGAGCTAACTTGTTACATTGATCATAAAGTACATGTAAAACAGGATGTAACCTGGAATTAGTCAAAGTTTTCTGGGTGTGTAAGAATTAAGCATTAGGGTTTTTTCTATCTTTTTTTTTGTCTTTTCTTGAACTTCATATAGTCTGTGAGTTGTTTCTGGGGTGTTCTGAGATTTCTGGGATTAGTATCTAATTATCAGTAAGTGCATATTATGTCTGTTCTTTTGTGACTGGGTTATACAACTCAGAATAATATTCTCTAGATGCATCCATTTTCTTAAGAATTTCGTAAAGTCATTGTTTCTGATAACTGAGTAGTACTCCATTGTGTAAGTGTACCACAATTTTCGTATCCATTCATCTACTGAAGGACATCTGGGTCCTTTCCAGCTTCTGGCTATTATAAATAGAGCTGCAATGAACATTATGGTGCATGTGTCTTTGTTATATGTTGGAGCTTCTCTGTGGTATATGTCCAGAAGTGGAATAACTGGGTCTTCAGGTAGTACTATGGCCAATTTTCTGAGGAATCGCCAGACTGATTTCCAGAGTGGTTGTACCAGTGTACAACTCCACGAACAGTGGAGAAGTGTTCCTCTTTCTCCCCATCCTTGCCAGCATCTGCTGTCAACTGAATTTTTTATCTTAGCCATTCTGACTGCTGTGAGGTAGAATCTCAGGGTATTTTTTTTTTTTTTTGATTTGCATTTCCCTGATGGCTAATGATGTCTAGCACTTCCTTAGATGCTTCTCAGCCATTCTATATTCCTCAATTGAGAAATTTTTGTTTAAGTCTGTACCCCATTTTTAAATAGGGTTGTTTAATTCTCTGGTGTCTAGCTATTGAGTTCTTTGTATACCTTGGATATTAGGCCTCTATCTGATGTGGGGTTGGTAAAGATCTTTTCCTACTCTGTTGGCTGCCATTTTGGTTTCGTGACAGTGTCCTTTGCCTTATAGAAACTTTGCAATCTCATTAACTCCCATTTGTCAATGTTTGACCTTATAGCATGAGCCACTGGTGTTCTGTTCAGGAAATTTTCTCCTGTGCCTATGTGTTCTAAGGTTTTTCCTACTTTCTCATCTAGTAGTTTCAGTGTACCTGATTTAATGTGGAGATCTTTGATCCACTTGCACTTGAACTTTGTACAAGGAAATAAGAAAGGGTATATTTTCATTCTTCTGCATGCTGAGTGCCAGTTGGACCAACACCAGCTTTTGAATAGGCTAGCTGTAAACCTTCAATAGAAAAAGGCATCCTATTTTTTTTTTCTTTTTATCAGATAGGTCTTTTGTATATTATGGCTTCCAGTTTAGTGTTTTTACTGGATTCCTGATCATGTGAAAAAGTGTGAATCTCTTCTTGGGTCTTCTTTTGTGTTCATTTCTTTCTGATTTTTTCTTGGTTTTGTCCAATTTTGATGTGCTTTTTTTGTTTGTTTGTTTTATCTTTATATACTTAATTTTATTATATTTCATTAGTATCTCATAGAAAATTGTTTGATTTTTTGGCCTTTTTAAGAGAATTTTATTTGAGTGGTTCTTACAAAGATTGCTGCAATATGAAAGTCATTTGTTTGATACAAATACCAAGCTGTCTTGTCAAATACACTGAAGTAACCCAAAAATATATTTCAGAGCTCACAGAGCTTAAAAAGAGCAAAGATTATATGCAACTCGACAAAACCTATTTCTGCATTTCCCCTATTTCTGCATTTCCTATCTCTTGCCCAAGACTGCTTTACTCAATCTGTTACTTCAACCACCTTGAGGAAATGCAGGGATCATTTTGTTTGGAATCTCAATACACACTATACCACACAGTATTTTCAAGGAAACTTTTACAGATACATTAATTGAAAATTTTACCCATCAAGAAATATTTTGAAATCACCTTCTTGCCAAATGATCAAGGTCAAATGCTGAGAAGCCATTTAGCTGGTTAAACTTTTCACAAGTGTATTGTGGAAACTGTTGCTGAACCATGAGCCAAATACATGAATGTGAAATGTAACTGCTGTGTAAAAAGTTAGGTTTCTGAAACATTAAATCATTACCTGTCTGCTTCTATACAGAAAGCACATTTGTTCCCCTAGAGCTATTCTATAGATCCTTAATGTAATTTTCTACATGGACATTTAAAACAGCAGAACAAGAGAACAGCTTTGCATAAAGTAGGATTTGCTAGTTAGGGAGCATGTGCACATGGGATTCCTGTAAACATTTTTATTTTTGAAGGTAACAGGAGTTGTATACAAATGACAGTAGACCCTTGCCTCTTTATTTTTATCTAAATAAAAGATAACTCAAGATGAATTTTCCAAAGGAAAAAAAAAGCTATATACATAAGGGACTGTATATTCCTTCATTGTATACTTGGAACTTGGAACCAGTAGTTGTGTAGCTGTCATAGAATCAGGAAAGAGGTTGTGGTAAGTTGGAAGATGTACATATGCTGCTGTTATCATTTTCCCAGCAAACTACCTGCCATGCAATGCATTGACAGCAGCAATAGCCGCAGCAAGAAATGGGCATTTCACATACACGTTGCCCTGAGCTGCATTTTTGTCAACATAAACATGAATGACTCCTCCGTGTTTATTACATTCTTCAATGACATCATCTTTTATCTCCGTATCCCATGCATCTTTTTCTTCTGTTTGAGGATTAAACATGTTAGAAACTTGGAAACACTGTGTTGCCAGAGGTTGAACAGACACAGCTGCAGCTAAGGTTGAGGCTTCAGTCTGTTGGGAAAGTCGTGTTTGCAAATCTGCCACAGCACCAAATGCTAAAGAGCCACTCATTTGTAAAGCCTGTTGAGCTGCTGGTAGAATCTGCAAACCTGTACCCTCTTCAAGTCTTGCAATTAACTGGAGATGACCTGTTGTTCCCAAGTTAATTTCAGTCCTTTCAATTTCATCACTGTCCAAAAATGAACTCACACTAGAAGCATCAGTTCGTTCAGTAACATGACCAACTTTCACTGGTCTCCCAGCTAACTCAAATCCATTAAGCTGTTCCAAAGCCTTTTTGGCACAGTCTCAGTTAGAAAATGTAATGAATCCATATCCCTTAGATCGACCAGTTTCACTATCCATCATGAGCTGAATACTTTCAATCCTTCCAAAAGGTTCAAAGATCCCCCAAAGTAGATGCCCTCGGGGCCCGGCATTCGGGTTGGGCCATAGCGCAGCCTGGGCTTAGTGGCTTAACAGTAGTAACAGAAGCGGCTGCGGCGGCAGCTGACTTCCTGAATCGAGCACAGGCGCGCAAAAACCCGCACAGGCGAGTAGAAAAAATGGCAGACGATACTGATATTAAAGCAATGCTTGAGGCCCCTTACAAGAAGACTTGCCTACCGATATCTCACTTCTACTCCCATGAATTCACCTTTGATTCCAGTCTGAACTGTCAATCATAAGGATGAGAACAAGTTGAACAGTGCTAATGGCCATGAAGAACGTAGCAAAAAAGTTCAAAGTGCTCCATAATAACTTCCTCAGTCATCCTCACAACAACATTGTTAGGAGAAAAAAAAGCAAGGACTGACACTGCTTAGAATACATTATTCTCATATCAATTATTATCTTTTTCCAGCACATAGAATACAAAGTTAATAAAATATAAACTAAATTAAGTTCATTGCACATAAATTGGATGACTCCAGTTCTCTGTAATCTGAGTCAAATCTTTTTACCCTTAGTACTCTTCCACCCTTTAGTATTTTCCCCTTTAATGAAAATAAATTTAAGAGAAAAAAATAAAAATAAAATCCAACCAACCAACCAAAGAAACAAAAACAAATGGAAAGGAAAGTCCCAGGCTCATTTTCTATTGTAGCATCCAGTGAACTAGTGGCCAAATCTAACAAAAATGAGAAAATAAGAGAGGCATCATATCTTATTCCTAAATTAATCTAATTAATGGTCTATGAAATAATTCAACTTTGGATAGTTCCTTTAGCCATAGAATACAAGTCCATCTAGGGTCAAAAATCAGTTTATTTTATTCATGCTCTCTGAAACTAATATTGAGATGATTTTATAAATGTAGTCATTAGTAGAATATACTCAATAACCTTTTACAGTGATTCATATTTTGGTGAAATGTGAGTCTGTTTGAATTAAAATATGTTTATCATAGTATTACTATGACATTGGCATGCACATTTATGTTTTAAATGATGACTTCAGAGACTTGTTTCAGTTTGGGAAATATGAAAGCTAGAATATAAAATATAGGCATACACAAGGAGAATAAAAATCACTAAAATATAATCTGAAAATCTGACAAGAAAAATATAATCCTAAACAAATTTTCATGGTAAAAAAGTAAAAATGTTCATTTTTGGTCATTATTGACAGTTACTAACATAGTTCTTTATTTTGATTAGTTCTCAAAGTAAAGAAAATAAAACTATTGTGGTTAGCATTAGAAATTCAAGCTCATTAGGATTACTCAAGGATGATTGGATGACTGTTAGTACAAATACAACCTTTAATTATCTTACTATATATAAACTATAAATATGGCTGCTCCAGAATCTTCTCATAGTTGGATTAATAGTATTCTTCATGTTAGTGACTATTATACATGTGGAAATATATCCAGCATAGTTAATATAACAGTACACATGAGCAAAGACAGAAAAGTTAAAAATAGTTTTGTTTAATCTCAAAAGTCCATAACTACGAGATAATTCTACCCAAATGGCTCTGCGCACACAGAAATACCATGATCCAAATTTAAGCAGCAGGAGCATATTTAACCAAGCCTGATTTACATTTTTAAACCTGACCTCCTACTGTTCATGGTTATCCCATTTTACAAAATTTTCAGCTCTATTCCCTGTGTGTATCTTAGTGCAAATTGTATCTTGCTTTGCCTGTTGCTTGACAGATTTGCTGGTGTTAAGCCTCCTTGCGCATTTTTTATTCTCCTGGGAGCTTTCCATCTGTTATTTTTGAAACTGTAGAATGCAAGGTTATGCCAAATTTAGCAAACATAGCTCAATCTCCTTTGGAGGATGTGACAGATCTTAGAAGAAGACCTGTATTTTAAATTAGTTTCCTGTCATTTTCATATAAAAAGTCTTGTCATTTACTGTTGATAGTCAACAGTGAGAAGAATCTATATTACAGAAGCATTTAACTGTTTCTAGAGCACTATTTACAATAGTTTACAGTAAATACTAATTTTTGAGCCTTGAGTCACGATCATTACAGAAATTTATGAGACATAAATCCATGTTATTTCTCTGTATTTCCAATTTTATTGTAAAAGAACAATTATTTATATTGATTTTTGAAGATAAAAATAACTATCATTTAGGACAAAGAAACAGGTTCTTAACATAAAATAAAGTAAATATTCTAACAGTGATTTGCAAAAACTAGATATGTATAAAAAACATATTACAGATGAACTAAAACTTATTTGCATAATATTTATTGTTTAATATTCACTTGTTATATATTCCCTTTTTATCATTTATTATAAAACTAATTTGTAAACTTACTTTATCAGAAACTGATTTCATTTTAAAACAGGATGCTGAATAAAAATATGGATCAATATATATAAATATAACAGTTTGTAGTATTTCATATTATTTTAAATTGAACTTAACCATTAGTTTTCCCGAATTATCTCAAATTATACTAGTTTTTCTTTTGATTTGAAGTTTATCTTCAGTTCTTGAGCCCTAGGATGTTTTGTTTTTTTGTTTTTTTAAATTTTTTTTCATTTTTCATTTTTATTGGATATCCTCTCTATTTACATTTCAAATGTTATCCCCTTCACCCCCCACTCACCTCCCCCTCTTCCCTTTCCCTTGCTTCCATAAAGGTGCTTCCTCTACAAATTACCCACTCCCACCTGAGCACCTTGGCATTCACCTACACTGGGAAAATGAGATTTCACTGGACCAAAGGCCTCTCTTCCCAGTGATGCCAGACAATGCTGTCCTCTGCTACATATGTAACTAGAGCCATAGGTCTCTCTATGTTTACTCTTTGGTTGGTATTTTAGTCCCTGGGAGCTCTACAGTATTTGTTTGGTTGACAATTTTGTTCTTCCCATGAGGTTGCAAACTATACTTTTAAACATGGTTTATATGCAAACTTTTGATGTAATTTTGAAATCATAAAATCAGTTAAGTAATAACTTATCAGTAATAACTCTAGTTTGGTAATGAAGCACTTATGTTTCTTATATGTTAGTCTAATGATATTGACACCATCTGAAGTCATTCTTAAAGACTGATTTTAGTGTAAACATCAATAACAAATACAGAACTTCAAATTGCTTGCTCTATTAAAGAATCTCAGAGATTATTGCATATTTCTAAAATATTCAGAATATAAAACTTAAATGAGGAATGCATTATGTCTTCATTAAAAATATCAAAATATACTTTAAGTGTTGTTAAAAATATACAAAGGGTGCAGTAATCATTTTTTTCCACAGCAGTGACTATATTAGAAAACAATAGATCCTATTTGTTTAAAATTTAGTGGAGTACATTTGTACTCTAAAGTAGATGATACCTATTTACCAAGAATTTCATCAAATCAGCTCTGAAGGTTAGTGTCATATTTTAAATAAAAGTAGTTTTTCTTAAAAGTGTCTTGAAATTCACTCTTAGGACAGAACTCATAGTAATAACTAACCATTATAAAGAAGTGGAGACACCATTTCTAAGACAAAACATATTCAAATATAAATGATGAAATGTATCATTGACAAAAATTACATAGATTTAGTGTTACATAAGTGGTTATGAGATGAGAGCACATAGTATTTAAAAAAATAACATTGTGTGTGTGTGTTTGTGTGTGTTTTTGGGATATATAGTCAAGTGCTGGAAGAATGATGTTGACATCAGCATAGGAATATTTCTAGATGACCTCTACTATACGTGTAAGATTGAATTCAGATTGCATGACATGCTAGCTAAGTGTTCAAAAGTTCAGAAAAGAATTTGGTAACATATTCTCTAGGCATTCAAAGCATAAAAGTATATATTGCATAAATCCATCACTGAGTGTGGACAGGTTTATGGTAAAATGTATTAAAGTCTCACTATTATGATGTAGGGGAGAAAATTCATTCTTAAGGATCATTCCAGCACCAGACATTTTTTTTCAATATCAATCAAAGAAATAGAAACATATTATAGTTGGGTAAAATTTTTAATCCCAATCCAAAAAAGTAATTGGGCCGATTTCATTGAAATTATTATGACTGAAAATATATTACTACTCCTACTTTATGAGTAAAATGCATATACGGTGAAACCACAAATGACCTAAAGAGCCATCACACTTTTTTAATAATTTTTATTACATATTTTCTTTACTTGCATCTCAAATGTTATTTCCTTTCCCAGTTTCCACTCTAGAATCTCCTTATCACGTCCACCATCCCCCTGCCTCTATGAAAAGGTACCCCTACTCACCCACCCACCCTCTTACTCCCACCTTCCTGCCCTGACACTCTTAAGTATGCTAAATTGATGAGACCAGCCTATGTAAACTGCTTATTTTGGAGAAAGGGTACTACTGGAATGACACAACTAAAGCCTACTTACCATTTTTACTTTTCTGCAAGAAAAGTAATTTTAAGAAGTATGCATCATTTTAATATATTGTAAATGCATTAAGGCTGTTTGTTTTAGATAATTAGGATTTCAGAAGAGTACTTTATTCAATACTGATAAATGTCCTGGAAAACAGAAAACTTCATACTGAACTAATAATATGTTAAATTATATACTTAGCAATTTCCTTTGAAAAATATTTATGAATTGCATTCTCAGATTCAAGAGCTATTGGTATTTTCCCTGTATGTTATTTTGGCTTAAAGATGATGAATGACATTTTCTTTTGTAGTTTAGTCAATCTGCTGCATTTTTAACCTACACAGAAATAAATATTCATACATCATTCATTCTCATAGTTCTGCATTTGTTTTACTGAAGATAATAACATTCTTTGTTTTACTCTTTATGGTATTTACAGAGTGAAATATATTTGGTTAAGGTAGATTATAAAATAGATCATTTAAAATTAATTATTAAACTATTAACACTTACATTGCAGGAGGGAGTATCTGAGGAGCTGATAATGCTTTCTCACTTGAATGTTTTAGCAAAATTAAAATCTCATTATTGCATAATAATTTTCACCAAATCATGGGTTCTTTTTTTCTCCCATTTTGATAGTCACTGATTGTGAAAGACCCCCCGGATGGTATCTTCCATCTGAAGAGACCCGTCCCAAGGAACAACTAGACCACTCACTTCGGATGCAAGTAGCAAGAGGTTTATTTACACAGGTACCTGTGGGCACACAGTCTCTCGGAGGACTTGCGCACCAGACAAAGGGGGCAGTCCCCTTTTTATAGGGCTTGGGGGGCAGAAGCAAGGTACAGAAGCAGAAGCATAGCAACAGGGTTTTAATTGGTTAGTTTAAATGAAACCAGGGTGAACTGGGGACAAGCCCCAAGTTTTTGGAAAGGGCGGCCTTGGCCCCTCCTCTGGGACAGGGTGTTGTTTTTCGTCCTTGTCTCAGCATGTATGGAAAAATATTGTGTCTTTACCCCGGTCCAGGTGGTCAACTACAGATATCTTGTTTGGCAAGGACTGTGCTATTTCTTGGCTGACTCTCAGTTTAGTATTTTTCCATCTCTGTCTAATTTAAGCATTGCACAAAATGACGTTACTGCAGCTAAGGCAGATGAGGGGTCTTTCAATTGAATGTCATTGAAGTAATTGAATTAGGACTTTCTCTACTCCTTCTAATTACTTGTTTTTCACAGAAGAAAATTAAAAACAAATAGAGAAAGATTATTTAGTATTAATTTGAAAATGTGGGTCAATGGGCAGAAGTTTAGGCAAACAAAACTGCATTTAAACCCAAGCAAATAGCCCCAAGAAGCAAGCTGGAGTGGCCAATCTAATATCAAATAAAGTAGATTTTCAACTAAAAGTTATCAAAAAAGGTAAGGAAGGACACTTTTTACTCATCACAAGGGAAATTTGTCAGAAAGAACTCTCAATCCTTAACATATATGCTCCAAATACAAAAGCACTGATATTCATAAAAGAAACCCTACTAAAGCTCAAGAAATACGTTGCTCCCCACACAATAATAGTGGAAGACCTCAACACCCCACTCTCACCAATGGACAGATCATGGAAACAAAAACTGTACAAGGACACTGTAAAACTAGCAGAGGTTATCTGGAATTAATAAATATCTATAGAACTTATCATTCTAAAACAAAAGAATATATTTTCTTCTCAGCACCTCATGGCACCTTCTCAAAAATTGACCACATAATTGGTCACAATGGGAGGAAACAGAACAAATAGAGGAGCAGGGATTGAAGAAAGGATCATTCACAGACTGCCTCACCTGGGGAACCACCCCATATGGAGCAGCCAAACCCAGTCACTATTGCTGATGCCTAGAAGTACTTACTGGCAGGAACCAGATATGGATGCCTCCTCAGAGGTTCTGTCAGAGTCATACAGATACAGTTGAGAAAGCTTGCAGCTAGCCATTGTACTGAATATGAAGACCACAATGAAGGAGCTAAAGAAAGGACTAAAGGACCTGAAAGTGTTTGCAACCTCAAGGGAAGACTAATATTAAAAACCAACCAAACCCTCCACAACTTTCATGGACTAAAACCCCAACAGTTGAGCATACATTGAGAGAAACTTGACTCCAGTTGCATATAGCAGAGGATTGCATTGTCTATTACCAGTAGGATAAGGTGCCTTTGGTCCAGTGAAGGTGCATTTTCACAGTAGGGAAATGCCAAGACACTGAGGTGGAGTTACTCGTTGGGAGATGGGGCACCCTCAAGGAAGCAAGGGTATGAGAAGAGATGATGGAAATGGATGAAAATGGGTAGCATTTGTAATGTAAATACAAAGTATCTTCAATAAAAATGAAAAAAAGAAGGTCTGGAGAGATACTTAGCCACATTGATACATTTCCAACATATCCCCGTATATGTGAGGCTCATGAAAAATTATGGAAATCAGGAGGACAATTTTAACACTCAGAGAACTATGATGCCTGCTCTGAGACTGTAACCTCTAGACATGACTGACAAGTTATAATATGAACAATGTAGTTGTAACATGGGTGGCAGAAAATCTCACAAAGGGATACCTCTAAATAATTAGAGGAAGTAAACAGTTTTTGAGAAAAGGGGAGCAATTTGTTCTGTAGATCACATTGATGAGTTCATTTTAATCCAACAAGACCTGAAAGACATGTATATAAAAGCAAGACTAAATAGATTCAGAAGGCTATATCCATATACACAAAAGATGAAGTATAGTTGGAATCCAAAACATTTTATTACTGCCCTAAATTCGAGTTCACTAAAATATATGTCAGTAGAACAATTTTTTTTCAGTCCAAAGATTCCTTTCAAAATGGTTGAGTATTGAGAACATTTCTGTGAATTTAAATAAAGTATAAAGTGCATTAAAATATAAAATCTGGAACTAAAGACTTGTCAGTGGTTAAGAGCACTGTCTACACTTCCAAAGGTAATGGGTTATATTCCCAAAACCCACATGGTAGCTGCGACATCATCTAATTTTCTATTTCCAGTGTATTTACTGTTTTCTTAAGGATTCTAAGGTCACTCCATTCATGAGGTTCACAGACAGACTTTAACACGAGGACCTTATATAATGAATTAAAAAAATCAAGTGTGGTACACTTGCAAATTAAATATTGATGTTAATAAAAATAATAAAGAATATATTATTTTCAACAATACATATGCCAGAAATTCTAATCATTTGAGTGCTAAAGAAGAAAAGGAATGAATTTTAGATGAGCAACAATTTCATGTTCCCACACTGAAATAATGACCTACAAATTTAATATGTATATTCTTCATAAAGAGTATTTAAAACATTGAAAAAACATTTAAACTTTTATTTGGTATTTATTTTGGCTTTATGAAAAACAGCTATTTTATTCTATAAGATTAGACTCATTCCTTGTATTTTTTTTTTCTGCTTTAACATACAAGCATTTTCTCTAACCTCTTTATACTCATATTTGTTCACATCAATCATGGTGTAACCCATAATTATGTGTGATTTGCAATGGTCACTCTGGGCTTCCAACTAATTCTGAATCTTAATAATATCATACTTGAAGAGCAAAATTATGTCATGGAAAATCTTGATATTTTACAAGTTGTCCCAGGTTGTTACATTTATCCCTTCTGGCTACATTTTATTGGCTTGTATTTCAAAATATATTATTTTTCATATCTTCATAACAAATTTAGAAATGTAAGCATTCTGCATGGATAAGATGAAACAAAATAACTTTATTAACAACTTTAGTCTTCCATGCTTAATAAATTCATGAAATCACAAAATTCATAAGTACACCATCTTTCCAACAGAATATTTTGGAAACTTGAAAATATTTGAGTTCTAAACTTATGCATAATTTGAAATAATGAAAATCCATAGTTATTTCATCAGAAAGTGATACTTTTGTACCTTTATCTTTCAAATTCTTCATTTGTGTTTTCATATAAAATAGGACTTTATTTGCTGAAGAGAACTTTTTTTTTTCTACTCAGAGGAAGTAATATCATCTGCATACCTTTAGAGTAGATCTATTCCTATGCATGTCTTTTCAAGAGATATCAGATATATTTTTCTTCCTTTCATAATTTCCAGTGCAAATATCACAAGATAATCTTCAATTTTTGTGCACACACCTAGTATTAATAAAATTTTCTCATGAAGTAATCTCTGTCAATGAGAGAAGTAGGAGTTTCAAAACTTTCTCATTTTGCAATAGCTATTAGCAATATTCTAAATAAATATTTATCATTTGTGTTTCAGGTAGTTATAGCAACAATGTAGATTAGCTGACCAAAATAAAATAATTAGGTAGCCTATTAAATACCAAATCCACATGTAGATTTGATTTGCACTATTATAATTTGAAATAGGTAGTTTTTGAAAAATTCTAAATTGTGGGGTGTATATTTAGGAGTGAGTAACCTTGTTTTTAAACATTTATAGAATTCACACTTACATATACATGCACAAGACACAGATGTATAAATATAGTAAGCAACAAAACTTGTTTTTAAAGTTATATTAATTTAAAATTATTTAGTATAAAGTAGATTATATAAATTAAATACTAGAATTAAAGTATATTTCTTTAATTCATTTTAAATACCTATGATTTGGGTGTGGTGTCACACATATTTAATCCCAGGAGATGCTTGGGTGAATCTCTCAATATGAGGACAGCTTGTTCAATAGAAAAGAGTTTAAGTACTGCCAGGGAAACACAGAGAAACTCTGTATTTAAATAAAACAAAAGTCCTTTGAAGTTCTTTACAACATGATTTAAGTAGTTATAAGCAACTTATTATGAAGTATTGCTATGTTACACCAATATGCATATCATAATATGGATATTTTCCATACACTTTTTACTAGACACCTAATAAAATTTATGTAATGATAACATTTTCAGAGTACTTTTAATAAAGCCTATGATATTCTTTCCTCCTTTTTATAATTTTTAGATTAAAAAAGACTAGGTTGTGTTACAAAAACCAAATAATTCTGTCCAATAACCCACCGTGAACTCTTTCTGTTTATTAAAATCCTCATTAATTTCTACTGTGTCATATTCTACATAGGCATTTTACCATGACTATAAAATACTTATTTGTCACTAAGTAATAATTTTAATTATCATAGGCAGAACCACCCTACAGCTATCAGGACTCAAGGCCTTCCCACAGAGAACTAAACACTCAGATGAGATGGAAAAGCACTCTCCCTCATGAGTCCATGGTTCAATCCTCACTTTCTCTCCACTGACTGTATTGGGGGGACACCAGGAAAACTCAGGGCACAGATATCATGGTATTGTTTGGTCTTTACCCTTAAGGCCTTCATCTTCTACTGCCCATCCCTATTGGAAGTTACAACCTGCCCATAGAGAGCTAAGCACCCAGGACCAATGTGAATCTGGAGCACACAGGCCAACAAATAAGAGAAACTAGCTCCATTCAGAGACATGAGATCAACTAATATCAAAGATTAGAAGATGGTAATAGGCAAGCACAAGAATCTAAGCAACAGAAATCAAGACAACCTGGTTTCATCAGAATTCAGCTCTCCCACCACAGCAAGTATTGTATATCACAACACACCATAAAAACAAGATTTGGACTTAAAATTGGGCCTCATGGTGATGATGGAGGGTCTCTAGAAATACATGAATAACTCTCTCAATGAAATACAGTAATACACATAGAAACAAGTACAAGCCCTTAGAGAAACACAGGAAAACATAAGCAAACAGATGAAGGAATTGAAAAACACCATCCAGGATCTAAAAATAAAAATGGACACAATAAATGAAACACAAAGGGAGATATCCATGTAGAGAGAAAGTCTAGGAAAGAGATCAGAAGTCAGAGATATAAGCATCATCAACAGAATGATAGAGATGGAAGACAGAATTTTAGGGGAAGATACCATAGAAAACACTGACACAACAGAGAAAATGCAAAAATCAAAACGACACTAACCCAAAATTCCAGAAAATCAAGGACACAATAAGAAGACCAAACCTAAGGATGATAGGTGTAGAAGAGAGCAATGACTCAGAACTAAAAGGCCCAGTGAATATCTTCAAAAGAGAGAGAGAGAGAGAGAGAGAGAGAGAGAGAGAGAGAGAGAGAGAGAGAGAGAGAGAGAGAGATAACCATGAATACACAATAAGCCTACAGACCTTCAAATAGATTGGACCAGAAAAGAAATTTTTCCCACACATAATAGTCAAAACACCAAATGTTCAAAACAAAGAAAGTATAACAAAAGCAGTAATAGAAAAAAGGAAAAGTAACATATAAGGGCAAATGGATTAGAATTACACCATACATCTCAAAAGAAATCATGAAAGTTAGAACCTAGAAAGGAATCAGAGAGACCCTAATTGAACAAAACTGCCATCCAAGGTTACTATATCCCGCAAAACTCTGTTACTATAGAAGGAGAACCAAGATAATTCAGGAAAGCCCAAATTTAAACTATATCTATTCACAAATCTAGCCCTACAAAGGCAAATGGATGGAACACTGCAACACAATGAGGGATACTGCACCCTGCATCCTGCAAGAAAATAATCCTCTTGCAACAATACCAAAAGAAAAGCATACAGACATAATAGTGCCTCTAGTAACAAACATAACAGGAAACAACAACCACTATTCCTTAATATTGCTTAACATCAACGGACTCAATTTCCCAATTTAAAAAAAAAAAAAAAAAAAAAAAAAAAAAAAAAAAAAAAACTTTAGCCCTCAGACTAGATACAAAAGCTGCATACAGGAAGCATATGTCAGCAACAAAGACAGACACTACCTTAGAGTCAAAGGCTGATTAAAAAAACTTCCCATTTTGTGAATATATGTATATTTTTTGTTTTCTTTATTTCTTGGACTTCATACAGTCTGTGAGTTGTTTCTGGGGGAGTGCAAGCCTCTGGGGTTAGCATCCCACTATCAGTGACTGCATATTATGTCTGTTCTTTTGTGACTGGGTTATGTCACTCAGAATGACATTCTCTAGATACAGCCATTTTCTTAAGAATTTGGTTAAGTCATTGTTTCTGGTGGCTGAGTAGTATTCCATAGAAGACTTTGACTATTTCCATGTTGCGTTTTGTTTTGCATGTACTTTACGCTTATTGTAACTAGTAGGTTTTCAATGCATTCTGTCAAGCCCTTGAAAAAAATCAAGTACTGACTAAAAAACATATTCACATGGTTTTATGTAAAATTTATTTTAATGTCTGAAAAAACAGTACTGACAAAAATGTATAATTTTAAGCAAAAAATGTTTAAAATCTGTACATTTATCTTTGTTTTGCAAAATAAAGTCGTTTAAAAAAAAAAAAAAAAACTTCCCAAGCAAATGATGACAAGAAACAAACCAGAGTAGCCATCCTAATACCATATAAAAGAGATTTTCAACCAGAAGTTATCAAAAAGGATAAGGAAGGACACTCTCTACTCATCAAAGAAAAAATCTATCAGGAAAAACTCTCAATCCTGAAAATCTATGCTCCAAACAGAAGGGCACCCACATTCATAAAATAAACCCTATTCAAGCTCAAATCATATATAGCTTATTTACCACAAACAATAATAGTAGGAGACTTCAACACCCCAATCTCATCAATGGACAGATTATGGAAGCAGAAAATTAACAGAGACACAGTGAAACTAAAAGAAGTTATGAGTCAAATGGATTTAACATACATATGTAGAACATATCATCCTAAAACAAAAGAATATACATTCTGCTCAGCACCACATGATACCTTCTACAATACTGAGTCAATAAATAAATAAATAAATAAATAAATAAATAAATAAATAAATAAATAAATAAATAAACAAATTTTAAAAAAACAGGCTTCTTCAGCTATAAGTACATTGAATGAAACCCATGCATCCTATCAGATCACCATTGACTAAAGCTCCTCTTTAACAACAACAACAACAACAACAAGGCAATATACACATGAAAGCTGCACAACTCTACTCAATGAAAACTTGGTCAAGGTAGTAACACAGAAAGAAATAAAAGACATTGTATAATTTAATGAAAGTGAAGGCACAATATACCAAAATCTCAGGGATGAGGTGGAAGCAGTACTAGGAGGAAAAGTCATAGCTCTGAGTGCCACCAAAATGTAAGTTGAGAGAGCATACACTAACATCTTGACAGCACACATGAAAGTTCTAGAACAAAAAGAGGCAAATACACCCAAAAGGAGTGGATGGGAGGAAATAATCAAACTCAGAGCTGAAATTAACCAAGAAGAAACAAAAATGTCTATATGAGTAATCTACAAAACTACGAGCTGGTTCTTTGAGAAAAACAACAACATTGATAAAACATTAGCTAGTCTATAAAGACGGTAAAGAAATAGAATCCAAATTAACAAAATTAGAAATGAAAGGGTAGGAATAACAGCATAATCTGAGGAAATTTATGATATCATATCCTAATACAAAAAGTCTATACTCAACTAAATGGAAAATCTAGAGGAAATATACAATTTTATATACAGATATAAGATAACAAAGCGAATTCTGGATCAGGCAAACCACCGAAACAGTCTCATAACCCCTAAAAAATTGGAAACAGTCATCAAAACTTCCCAAACTATAAAAAGCCCAGGACCAGTCAGGTTTAGTGCAGAATTCTAATAAACCATCACAGAAGACCTAAAACCAATACTGTCCAAACTATCTCACAAAATAGAAACAAAGAGAACACTACCCAACTCATTCTTCGAAGCCACAATTAAACCCATTCCTAAAACACACAAAGACCCTACAAAGAAAGACAACTTTAGAACAATTTCCCTCAAAAAAGTGATGTAAAAATACTCGGTAATTTTTTGAAAGCAAAACCCAAGAACATATCAAAATTATCATTAACCATGATCCAGCAGAGTTCATGTCAGGGAAGAAAGGCTGGTTTAATATTTGGAAATCCATCAGTCAAATTTACTATAAAAACAAACTAAAAAAAAAATAAAATAAAACCAACACATGATGACCTTATTAGATGCTGAAAAAACATTTGACAAAATTCAGCACCCCTTCAACTTAAAAGTCTTGGAGAGATCAGGAAATCAAGGCCCATGATTAAACATTGTAAAAATAATATACAGCAAACCAGTAGCCAACATCAAAATAAATGGAGAGAAACTAGAAGGAGCCTCACTAAAATTAGGGACTAGACAAGGCTACCCAATTTTCCACTACCTATTAAATATAGTACTGAAATTGCTAGACAGAGCAGCAGAGAGAAAAAGAAAGTCAAATGTATAGAAACTTGAAAGGAAGAAGTCAAAATATCACTATTTGTAGATGATATGAAAATATACTTATGTGACCCCAAAAATTCCACCAGAAAACTCCTACAGATGATAAACAACTTCAGCGAATTGGCTGCATATAAAATCAAATCAAGTAAATCAGGAGCCTTCCTCCACTCAAAGGATAAATAGGCTGAGAAAGAAATTAGGAAATCTACACCCATCACAATAGTCACAAATAATATAAAATAACTTAATATGACCCTAAGCAAGTTCATGAAAGATCTGTATTATCAGAACTTCAAGTCTCTGAAGAAGGAAATTTTCAAAGATCTCAGAAGTTGGAAAGTTTTCCAATGGTCTTGGATTGGAAGGATAATCATAGTAAATATGGCCATCATTCCAAAAACAATCTACAGATTTAATGCAATCCCCATCACAAAACCAATTCATTTTTATAGAGCTAGAAAGATCTATTTGCAAATTAATAAAGCCAGTATAGCAAAAGTTATTCTCTCTCTCTCTCTCTCTCTCTCTCTCTCTCTCTCTCTCTCTCTCTCTCTCTCTCTCTCTCTCTCTCACACACACACACACACACACACAATGGGGAATCGCTATTCCTAATATCAAGCAGTATTCCTATTGATCAATCTTGATAAAAAAAAAAAAAAAAAAAAACATGGTATTGGTACATAGATAGGCAGGTAGATCAATGGAATATTATTGAAGACTCAGAAATAAATCAACAGACATATGGTGACGTGATTTTTGACAAAAAAAGCTAAAAACATTCAGTGTAAAACAAAACAGCCTCTTAAACAATGGTGCTGGTTCAACTGGCAGTCAGCATTTTGAACAATGCAAATCAACCCATTCTTATCTCCTATACAAAGTTCAATCCAAGTGGATCAAGCACATTCACATAAAACTAAGTGCACTGAAACAGAAGAGAATGTGGGGAAGAGCTTAAAACACATGGGCACTGGGAAAAATTTCCTGATAAGAACACCAATGGTTTGTGCTGTAAGATCAATAATTGGCAAATGGGACCTCATGAAATTGCAAAGCTTCTGTAAGGCAAAGGGCACTGTCAAGAGAACAAAATGGAAACCAACAGATTGTGAAAGTTATTTTCTATACCTACATCTGACTGAGGGCAAATATTCAATATATACAAAGAACTCAAGAAGTTAGATTCTGGATAATCAAATAATCCTATTTAAAATGGGGGACAGAGCTACACAAAGAATTCTGAACTGAGAAATATCAAATGACTGGGAAGCACCTAAAGAATATCTCTAATTACCAGAAAAATGAAAATCAAAAGAACCCTGAGATTTCAACTCACACAAGTCAGAATAGCTAGCAGATGCTGGCAAGGATGTGGAGAAAGAGGAACACCCCTACACTTTTGGCAGGATTGAAAGCTGGTACAACCACTCTGAAAATCAGTTTGGGTATTTTTTTCTGAAAATTGACATAGTACTACCTGATGACCCAAAAGACACTCCAAAATATAACAAGGACACAAGCTCCACCATGTTCATAACAGCCTTATTTATAATAGTCAGATGCCTCAAAGAACCCAGATGTTCCTCAGCAAAGGAATGGATACAGAAATTATTGTACATTTACCCAATGGAATATTACTCAGCTATTAGAAACAATAACTTCATTAAATTCCTAGGCAAATTGATGAAACTAAAACTATCATACTGAATGAGGTCCCAAAGAACGCATATCATATGCACTCACTGATAAATGAATATTAGTCACAAAAAAAACAAGAAATAATTCACAGACAGTTTGAATATCAAAAAGAAGGAAGGACAAATGTGAATGACTTAATTCTTCTTGGAATGGAGAACAAAACACACAGGAAATGAAATACAAGAACAATTTTAGGAGCAGTTATTGAAAAATAAATCCAAAGACTGCTTCACCTGATGATCCACCATATGCAGCTACCATCCACATGTACTATTTAAGATGCAAAGAAGTTCTTACTGGCAGGAGCCCATATATGGATGCCTCCTTAGATGCTCTGCCAGAGTCATACCAATACAATTGAGGATGTTTGCAGCTAACCATCAGATTGGACATGGAGATTACTATGAAAGATATAGTGAAAGTACTGAATGAGCCAAATGTGTTTGCAACCCCAGGGGGAAAACATTATCAACCAACCAAACCCTTCAGAGCTCCCAGGGACTAAAACAAGAACCAATGAGAAATGGAGAAAACCATGGGTCCAGTTGGCATATATAACATTGGATACATAGCATTGTTAGTATCAATGGGAGATGAGGCGCTTGGTTCAGTGAAGGATTGTTTTTCAAGTGTAGGAAAATGCCAAGGAGCTGAGGTAGGAGAGGATAGTTGGGAGAATGTTGAATAAAGTGAATGTGGTGGGGGTGGGTGGGAGTAGGTGGAAACAGGATGACATTTGAAATATAAATACAGAGAATATCTAGTAAAAAATGAAAAAAGAACTTATTTTGTGGGAATAAATATGGGTACTAAGGTTCTCTTTGTATTCCTGCCAGAGTGATTAAATGTGTGTACCGTGTCTGTACTCCAGCCAGGTCACACATATATAAAATGCCCCTGGATGTGACTAGAGCATTCATTTTGATGAAATAAATTTACTCTACATACTGAATAAAGAGATGTATATTGATTCTCTAATGAGAAGTTTGTGACACAAAATAGCATGAAACAGAATTTTCATAAAACTTCAATTGTGTTTGTCAACTTATTCTTACAGTACTTTGAAGTTTTGGTTTATTTGTATGGTTTTGTATTATAATATTCATAAATGTTTGTCTATGTGATTTTGAATTTTAGCTAAAAATGTCTTAAATCATATTTTTTGCTGTTAATATGAGATAATAATCATTCATAAAAGGATAGAGGCTTGTATTTCACTGATTTTACATCATGACAAATTGTATGTACACTAAATATTAAATATTATAACAATTAAAGTAGATATATGAGGCATATATGTGGTTTTGATAAATTTATATGACTGGATATAGGAACATATTTTTGCATGATTAATCAGAAGGTTTTGGTACTATTTGAAAAACTTATGAGCATTAAGATTAGTGGCCTTGTTGAAGGAATTGTGCCAGTGGGCTAGGTTTTGTATTTTCAAATGCTTACTTACAAGGCATAGTCTCTTTCTCTCTCCCCTTTTTCTCTCTACTCTCCATCTCCACACTCTACTCTTCCTCTTCCCTCCGATGTTCCTCCTCTCTCCCCACTTTTGCCTGTGCATCACATTGAAGGTCTCAGCTACTGTTCTAGTGCCTGTCTACATGCTATTATGCTGTTAACTATAGTAATAATAGATTAAACCTCTGAAATTGTAATGTAGCTTCATAAGAGTTGCCATGGTCATCGTGTCTCATAGCAGCAGTAATAGAGTGGCAAAATCTTATGGTATGATTATATGGAAATGTTTACATATCATAGAACTATTCCTAAAGACAATAGACAGTCATACATACAAAAACAAAACAATTTATTTTTTAAAAAAATGTGAAAATGTAAAAAAAAAAATGAATATGCATCCTTCTGAAATGACTCTCAACAGTCAATAGTACTTGCTGATCTTCAATAGGAACGATGTGTGATTCCCCGCATTTGCATTGTGCTTTCCAACCATTTGAAACTTTAGATTCGGGCTATCTGAGACCCTCCTGAGGAACACATGTGTTGTATACAGGGATATCATATTTATAAATGAAATAATTATTTTAAATATAATAAATATGACAATAAGACAATAGCTGACTTTATAGGTGGAACAAAAGTTTCTCTGTCACTTCTTAGAAATGTTATTGTGACAAACTGATGTTAGTGTAGAAATTTTTTTTTCTGTTTTCAATATGGGATAATACCTTAAGTACCTTTGCCTCAGCTTCCAACTACAGTTTTTTTTATGATATTCAGTGTGTTTCCCATGTATTTGAGCATGTGAAATAGTGGGAAGTCAGTCATGAACTTATATTTACCTCAGAAACCGAGTAATTTTCCATTAATGTCCTATAGTCATTGCTTGGGAATACTTCTTTCTATGTGCAACTGTGTGACAAATTCATCTTACTTATTAATGTTCCCATACTGTCACTTTTTAAAGTTCAGTTTCAGTTTCACATATCTTTCAAGCCAGTCACAGTGAGATGACTATGGTATGAGCATGCTGCTGCTTCTAGTGTGGCATTTCTCCATGATCCCTGTCATGATCCCTCTGGAGCCTCCAAATATAGTGCCACCCTAGAGCTGCCTCTCTTCACTTCTGCTGTTTCTGTCTTCTAGCTAAACAGTCTCACTATTGTGGCTGGTTATGGAAAATAGTACACTGACAAAATACAAAGTTCCTGCTAGCAAAACTACATGATCTAGCTAAATGCCAGGGGCATCAGGAATGGCTGAATGTATGCCCAATAGCTTCTTATCTAGAAGGATTCTGTCAATCTTACTTTTCCTTATCTCTTTTTATGGCACCACTTTTTTGTTTCTACATGCTTATTAGCTTTATTTTGCCACATACCCTTTTAAAATTAATGTCCTTTCTGTATCTATTTATATTATAATTTTATATTCTCATATTCTTATTTAAATCACTTACTTTCACTAAATCACCTGAAGGAAGTTTTATATTCCCCATATTATCATGCAGTCTCTGTCAGTTCATTTAAACTGAGAATATAAATTTTTATATTTTATAAATTATTTAGTGTTAGTTGGCTATATCCATTAACAATTGACTAATCCATCAAATGTAAGCAATGATATTATTTGTTCATTTGTAGATACGGTTACTTGTTAACATTTAAATTTCTTTGATTATAAGTATGTATGAAAATGTGTCTGTATGTATTTATGTAATATGTGGTATGTGTATATATGTATGTACATGCTTACATGAATGTGCATATACATAAATATGGAGGACAGGGGTTGATATATGGGATCTTCCAGAATTGCTGATTTCTTTATTACCAATGCATGAAATATACTTGAACATAGAGCTCACCAATTTGTGTAGTTAAGACAGCCAGTTTATGTTTACTGTACTATGCAAGATAACAGGTAATCTGGCCATTAGGAATAAGAGATGCAAATACTTGTCTTCTTAGATATTTCTAGAGCCCAGGACCTGAGTTCAATCTCTGACCTGCACTTGTGCATCATGCCCTGTAGACAGCAAAACACACACGCGCACACGCGCGCGCACACACACACACAAACAGAGAGAGAGAGAGAAAGAGAGAGAGAGAGAGAGAGAGACTAGCAGGCAAACACTAAATGACTAAATGTAATTTTTAAAAAAAGACTAAATGTTTTAAATTTTAACATAAGCATATAACATTTGCATATTCATTTATAGTTACCCTCTCTCAGAGTGTGGTACACCTGGACCTTAATAATTAATAATCAGAGAGCTAAGATAATAGCCTTGTGACAATTTTTGGTATTCAAAGATCAATATGTTTAATATATACATACCAAGAAAACTCAGACTGTTTCCATGTTACTTTCTGTCTTACATGTACTTTATGCATATGGTAACTAGTGGGATTTCAATGCATGCTGCCAATCCTCTAAAAGAATTTAGTAATGACAATAATATTCATATAATGTTATGCCAAAATGCCTTTAAAAATCTGTATATGTATTTCTCCTTTATTAAAAAAAATAAATTTGTAAGAAAAAAAAAACAAAAAATGTTTGAGTTTCCTTTGAAATAGCATACTTTTCCTTTCAACAAAACAATACAATTAATTATCAAAGAATAGAAAATTTTAAAACTTACTATAACACCTTAGTACACAACAAAGATATATGCACCACAATGTTCATAGCAGCTCTATTTATAATAGCCAGAAGCTGGAAAAAACCCAAATGTCCTTCAGAAGATGAATGGATACAAAAATTGTGGTACATTTCCACAATGGAATACTACTCAGCCACCAGAAACAATGACTTGACCAAAATCTTAAGAAAATGGCTGTATCTAGAGAATATCATTCTGAGTGACATAACCCAGTCACAAAAGAACAGACATACTATGCAGTCACTGATAATGGGATGCTAACCCCAGAGGCTCGCACTGCCCCAGAAACAACTCACAGACTGTATGAAGTCCAAGAAATAAAGAAAAGAAAACAAAACAAAAAAAAATGTCTATACAACAAGAAAATTTTAACAATTTCCATGTTACACTTTGTTTTACATGTACTTTATGCTCATTGTAACTATTAAGTTTTCAATGCATACTATCAAACCTTTAAAAAAATCAAGTACTGACTAAAAAATATATTCATACAGTTTTATGTAAAAATTATTTTAAAATCTGAAAAAAAGTACTGACAAAAATGTATTATATAATTTTATGCAAAAATGCTTAAAATCTGTACATTTATCTTTGTTTTGAAAAATAAAGTGGTTAAAAAAAAGATAAAAAAGAAAAAATGCCATAAATTTGAGAGAGACTCGAGTGGGCATGTGGAAAAAGTAAGTCGGAGGTGATGAAGATGGGAAACACTATAATTATATTTTAATTTTTAAAAATCACAAAGGAAAAAATAAAATTTGGTAAAAATGTGGAGAAAAAAAAACTTACTATGACTACTGAACATAAAATAAACCTAAAATTGCCATTATGATATAATATAGTGTCACAGGGTAAAAGCAAATGTGAAAAATTAATATAGAATAGAATTTCTTCATTTAACCACCAAATCCCTTTCTCTTGATAATTTGTATTTCTTAGGTATTTTTACATAGCAATAAAAGGCAAACCAAATATATTGATCCATCCCTTTTCTATGTAACTTCTTTCCTCTGAATTTTTTTATCTATTCATCTGTATGGGGTTTCCATATACCTCTTCCATGTTTCTACATTTATACCAGGTTCACAATACTGCTTGATATTCTCACTGTATATTACTAATTTCACTTATCCTTTATTCATACTATCCTTTTCTGTAACATTATTAAACTTAAAGTAATTTATACTTGATTTTTATTTTATGGTGATATTTTAAAACTATTTATGTCTTTGCTCCTAGGGTTCTTGCATCTATACCCAAAAGATGCTCCAATATCTAACAAAGACACATGTTCCACTCTGTTAATAGAAGTCTTATTTTTAAAAGCCAGAATCTGAAAATAACCCATATGTCCTTCAACAGAGGAATGGATACAGAAATTGTGTTACATTTACACAATGGAGTACTACTCAGCTATTAAAAACAGTGACTTAATCAAATTCTGATGCAAATGGATGAAACTAGAAATTATCATTCTGAGTGAGGAAAACCAATCACAGAAACACACACACACACACACACACACACACACACACACACACACACACACTATATACACTCACTGATAAGTGGATATTAAGCCAAAAGGTCAGATTACCCAAGATACAATCCATTGACCATATGAAGCTCTAGAATAATGTCTAAAATATGGATGATTCAATTTTTCTCAGAAGCGAAACGAAATTATCAAATTATCATGGGAAGTAGAGTGTGTTAGGGAATTCCAGGGAAGAGAGGAGGAGAGGAAGAAAAGGGGGGGAGGATCAGGTATGGGGGAAAAGGGAGATGGTATATAAAAATTTGAACAGCGGTGTGTTACAAAGTGGTATGGGGAACTGGGGTTAACCACCAGCATGTCAAAGACTCCAAGGAGTATGAGGGGCTTCCACAGGGATGTGATTAGCTGAAAGGCCGAACAAGTTGTGAGAGAATCTGTAGAGACCATATCCACTAGTTAGGCAAGGCCGCCCTTTGGAGAATGGAGCCACTCACAGGTCTCCAAATTCTTAACCCAGATGTATTATTTCTAAAGGAAATGCAGTGCCAAAGTGTGGAATAGAGACTGAAGGAAAGGTCATTCAGAGACTGCCCCAACTGGGGATCCATCCGATATACAGACACCAAACCCAGACACTATTAAGGATGCTAACAAGTTCTTGCTGCAAGGAGCCTGTTATATCTGTCTTCTGAGAGCCTCTGCCAGATCCTGACAAATACAGATACAGATGTTTACAGCCAACCATTGGACTAAGCACAGGGACCCTAACGGATAATTTAGAGAAAGGACTGAAGGATCTGAAGGGATTTGTAATTCCATAGGTAGAATAACAATATCAACCAACCAGAGCCCTCATAGATCCCAGGGACTAAATCCCCAACCCAAAATAACACTTGGAGTGACCCATGGCTCTAGCCACTTATATAGCAGTGGATGGCATTGTCTGGCACCAACAGGAGAGGTTCTTGATCCCGTGAAGCTTAGATTCCCCAGTGTAAGGGAATGCCAGGTTAGTTAGTTGGGACTGGATGAGTGGGAAGAGGAGCACCCTCACAGAATCAAGGAATAAGGAGGATGGTATAGTAGGGTTCCAGATGGGAAACCGGGAAAGGGGATAATATTTGAAATGTAAATACATAAAATATCCAATTAAAATAGTAATTTATGGTATATATGCTGGGTTTAATACTACACTATGATGCTAATGCATTGTACTACATGTAAAGAAGAAATGTATATACAGAGAATATCTAATAAAGTTGGAAAAAAAGAAAATAAGGATTTTGTTTTCAGAAAATCATTGTAAAATACTAGGTATTCTATCAGCCTACTAGCTACTGTTTCATTAAGTCATTTTTTGAATTTAAGTAATTTATTTGGTTTTCAGACCAACATTGTGGCTTGTGTACAGTTAAGTATAAATAATTCATTTTAAATAATACTATAGTCCATATTTCTTTTGTATAGTAAAACATATTACTTTACATAAATAAATTTATAAAACATTACTAGATCCCCATTCCTATATTAAGGAAACAATTACAATCTTTAGATGACCAAAAACATGTATGTTGTATGAATTAGTATTTTATTGCTTTGATAAACCACGAACATGTTAAAATGATTTATGGAAGAGGTTTTGTCAGATGTTTTTTTCAGAGGGGCATGAGTCCACCATGGCAGGGAGGTAAGGTAGGAATAAATAGGCACAGCAGGAGGAAGCTTACAGATTGTATTTTTAATCATGACAGGAAACAGATGTCAAATGAAAGTATAACAAAACCACATATTCATATATTATCTACTACTAATGAAATAATTTTCTCCAGCAAGCCAACAGTTTCTAACTATTCCCAAACAGTACTGCCAACTGAGGACCACCCTTTTAAGTTCATAAGCCTATGGGGGAAATATCTTATTTAATCCACCACATTGAGCTTACTGGCCCTGAAAAGCTGAGATCTGTATCATAATGCAAAATGTATTGAGTCAAAATTTTACAGACACCTAGTTGTTGTTTGTTTCAATATTGTTCAGCAATCTAAGGTTTCTTCTTAAACTTAAGATATATTTTAATTGACCCAACTGTAAATTAAAAAAAAAAAAAAGAAAGTACATACTTGCAACATATGGTAGCACCAAATATACTTTCTCATTTCAAATGTAAAAAAAAAAAAAAAAAAATGGAGCAAAATCGAAAAATACTGAAGCGAAGCAAAACGATATGGTAAGCCAAGAATATAAACATCAAGCCATGTGGCAACGTGTGCATATTCTACTTCCTGTATTCAGCTTTTCTTGGCAACTGATTTACAGCTCAGGCATCACAAACATCTTGAGATAACAAACATCTGCAATCTAGAGTTTTATTTATAGATTAATGCAATGGCCTCTCAAAGACTCATAACCTTTCAGACCTTTCATTCATATTGTCCCTTCCTGTCGTATTCTGCCTGTATTTAGTGGATCTCTGAAACGACCGAGAATGCTTGGCCTCTTTGATCTTGCGTTATACATGTCCCTAAAACCAACACTACAGTATGACAACAGTGTAACATTTTGTATGATGACCTTTTAGTTCCTCAATTAGCTTGGAATAAACTGTGAACCAATTAAAACCTATTTATAGAATTTTTCATTTCTTAATTCTTCTTAGCTAAGAACTCCTTAGACACTCTATCTAGTATTGGGAATGAATATGGATTTTCGAAATAGAAAATTGGTTGCTTCTGTGAAGAAAATTGGATGGTGTTTTATAGAAGAAAATATCATCTTAATCTTGACTATCATAATAATTATTTCTCTGAATTCATTATAATCTATTACACAAGTATGCATTCTTGCATAATTTGTAACTAATTTACCAGTAATCCTTTGAGTTGTATGTGAGCATAATCATGGACATACTTTTTTTTTCTTACTTTATTTTTTTTAAAAAAGAGGGATACATATACAGACATTTAAAGACATTTTGGCATAACATTATATGAATATTTTTGTGAGCAGTTAATTCTTTTATAGGTTTGATAGCATACATTAAAATCCCACTAGTTACCATAAGCATAAAGTATATGTGGGACAGAATGTAACATGGAAACAGATTTCTTGGTGATTATAGATTAAACATAATGATCTCTGACTACAAAAAAATTGCTAAAAGACTATTATCGTAGTTCTTGAATTATTAATGATTTAAAGTCAAGGAGTACCACACTCTG
The DNA here is from genome assembly GCF_963924665.1 of Micromys minutus. NCBI lineage: Eukaryota > Metazoa > Chordata > Mammalia > Rodentia > Muridae > Micromys > Micromys minutus. The sequence goes on along the minus strand of NC_137970.1, from coordinate 61,508,217 downwards.
AGAGGGTGCTACACAATTATTTTTTTCCTAAGAAGGACTAAGGCTTTCTTTTTTTGGCCATTGTTTTATTGTTTTTCTTAAGCTTTATATATATATATATATATATATATATATATATATATATATATATGAAACCTGTGAGTTGTTTCTGGGGTGTTCAAAGATTTCTGGGGTTAGTATCCAATTATCAGTGACTGCATATTATGTCTGTTCTTTTGTGACTGCTTTATCTCACTCAGGATGACATTCTCTAGATGCATCCATTTTCTTAAGAATTTCATAAAGTCATTGTTTCTGATAGCTGAGTAGTACTCCATTATCTAAATATACCACAATTTTTGTAACCATTCATCTACTGGAGGACATCTGGGTTCTTTCCAGCTCTGGATATTATAAATAGAGCTGCTATGAACATTGTGGTGCATGTGTCTTTGTTGTATTTTGGAGCTTCTCTGAGGTATATACCCAGAAGTGGAATAACTGGGTCTTCAGGTAGTACTATGTACCATTTTCTGAGGAATCGCCAGACAGATTTCCAGAGTGGTTGTGTCAGATTATAAACCCACCAACATTGGAGGAGTCTTTCTTTTTCTCTGCATGCTGTACAGCATCTGCTGTCATCTGAGGTTTTGATCTTAGCCATTCTGACTGGTGTGAGGTAGAATCTCAGGGTTGTTTTGATTTGCATTTCCCTGATGACTATTGATGTCCAGCACTTCCTTAGATGCTTCTCAGCAGGCGGTCACTTTCCAATTGCTCCCCAGCTACTCAGAGTGCTGTCTTACTAGGTCTGTGTCCCTGTATCTCTGCTGTTCCTCTTTGAAGATGGCCTGAAGGCTTGTTCTGCAGGCATGGGCCCAATGGATGGAAAGAGACCTCTCTCCTCCTTGGCTACTCACCTTGTACATGAAATTTTATTGTCCATTCTATAGACGACAGACAGCTAATACAAACTTGTCTTCTTACAGTTTCTGCTGTCCTAGCATTAGAATATTTGTAAATTCTAGAACCCAAAGCTCTCTTTATACTTTGAGTTTGGCTCCCACATCTACAATTCCCTATTGGTGTACAAAAATAGTCACTGGCAACAGGAACTAAAAATCTCTTTTATGAAAGGTTTACTAGTGCTGCTTTTGTAGATGTCCTGATAGTATTAGGCTTTTAGCCAATTTGTCTGTGGAGTAATGCAACTAAAACAGAGTTTGTAATCCTTGTAGTGTATCAGTTAGCCCAGCCAATGGTACTGTAAATTTATGACAATTTGGGGACTGAGGAAGTACCTGATAGTACAATAAGTTGTTCCTATTCCCTTCTTTTCCTGAAAATGTAGGCAATCACTCATTCTGATATGACATCTAAAAAATCATCTCACCCAGATGACCTATTAGACTGCTTCTATTTTCATAAAAATTATAAATATAACATTAAAACTTAAAATGTAAAAGTAAAAGTATGAATTATATATTAATGTTCAGCTATTCATTTTGACATATATTAAGTATTCATTCACATTTTCACTTTGTCAGAAATTTGAAAGTATTCTTTGAATATGATAGACAAAAATTATAACCTCAAGGATTAGTACTTCAATTTTAGTCAAATAATTTGATTCTTTTTCACTAATCCATTATGAATTCTTTATCAAACTGACTTCTTATCTCTATTTTCCTCCATACTTTTCCAAATTATCATTCCAGTTCTGTGATGGTTTGTATATGTTTGGCTTATTCAGACGTGTGGGCTTCTTGCAGTATGTGTCTCACCATGGGCTTGGGCTTAAGACAATCACCATAGCTGCCTGGACTTCAGTCTTCCAATACCAGCCTTCAGATGAATATGTATAGCTCTCAGCTATGCCTGCCTCATACCTGCCTAGATGTCCTGTTCCAACCTTGATGATAATGGACTGAACCTGTAATCCAGCCCAAATAGTGTTGTCCTTTATAAGACTTGCCTTGCTCATGGGGCTTGTTCACAGTAGTAAAAGCCTGAATAATACATATATTAGTACCAGGGACTCAGGTATTGCTGTGATAGGCCTGACCATGCTTTTATTTGGAAAAGTATGGATTTGTGAGACTTTGGATTTGGAAAGGAGTGAAATGCTTTACATGGGGCTTAAAGGACTATTCTAGTAGTAATATGAGAGACTTTGTTATTGAGAGTGATGTGAATCATGCAGACCCAACCAGAGAATTATTCAGTGGAGAATTACAATATGTGGCCTAGAGACTATGCTTTATGATGTTTTGTTAAAAAAAAAAAAAAGTGGCTATTTGTTGCTCTTGTCTGAAAAGTCTGCCTGAGAGTAAGGTGAAAAGACTCAGATTAATTGCATTAACAAAGGAAGTCTCAAAAATCCCCATCATAGGCTTTGTTTACTGGTTAAATGTTATGAAGAATGTTTTTCTAAAAAGTGTAGTAAGCTGAAAAAGTGAAAATATAAAATATCTGGTTCAAGTATTAAAGTGGCACCAGGAAATAAAATGGAGCCTAATTATGTGTTCTAGGAGATAGCAGATTAAGTGAATGGAACTTTGGGGCAAGATCCTACCCAGCTAAGTTTAGATCCAGGCATGGTCTTACACACCTTCAATCCAATAATGACAAACAAATTCCTGAGTTCACAGCCAGCCTGGGATAGTCCAAATTCTAGGTGATGAAAAATTTTAGTACACCTTTAATCCCAGGAGACAGGCATGGAGATCTCTGACTTGAAAGTCAGTCTACAGAGCACGTTCTAGAAGAGATAAGCTTAGGCAGTGAAGGAGTTGGACAACAAAGAAGCTAGTGATAATGTAAAACAAAAAAAAAAAAAAAAAAAAAAAGAGGCCAAATTCCAGCTTCGGTAAGCAGCAGAACTTGGAAGTTTTTGACATGTGGCTCTTGATTTATAGTCAAGAGGAGAGGAGACTACTGGACAATAGATGATGGTTAGCTGGAGTTAAGAAATTAGCGGTGATTAAGAAGAGACCAGCTACATTGAGGTGAAATCTTCTGGGGAATGTTTTCTGCAAGCACAGAGAAGTTGTGTTCCAGAGTTGAACCTCATTCTGCAGCTGAAATTGGTAATGTGTAAGAGTCACCCAGGTGGTACTAGTTTGGAAGGCATAAAAGAGTTATGAAGAACAACTGAGGCTCAGCACTATGAGAGTTCATGAGAGTTCATTGATAAAGATGTAACTTCAGTTACAGTTGATGGCCCAAGACTGAAAGGGTCATCCAAAGAATTTGAGGTTTGTTACCAGAAAGAAAGTTTATAGGATTCTCTTGGTAAAGCCTAGTTGCAGCAGAAGACTCCAGTGTATTAGAGATGCCAGTACCATTGAAAGATCACTAAGAACAGCAGCAGTAGTGAAGTAGATCAACCTGAGCTTACAGTGCTACAGAGAGTAGAGCTGGAGTAGTGATGCCATTCTTTTGGAGCAGCCCGGAAGGTGATTTGTGGATGCCAAACATTGACAGAAGAAGCTATAACATTAAGTTTACCTTAGAGTACCAAGATGTTTGGAATGCCAGAGCCATGGGCTATCTTCTGAGGAAAGCTGTTATCAGGGAGTAGAACAATTCCAGGAGAAAGAAATTTGGTACAGGTAACAGCGATTTAAAAAAAAAAAGTGTTGGAGGGCTGGAGAGATGGCCCTGTGGGTAAGAGCACTGACTGCTCTTCCACATCTCAATTCCCAATTCCAGAGTTCAATTCCCAGCAAACACATGGTGGCTAACAACATTTGTATTTGGGTCTTATGCCCTTTTCTGGTATGTGTGAGAACAGCTGCAGTGTACTTGTATACATAAAATAAACAAATAATTCTTAAAAATAAATAAATAGAGGAACCAGAGATCTATAGACTACTTTGACATCAGACAGGGAGATGTAGATTTTGGAATTTTCCCAGCAGGTTTCTGGTTTTTCTTTGGGAATAACAGTAAAGTGACTAGATGAATCTTGGTCATGGTGTCTGTTCACAGCAGTAAAACCCTAGCTGAAACAAAGTCCATGTCCTTTCCATTGTTATTGCTCATGTTATCCAATACACTAGATGTTTCAATAGTTTTTCCATATAATCAAATTTTTCATTAAATATGAAATATGACATTTCTCCAAGTTACATTTATTAATACTTTTTTCAGAAGAGTTTTCATTGCTCTTTATTTAGTATTCTAAGTCAAATATATGTTTGTAGGTAAGTGTGGCATTTTCATAACCTACTGATGAGAGATAGAAACAAATCTCTGATTTTATTATGAGTGTAGTATGTTCTTTTAATCTTTTTAATCACTGAAACATCTGTCCGTTTTCTTAAAGAAATATTTTCATAAAATTTTCTTGACATAGCTAGAGACATTTAGGTATATATATATATATATATATATATATATATATATATATATATATATATATATATATAATGAATTACAAAGCACATGCATACAATAAACAAACCAATAGAGAAACTAGGAATGCTGTCAGACACATGGCATAAATGTACATTCATGCTAGATATATTCTCCTTGAATATTTCTCATAATAATACTGTATAAAGTTGCAAATGATGAAACAATGACAAGTAAATAAGATAAATAATGATATGAACACAATAAAACAAATATCAAAGGATAACAGGACTAAATAAAGGCATTAGAAACAAATTGTTTCACTTGGATCTTATAAAAGGTTAGTTTTTTTTTTTAAGTGATAATATATGGCTGAGGAAGGAAATAGGTGATAAATTGTTTTATGGGGCTTTTTAAAGGTTAAATTATTATTTTAATACAAATTGTAAAATGTTGAAAAAAATAATAAAAGGACATTTTCAATCTAATTTTCAAGTTGACTGTTATTACTGCTATTCTGAGGAGATATATGAAATAAGAATTCTGTCATAAGATATCAGGTTGGCAATGATAAAAAAAACTTGTTTTGGGAGTTACTGACATCAAAATTATGAGGAAACTAAAGCATTAGTCACATGTTGGAAATAAAACAAAACTTTCTCAAGGATTCCAAAAGTAGCATCTGGGAATAAAAGGACCGATGATTTACTTTAGGATTCAGATGTATGTATCTAGGTAAATAGTACAGATATATGCATGTGTGTATTTGTGTATATATGTATTTTATGACTGGTATATTATATATATGAATATATATATATATGAACAGAACTATATGAATATATATATGAACAGAATTAATATGAAAAGCATTAACATGAAATAACTTGTATATGTAAGAATATCACAATTGAAAAATAATATAGGAATGTTTATATATTCAAATATGAAAATGGACAATTTTACTACAAGTTTAATAAAGAAATTAATTCCAAAAAGACATGAAAATTGGAACAGAATTGTTTTTCTTTGATTTTGTTTAAGGTAGGATCTGTCTATTTAGTTCTACATATCCTGGATATTACCATGTGAATTAAGATAGATTCAAATTCAGAGACATCTGCCTGTCTCTCATTCAAGTTCTGGGATTATAGGCATGTATCAGTAAATGTAGCTGAAAATAAGATTTTTAAATACTTTCTTTTATTTTTTTGAAAATTTATGCATGAATGTTATGCTTTTATCTATGTCTCTGCACAATGTTCATATCTAGAATGTACAGAGGACATATGAGGACATTAAAACCCCTGAAATAGAGTTACAGGTTGTTGAGAACCATGATGTGAGTGCTGGAAACCAAATCCAGTGTTTCTGGAATCACTATTAATTTTATTTCATCTTTATTTTTTTATGTGTATGCACATGTATATTTAAGGGTGAATATTTGCATGTGATTGACCATGACTGTTGAAACCAAAGGCATTATATTGCTGCAGAGGTATTTATAGGTAATTCTGAGTCAGCTCACATAGGTGATAGAAATGAACCCTTGGGACATTTCTTTAAACATATATTTTTATGAAATTTTCTCATCAGAGGTATAGGTATTTAGACTTTAGAGTACAAACACATTAAATTAAAATATAAGCAATATTTAAATTAAAAATACAATACTGTAAAAGTGCTGAGTTTACAATAATATTATCATTTTAGAATGGTCCATTATTTTTAACAGAATTTACATGGTGATGTCAAACTGTCTTCATATAAATAATACAAATGTCTAAACATTTCTTGTTTTGCTAAGAAATTCAATATCATAATATTATCCAAATTTTTACTTACTTGAAGCACAAAACCTAACAACACAATTTTATTAATTTTGGTTTATTTTATGAAGCATAGTGTGTGTGTGGGTGTGTGTGTGTGTGTGTGTGTGTGTGTGTTTGTGTGTGTGTGTGTGTGTGTGTGTGTGTGTGTGCGTGTGAACATATGGTTGTAACTGTTCTTATATTTATATATGATCTTACAAACCAGTTGTGTTATAAACATATGAATTTGAATTCATAAATCACTAATGATTTTGTGATTTGACATTAATAAATTAATATTTTGTTATTTCCATTTTATCTATAGTTGTATCATAATAGATATTTACTTACAAATAATAATTCTTTACTATTCTTAAGACTGCTTTCATGCTAATTTAAAACTTTGGTCTTGATTCCTTGTAATTTTGTCAACTTTACTATAGTGATTCCCCAATGACTGACTGAACTGACTGAAATACTTTTCTTCTCCTTAGACTGCTGCCAAATAGCTTTTCTCCTGACAGTTGGGCATATTCTATCTCTGACTCATGCTGCCAAATCTGTCTCTGATTCAGCATTTTGTCTACCCATCCATTAGTTATAATTTTAAACATATGTGCTTCCTTCTACAAGCTAACATTACTTCCATTGTTTGGGAATAAAGGTCTATACTAATATATCTTTATTTAGGCAGATCAGCTATGTTGCTATATTGAAATTCCAATACAAGAAGGTTGTTTGTTCTTAAAAGCAGCAGAAATAAATGAGATTATAACAGTAATAATACTTAGTTATAATTCAAATTCAAAAATTTGAATTATAAGTAAGTACATTCAAACTTACATATTATTTAATATTTTTCAATTGGAGATACCTATCTATCTTATATTTCCTTGAGTTTGTAGAAATTGCCTATAAGTTTTAGACTGTTATATTTACTGAGAATTTTAATGTACATATATATTTAGTATAAGCTTCTAATTTCAATGAAATTCAATGAAAAACATCTCTCACTAAATATAGTTCTAAGGACTAGACATGAATTAGAGATTACACATTTTGAAATGTAAATGTGAGGTGAGTTTGGAGAATTATGCTCTATATTTGTTTCCTCTGACTTGAAATATATCTTCTATAAGCATGAAGAAGAAAATTCTGATAACCTTGAAGTAAACAAATTACATGACTCAAGTTGTTTCTGAAAATAGCAACATTTAAAAGTCATCATAAAGCTAACTTAATGGAAGATGTGAACAACTACTTAGGAACAAAATTCTCCATCTGACCACGCTATCTGTGGAATCTAATAAATATTGAATACATATTTGGTTGAAAAATCAATTTTCAACCAAAAGTTAGTAAAAAATATAAGAAAGGACACTTTTTACTCATTACAGGAAAAATTTGTCACGAATAACTCTCAATCCTTAAAATATATGCTCCAAATACAAGAGCACCCATATTCATATAAGAAACACTACTAAGCTCAAAAAAATGCATTGCACCACACACAATAATAGTGGGAAAACTCAACTTCCTACTCTCATCAATGGGCAGATCATGTAAGCAAACAGCCCACATACACATGGCAAATGAACAATGCTCTACTAAATTATAGCATGGTGAAAAAGAAATAAAGAAATAAACTAAGGGTATTTTATAAATTAATGAAAATAAAAACACAACATACCCAAACCTATGGAATGCAATGAAAGCAGTTCTAAGAGGGAAACATTTAGCTCTGAATGCTTCCAAAGAGAAACTGGAGAGAACAACTTGACAGCATAGTTGGAAGCTCTAGAAAAAAAGGAAGCAGATACACCCAAGAGGAGTAGACTACAAAAAAATAATCAAACTCAGAGCAGAAATTGACCAAATAGAGACAGAAAGAACCATTAAAAGAATCATCAAATACAAGAGCTGATCCTTTGAGAAAATTAACAAGATTGATAAACCCTTAGCCAGACTAACTAGTGGGCAAAGAGTGTGTAATTAATAAAATCAGAAAGGAAAGTAGAGACTGAAACTGAGAAACTTCAAAAAATCATCAGATCCTATTACAAAAGCCTATACTCAATAAAGCAGGTAAATCTGGAGAAAATCGATGAAATCCTACACAGATACCAGATAATAAAGTTAAACTAAGACCAAGTAAACCATTTAAATAATCCCATAACACCTAAAGAAATAGAAGCAGTCATCAAAAGCCTCCCAAACAAAAAAGCCGAGGTCCAGATGGGTTCAGTGAAGAATTCTATCACACATTTATGGTTGACCTAATACCAATACTATCCAAACGATTCCACAAAATAGAGTCAGTTGGAACTCATTTTTTGAAGCCACAATAACCCTTATTCCTGAACCACACAAAGACCTTAAAAGGAAAGAGAACTTCAGAACAATCTCCCTTATGAACACTGATGCAAAAATACTCAACAAAATCCTTGCAAACTGAATCCAAGATCACATCAAAATGATCATTCACCATGACCAAGTAGGCTTCATAACTGTGATACAGAATTTTTTTAATTACTTTTTTTAAAATATTTATTTATTTATTTATTTATTTATTTATTTATTTATTTACTGTTTATAAGTACACTAGTTGTCTTCAGACACACCAGAAGAGGGCATCAGATCTCATTACAGATGGTTGTGAGCCACCATGTGGTTTCTGGGAATTGAAGTTAGGACCTCTGGAAGAGCAGTCAGTGATCTTAACCGCTGAGCCATCTCTCCAGCCCAGGAATGGTTTAATATATGGAAATCCATCAATGTAATCTAACATATAAACAAACTCAAAGAAAAAAACCACATGGTCATCTCACTAGATGCTGAGAAAACATTTGACAATATTCAACACCTCTTCATGTTAAAAGTCTTGGAAAGAACAGGAATACAAGGCCCATACCTAAACATAATAAAAGTAATATACAGGAAACCAATAGCCAACATCAAATGTAATGGTGAGAAACTTGAACAATCCAACCAAAATCGGGGACTAGTAAAGGCTGCCCACTCTCCCCCTACCTATTCAACTTAGTACTGGAATTCCTGACCAGAAAAATTAGACAGCAAAAGGAAATCAAAGGAATACAAATAGCAAAGGGAGAAGTAAAAATATCACTATTTGCAGATGACATGACAGTATACATAAGTGACCCCAAAAATCCCACCAGAGAACTTCTACAGCTGATAAACAACTTCAGCAAAGTGACTGAATACAAAATTATCACAAACAGAACAGAAATCTTGCTGTATTCAAAGGACAAAGATGCTGAAAAAGGAATTATGCAAAAGATACTCCTCACAAAAGTCACACACAATATAAATTAACTTGGTGTGACATTAACTAAGCAAGTGAAAAACCTGTATGAAAAGAACTTCAAATATCTGAATAAGGATATTGAGGTATCGCTCAGAAGATGGAAATATCTTCCATTCTCAATGGATTGCAAGGATCAACATTGTAAAAATCACCATCTTACCAAAAGCAATCTACAAATTCAATACAAAATTCCAACCCAATTCTTCATAGAGTTGGAAAAAGCAATGTGCAAATTAATCTGGAATAACAAAAATCCTAGAATATCAAAATCCATCCTCAACCACAAGAATACAACTGAGGGAATCACCATCCTGACCTCAAGCTATATTACAAGGCAATTGTGTTAAAAACTGCATGGTACTTCTACAGAGATAGGCATGTGGATTACTGGAATTGAATAGAAGATCCAGAAATGAACCCTCACACATATGGTCACTTGATTTTTGACAAAGGATCTGTAAATATTCAATGGAAAAAGGGCAGCCTTTTCAACAAATGGTGTTGGTTCAACTGGCACTCAGCATGTAGAAGAATGAAAATAGACCCTTTCTTATCTCCTTGTTCAAAGCTCAAGTGTAAGTGGATCAAAGATTTCAACATTAAACCAGGTATACTGAAACTATTAGAATGAAAGTAAGGAAAACCTTAGAACACATAGGCAGAGGGGACAATTTCCTGAACAGAAAACCAGAAAATGAAAAACCATTATGCTTAATCTTTACACACCAAGAAAACTTTGAATAATTCCAGGTTACATCTTGTTTTACATATACACTCTGCTCATTGTAACTAGTAATATTTTAATGCATAATATCAAACCTTTAAAAAATCAAGTACTGACAAAAATGTATTCATAGACTTTTATGCAAAAATGTTTAATATCTGTACATTTATCTTTGTTTTTCAAATTTAAGTTGTTCAATTAAAAAATAAGAAGTGTATCCATGATATTCTGTGATTACTGCAATTTTGTATGTGTCTACTGAGTGAGTGCCAATCCATTAGCAAGTAATACCAAAGAAAAACCTGTTAAGGCTCTGAATTGATTAATAAATAGCTATTTTCATTTACTTAGGACTATTAAATATATCTACTTAGGTTTTCCTAATGCTATATCATTTTGGAACAATGTAATTTTAAAGAAAAACTAGCTAGATTTATTATTTTCTTTTAAAATAATTTGTCCAACCATAATATTCAAACATAAGTATGTTTTACCATGGTATATTTTCTAATATTGATAGATGTTCCATTATTAATAATTAGTATATTTATTATAATGATAAATTGTTTTGTATGTACAACAGACATCAGTTTTGAAAAGTACAATTAGAGAATTTCTAACTGTTATATTGAACTTTTTTCAGAAACTGATGATTACAAGACACTGAATGAATCCTAGAACTTTTAAAATCTAGCTTTAGCAATTCCAATTATAGAGTATTTTGTTTACATCATCATAGAAATATTTGAGTTACCTTATGATTTCTCAATATTTAAGCATATTTCAGTGGAACACTATTCCGGTATGTCCATGTTAGCATCATTGAAATGATTAGCCAAAACAAAACCTAATCTTCAATATGTATTTTATAAAATAATGAATGTGTTTTCAATGATAAATGTAAACAGTCTATCTAATCTTTTCTGGAATATTTTGTAACTCTTCTTCACTCAATGTCTTATATTGTTTTTAACCACATATAATTTACAATTGTATAAAAGTGATAATATGTAAGTGTACATTATTCACACAAGTTTAAATTTATTATTTCTATAACATTTTATTGACAAACCATTTCACATTTATCCAGTTATTTTCATAAAATTTTATTCTTATTTACATGTATTTTGAGATTTACTTTGAAATAACTGTCAGATTATACTGTTTTCTTAATTTTCTGCAAATAAAGTAATTCACTCATCAAATTAATATGACATCCATGAGTTTGTCTCATGTAAACAAGTTAATCCTCATTATTCTGAAATTATCCATTACAGTGTTATGGAATTGCTAACTGGTAGTCAAACTTTTATCAATTTTTTAGTTATCAGCTATTTATTCTAAATAAAAATGGAACTATAATTTTAATTTTTTCTAAATTATTTTTTGCCCCACTATGAATTTATTTTTTTTAATTCTTCCTCTTTCTTCCTTCCTTCCTTCCTTTCTTTCTGTCTGTCTGTCTCTTTGTCTGTCTTTCTTTTGAGTTTTTTGTATCTAGAGTGGTTAGTAACACTGAGACAAACAGTGACTATCAATGGGTTTACAACTATGTCTGATGAAGTCATAGAAAGCATCATAAATTGAAGATGTGGTACATTGTTTAAAGGATGATAGGCCTGTTTGTTTCTGCTTAGTTTCTTTCTTTCATCTTTTTTTTTACATTTTTATTGTATATTCTCTGCATTGCATTCAGATGTTATCCACTTCCCCCAAATCCATTGCCTTTCCTCTTCCTGTTGCCTCCATGAAGGTGCTCCCTCTCTCAACATATATTGTCCCTTTATTACCTTCCTTGCATGTTTTGTTCTCCCATTTAAAGAATGAGGCATCCAACTTCAGGCCTTCCTTCTCTTTGAGCTTCATAATTTGTGTGAATTATTTCTTGGGTACTCAAGCTTATTGAATTAGTATATGCTTATAAGTCAGTATACCATGAGTGTTCTTTTGTGACTCGGTTACCTCATGCAAGATGTTAGCTTCAAATTACATTAATTTCCCTAGAAATTTCATGAACTCATTGTTTTTAATAGCTTAGTAGTACTCTACTGTGTGTATCTAGAACAATTTCTGTATCTATTCTTATGTTTAAGGACATCTGGGTTCTTTCCAGATTCTGGATATTATATATAAGGCTGCTATAAAAGTCGTAGAACATCTGTCCTTGTTAGATGTTATAGTTTCTTCAGCATATATGCCCAGGAATGGGATAGCTGGGTCCTCAGGAATTGCTATGTCTAATTTTCTGATTTCCAGAGTGATTCTACCAGTTTATAATCCCACAAACAATGGAGGACTGTTCCTCTTTCTCAAAATCCTTGCCAGCATCTGCTATCATCTGAGTTTTTTTTTTTTTTTTTTTTTTTTTTTTTTTTTTAGCCATTCTGACTGATATCAGGTGGAATCTTAAGGTGGTTTTAATTTTCATTTCCCTGATTACTAAGGATGTTGAACATTTCTTTAGGTGTTTTTCAGATATTCAATATTCCTCAGTTGAAAATTCTTTGTTTAGCTTTGTACCCTATTTTAATGTGGTTATTTGATTTTCTAGGCTTTAACTTTTAAAGTTCTTTGTATATAAGATATTAGCCTTCCATTAGATGTACAATTGGAAGAAAAATTCCTTTCCCAATCTGTTGGCCGCCATTTTGTTCTTTTGATAGTGTCATTTAACTTACAGAAATTTTGCAATTTCATGAGGTCCCTTTGCAGATACTTGATCTTAGAGCATAAGCCATTGGTATTTTTTTTCAGGACAATTTCCTCTCTGACTTTGTGTTTTAAGCTCTTCCCCCACTTTCTGTTCAGTGTACCTGGTTTTATGTGGAGGTTTTTGACCCACTGGGACTTGAGCTTTGTACAAGGAGATAGAAAAAGGATCAATTTGCATTCTTCTGCATGCTGACTGCCAGTTGAACCAGCACCATTTGTATAAAAGGCTGTCTTTTTTCATGAAATGTTGTTAGGTACTTTGTCAAAGATCAAGTGAATGTAAGTGTGTGGGTTTATTTCTGGGGTTTGATTCTATTCCATTGATCTACCTTCCTGTCTATATACCAATACCATGCAGTTTTTAGCAAAATTGACCTGTAATACAGCTTGAGTTCAGGTATGGTGACTCTACCATACATTTTTTATTGTTGAGAATAGTTTTTGCTATCCTGGGTTTTCTTTTTTCCAAATGGAATTTTCAAATAGATTTTTATTTAACACTATGAAGAATTGAGTTTAAATTTTGATGGAGATTGCATTGAATCTGTAGACTACCTTAGTCAAAATGGAAATTTTTACTGTGTTGATCATTACAATCTATGAGCATGGGAGATCTTTTCACTTTCTGAGGTCTTCCTGAATTTCCTTCTGCAGAGACTTGAAGTTGTCATACAGATCTTCCACTTGCTCGGTTAGAGTCTCCCCAAGGTATATTATATCTTTTGTGATGTCTGTGAAGGTTGTCAATTCTCTGTATTTTTTCCCCAGCCCGTTTATCTTTTGGCTAAAGGAAGGCTTGTTTGCATTAATTTTATATCCAACCAATTTGAGGAAGGTGTAAAAGTTGTGTGGTAAAATTTTTGGGGTCATTTAAGCATACTATCATATCATCTTCAAATAATGATATTTTTACCTTTTCCTTACCAATTTGTATCCCTTTGACATCTTTTTGCTCTCTATTTGCTCTGGCTAGTATTTCCAGTACAATAGGGGATATGTAGGGGGAGATTAGGCAGTTTTGTCTAGTCCCTGATTGTAGTGGGATTGTTTTAAGTTTCTCACCATTTAGTTTGATGCTGGCTACTGGATTGTTGTATATTGCTTTTTATATGTCTCAATATGATCCTTGAATTCCTGACTTTTTTCAAGACTTTTAATATGAAGGAGTGTTGACAAATGCTTTCGCTTCATCTAATGAAATAGTCATGTGCCCCCCCCCCTGAGTTTGTTTATAGAGTGGAATACTTTCATGGATTTCTGTACACTGAACTATCCTGGCATCTCTGAAATGAAGCCTACTTAATCATGGTGAATGATTGATTTAGTGTGTTTTTGGATTCATTTGGCACAAATTTTATTAAGTATATTTGCATCAATATTAATGAAGGAAATTGTTCTAAACTTCTCTTTCTTTGTAGGGTCTTTTTTGTGGTTTAGGAAAGTGTATAATTTTGGCTTCAAATAATGAGTTTGGTGGTGTTCCCTCTGTTTCTATTTTGTGGAATAGTTTGGAGAGTATTGTTATTAGGTCTTCTACGATGGTCTGATACAATTCTGCATTAAAATAATCAGGCTCTGGGCTATTTTTCCTTGGAAGGCTTTGGATGACTGCTTCTATCACTTTAGGGGTTATCGGGCTATTAAGATGTTTTATCTGATCCTGATTTATCTTTGGTACCTGGTATCTGTCTAGAAAATTGTCCATTTTCTCCATAATTTTTTGATTATAAGCTTTTTTAGTAGAATTTGCTAAGTTCTTGAATTTCCTTAGTTTCTCTTGTTATGTCTCCTGTTTCCTTTCTGATTTTTTTTTTTTTAATTTGGATAATCACTTTGTGCCCTATAGTTAGTCTGGCTAAGGGCTTATCAGTCTTGCTTTTTTCCTCAAAGAACCATCACATGGTTTGTTGATTCTTTGTATAGTTCTTTTTGTTTCAATTTTGTTGATTTCAGCTCAGAGTTTGATCATTTCCTGGCCTCTACTCTCCTTGGGATTATCTGCTTCTTTTGTTCTAGTGCTTTCATATGTGCTATCAAGCTGTTGGTGTATGCTCTCTCCAGTTCCTTTGTGGAAGTGCTCAGAGCAGTGAGTTTTCTTCTTAGCACTGCTTTCATTGTATCCCATAAGTTTGGGTATGTTGTACTGTCATTTTGTTAAATTCTGAAAGTCTTATCTATTTCTTTATTTCTTCCTTGATCAAGTTATCATTGTGTAGACCATTGTTTAGCATTTATGTGTATGTGGGCATTTTGATGTTTTTGTTGTTATTGAAAAACAACCTTCATCATTGGTGATCCACTAGAATGTGTGGGGTTATTTCTGTCTTCTTATATCTATTGAGACCTGTTTTGTGACCAGCTATATAGTCAATTTTTGTGAAGGTTCAGTGAGATGCTAAGAAGCAGCACACACACACACTCACACATACACATACACATACACACACACACCACACACACACACACACAGAGAGAGAGAGAGAGAGAGAGAGAGAGAGAGAGAGAGAGAGAGACACCATCACAATCTCTCATTAATAATTTCTCTCAATATCCATGAACTTAATTCCCAAATAAAAAGACAGGGTCTAACAGAAAGGGTGAGAAAACAAGATCTATCTCTCTGCTGCATAGAAGAAACATACTTCAGTTGTAAAGATAGGTGTTAACTCAGAGAAAACAGCTGGAAAAATTTTCCAAGTAAACTGTCCCAAACAGCAAGGTGTAGTAACCATTATTATATCAAATAAAATAGACATTCAACCAAAATTAATCAAAAGAGACAGAACAGCACATTCATATTCATCAAAGAAAAAATCTACCAAGATGATACCTTAATTTTGAACATCTATTACCCAAACATAAGGGCACCCACATTTGTTAAAAATGCCAAAAATAGAATCCCACATACTAATAGTAGAGGAGAGTTCAACATTTCATGTTCACCATTTGAAAGGACAACCAGACAAAACTAAACATAGAAATAATGAAACTAATCTACGTTGTTAATCAAATGGACCTAACAAACATCTCTGGAATATTTTACCCAAACAGTAAAGAATATTCGTTTTTTAGTTATCTCATGGATATTTCTCTAAAATTGACCAAGTACGTGGTCACAATGCAAGCCTTAACAGATAATGGAAATTATGTTTTGTATCTTATCAGACCAGAATGGAATAAGCCTAGATTTTCAAAACAATAAAACACTATTACATGTAAATACTCATAGAAAATGAAGACCCCTCTACTCAATAAGAGTGAAGAAACAACATACCCAAATTTATGGACCATGAGGAAAGCAGTGCTCAAAGAAAAGTTCATAGCACTAAGTGCTGTCATGAAGAAAGTGGAAAGTATCCATACCAGAAATTCAAAAGTATACCTGAAAGATTTAGAAAAAGAAAAAAAAAAAAAAAATGAAAGAAAGGAAGAAGAAGAAGAAGAAGAAGAAGAAGAAGAAGAAGAAGAAGAAGAAGAAGAAGAAGAAGAAGAAGAAGAAGAAGAAGAAGAAGAAGAATCAAGCACAGCAATGAGAAGCAAATGGTAATAAATAATCAGAAAAAAAGAAAAGAATACAAAGACTGTAAGGGTCCCTGGTTCTAAGAAGAATTACTCTGGGACTCAAATAGCATGTAACACAAAGGGTACTTCACTTGGCAGAAATCCAGTATGCTGAGGTCTCTCATTACCAGAACAGAGAGATGTTCAAGTGAACTTGGAAGCCTTACTTAAAGTGCACTAGGGTATTATGGGGTAAGTGACCTCTGTGTTAATCTGTTAGGTGTATCTTTACATCCATTCCATACTGATACCTGTAAACCTTAGGGGGAGGTCTGGAAACTGCTGCTTACCCATTGTCCTTGCCTCAGGCCAGGTGGCAGGGAAGCTTCTGAGACCTGGACTTGCCTGGAATTGCCCGGTTTTTAGAAGCACAGGCTTAGGCCTAATATTCTTAACTGCCATTTTGAAATATGTCATGGAATCAGCATAGCTTTCTCAGAATCAATGAAATTAAGTGCTAGTTCTTTGAGAAGATAAAAAAGATGTACAAACTCTTGCCAAACTAAGCATGAGAGAGAAATACAATATCAAAATAAGCAAAATAAATAATGAAAATAAAAGGCATAACAACTGATACTGAGGAAATTCAAAGTATTGTTAGGTCTCACTTCAAATGCCCATGTGCATAAAAAATGGAAAATGTTAACAAAGTGAACAATATTCTAGACATACTACTTACAGAAGTTCAATCACAACCAGGTAAACTAAACAGTTCTATAAACCTTAAAGAAATAGAAGCAGTCATTAAAAGACTTCCAACAAAAAAGTTCAGGGCCAGATGATGCTAGAGCAGAATTCTACCAGATTTTGAAAGAGTTACCAATACTCCTCAAATTATTTCACAAAGTAAAAGCAAAAGGCACACTGTTAAAATCATTCTATGAGGCCACAGTAACTCTGTTATCTAAACCATATAAAGACTCAACAAAAAGAGGAAATTTCAGACAGATTTTTCTTATGAACATTGATGAAAAAATACTCAAATGAATACTCACAAAATGAATCCAGCATCACATCAAAGATATCATCCATGAAGCTCACATAGACATCATCCAAGGAATTTAGGGATAGCTCAATATATGTACATCTATTAATATAATCACCATAAAAACAGACTAGAAAAAGAAAATAATATAATTGTCTCATTATACACAAAAATACCTTTGATATAAATCTGACATATCTTCATAGTAAAAGTATTAGGGAAATCACAGATACATAGCATATACATAAGCATAATCAAACAATATTCAGCAAGCCAATAGCCAACTTCAAATTAAATTGAGAAAAACAAAAAGCAATATCTCTAAAATCTGAGAAAAGATAAGGATGCTTACTCTCTATCTTTTCAAAATAGTGTTTAAAGTTCTGGTCAAGAGATAAGACAATTAAAAGAGAACAAGAAGATAGAAATTGGAATGGAAGAAGTTAACATACAGATATTCATAGATGATGATAGCATACATGAGCAACTGGCAAACTTCTACCAGAGAACACTTTCAGTAATTAAAAATAAAAATAATATTTATTAATAAATTATAATTTAACTATTTTAAAGTGGTAAATGTAATTCTGTTATATAGAAAAATAAACAAAAATAATTATTTCATATTTTAAAGTGTAGAAATATAAAATATTTAAATATTTAAATAATACTACTTTAAATTTGTTAGAATTAAAAAATATTATGTAAAATTAGAAAAGTTCAAATAATTCATTACCCATTCAAATAATCCTTTGGCAAACAATAATTCCACTGATTATATATATATATATATATATATATATATATAATTCATGTATTATTAATATCCATGTCTACTTAATGAATTTCAAGTTATCATAATCTAATATTTAAAATTATGATGTATCAGTAAACATTTTTTTCTTTTATTGGATATTTTATATGCATTTCAGTTGTTATCCAATTTTCAGTTTTCCCTCCAGAAACCCCCATTCTATTTCCAAGCCCCATGAGGGTACCTACTGCCCAACAACCCACTCCTTTCTACCTCCTTTTCCTGGCATTCCCCTACACAGGAATGTGAAGCATTGAAAGGACCAAAGAAAGGCCTGTCCTCCCATTCATACAGACAAGGCTGGCTATCCTCTGTTGAGTACACTGCTGTAGCCACAGGTCCCTTGATGTGTACTTTCTGAGGGGTGGTTTCATCCCTAGTAGCTCCGAGGGGTCTGGCTAGTTGATATTTTTGTTCTTCTGGGATTGCAAACCCTTTTGTCTTCTCTAGTCCTTTCTCTAACTCGTCCATAGGAGACAACTTTGTAAGTCCAATGGTTGAATGCAAGCAACCACTTCTGTATTTGTCAGGCTATGGCAGATCCTCTCAAGAGACAACTATATTAGGATCCTGCCAGCAAGCACTTCATTTCATCAGCAATAGTGACTTTGTTTGGTGGTTTGGTAGCTGAATATGGAATGGATCCCTGGTGGAGGAGCAGTCTCCGGATGGCCTTTCAGGCAGTCTCTGCTCCACTATTTGTGACTATATCCTCAAAATTTTTAAAGATTTTTGCATCTTCTGAGATCTTCTTAAATTCCTTTCTTCTGATACATGAAGTTCTTGTCATACAATTTTCTTAGTTAGAAATTTTATATTAATTTTAACTATTTTAAAGGACGTAGTTTCCCAATTTTTTTCTTAGCCTGCTTATTCTTTGGGTGGAGGAGGGCTACTGATTTGTGATTTAATTTCATAACCAGCCACTTTCTGAGGTTACTTATCATCTGAAGTAGTTATCTGGTAAAAATTTGGGGGCCACTCTCATATCACCTGCAAATAGTTATATTTTGACATTTTTTTCCAATTTTATCCTTTTTTCATGCATTTTTTGTCTAATTGTTCTGTCTAAGCCTTCTAATACTGCATTAAATAGGTAGGGAGAGAGTGGGAAGCCTTGTCTAGTCCCTGATTTTAGAGGGATTGCTTCAATTTTTTTCTCCATTTATTTTGTTGTTGACTGCCTGTTTGCTGTATAGTGCTTTTAATATGTTTATATATATAGGCTTTGAGTTTTTAATTTCCCAAGAGTTTTTCCATGAAGGGATGTTGAGTTTTGTCAGATGTTTCTCAGCATCTAATGAGATGGCCATGTGGTCATTTTCTCTGAGTTGGTTTATATAGTGGATCACATAGATGGATTTCTGTATATTGAAAAATCCCTGCAACCCTAGGATGAAGTCTAATTGAACATGATGGATGATGATTTGGATGTCATCTTGGATTCGGTTTGGGAAAATTTTATTTAGTACTTTTCCATAGATATTCATACGAGAAATTGGTATGAAATTCTCATACTTTGTTGGTTCTTATTGTGGTTTAGATATATGTGTAATTGTGGCTTAATAGAATGAATTGGGTTGTGTTCCCTCTGAATATATTTTGGGAAATAGTTTGAAGACTATTGGTATTAGTTCTTCTTTGAAAGTCTGAGAGAAATCTGAACTAAACACTTCTGGTCCTGTGCAGTTTTGTTCTTGTTATTGTTGTTTGTTTGTTTGTTTTTGTTCTTTTTTTTTTGACTGGAAGACTTTAAATGCCTTCTTATATTGCTTTAGAGTTTATGGGACTGTTTAGATTGTTTATCTGATCCTGATTTAACTTTGGAACTTACTATATGTCTTGAAAATTGGGGATTTCATCCAGATTTTCCAATTTTGATGAATATAGGCTTTTTTAGTAGAGCTTATGATTTTTAGAATTTCCCTAATTTCTGTTTTATTGTTCCTTTTCATTTATGATTATTGTCCCTGTGCCCACTGGTTTGTCTGGCTAAGGATTTATATATCTTGTTGATTTTCTCAAAGAACCAGTTCCTGGTTTTCTTGATTATTTATATGGTCTTTTTTGTTCCTACTTGGTTGATTTCCGTCCTGTGTTTTATTATTTTTTACTCCTCCTGGAGGTATTTGCTTTTTTTTTTCTTTTCTAAATCTTTAAGGTTTGCTGTCTAGCTGCTAGAGTATGCTTTCTGCAGTTACTTTGTAGGGGTACTCAGAGCTATGAGATTTCCTCTTAACACTGATTTCACTGTTTCCTATAAATGGAGGTACATTATGCCTTTACTTTTATTAAATTCTAAAATATCTTTAATTTCTGTCTTTACTTCTTCCTTTACAGAGTTATTATTGAGTAGAATGTTGTTCAGCTTCAAGTATATGGGGACTTCTTTTTTGTTGTTGTTGGTATTGAAAATCAGCCTTAGTCTGTGTTGATCTGATAGAGTGCATGGATTATTTCTATTTTGTTTTCTTATCTTTTGAGGCCTGATTTGTTATAAATTATACAGTCAGTTTTTGGAGAAGTTATCATAAGGTGCTGGGAAAAATGTATATTATTTTCTTTTAGGATAAAATGTTCTGTAGATATCTGTTAAATCCATTTTGTTCATAACTTCTTTTAGTTTTGTCATGTGTCTCTGTTTAGTTTCTATTTCAAATGATCTTTTTTCCATTTGGGTGTGTTTGTGTATCCAGGGTTTACTCTGGTTGGAAAACTGGGTGCTGATGATGCCAAGTGGCCTTAATTTCTATTGTTTAGATTCTTGCACTTTCCTTCCTCCCATCAACTTGTTTTCTTTGGTGTTAGCTGGTCTTGCTGTCTATGACAAAGGATTGGCCTTCCTGTAAGACTGTGTCTCATCAATACTAGGATACCATCTCTCCTCTAGCAGGATATAGGTGCAGAGACCTGTGACTCAGGGTCAGCTCTGGGCAAAGACAGAAACTGGAAGTATCCTATCCCAAATTGTTATTTGGTTCTTGTGTTCTGAGGTCTCTAGTCAGGTAACTTAGAGCACAAGTTGTGCTCTTATCTGTGCTCTCTGGTGTGTGAGCATTACTGGGAATCCCTAGCTCTCTCCAGGCAGGGTTTGTGTATGGAGAGCTTGGTACAGCGTCAGCTCCAGGTGCAGACATAATCCTGAATTCTCAGTAAACTTCTAAGTTAGTTTCTGTGAAAGCTAGTAAGAAAGTTTTTTTTGTTGTTGTTGTTTGTTTTAATGGTGAAGTTGATGTGACTTAAGAAATCTTGGAACTATAATTTTGATTTTCATACATTAAGTAAAATTTGGGAAATCAAAGTAATGAAACAATTTTTCATTAAATGTTGCTCTCCTAAATGTTTTAAATACTAAAAGGGAAAGAAACATATTGAAAACCCATGTAGGAGATCAAGAAAGATACAGGGAACACAATGGCAGATAAAAGCAATGCTTGTATTCACAAGACAAAGATGTTAAAGCAATGAACTAGTTCCTCACTCTTTAATGGTTTATACATGTATGTCACAAATGTAAATTTATAAAAAAAACTTATCCTATTTTAGGCACAGATAAGCTTATACAAAATGTAATACAAGGTTATGCAAGCTTTAGAATATCTAATCAATCTTGAAAGAGAATAAGGAAAGTAGAATCAGTTTTCCCAATGTCGACAATACTGCAATCAAGATAGTAGCACAGTAAATGACAGGATGAATATGTATAAAACATGAAATACAGCTGAATAAAAAACACAAAAATTTACTCATACAAGGTTACTTAAACTTCATTTTACAGTGCTAAAGATATTCTCTAGAGAAAGAAGGATATTAACAAATACATCTTTAACAACAGACTATCTACAAGGAAAAAGAAGATTAAATTGAATTATATACATTAAGTAAATATTTACAGAAATTAATGATGTACACTGTTATAACTCTACATAGAAAAGAACAAAGATAAGTATACATGATATGTTAATTTTTAAATAAATGATTCAAGAAGAGATGAATGCTTTGGTCCCAAAACCCCAGGTCTAAAAATTAGGTTCTAAACTTCCTAAGCAGAAAATAAAGATTTTCATCCTGAGAAAAGTACATTTGTATACTATCATTTTTAAATACCAAATTTAAACTATGGGTTTTAAATACCAAATGTCATAAATTTAAGTCATTCAGGAAATAAAGTACTATTTGAAAGTAGAACTTTTGAAAGGCAAGGCTTCATGCAAAAATGCAGGTCAGTGAGTGAATGTTATAAAAAGGAATTTGGAATTCCAATTTCTTATTCTATCATTTTTACTTCACAGATTCAACAATGTGAACAATTTTGTTCAACTACATGTCAAAAGACAGCAGTGGCATCTAACCGTATACTTTTGAGTTCTTAAATATTAATTCACAATTAATTATGCAAAATTTAAAGTTATTTTGGGAAGGGTCCAATGAACAGGTATTCTTACTGCAAACCTATAGCTTGAATGATATTCCTGGGATTCAAGTGGAGGAGAGAAAGAACTATTTTCTTTAAAATATAACCTGATTGCATCCATAGATGGTATATACTCCACATACATTCACAGAAAGAAAGGAAGAAAGAAAGAAGGAAAGAAACAAAACAGGAAAGACAAACAATACTAAAGACTTTATGTATGTTTATCTTAGTTGCTTTTTTATAGCAAAGACAAGTTAACACACACACACACACACAAACACACACACTCACACAATTTCTTATGATTGCATGAGAAGCTTCTGCAAATGGGTTGTTAGAAGAGTTTGTAAAACTTGAAGAAGTGATCTTCAGAAGAGTAATAATACCATAAGCAGCCATTAAGGGAAATTTGTTGTAAGGTCTAAGGAGTTGTAAATATGGAAAAAATGTTGAGAATAAAGGCTAGCTAGAATCATAAGCTCTTGGATAAAAATGAGGTTTCTATTGCAGTTTGGCTCCAGGATATTGTTGTTATATTATGGTAATGAACAAGTATATGATTTTTGTTTTATGCCATGAGAATTTTTTAGAGGATGATTTTAAAGGTCAGGTTTACATTAATCTGTAGAATAAAATTTAAAGCAGCAAAATATTCAGAGAGTAACATTTAGTGATTATACTCAGGTTTATAGTTAGGATTGGGACCACTAAGCATTACAGAACATTTTAATATTTTTTCAGTTGGCAATAAATATGTGTACACTTTAGTAAAGGAGTTAGCCATTACTAACGGTAATAACACCATTCAATAGAGGCCACATAGTTTGTACTTTGGCCACGAAGCATTATCTTGGAGAAACTAAGGAATCAGGAAACAGAAAGATGAATAAATAGAAATATATGTCAAAGATTCACTTTGAGAAGAGATATCTCAGATAAATTGTTTGCAATAAATTTTCAAGAAAATGTATGTTGAGTGAATTTGACCAAGTTCAAATTGCAAGACATTCAGGGACTATTGCAGTTACTGTTTGCATGAACCTCAGTGATATATCTCATGTCACAGAATATTTTTACATTACCCTGCAACAATGGTTTTGCACACATGTAGTATTCAAGTGTTAGGACATTATGAATATTTCCACAGACATTTTAGAAGAAAGCAGACATGTTAAGGTAGTAGAAGATAAATTCTGATTTTCTACTCTCTTCACCTGGTATGAAAACATATAAATTTAAGACACACTTAACAATATTTTAGAATACTTTATGATATTGAACTTGGGAGTGAAACTTTGCATTGTCATTTCTGGCATGAGCAACAAAATAAACAATAAAAAATGAATGCCATCTGAAGTTGAAAGTTATTGGAATTAATTAATACTACCAAAAGTGTAAAAATTGAACTCCTACAATAAATATATTTGAAAATTGTTGGTATGATATAAGGTAATTATACTGTATAAACAGTAACAAAAAACAAAGACAAACAACCAAATTAAATTAAGAAACAACAAAAGACCTTAATAAATATCTTTCTGCCATAAATTATTCTCATTGTAAGTAAATACAGAAATAGTTCAGGATGATTAGTCATGGGTAAATTGGTTGGATATCTCCATCACTCAAGGGGAGGCATGCCATTCTGTGCTGTGGGCACCCTTTGCAAACTTTTAAATCTTCAAGGTAGAAAAGTGGCCAAGTCCCAGCTTGAGGAGCTCCAGCAGGCAGGCACCTCCCCCAGACCTCCCTAATTATCATAAAAGGTGTCATTGCCTGCAAATTTCACAAAATCAGCTCCAGGTCCTCAAATGAAACCTCTGTAGAATATGCACAAACCCCACCAATCCCTGAACAGGAAACTCACTAATCCCTAAGGTCCCCCAAGCTCCGGACTTGAAATGCCATCAAGACTCACCCTAGAAATATTTTACCCTGTTCCCCAAGATCCACTATTTAAGCACTGCTATTTGTACAATATTCTTTTCTAGACCAGGAAGTCACTCCTGGACATGTCCCACATCTCTTTGGACTATAAATCTCTCATAAAAATATGGTGTCTGCTGTAGATTGTCCTGCAGCCATTCATAATTTGATGATAATTCTACTTTTCCAGGTGATCAGCTGTCTCTATAAATTGGCTGGTTTTAGAACCTTTGTTTTGTGCTTCTCATGTTACATATAATATTACTCATTAGGGATTTTTCTGACATGGTTGAAGACTGGTAGTCTCAAGGAAACCCAGCTATTTAAAAATTGAGAAAGTTAATATAGATCTAAAAAGGTGTTTTTCAGATGACATTCAATCTAAAACCAAGATATAATTCAGGTGTAAAATTAGTCTTTTAAGATAGATGACAAAGTGCTTTATTTAATACATGAAATTGATAGGCTGGGTGTTAAGGTTGTCTTATACTTCATACATTATACAATGGTAATAGTTGTACTCATTTTATGTTTGGTGGAAAAGAACCTTTTAACTGGACAAAAACGGGGAAACACATTTTTGTTTGTCCTGCAGCCATTTTTTATGTTAATTCCACTTCCGGGAGAAGGAGAAGGGCTGCCTAGTCACATGTTCAGGTGACTTCATCAGAACCTGCCCATTTAAATTAGTAAAGGCGAGAGCCAGTGATTGGGCAGGGGAAGGGAGGTGGAAACAAAAGGGGAGAATGAGGGAGGACAGAGGAGGACCAAGGAGAGGACCAAGATGGAGATTGACAAGGTTGAATTGGATCCAGGTGGACTTTATAGGTTTTATGTAGCTATAAACATTTTAAGGATTTTTTATTTGTTTTATCTCATATAGAAGGAAAGTTTGTATTTATGTCCATTTGATGCAATCTTATTGTGTGGAGGGTTTGTGGATTGAGAGTTTGATATATAAAACTGTATGAAAAGCAGTTGTTGGTTGGCCTTAGAGTCATGTTTGTTCTGGGCAGGGTGGTAATTCCACTGGGGACAAGGCAGTAGGACAGGCATAGTAAACTACCAGGAAAGCAAGCCATATGGAGAGAACGTCTTTCGGACCGATCAAGTGACAAAGTCTGTGTGCCCGGCTCCATGCAACAAGTGGCACCTGTGGAGACTGCAGGGCCGATAAAGAGATAAGCAATTCCATTTTAAAGATTTATTGCAACAACCTACTGTGACTCTTTCATTGGAAGAAGACAAGAAGAAATGAAGGTAAGAAGGGAAGAAACCAAGAGAAAGTGTAGGGCTGAGACTCCTGAACATCTTAACTCAGCTGTGGATAACCTCTTCTGGGAGCTGCACTGCCTCTGCTGAAGATGCTTCCTGTCAGACTTATGTGGTTCCTGGGCCTCCATGTCTCAGAATCCCCTTCCATCAGAATAAAATTTCTCCCTAGAAATGTGTAATTCCTGGACTTCTGGGTCCCAGGACACCTTTCCATCTGAGTAGAGAGGACCTAAGAAACACAGGAAAAAATATCATACTGAAACATGAAGCCAGCCCCTACTTTTACAACCCCCATGCCTTTGAAACCCTTCCTTTCAATTCTTTGATCATTTTTATACTTGCATACAGTGTAGTTTTCTTATACCCATTCCCCAATTCCTTCAAGATCAATACCTACTACCCTACCCATAAATTTATATGTATTTTGTCTTTTAATGATGTATACAGGAAACCAATTTGTGTTACTCACATATTCTTGTATGAAGACATGCTATACAGTACCGTGAATCGACAAGGACCCATATCCTTAAAGAGAGTAATTCTCCCTCTTTCAGAAGCCATAATCTGTTAGTAGCTTGTCAGATAAGAGGTGGGTGTTTGAGAGCCTTTTACTCTTTCATATCAGATTTTTGACTGGTTTGATATCGTGGATATATTTTATGTATAGAAAAGACATTTTCAAACTAATTGTGACAGATGTCTGGTTCTTACAGTCTTCCCTGATCCTCTTCTGCAATGATACCAGAACATTGAGAGAGGGATCTGACACAGATGCGACAAGTAAGAATGAATACACCACAAACACTTATCTCCTGTACTTTGTCTAGTTTTGATTCTCTGTGTGAAGCATGTCCACTATAATAATGAAATCTGTTAAGGAGTTGCAGGTGCAAAGAAATTGAAAATAGTTTTAAGCAATTTAGAAAAAATAAAGTTTGCATTCAATCACAGAAGACACATTGGACATTGATTTAGAATTTTTGCTGTATTGGTTAAAATATATGTACTATTGAGATTAAAATAAAGTTTAGAGAACATAGGGTTTGAATTCTCAGTTTGAGTATGTATATGTAAGGGCCCTACACATCATGATAAATTAGAAAATGTGTTTTTTGTGTGATTATGTTGTGAAATTTTATAACCCTTTTACTAGTGGCATGTAAAAAACTTAAGTCATAAAGATTGTTGATGCAAAATAGTGAGCTTTGCCTCTGTATTGTTCTCAACATTTATATTTGATGATGTGATCTTTGTGTTAAATACACACACACACACAAACACACACACAAACACACACACACACACACATTTACCTAAGATTTTCCTATCAAAAACTGAGCTGTTATCAATAAAATACTGTTGAATATTCAGAAATGTGGAATAATCCTCTATTCCTTGTAAACATAGACTAATTTAGCAAATTTATTGAGGTAACTTAATGTAAAGAGTCTATTAATAGATACTAATTAAGAATCTATACTTTAGAAACACAGCATATAGATATAAGCTCTACCTCTTCCACATGTTGCATACTCTATAAATTCATAGAAAATGAATGCTTGATAATAGTCCAACTGAAACCTCTATCACTGGGTCTCTTAAGTGAATGTAAAGTGTAGAAAATTTATACAGTATGTCTGGCACATGGCCAAAAGGAAGATGCTGTTTAAATATTTTCAGCAGGGTAGCTGTCTGTGAGAAGTTTGTCTGCCTATAAAACCATAGCACAAACTACTTCATTATATCAATAGCATTAAAGGTGACTGATATCAGCATCTTGTCATTGATTATAACAAAGCAGAAAAAGCCTCAATGATCCTCAGAAATTTCATCTACTGCAGAGCTCCTCAATATATATCTTCTGATTTGATGTTACCAATAAGTATGATGGAGGGGTGCTTGAAAGATCTGAATTAATGATTTTTCTACTTATCTGTACACTTTTTTCTTTATACATATATATTTTATTGTCAAAATTTCATCTCACTATTGACTTTTCAGAAAAAACAAATCAGCTAGGACACTATTTGTTGTATTGTAATTTAAAAATTGCATAATTTCTCAATGTTTGGTATACCCCAATACAAAGTAAAACCATCACTTTTATCAATAATAATCATTTTATAAATAAATAAAATAGTATGGAAAAATCATCAAATTTACAAATACATACATTCCTTATGTGCACAAAATACGCCATCATCCTGAAAAATTCAGTTTATTAAATTATTAAATATAATTTGCCCTTATAAAAATATAGTAATGAAAAGGAAGTAAAATTATTAAACACAATTATTTATTAGATTGCTGTACTGGCTGGTTTTGTGTCAACTTGACACAAGCTGGAGTTAATCACAGAGAAAGGAAATGCCTCAGTTGGGAAAATGTCTCCATGAAATCCATCTGTAAGGCATTTTTCAACTAGTGATCAAGGGAGAGGGCCCAGTCTATTGTGGGTGGTGCCATACCCTGGCTGGTAGAGCTGGGTCCTATGAGAGAGCAAGCTGAGCAAGCCATGGGAAGCAGGCCAGTAAGTAATATCCCCCATGGCCTCTGCATCAGCTCCTTCTTCTTGACCTGCTTGAGTTCCAGTCCTGACTTCCTCTGGTGATGAACAGCAATATGGAAGTATAAGCAGAATAAACCCTTTCCTCCCCAACTTACTTTTTGGTCATGGAGAGGAATAGGTTTGTGCAGGAATAGAAACTCTGACTTAAACAATTGCTAATAAGCAAAAGACATTTGTTAAATTACCATTACCAAAACATTTATGCTTATAACATTTAATTAATATCCTGCTTATATACACATTGATATATTTTTTAAAACAATTTTTATTTTTTGTTTTTATGTTTGACTCTTTTCCTGTAATATACATGTGTTCTCTTGTGGAACATTTCATTACATCCTATAAGCAACATATAATATTTCTATGAAAGTAGACACTTTATAAAAAGTAATGGATATTTTCTAAAAAAAATGCTTTTGCTTCCCATTTTATAAACTATGTGAAACAATCCTCAACTGGAAAGAAAAGCATTCTGCAGTGGAAAAAAGTTCAGAAAACACTTCATTCTATGTGTTTCATTTTGCAGTTTCTTGAATTAGAATATTTTTATCTGTGAAGTTGTCCCACAACAGAATATTTTTCTACCTTTGTTTGTATTAACATTATGCAAAAATTATTATTTAGTCTAGGGCAGTAACATACTATAGGTAACTTCTCTACTTCTGAAGGAGCAAGTGAAAGTTGACTGTAGAATCTTTGATCCTCTTCCTTTTGGAGGCAATGACAGAATATAAAGTTTGGAAATGTCCTGTGTTTTTGTTTGTTTGTTTGTTTGTTTGTTTTGTTTTGTTTTTTCTCCATCTATTCTACCTATGACATATAATTACACAAATCTTCTTCTTATTTAATTATTATGGAAAGTTTTGTATATTCATCCTTATCAGTCAAAAAAATACAAGGTAAAAGTACATTGAGATTTCTTGTTCCTACAGTCAAAGTAGCTTAACTAAAAGAAATAAATGAAACAGATACTGCTGTAGATATGGAGAAAGCAGAACACATTACTTGGTGGGAGTGTAAACTTTTAAAATCACTATATAAAAGTTCCACAAAACAATGACTATATGTGCTCCATGATCCTGATATGTATATATATATATATATATATATATATATATATATATATGTATATATATATATATATATATACATATGTGTGTGTGTGTGTGTTATTCTTAGATACATATTCCCAAAATCTGTATCTCACTACAGATAATTACTCATATACTTAATTACTATTCTATTATAAAATCCCAGGAAATTGAGACACTGTTTATATCCATCAATAGGTGAAAAGATAATTAAAGATGAAAATCTGATACACTAGAATATAATATTAAAAACAGGAAATATAGAACATTTGTGCAAATGATGGACTGAGAAACAATCATTCTGAGTATGCTATTCCAGATTCAAAAGGACAAACATAACATCTTTTCTCTTTTCTGTGTTTTGAAACTTCTAATATTTCTGTTCCATCTGAAATACCCATAGATGTCTGGATATTAGAAAATAGCCATGGCAGGGACAGAACATGTCCCGAAAAAAAAAGGAATATTAGATTTAGTATTAAAACTGGTTATATGGGAATGATAGAACATGAATGGATTCATTGAAATAATTGGTGTAAGGCTAGGGTAGAGAATAGAATATGAAGTTATAGCAATTGGTAGACAACATATTTTATAGTCACATTGCAGAATATTATTGAAGTATATAAATACAAATATATATATATATATGTGTGTGTGTGTGTATATATACATATATATATATATATATGATTGTTAAAATGGAGTTATTCTATAGCAAGATGATGGTACAATTATGGGAAGCATAGTTAAGTTAAAAACAAAGCAAACCAAATATTTCAGTAATTTTAGTCACCACTTTTGGGATTTTTGTCCAGTGAAGGTAGATGAATTACTTACTGGCAAATATTACAGGCTATTAACAATGTTCTTGGCAGCATTCTAGAATTTAGTGATATGACCCAGTTATGGGACATGGACTCATTGAACTGCAACTGAACAGGAAGTTCCATCTCTACTGGTTAGCTTTTGTACTGCTATGAGGTACAATGAATGCTAGCTGAGATTAAGAGTAGTCATTTATATTATCCAGATGTTAACTTGGTGAGCTCTGATCACTTCTGGTTTTTAGGGATATGCCCCCTGGTACAATAATGAAACAGCATGGGATAAACAATGAGCCTGATTAGCTTTATTTCTTACTTGACCAGATGAAACTCCTTCCTAGGACCATTGTTACACTATAACCTGGGTAAGATGAATCATAAACCCTAGGGGACTACCTACTATTATTATGTTAAATTAACCTAGTGTTATTCACACTCCTAATATCCACAGATTAATGCATTTCCCAAGCAGATACATTTCTTTTTTCAATATATCCCGACTATCATAGACAATAACTTTTCAAAATGCAGACAATAACAGACTTTGTGGTATCATAAATTCTGAATTAAACATTTATATGATGTCTCTTCCTCTCAAAGCTTAAGAATTGTTGTAGAAGAGAGGGCAAAGAAGAACAGTAGTAGTATGAGCTCAATGTGGTTATGATGACACTCAGAAGAAACATGTAAACTCAATACAAAATACCAGCATATAGTAGGGGAGATAGGCAGGACTGTGCCACCAGACAGAAGAACTGGTAACAATGAGTGAGCACAAATACTGTGAAACTCATCATTGAGTACAGTAGACATGGGGCCAACTCTTCACCAAACTAAATTCTCTGGCAGAGGTATACAAGACATCTCAATGAGAGGACCATGGGAATCAATCACATAGGTAAAATAGATTGAGTCCTTCCTCATAGTAATAGACTCTGACTAGCACATCAAACTGAATCAACGGAATGAATCTACCCCTGGATTCCAACATACTCCTAAATGTTTATATGATCTCTTTCTATATGGAATAATGTACAAAAGTTATTTGGCAGAGAATTGTCCAAGACTGTCTGTTTTATTGAGCTGTAATATGTTGTGTAAGGTTTTTATCTCCCAAAGCATTCATTGCTGGATCTTTAGACCCTCCTGAAAGGTCAGGTTGCTGCCCTTGCTGGCCTTTGTTGTAGCTGCCACTGCCCACCTGCTGTCCATCACTGCTGCTGCTTCCATTGGTATTTGTTCTGCCAAGATAATGGGTGAGACCTGAGGCCTCTGCTTCCTACCCTGCATGATTTTCCCTTGTGAGAGTTGTAACACTTTTGTCATTTCTGGCCAGACCAGCAAACCCTCTGAACCTGCAGTTCTTTGAAGGATACTGAGAGAAGGATATTTATTTTAATTAAAAACTGTGGTACTTAATAGATGAATGGTGATCCAATGGCTTACCACAGATCCAAAAAGATACAGCTTAAACAAGACTTCTTATGTTAAAATAACCAGATATATACTTGGATAATAAACTAAGGGAAATTATATCTTGAGGAGATGGAAAAGGGGGTGAATAAAATAAAAAAAAATATGTTATATGAAATTTTCAAGGAACTAATAAATATAAAAAAGTTAAACTGATAGATTTTGTTTTGAGCATTGTATCAATTAATTACTTTATGCTGAATATAAAAGGAATCTAAAAGCATAAACTAAAAGCAATAAATGAAATTAATAACTGGATGAAGAAGTTTGCTTTATGTATGAAATTTTAAAGTCACCACAGTTAATGTACATTGATGTATTAAGGTCCATGGATTGCTCATAGAATTACACAAGCATGAAACCACTAAGTTTCTACAATGTTTTTGATACAGGAATTCATCATTTATGTAGCAAATATTGGTATATTAGTAAAATATTGTTTGAAATATAAATACATTCAAATTTTATGAAGGCTTCTTTAACATGGACACCTGCTTTTGTACTATTTTAAGAGCTGTGGAGAAGAACTTCATTGAGTGATCAAAATTTGTCTTATCAGTAGTGAGACACACTTTCTTGCTCCTTTAGATGTGTGTGCCCTCCTGTTTGCTATTTCCTCTTAGTTCACCCCAGATAATTATATTCACTTTCCTACCTTTCAGTTTGTAAATGTGACTCTGTGAAGAGGAGAGAATGATGAAAACAAAAGTTTTAAGAGGCTTAAAAATTACTGCTCACACTCTTGAATACTGCCTATGTATTTGGTGGACTTACAGCATCAACAGTGATGGAACATATACATTTCTAACATTGAGAATAGAATTCCCCACTCCCATTATCCTGAGATTGCAAAGGAAATATTTTTTTTTTTGTTTTTCTTTGTTTTTTTAAACCTCTCTCACTTCTTATGGATTAGCAGAGTAATGTGAGTCTCAGATAATTCCTTGGCTTCATCCAAACTAGATAGAAAAAGAAAGAAAGAAAGAAAGAAAGAAAGGAAAAAAGAAAGAAATTAAGGAAGGAAGAAAGGAAGGAAAGAAAGAGAATCTGCCTTTTGAGTATGCAATCTAGAAGGTTTAAATCATGTGTGTTAGAAAATATGTGGGATATAAAATAAGCTGTGTGAGAAGGGCTGGAGATCTGAGATATGATGTAGCCAGTTAACAAATGTAAAGCCACTCTAATAGTGCACTCTTCCCAAAGAGAGTGTAGTTTAGAAAAATTTGGGGCAACTTTCCCAAATGGTATTACAAAGTTTTCATTATACATTTAACTAGGTTAAATACTTGAGAACTCAAACAAACAGGAAATCAGGCTGTGGCATATTACCACAGGAGGCAGTCACATACTACAGTATTTAAAATATTCAATATATCATTTAAAGTCAACATATACAAAAGAAGAAGACATCATTTAAGTGTCCAGTGAGAGACAGTAAATGTTCCAACTGAGATAAAACCAGAGCTGACATTATTTAAAAAAAATATTTTAAAGCAAGTGTAACAATGTCTCCTATGAAGTAATTTTTGTGTCTAGAAACAATGAAAAAAGTACTTTCTCAATAGAAGCAAATCTTTAATATTTACCAAATGAAAACAGAATTTATGAATAATGTCTGCTCCCAGTAAAATGTATCCTCTTCAGCAGGGTTCTGGTGGAGCATGTCTTTAATTTTGGCACTCAGGAAGCAGAGGAAGGCAGATCTCTGAGTTTAAGGGAAGCCTCGTATACAGAGTTAGTTCCAAGACTGCCTGGTCTAAATTAAGCAACCCTGTGCCCCAAACAAAAACAAACAAACAAACCAAAATTATCCTCTTCAAACATACATGGAGAAATTATAAGCATACCACTGATGAACATATCAATTCATCACAGTTATCTAATATTTTATTAGTTGACAATCTATTAGAACACATATGCATTTGATTCAGTAATGCAACTAAAAAAGTCAATAACTAAAAGTACTCATTCTAATTCAGACCTAAACCTCAATTTTGTTTATATATAACTTTTATTTCTGGATTTAGAAAGCCATATGCAAAACTCTGTGCCAGTTTTCTTTATCTTACTGCTATACAACATTATCTAGATTATTGAAGTTTAGAATATTTCATTTCTTTTTGTTACAGAAAACTATTTCATGAAATGAATATGGTGCTAAGTTCTTGTGATATAGTCTGGCTAAGTGACATTTTTCCCTGAAGGGTGCGGAGTCAGAATCATGTCTTCTCTCACTTCTGTGTGAATATTTTTTCTTGCCTATTTCTTATTAATACAATAGCTGAAATACTCAGACTTATGTGACAATACATTTTCCGGCTTAAGAACTAGTTTCTCAATTTTATTTCAAGTAGAATGTACTTGCTAGTACGTAAAACACCAATAAGACAAATTTCATGCAACTTTCTCCTTGTACTTTATTACCATATTCTTCATAATAAATTTTAAATCATCCCTCATTAAAGTTTTAATTGAAATTTTATGATGGAAAATGACATTGGGGTTTCACTGAGGATAATATTGATATATTGCCTTCAAGGAAATTGGGCATAGTACTACCTGAGGACTCAGCTATAACACTGCTGGGTGTATACCTAAAAGATACTCCAACATATGATTAGGGCACATGCTCCACTACGTTCATAGCAGCCTTATTTATAATAGCCAGAAGCTGAAAACAATCCAGTTGTCCCTCAGTTGAAGAATGGATACAGAAAATGTGCCACATTTACACAATGGTGTACTACTCTTCTGTTAAAACAATGATTTCATGAAATTTACAGGCCAATGGATGGAATTAGAAAATACCATCCTGAGTGAGGTAACCCAGTCACAAAACACACATGGTATGCACTCACTGATAAGTGGGTATTAGAAATAAAGCTTGGAATACTGATGATAAAACTCACATACCATATGAAGCTCAAGAAAAAGGAAGAACAATTGGCAGATACTTCAGTCATACTAAGAAGGGGAAACATAGTAATAATACTGGGTAGAAGAAGGGAGAAACCTGGGAGGGAGTGAGGAGGGGGAGGGAAGGAGAGGGAATCAGGTGTGAGAGGAGATCAGGAGAAGTACAGAGGGGTCAGGAAATTGAATGGAGTTTTGTAGCAGTGGGAAATGGGGAACTGGGGGAAGCCACAAGAAGGTACCAGATGCCAGGAAAGCAAGAGGCTCCCAGGATGCAATGGGGTGGCATTAGCTGAAATACCCATCTATGGAGAGAACCTGTAGAGAGGTTAGGTAGGGTATGGCCTCTGGTTGAGAAATGGGGCCACACACCTGGCTCAAAAATATTAACCCAGAATTGCTCTTGTATAAAGGAGACATAAGAACAAAGAGTGGAACAAGATTGTATGTAGGAAAAGCAATCCAGAAAGTACCCCACCTTGGGATCCATTCTAGCTATAGATAACATAGACACTATTGCTAATGCCAAGAAATGCTTGTTGATAGGAACATGATGTGGTTGTCTCCTGAGAGGCTCTGCCACAGCCTAACAAATACAGATGCAGATGTTTGGATGCTTCCAGCCAACCATTAGATAAAGTGTAAGTGCAGCAACCCCAATGAAGGAATTAGGGGAAGGACTGAAGGAGCTAATGGGTTTTGTAATATCACAAGAAGAATAACAATATCAAACAATCAGTCCCCCAAGAGCTTCCAGGGACTAAACCACCAACCAGAGAGTACATATCAGGGACCCATGGCTCTAGCTGCATATGTAGCTGAGGATGATGGGCTGTGGTGGTGGAAGGGAAATTGGGAAGCTGGATAATATTTTTGAAATGCCAATAATGAAAATAACTAGTACCAGAAGAACATATCTTCTTTAGAGAGATAACTGTTGAGAATATCTATCCCATTACAATTCCCTTAACAAATTAGCCTTAAAACAGCCAGATGATTATACACAGTCTGTTTGAATGTGCCTTAATATAACTATCTACTTTACGTTGCACTGTCTTTTACATTTATTGACAGAATTATTTTAGGTATACATATTTTAATTTTTTTCCAAATCATTTATTTTTATCCACTTTATATTATTATCACAACCTTCCTTCCCTTCTCTCTTCCCTGTCCCACCCTTAAAAATCCCTCCCTTCATTGTCTCTTCCCATCCTTCCCTGGGTACCATTTCACCCAGGGACATCTAGTCCCCTCAGGACTAGGCAAATCCATTCTCACTGAGACACAGCTAGTTTAGTCCAGGTAGTGGAAAGAGGACCCATTGACAGGAAACAGAGACCAAAACAACCTCCACTTCACTTGATAGAGTACCTACATGAAGACCAAGCTGCATATTTGATACATATGTGTAGGTCCATGCTCCATGGTTCGTGGCACCGATTCTCTGAGTCTCCATTGTCTAGGTTCGTTGACTCGGTACATCTTCTTGTGGTATCTTTGACCTGCCCAACTTGTTAACTTCCATCCCTCACTCTTCCATAAGTCTCTCCATGCACTCACTACCTGATGTTTGGCTGTGAGTCTTTGCAACTGCCTCCATCACCTGCTGGAAAAAAAAACAAAACAAAACAAAAAAAAACCAACCTGTTAGGATGCTGTTATTCTAGGTTCCTGTCTGCAAGCATAGGAGAGTACCATTAACAGTTTCAGAGTTTGACTTTTTCACATGGAATTTGGTCTCAAGTTGGGGAAGTCATTGTTTGGGTATTCCCTCAGACTTCCCTCCCACTTTATACCTTCCCATATTCTAGGCAAGACAAATTTTGGGTTGAAGTTTGTCTCGATGGACTAATATCCCCCTCTCTTATTTCAGGGCCCTGTGTGGCTATAGAAGTTAGCCACTTCATTCTCTATATACCCCTCTGGTAGGTCACACTAGTAGACACCCTATATCTGTTCCTGCCACAGGTATCCACATAGTCAAAATAGATGGCCCCAAGTTGATTTTCATTCTCAGTTCCAGCTATCTCCCACCCCCTTTCCATTATAAATCTCAATCTCTGTACCCATCCTCACTAGCAATCCTACTCAGTTCCTTCCCTTTATCTACCTGCAATAACAATTTAGTTTCTCCCCTGAGCAATATTTATATATTCTACATTGTGCCCTCCTAATTAGTTAGATTCTTTGGTTCTGTGTATTGTAGCATGGTTATCCTGGTTTATGTCCACTTATAAGGGAGTTCATACCACATGTGTCTTTGTGAGTCTGAATTCCCTCATTCAGGATGATATTCTCAATTTCCATAAATTTGCTTGCCAAATTCATGTCTCTGTTTTTAATAACTGATTAGTATTCCATTATATCAATTCTTTAGTTTAATGGCATCTATGTTTTATCCAGTTTGTAGCTATGGTGAATAAAGCTGCTATGAACATAGTTGAGCAGGTGTTCCTGGTATAGTGGAGCACCTTTTGGGTATTTGCTGTGGAATGGTTTAGCTGGGTCTTGAGGTAGAATTATTCCCAGTTTTCTGAGAAACTGCCAAATTGATTTCCATAATAGTTGTACAGGATTTCACTCCTACCAGCAATGAAGGAGTATTGTGTTTGGAGTGGTGGAAAAATCAGTAGGAAGTGCCAGTGCTTCTCTGTCTGACTCTTTGTTGACAGGAGTTTGCTGTCCTTGACACACTGCCCACTCTGTGTTCCTCATGTACAGGACACAGAGCTGACTGAACAAGCATGGGTCATTCTTTGCTGGCCCATGAGTTAGGCATTCCTCAGCCTTATAATACCTTGTGAAAAGGGATTCATGGGAACGAGGGGGTATGCTTTAGAGCAATGAGAACCTAAGATTTTTCATTCTTGAAAGAAGTCAGCCCACATAGGTGTAAAACCTTAGGCTTGGGCCTTAATTAGCATTGAATCTAATAAAAGGACTCTTTCATAATCATATGTATAGCTTTTTGATCTACACACAGTCTATACAAAGATTTGTATTTTACCCCAGCTGGCTAGAGATTTGTTCATTGTAAGTGCTGTATAGAGTTGTGGGGTTCTTTTTGTTTGTTTTGTTTTGTTTTTGTTTTTCCTTTCTTATACTGGTTTGGGGTTCATTTTAGTTTTCTTTAATGAATTTATGCTGTTTTGGGGGTAGTGAGAAAAATCTTCAGTAGCCTGTGTTGCCCCTCCCTTGTTATGTAGGCACATGCCATCAAGGGTTGCCAGATATTGGCCCCATGTTGCATTCCCACTGGACTCATTGTACTTCCCAGAGAGCTGTTCCTGCCAAGGTGTAGGGCTCCTTTCATGCATTTTCTAGTTTTCCAGAGTGTGGACAGACTTCTACATTGCAGAAAGACTTAAGCCTGCCAGTTGATTTGAGCTACTTCCCTGCACAGGGCTGTGTACATCCTTCCTAGCTGCATTATATTCTGTACTATGTACAATAAAGAAGATGGCTTTCCTTTACACACTCCTGACAAAACCTGATGATGTTGTTTACAGGTTTTTAAGAATACTACTTTGGAAATAGAAGGTATCGATTTATCTTATAGTTGTGAAAACACTGTCACTTGGTAATTGCTAGATTCTAATACCAGGAAGAAAGATTTTTCTGTCAGGAATGGATGTGAAATATTAACAATTTGATATTTTTTTTATCAGTGGGCATTATCAAGTTTCTTTTCATTCATTCATTATACTGTTAGTTAGATTGAAATAAAAGCTTCAAAAATGTAATAAACTTGTAGAATAAAAGTGAATACCGTAAAATATCATATATATGTACATATGTATGTATATGTACATATCTATATATAAAGTACTTGACAGATTTTCCCTTATTTGTTTTATTTATAATTCCTCATTGGTAATATTAATTATGTAAATGTGTTTTATTTTACTGCCTATTTATGTGATTTATTTTTGTTTTTCTTAATGTATGTTTGGAAATATGCATATAGGTGGACAATGGAGGTCCTAGCATCCAACTGAAATCTAAGAGCTGGAGTAAAATATTGTCATGAGTCATCTGATAGTGTTGGGATCTAATGTTAAATCTTGTGAATGATAACAAAACATGGTAACAACATAGTCACATTTTACCTATCATAATATGATTTTGGAAGTGTCCCTTTATTTTCTTTTATATTTGAAGATTTCTTGCAGAAAAGTGACATAAAATATAATGTAGAAAATTTCTTGATATTTTAATGCTTGGAAGAATTAGTATTTTCAATGTTGTAAAGTAGAGTGAGCTCATTTTTCAAGAGAGAGTGAATGTAATTGTTATGCATGTACTTGTTAACCATGGGAGAAATGTTCCTATAAATAAAATGAGGAGCATGCATTCAGATTAATCATTCCCTAACTTTAGCTTTCATATATTCACTTAGACTTCTGCCACAATATGATTCTTTGATTCCAGAGACTCTAGAACTGTGTGTGAAAGAAACTTCTACTGTTTATAAGTTACTCAGTATGGAGTTTGATTGCTTTTTTGCTGTGTTTTATTTTTGTTTTGTTTTGTTTCTTTGTTTTTAAGCATCACAAAAGTGATGAAATTCAGGTAAATGTCTCTATTGGATATTGGGCCACTGAGACAGTTAGATAGATTCATAGTCATTTGCTCTGATATCCTTAAGGTTTTAAATTTCTAACAATTATTTTCTAAATCATCAAAATTAGAATGGTAAAGTTGATTGGGGACTTAAATTTTACTTTTCTTGAATAATGGCATGACATTTTTTGATTTATTTTGCATAATTTCTGAACACTTATAAGACATAGATTTTCCAATGCATCTTTATGTTTTGAAGTTATTATGCTCTAATAGATAATTGTAATGATTACTTTTCTTATCTTCATGCATTTTCTACTTATATTTGTTTCCTATTTACCCATCTTTTTAATGATTTTTTAGCATTTTAGTTTTTATTTATTTATTTTTTATTTTTTGAACAACTTTATTTTAAAAAACAATGATAAATGTACAAATTTTAAGCATTTTCGCATAAAAGTATACGAATACATTTTGTCAGTGCTTGTTTGTTTTTTAAGGGTTGATGGTGTGCATTAAGATCTTACTAGTAACAATAAGCATAATATACATATAAAATAGGATGTAACCTGGAATTAGTCAAAGTTTTCTTGCTGTATAAGGATTAAGTATAATTTTTTTTTCTTCTTTTTTTTTTCTTTTCTTGATCTTCATATAGTCTGTGAGTTGGTTCTGGGGTGTTCAGAGCTTTCTGGGGTTAGTATCAAATTATCAGTGACTGCATATCATGTCTGTTCTTTTGTGACTGGGTTATCTCACTCAGGATGATATTATCTAGATGCATCTGTTTTCTTAAGAATTTCATAAAGTAATTGTTTCTGATAGCTGAATAGTACTCCATTGTGTAAATTTACCAAAATCTCTGTATCCATTCATCTATGGAATGAGATCTGGGTTCTTTCCAGCTTCTGGCTATTAAAAATTGAGCTGTTATGAACATTGTGGTGAATGTGTCTTTGTTGTATGTTGGAGTGTCTGTGAGGTATATGCTCAGAAGTGGTATAACTGGGCCTTCAGGTAGTATTATGTCCAATTTTCTGAGGAATCGCCAGACTGATTTCCAGAGTGGTTGTACCAGTTTATAACCCCACCAACAGTGGAGAAGTGTTCCTCTTTCTCTGAATCTAATACAGCATTTGCTGTCATCTGAATTTTTGATCTTGGCCAATCTGACTGGTGTGAGGTGGAATCTCAGGGTTGTTTTCATTTGCATTTCCCTAATGGCTAATGATGTCCAGCAATTACTTAGATGCTTCCCAGTCACTCCATATACCTCAGTTGAAAACTTTTTGTTTAGCTCTGCACCCCATTTTTAATAGGGTTGTTTGATTCTCTGGTGTCTAGCTTCTTGAGTTCTTTGTATACCTTGGATATTATGCCTCTATCTGTTGTGGGATTGGTAAAGATCTTTTCCTACTCTGTTGGCTGCCATTTTATTTTCATGAAAATGCCCTTAGTCTCACAGAAAATTTGCAATATCTTTAAGTCCTATTTGTCAATATTTGACCTTAGAGCATGAGCCATTGGTGTTCTGTTCAGGAAATTTTCTCCTCTGCCTATGTGTTCTAAGGTTTTCCCTACTTTCTCATTTAATAGGTTCACTGTACCTGGTTTAATGTGGAGATCTATGTCCACTTGAGCTTTGTACAAAGAGATAAGAAAGGGTCTATTTTCATTCTTCTGCATGCTGAGTGACAGTTGGACCAACACCATTTGTTGAAGAGGCTGTCCTTTTTCCATAGAATATTTACAGCTTCTTTGTCAAAAATCAGATGACCATATATGTGGGGGTTCGTTTCTGTATCTTCTATTCTATTCCTTTGATCCATGTGCCTATCTCTGTACCAGTACCATGTACTTTTTAGCACAATTGCCTTGTAATATAGCTTGAGGTCAAGGAAATTGATTCTTCCAGATGTTGTCTTGTTGTTGAGGTTGGATTTTGCTATTCTAGCTCTTTTGTTATTCCAGATGAAATTGCACATTACTCTTTCCAACTCTATGAAGAACTGGGTTGGTATTTTGACAGGTATTTCACTGATTCTATAGATTGCCTTTGGTAGCATGGCTATTTTTACAATGTTGATCCTTCAAATCCATGAGCTTGGGAGATCTTTCCATTTTTTGAGATCTTCCTTGATTTCCTTCTTTAGAGGTTTGAAGTTCTTGTCATACAGGTCATTCACTTGCTTAGTTAGAGTCACACCAATGTATTTCATAGTTTTTTGTGACTATTGTGAAGGGCATCTTTTCCCTAATTCATTTCTCCTCATGTTTGTCCTTTGAGTAGAGGAAGGCTACTGATTTGTTTGAGTTAATTTTATATAACATCACTTTGCTGATCTTGTTTACCAGCTGTAGATGTACTCTGGTGGAATTTTTGGGGTCACTTAAGTACAGTATCATGTCATCTGCAAATAGTATTGTTTTTAATTCTTCCTTTCCAATTTATAGCCCCATGATTTCCTTTTGCTCTCTATTTGCTCTGGCCCGGACTTTCAGTACTATGTTGAATAGGTAGGGGGAGAGTGGGCAGCCTTGTCGAGTCCCTGATTTTAGTAGGATTGTTTCAAGTTTCCCAATGTTAAGTTTGATGTTGGCTCTTGGTTTTCTGTAAATTGCTTTTATTATGTTTATGTATGGGCCTTGATTCCTGTTCTTTTCAAGACTTTTAACATGAAGGAGGATTGAAATTTTTCAAATGCTTTCTCAGCATCTATTGAAATGACCATGTGGCTTTTTTATTTGAGTTTGTTTATATGGTGGATTACATTGATGGATTTCCCTATATTAAACCATTCCAGCATCCCAGAGATGAAGCCTACTTGATCTTGGTGAATGATCATTTTGATGTGTTCTTGGATTCCTTTTGCAAGGATTTTGTTGAGTATTTTTGCATCAATGTTCATAAGTGAAATTGGTCTGAAGTTCTCTTTTTTTGTAGGGTCTTCATGGGGTTTTGGAAAGAGGGTCATTGTAGCCTCAAAAAAAGACTTAGGTATTGTTCCATCTGATTCTATTTTGTGTAATAGTTTGGAGAGTATTAATATTAGGCCATCAATAAATGTCTCACAGAATTCTGCACTGATCTCATCTGGACTGGGCTTTGTTTGGTTGGGAGGCTTTTGATGACTGCTTCTGTTTCTTCAGGTGTTATGGGATTATTTAAATGGTTAACCTGGTCCTGGTTTAACTTTAGTAGCTGGTATCTGTGTAAGAATTCATCCATTTCTTTGAGATTTTCAAGCTTTGTTTAGTATAGGCTTTTATAGTAGGATCTGTTGATTTCTTAAATTTCCTCAGTTTCAGTTATTATGTCTCCACTTTCATTTCTGATTTTGTTAATATGGATACTCCCTCATTCCCCTCTAGTTAGTTGTGTTAAGGGTTTATCAATCTTGTAAATTTACTCAAAGAACCAGCTCTTGGTTTTGTTGATTCTTTGAACGGTTCTTTTTGTTTCTATTTGGTCTACATCTGCCTCAAGTGGGATTATTTCTTGACATCTACTCCTCTTGAGTGTATCTGCTTCCTTTTGTTTGACAGATTTCAACTGTGCTGTCCAGTTGCTAGTGTATGCTTTTTCCAGTTTCTCTTTGGAAGTACTCAGAACTATGAGTTTTCCTCACAGTACTGCTTTCATTGTATCCCATTGGTTTGAGTATGTTGTGTTTTTGTTTTCATTGAATTCTAGAAAATCCTTAATTTCGTTATTTCTTCTTTGACCCTGCTACTGTTTAACAGAGCACTGTTTAGTTTCTATGCACATATGGGCTTTTTGTTGTCTTTGTTGTTATTAAAGACCAGCCTTAGACCTTGGTGATCTGAAAGGATGCATGGGAGTATTTCAATCTTCCTATATCTATTGAGGCTAGTTTTGTGAGAAATTATGTTGTCAGTTTTGGAGAAGGTGCTGTGAGGTGCTGACAAGTAGGTGTACTCTTTACTATTAGGATGATATGTTCTATAGATATTTATTAATTCCAGTTAGTTCATAACCTCTGCTAGATTTGCTCTGTCCTAGTTCAGTTTCTGTATCCATGATTTGTCCATTGGTGAGAGTGGGATATTGAGGTCTCCCACTTTTACTGTGTGGGGTGTAATATATTTTTTGGGCTTTAGTAGGGTTTCTTTTATGAATATGGGTGCTTTTGTATTTGGAGCATATATGTTAAGGATTGAGAGTTCCTCCTGACAAATTTCCCCTGTAATTAGTATAATGTTTCCTTTCTTATCTTTTTTGATAACTTTTGGTTGAAAATTTACTTTATTCAATATTAGAATGGCCACTCCAGCTTGCTTCTTGGGGTCATTTGCATTGAAGTTCTTTTTTTTTTTTTTCCCCCAATATTTTACTCTGAGATAGTGTCTCTCTTTGCCTCTGAGATGAGTTTCCTGTATGCGGTATAATGTTGGGTTTTGTTAATGTATCCACTCTGATAGCCTTTATCTTTTAATTGGGGAATTGATGGCATTTATAGTAACAGATATTAAGGAATATTGGTTTCTGTTTCTTACTCTTTTTGCTTTTGGAGGTAGAATTGTGCCTGTGTGTCTTTCTTCCTTTGCTTTTCTTGCTTAGAACTTTTCTTGTTTTAACTAGGATGTAGTTCCGTTCATTGTATTGGGTTTTCTACGTGTAATTCATTTTAGTGCTGGGTTTGTGGTCAGATATTTTGCAAATTTAGTTTTGTCTTGGAATATCTTTGTCTTGCCATCTATGGTGATTGAGGGTTTTGCTAAGTATAGCAGCTTGGGCTGGCAATTGTGCACTCTTTCAGTCTGCATGATGTCTGTCCAGGCTCTTCTAGCTTTCATAGTCTATGTTTAGAAATCAGGTGTGATTCTGATTGTTCTGCCTTTATATGTTACATGACCTTTTTCCCTTACTGTATTTAGTATTCTTTTTTTGCTTTGGGCACTTGGCATTTTGACTATTACATGTCGGGAGGAATTTTTCTGTTCCCATCTATTTGAGTAATGTAAGCTTCTTTTATGCTCGTGGTCATCTCATTCTTAAGGCTAGGGAAGTTTTCTTTGCCCTCTTCTAGTCCTATTATCCTTAGGTTTGGTCTTCTCATTGTGTCCTGGATCTCCTGGACATTTTCGGTTAGGAGATTTTTGGTTTTTGCATCTTCTATGACTGTTTGTTCTGGGTTTTCAATGTTGTCTTTGCTCCCCCACCCCAGAGATTCTCTCTTCCATCTCTCGTCTGTTGGAAATGCTTGTATCTGTGACTCTTGACTTCTTTTTAAGGTTTTCTACCTCTAAAATTGTCTCTTTTCATGTTTTCCTTATTATGTCCATTTCCATTTTAAATTCCTTCTTCCATTCCTTCATCTCTTCGGTTTTGTTTTCCTCTAGATTTTTGAGTTCTTTGAGTGTTTTTCTTGTTTCT
Source organism: Micromys minutus (assembly GCF_963924665.1). NCBI lineage: Eukaryota > Metazoa > Chordata > Mammalia > Rodentia > Muridae > Micromys > Micromys minutus. The sequence continues at coordinate 61,463,489 of NC_137970.1, read as the reverse complement.
TCTTTAAAAGCTTCTAATTCTTTATATTTTTCCTCCAGTTCTTGTTTAAGGATCTATATCATTATCTTGAAGTATGATTAAATGGTCTGAGTCTTCTTTTTTTGTAATGTTTGTCATTCTGCTGTTTGCTGTGGTGGGAGAGCTGGGTTATGGTGTTGCCAGGTTTTCTTGGTTTCCCTGGGGTACATACTTTCACTTTCCTCTTGCCATCTTGTTGTCTGTGTTTATATGTGGTCTTGTTGTCAGTGATTGGTTCTCGCATTTCCCTTGTACCTGGCCTGTGTCCCTGTATCTCCGATGATCATCGTGGCAGGTGGCCTGAGTGCCTGTTCTGCATGCACGTGCCGCCTGCTGGAAACACATGACTCTGAATCAGGGTTCCTGCTCCTTTGAATCAGTCAGGGGTGGGCTCAATTTCCCTGCACTTGGCAGAGATCTCTCTGTCCCAGGCTACTCGGAACACCTTTTCACCAGACCTGTTTCCCTGGATCTCTGCTGTTCCTGTTGGTAAATCATCTTTTTTATTCTTATTGTTTTGAACTAAGTATTTACCTAAGTCATTTCCTTATTTCTAGTGGAAGTATTTAAGGATATAAATTATTTATTTATATTATTCTATCTTAAGTACATCTCACAACTTTTATTTGTTATTAGTTACTTTTTTATCACTATTATAAAACTTCCAGACCAGAAGCTAGTTGCGGAAGAAAATTTTAAGTTTGGATATACTTTAAGGTCACAATTCATCACTGAGACAAATCAGGAAAGAATACTTTACACAAGAATACCACTATTCTCAGGCACTGGCTTCCTTACCGCCATGGCTCAGGGACTTTTGGTTTTGGCTCACAGAGGGCAATGCTGTCATATTTAACGTGCTATTCCAGAAGTTCACAGTTGGTAGGGTCTCTCATATTTATTAGAAATTAAGAATAACCCGAACAGGCATGCTCACAGGAAAATCTGACCTGGGCAATTTCTCAAGTAAGGCCTTTTATTCAGATGACTATATTCTGTGTGAATTTGACAGTTAAAACAAACTAGTGCATGTGCTCATTTCATTTTATTCTACTTGATATTTTTACACTTAAATTATAAGCTTATTTCATTATAATTATAGAGTTCATTCAATATAATTGCCCATTAATTTGGTCATTTGTCTTATAATTCCATATATACAAATCTTGTTGAAAGTTCTATGGACATTTATTTGGTTGTTTTTGTTGAAATGTTAACAAGTAATCTATCAGTAAGATTGTTTAGTTGGTTGTGTTATTAAGTTTTTTTTTTTTTTATCCTCACTGATTAAGTGTCATAACGTAATGGATTACAAAATTCCTAAGTACACAATTGGATTTGTTCATTATAATTGAGGAAGATATCAGGGTTGCTTAATACATCCTGGGACTTTATTATTTAGACCATAAATCATCTGAAACATTGCTTTCCTTAAACTATGATTCTTTTAAATGTCTATTATCTCTTTAGCTCTTGTAATACCTTTGATATGATTTGGAAAGATTTTAAGTGACTCAAGTGGAAAATAACTTCAAGAAAAATTCACGTCTTCCAGATACAATGGTACTGAAACACATATGAACTAAAAAAAAAAAAAAAAAAAAAAAAGTTACAGCCTTCACAAGACATGCACAGGTTCAAACTAAAAAAAAAAAAAAAAAAAAAAAAAAAAAAAAAAAAAAAAAAAAAAAAAAACAATAATAATAATAAAACAAAACAAAACAAAACATATCCTGCACTGAGAAGGGGAAATAGACACAAAGTCCTACAATTAACCAAGAAGATATAACTAATAGCTGCTTGGAAAGAAAAAATTATCATTTTTTAACTGAATACATCTGGGTACATACATCAGACCCCTGTTCTGAGTAGTTTGTAAACAAATATTGAATGTCATGCATTCTTTTTTATGCACTTGGTTGTATTTTATTATGTTTTGTTTTAATGACTTTGTTAATCATAGTTGAATTGTTTTGATTTTCATGTTATGTTGAGTTTCCTATTGATTGTTTATTTCAAGGAGAGGGGAGAGAAAGAGTGAAAGAACATGAAGTTGGGTAAGTGAGGAGGGAAGAAAGTCCTGGGAAGCTCTCCATTGACAATCCAGAGAGAGGTCATCCAAAACTCTCAGGGCACAAATATAGGTGCTGCTGCCTGGGAAAAGAAACTTCCAGTCCAAGACTTGAACTGGCCCAGTTTCATCAGGACTAGTTGCCTGGTCACAGATTCCTGGGTACCCAGAGGAGCCTCAGGAGCACTATTAGCCCATGGGAGAGTCCACATTTTCTCTTCACTGACTATCAAAGGAGAGACTGACCAAAACTCTCAAAGTGCAGGTAGAGGTGCTCTCTGGCAACAGACACTTCCAACCCCAAGACCAGAGTCAGCCCAGTTTCATCTGAATTGGTATCCCACACACAGATTGTTGAGTACCTGGAGGAATCTCAGAAGCACTCTCACTTCTAAGCACATGGGAGAGTCCACACTCCCTCTCTACTGAATACTGGGAGAGAATTCCCAGAACTCTCAGGGTTCATTTAGCTCTGGTGCTGCCTGGGAACAAACAGTTCAGGACAAAACCAATAGCCAGCTCACTGGCATGGAAACCCACAGCCGACCCGGAGATCTGAACATGCAGAAACAATTTTCCTGCTGAGCCCATAGGCCCATGGACCCACAGGATATCAAGCTCCAGTCAGAGACAACAGATCACCTAGCATCACCAAAAACAAGGTGTCAAGAGGCAAGGGCAAGTAATGGAAAACAAGAAAATCTGGCAGCATAAGCACCCTGTTCTTCAACCACAGAAGATATTGTTTTTCCTAACTCATCAGAAAAACAAGAATTAGACTTAAAAGCATACTTCATGAAGAAGATGGAGGTCCTCATAAAGTACATAAATGACATACTTAAAAAAGTACAGGAAAGCCAGAACAAACACAAATAAGGTGAAGCCCTTAAAGAAGAAACACACAGACACACAGACAGATACAGACACAAACCCTTAGCCAGACTAACTAGAGGTCACAGTGAAGGTATACAAATTAACAAAATCAGAAATGAAAGGGGAAGCATTACAATAGAAACAGAAGAAATTCAAGAAGTCACCAGATCCTACTACAAAAGGCTATACTCAAAAATCCTGGAAAATCTAGAGGACAATTTTCTAGACAGATACCAGGCACCAGAGTTAAATCAGGATCAGATAAACTATCTAAACGGGCCCATAAACCCCCAAAGAAATAGAAGCAGACAACAAAACCTTACTAACCAAATAATCCCAGGATTAGATGGGTTGAGTACAGATTTCTATTAGACTTTCATAGAAGCCCTAATACCAATAATCTCTAAACTATTCCAGAAAGAGAAACAGAGGGAACAATACCAAACTCATTCTTTGAAGACACAATTATGCTCATTCATAGACCACACAAAGACCCTGCAACAAATGAGAACTTTAGACAAATTTACATCCTGAACATGGATGTAAAAATACTCATTAAAATTTCAAATCCAATCCAAGAACACATCAAAATGATCATTCAATAGGACCAAGAGGGCTTTATTCCAGGGATGCAAGGATGGTTAAATATATGGAAATCTATCAAAGTAACCCACTATATAAACAAACTCAAATAAAAGAAAAAACACACATGATAAACTATTTAGATGCTGAAAAATCATTTAACAAAATTCAACACTCCTTCATGTTCAAAGCCATGAAAATATCAGGAATTCAAGGCCTATTCCAAAGCTTAGTAAATTAAATATAGAGCATACTAGTAGCCAACATCAAACTAAATGGTGTGGAACTTGAAACAATCCCACAAAATCAGGGACTAGAAAAGGCTGCCTAATCTCTCAATTCCTATTCAGTATAGTAGAGGACATACTAGCCAGAGCAATCAGACAGCAAAAATAATTCAAAGGGATACAAATTAGAATGTAAGAAGTCAAAATATCAGATTAGCAGATGATATGATAGAATGCTTGAGTGACCCCAGTAATTCCACCAACGGATTTCTACAGCTGAAAACCCACTTCAGCAAAATAGCTGGATATAAAATTAGCTCCTACAAATCAGTAGCTTTCCTATACTCAAAGGATAAACAGACTGAGAAATAAATAAGCAAATTGATACACCTCACAATAGTCACAAAGAATATAAAATACCTTGCAGGGACTCTAACCAAGGAAGTAGAAAAATTTATGACAAGAACTCCAAGTTTCTGAAGAAAGAAATTGAAGAATACCTCAGAAGATGGAAACATCTTCCATGTTCTTGGATTGGAAGGATCAACATTGTTAAAATGCCCATCTTGCCAAAAGCAATCAACAGATTCAATGCCATTCCCATCAAAACTGCACTTCAATTCTTCATAAAGTTAGAAAGAATAATTTTCAAATTCATTTGGAATAATACAAAACCTAGTAGAGCAGAAACTATACTCAACAATAAAAATAAAATATAGGAGTATCACCATCCCTGACCTCAAGCTATATCACAGATCAGTTGTGATTAAAAAATGCATGGTATTGGTACAGACGGGCAAGTTGGTCGATAAAATATAATTGAAGACCCAGAAATGAATCCAAACACCTATGGTCACTTGATCTTTGATTAAGGAGCCAAAAACATTCAATGGAGGGGAAAAAAAGATGGAATTTACAGGTGATGGTTCAATTGGCACTTACCAGGTAGAAGAATGAAAATCAACCTATTCTTATCTCTTGTACAAAGCTCAATACCAAGTGGATCACAGACCTCCACATAAAACTTGAAACTAATAGAATATAAATTGGGGAAGAGCTTAGAACAAATAGGCACAGAGGAATTTTCCTGAACAGAACACCAATGGCTTATGCCCTAAGATCAATAATCAACAAATGGAACCTCTTAAAATTGAAAAGTTTATTATATAAGGCAAAAGACACTCTCAATAGGACAAAATGGCAATCAGCATATTGGGAAAAGATCTATAACAATCTTACTCCTGATAGAGTGCTAATATCCAATATATACAAAGAAATCAAACATTTAGACTCCTGAGAACCAAATAATCATACTAAAATGGATGGAACTAGAGAATATCATCCTGAGTGAGGTAACCCAACCACAAAGAACACACATGGCATGCAGTCACAGATAGTTGGATACGAGTGCCAGAAAGCTCTGAATACCCAAGAAATAACTCACAATCCTTATGAAGTTCAAAACGAAGAAAGGCCAAAATTTGGAAGCCTCAGTCTTTTTTAGTAAAAGAAAAGAAAAAGAAAACAAGTTGTATATTTAAAATATATTATTATATAACAAATTATTGAGCTATAATATTTTATAAAATAAATAAATTTTAAAAACTGGGTACAGAAATTAACAAAGAATTCTCAAATGAGTGATATGGAATGGATGAAAAGCACCTAAAGAAATGTTCAACATCCTTAGTTATTAAGGAAATACAAATGAAAACAACCCTGAGATTCTCACACCAATCCGAATGGCTAAGATCAAAGACTCAGGTGACAGCAGATGCAGGCGAGGATGTGGAGAAAGACGAACACTCTCCATTGTTGGTAGAATTGCAAGCTGGTACAACTATTCTGATGCTCCAATATTTAAGAAAGACATATTTCACTATACACATAGCAGCCTTATTTATAATAGCCAGAAGCTGCAAAGAATCTAGATGCCCTTTTACGGAGGAAAGGATACAGAAAATGTGATACATTTACACAATGGAGTACTATTCAGCTATTAAAAACAATAACTTAATGAAATTCTTACACAAATTGTTGAAACTAGAAAGTGAAATTCTTGACAACCTTATTTGAAACTTCATAAATGCCATGGTGATTGGAGAAAAAAGTGTGCCACTGGCCATTGTTTATCTCCATACATGTAGCATAGCATGACGTTTATTTATACAGAAATGTATATTAACATGCAACATTATATGAACAGTTTTAATTAAAAAAATGAAAATAAGTATGATTTAATTACCCAAAGAAAATATGTAGAGCATTTTAGAATATGAAAACCTGTTCTACAACATTAGGCATTTCCACAATACAAAACAAAGCAAGGCAAAATACTACCTCACAAATGTTTGGATGGTTACAATCTAAAATTGACATAAGATTATATGATAACATGGTTATAGAATAAAATAGAACATTTGTAATCTGCTTATGGGGATTTTTAAGTGGGATAGTGATTAGGAAAATAGTTCACAGTTCTTCAAAAATTAATTATAGGATTATTTTGTAATATTCTATGTCTATATAATCAAAAGAACTAAAAGTGTCTATACACACAAAAGTGTCACACAGAATTGTAGTAATACAATTAATAGCAAATAAAAAATGAATATGTCAACTTCTATAATCATCTCACCATATGAATAATGTTAATTTAATTCAGCTTATTAATATGTGTCCCTAAATATAAAGTATTAATATGGCTTAGGACTTTTGAAAAATGTCATTTATAATGATAACAGCATCAGCAACTAGTTATATGAAATGTACAGGATAATTCTACTAACATGGAAGTAATGTGGCTGTACATGGAAAACCATTGTTAATGGGAATGGCCTGTTGGTTTATATATTTTGAAAGTGTGTGATTTTAGGACTATCAATTCTTTTACAAATAGTCCAAAAATTACCTGATAAATGAGTCATATGTATTGAATTTTCTGTCTATGATGTAAAACTGTTGTTGCATGGTAATAAATGACTCAGACATGCAGTAGTGTTTCAACTTGTAAAGTTCTCAAGGTCATAGCTTGGGGAAATAGTCAATGTAATACAATAAAAAGATTTTAAAAAAGATTATAGGATTTTAATGATCAGTTAGTGCCTAAGTCCATAGTTTTTGAATGATTATAAAAAAACCCAACCATTTATCAACGCTAATGCAAGGCTAGACAAACCTTGGTAGTAGGCTGAAAATGGAATCTTGAGTATTTCATAAGTCACAGGTATTTGAATGCTAACACCATATTTCTTTGGCTTTTTCATTAAGGTATTATCACAAGGCTTTAGCCCCCAACCTTTCATTATACTTCTTCCAGTTTTTTATTTTTTATTTTTTGAGGTCATAGTGCTAATGGGGGTATTATATGATTCTGACAGCTGGACAAGATAACCTTGTTTATGTTTGCTATACTACAGCCTCTTAAGTATGTTATAGGGAATAAACAGAGGTAATATTTTTTCTCTTTCTTTGTATAAGAAGGATTAACACTTGTGAGAAATGCTGCAGAATATACAATTCTTCTTCCCAGAACATCATGGACATTTGGTCCTGTTTTCTTTCATGACTGGCAACAAATAATTAGTGTCAAACATTTATAAGTGGAAATTTGCTTATCTTGGCTAGTAAACAAATTATTAAACAAGCAATGAATTAATTTAGCCAGCATGTACTCGGAGGGCTAGGGAACTGCATATATTTCATACTTTAAACAATTTGAATATATAGAATCAAATGTAGTATAACACAGGTAAAACTTTATTGATAAATTAAACTGAAAACACAGGAATAAGAATAACAGATAAAGATAACCAGAAATGATTCTTGCAGAAATTTATCTCTATTAAAAAAATATTTCCAAAATTTGAAAAGCCCCATGTTTCTATGGATAAGACCAAAGGTTGGAGAAAGTTAAAACATAAAATCAAACAAAGAAACAAACAAAACAGGCAGGATGGATTGCAATTATAATGTTTCACTACAAATTACAGGACGACAACTGTGTTTTAAGAATATAGCCTTGTAGCAATTCTTGGTATTTAAAAATCATTATGTTTAAACTTTACACACCAAGAAACCTTTGACTATTTCCGTGTTACCTTTTTTCTTACATGTACTTTATGCTCATTTTAACTATTTCAGTGGGTACTATCAAACCTTTAAAAAATCAAGTACTTACCAATTTATATTCATATAGTTTTATGCAAAAATGCTTTTAAAAATCTGTACATTGATCTCTGTTTTTTATATAAAGTTGTTTTAAAAAAAAGAAATGTGCCATGAAATGTGTCACCAGAATTCCTAAAAATTTCATTTATTTCTCTACTATTGAAACCAGAAATGGTGTATGATATACAAGGATACAGAGCCTGGGGAGTTAACATCCATTGAGTTGGTTGAAATTCAAAGGTCAGAGAGTGTGCCACTTAACTGGTGAACTACAGAAGACTCTGATTACCATAATGATCAGTAATGTCAGAATGGCAATCAAGGGCTCATTATCCTCAGGCTGTTGTAGACCTGTTCATTAGAGCACATAGTCTATAGGGGAAAAATATGTGGGTAAATAAAATGAAAATTGCAATAAGTGTAGTCGATCAAGAAGTCAAGGGCAATCATTCCATTAAAAAAACCATGATTCCTTACTAATTGCCTACTAATGAACTTGTATTAGATTCAGCAGGAATCTGACCTACATAAAGGAAGAGAATAAGGAGATAAATGATTATGCAATGGACTAGTATTGAATATTACACACCATCCAAAGGAGTTAGCTTCAAAAATAATTGAACTAATCAATATATCAAATTGAAGTGTTAGATCAAATACAATTCTTCCAATGATCTGGATATCAGTTTAGGGTACAGCAAATGTATTAAATGACATATATCTATATGATACTATTTATCTCATATGATGAGTACTGGAACTCAATATTAGAAACCTACATAGCATCAAAAATAATCATTTACATTCACATTCAATAAATATTATTATGCTGGTGTTCTGGGTATGGAAATAAAAGCTCTTAAAGAAAGGTTTGATAACATCTCATTGCAATGTATAGTAAGGCATCAGTTTCTCATTTGAGAAGGGACACCATATCAATAGATAATTTAATTTTGACTCACTAGAAAATAAGTTTATTTTTGCAAAATAAAGGTAGAAATACATATGTTCAGAAATAAAGTAAACTTTTTTTTTTTTTTTTTTTTGCATTCTAAGTCTTTCAAGGGTCACTAGAAAAACAGAAATAACAGAATGAATATTAGATAAGGGGATATTTAGTTGAATTGTCTACTTGATTCTGCTGGAATTAAAACTGGAGGGGCTGCAAATGTAATAATTATTTATTCCATAAGATTGTGTATCTCAGCAGTCTCAATCAGAATGCAAATGCATGGAGGACTCTTGAAGAACCAGTGTTTTTCATCCTAAAGTTTAGTCAATAAAGCTAATTCTAATATCAACAAAGAAATCAGCAGCAGAATTAATAGTACCTATACCAGACAAAGACTGAAAAAAGACTTCAGGACAAGTAAGCACAGAAAATGTAAAAATCCTTATTTCTTCTATGCTGCTTAATCTACACCACTATCAGAAGGTGGCCCACAATTTTACTGTGGATTCACCAACTTTACATAACAATGAGCAACATGAGCTACAGTAATGTTTTTGCCTAGCAACATATGCCCAATTATACAAGTGTGGTATGAATGTCAAAGTAACCAAGTTCCTATATGTTGAAACCAAGTCTTAATTCCTAAGGTGAAATTCATACTTGGGACAATTATACTGAGAACCTGTGCCTAGTCAGGTGATGGGAAATAATGGGACTATATTATTACTAATTTACTGAATGAATGGAGTTTTAAACTGAATTCTTTTTATTAATTTTTTTATTAAACGACTTTATTTTACAAAACAAAGATAAATGTAAAGATTTGAACAATTTTTTGCTTAAAATTATACATTTTTGTCAGTACTGTTTTTTCAGACATTAAAATAATTTTTACATAAAACCATGTGAATATATTTTTTAGTCAGTACTTGATTTTTTTCAAGGGCTTGACAGTATGCCTTGAAAACCTAATAGTTACAATAAGCGTAAAGTACATGGAAAACAAAATGCAACATGGAAATAGTCAAGTCTTCCTGTTTTGTAATATATATATATATATATATATATATATATATATATATATATATATATATTTGTTTTCTTTATTTCTTGGACTTCATACAGTCTGTGAGTTGTTTCTGGGAAAGTGCAAGCCTCTGGGGTTAGCATCCCAATATCAGTGACTGCATATTATGTCTGTTCTTTGTGACTGGGTTATCTCACTCAGGATGATATTCTCTAGATGCAGCCATTTTCTTAAGAATTTGGTTAAGTCATTGTTTCTGGTGGCTGAGTAGTATTCCATTGTGTATATGTACCACAATATTTTATCCATTCATCTTCTGAAGGACATCTGGGTTCATTCCAGCTTCTGGCTATTATAAATAGAGCCGCTATGAACATTGTGGTGCATATATCTTTGTTGTGTATTAAAGTGTCTCTGGGGTATATGCCCAGAAGTGGAATAGCTGGGTCTTCAGGTAGTACTATATCCAATTTTCTGAGGTATCGCCAGAGAGATTTCCAGAGTGGTTGTATTAGCTTGCAACCCCACCAACAGTGGAGAAGTGTTCCTATTACTCCGCAGCCTTGCTAGCATCTGCTGTCATCTGAGTTTTGGATCTTGGCCAATCTGACTGGTGTGAGGTGGAATCTCAGGGTTGTTTTGATATGCATTTCCCTGATGGCTAAGGATGTGGAGCACTTCCTCAGATGTTTCTTGGCCATTCGGTGTTCCTCAACTGAAAATGATTTGTTTAGCTCTGTACCCCATTTTTTAATAGGGTTATTTGATTCTCTGGTGTCTAGCTTTTTGAGTTCCTTGTACACCTTGGATATTAGGCCTCTATCTGATGTGGTGTTGGTAAAGATCTTTTCCCATTCTGTTGGTTTCTGTTTTGTTTTCTTGTCCTTAGCCTTACAGAAACTTTGCAATCTCATTAAGTCCCATTTGTTAATCTTTGACCTTAGAGCTTGAGCCATTGGTGTTTTGTTCAAGAAATTTTCTCCTGTGCTTATGTGTTCTAAGGTTTTCCCTACTTTCTCATCTAATAGTTTCAGTGTATCTGGTTTAATGTGGAGATCTTTGATCCACTTACACTTGAGCTTTGTACAAGGAGATAAGCACGGGTCTATTTTCATTCTTTTGCATGCTGAGTGCCAGTTAGACCAGCACCATTTGTTGAATAGGCTGTCCTTTTTCCATTGAATGTTTACTGCACCTTTGTCAAAAATCAGGTGACCATATACATGAGGGCTCATTTCTGGATCTTCTATTCTATTCCATTGATCCACATGCCTATTTCTGTACCAGTATCATGTACTTTTCAGCACAATTGCCTTGTAATATAGCTTGAGGTCAAGGATAGTGATTCCCGCAGTTGTTTTCTTGTTGTTGAGGATGGATTTCGCTGTTCTAGGTCTTTTGTTATTCCATATGAAATTGCACATTGATCTTTCCAATTCCATGAAGAACTGGGTTGGAATTTTGATGGGGATTGCGTTGAATCTGTGGATTGATTTTGGTAGGATGGTCATTTTTAAGATGTTGATTTTTCCAATCCATGAGCATGGGAGATCTTTCCATTTTCTGAGATCCTCCTCAATTTCTTTCTTTAGAGGTTTGAAGTTCTTGTCATACAGGTCCTTCACTTGCTTAGTTAGAGTCACACCAAGGTATTTCATAGTTTTTGTAACGATTGTGAAGGGTACCTTTTCCCTAATTTCTTTCTCCACATGTTTGTCCTTTGAGTATAGGAAGGCTACTGATTTGTTTGAGTTAATTTTGTATCCAGCCACTTTGCTGAACTTGTTTATCAGCTGTAGGAGTTCTCTGGTGGATTTTTGGGGTCACTCAAGTACAATATCATGTCATCGGCAAAGAGGGATGTTTTTATCTCTTCCTTTCTGATTTGTATCCCCTTGATCTCCTTTTGCTGTCTAATTGCTCCAGCCAGGACTTCTAGTACTATGGCGAATAGGTAGGGGGAGAGTGGGCAGCCTTGTCGAGTCCCTGATTTTAGTGGGATTGCTTCAAGTTTCTCGCCATTAAGTTTGATGTTGGCTGTTGGTTTGCTGTATATTGCTTTTATTATGTTTAAGTATGGGCCTTGGATTCCTGTTCTTTCCAGGACTTTTAACGTGAAAGGGTGTTGGATTTTGTCGAATGCTTTCTCAGAGTCTAGTGAGATGACCATGTGATTTTGGTCTTTGAGTTTATTTATATGGTGGATTACGTTGATGGATTTCCTCATGTTAAACAATCCCTGCATCCCAGGGATGAAGCCTACTTGGTTATGAAGAATGATCATTTTGATGTGTTCTTGGATTCGGTTTGCAAGGATTTTGTTGAGTATATTTGCATCAGTGTTCATAAGTGAGATTGGTCTAAAGTTCTCTTTCCTTGTAGGGTCTCTGTGTGGTTTAGGTACGAGGGTTATTGTACCCTCAAAAAAATGAGTTAGGTAATATTTCATCTGATTCTATCTTTTGGAATAGTTTGGCAAGTATTGGTGTTATATCGTCGATAAATGTCTGATAAAATTCTGCACTGAACCCGTCTGGACCTGGGCTTTTTTTGGTTGGGAGGCTTTTGATGACTTCTTCTATTTCTTTAGGTATTATAGGGTTATTTAGATGGTTTACTTGGTCCTGGTTTAACTTTGGGACCTTGTATCTGTCTAGGAATTCGTCCATTTCCTCCAGATTTTCCAATTATGTGGAGTATAAGTTTTTGTAGTAGGATCTGATGATTTCTTGAATTTCCTCAGTTTCAGTTGTTATGTCACCACTTTCCTTTCTGATTTTGTTAATTTGGATACTCTCTCTTTGCCCTTTAGTTAGTCTGGCTAGGGGTTTATGAATCTTGTTGATTTTCTCAAAGAACCAACTCTTTGTTTTGTTGATTTTTTCAATGGTTTTTTTTGTTTCTATTTGGTCTATTTCTGCCCTAATTTTGATTATTTCTTGCCGTCTACTCTTTTTGGGTATATCTGCTTCCTTTTGTTCTAGGGCTTTTAGCTGTGCTGTCAGGTTGCTGATGTGAGCTCTTTCCAGTTTCTTTTTGGAAGCACTTAGGGCTATGAGTTTTCCTCTCAGTACTGCTTTCATTGCATCCCATAGGTTTGGGTATGTTGTATTTTCGTTTTCGTTGAATTCTAGAAAATCCTTAATTTCTTTCTTTGTTTCTTCTTTGACCCTGCTATCGTTTAACAGAGCGTTGTTTAGTTTCCATGTGTATGTGGGCTTTTCATTGTCTTTGTTGTTGTTAAAGACCAGCTGTAGACCATGGTGATCTGAGAGGATGCATGGGAGTATTTCAATCTTCTTATATCGATGGAGGCTCGTTCGGTGTCCAATTATGTGGTCAATTTTCGAGATGGTGCCATGGGGTATTGAGAAGAAGGTGTATTCTTTTACTTTGGGATAGTATGTTCTGTATATATCTATTAATTCTAGTTGGTTCAAAGTCTCTGCTAGTTTTGCAGTGTCCTTGTTCAGTTTCTGTTTCCCTGATCTGTCCATTGGTGAGAGTGGGGTATTAAAGTCTCCCACTATTATTTTGTGGGGTGAAATGTATTTTTTGAGCTTTAGTAGGGTTCCTTTTATGAATGTGGGTGATTTTTTATTTGAAGCATATATGTTAAGGATTGAGAGTTCCTCCTGACAGATTTCCCCGGTAATGAGTAAAAAGTGTCCTTCCTTATCTTTTTTGATAACTTTTGGTTGGAAATTTACTTTATATGATATTAGTATAACCACTCCAGCTTGCTTCTTGGAGCTGTTTGCTTGGAAGTTTTTTTCCCACCCTTTTACTCAGAGATAGTGTCTGTCTTTGTCTCTGATATGAGTTTCCTGTATGCAGCAAAAGGCTGGATTTTGTTTATGTATCCAGTCTGATAGTCTATGTCTCTTTATTGGGGAGTTGAGACCATTTATGTTAATAGATAACAAGGAGTAGTTGTTTCTGTTTCCTGCCATTATTGCTTTTTTGGGTTGAGTTGTGTCTGTGTTTTTTTCTTCTTTTAGTTTTCTTGTTTAGGATTTTTCTTGTTTTTACTAGGCTGTATTTTCCTTCATTGTATTTGGGTTTTCCACCTATAATTCGTTTTAGTGCTGGGTTTGTGGTCAGATATTGTGTGAATTTAGATTTGTCTTGAAATATCTTCGTCTCTCCATCGATGGTGATTGATAGTTTTGCTGGGTATAGCAGCTTGGGCTGGCACTTGTGCTCTCTTAAGGAGTGCATGATGTCTGTCCAGGCTCTTCTAGCTTTCATAGTCTCTGTTGAGAAATCGGGTGTGAGTCTGATTTGTCTGCCTTTATATGTTACCTGACCTTTTTTCCCTTACTGCTTTTAGTATTCTTTCTTTACTTTGGGCACTTGATGTTTTTACTATTATGTGTCGGGAGGTATTTCTTTTCTTGTCCAACCTATTTGGAGTTCTGAAGGCTTCTTTTATGCTCGTGGTCATCTCATTCTTGAGGGTAGGGAAGTTTTCTTCTATGATTTTGTTGAAGATATTTACTGTGCCTCTTAGTTGATACTCTTCACCCTCTTCTATTCCTATTATCCTTAGGTTCGGTCTTCTCATTGTGTCTTGGATTTCCTGGACATTTTGGGTTAGGAGCTTTTTGTTTTTGCATCTTTTCTGGCTGTTTTGTCTATGTTTGAAATGTTGTCTTCTGCCCCCGAGATTCTCTCTTCGATCTCTTGTAATCTATTGGAAATGCTTGCTTCTGTGATTCCTGATTTCTTTTTTTGGTGTTCTGACTCTAGGGTTATCTCTTTTAGTGTTTGCTTTATTGTGTCAATCTCTGTTTTAATTTCCCTCTTCCATTCCTTTATTTCTTTGGTTCTGTTTTCCTCTTGTTCTTTGATTTCTTTGAGTGTTTTTCTTGTTTCGTCTTTAAAAGCTTCTGAATCCTTTTGTTTTTCCTCCCTATCTTGTTTAAGTATCTCTATCAGCATCTTGAGGTATGATTTCAGGTCTGTGTCTTCTTCTTCTGGAGTGTTTGGAATTCCGATGTTTGCTGTTATGGGAGAGCTGGGCTCTGGTGTTGCTAGATTGTCTTGGTTCTCTTGGGATATACTCTTTCTCTTTCCTCTTGCCATTTTGTTGTCAGTGATATGTTCTTGCCTTTCCCTTGTATCTGGTCTGTGTCCCTGGTTCTCCACTGGTTCAGGTGTCAGATGGGTCGAGCCCTGTTTTATGCCTCAGAGCTGTAGGGTGTGAGCAGAAGTTCCAATGTTCTGTTTCTGTTTGCTGGATCAGGCACAGCAGGGCAGGGCAAGGCAGGGGGTGCACTTTCCCTGTGCACTCCGCAGAGATCTCTCTGCTCCCCTGTGGTCTAGGTTTCCCACTCACCAGTTGCTCAGCCTCTATGAGCCGCCGTTCCGCGTGGCAGGTAGGCCAGGCTCCACTCTGTGTCAGGAAGTCACCTCCGGGTGGAAACAGAAGTTCTAATTTTCTGTTCCCAATCACAGTTGCTCATCCTCTATGAGCCGCCGATCCGGTTGGCAGGTAGGCCAGGCTCCGCTCTGCATCTGGAAGTCGCCTCCGGGTGGAAACAGAAGTTCTAACTATCTGTTACCAATGGCAGTTGCTCAGCCTCTATGAGCCACCGATCCGGGTTGCAGGTAGGCCAGGCTCCACTCTGCTTAAACTGAATTCTAATGATTTATAATTAAGCACATAGATGAATGCATCACTCAAGTTTCACCAGAAATACTTCTATTAACAGTAGATTATGTTTAATATAACACCTCACAAAAGGTCAAGTTGTGGAGAAGAGGTGACAGAAAGATCATCTGTAAGCAGGCCATCTATATTACATTGTCTCCACACAATGGTCAAGAATAATTATTGGTAGTACTATGTCCAATTTTCTGAGTAATTGCCAGACTGATTTCCAGAGTATTTGTACCAGTTTACAACCCCACCATTAGTGGAGAATTGTTCCTCTTTCTCCATATCCTCACCAGCATCTGCTGTCATATGAATATTTGATCTTGGCTAATCTGACTGGTGTGAGGTGGAATCTCAGGGTTGTTTTGATTTCCATTTCCCTGATGGCTAATGATGTCAAGAACTTCCTTAGATGCTTCTCAGCCATTCGATATTCCTCAATTGAGAATGTTTTGTGTAGCTCTGTACCCCATTTTTAAATAGGGTTGTTTGATTCTCTGGTGTCTAGCTTTTTAAGTTCTTTGTATATCTTGGATATTAGGCCTCTATCTGATGTGGGGTTGGTAAAGAACTTCTTCCACTCTGTTGGCTGCCGTTTTGTTTTCTTGACAGTGTCCTTAGCCTTACAGAAGCTTTGCAATCTCATTAAGTCTCATTTGTTAATCTTTGACCTTAGAGCATGAACCATTGCTGTTCTGTTTAGGAAATTTTCTCCTGTGCCTATGTGTTCTAAGGTTTTCCCTAATTTCTCATCTAATAGTTTCAGTGTACATGGTTAAATGTGGAGATCTTTGATCCACTTGCACTTGAGCTTTGTACAAGGAGATAAGAAAGGGTCTATTTCCATTCTTCTGCATGCTGAGTGCCAGTTGGACCAACAACATTTGTTGATTAGGCTGTCCTTTTTCTACCTGAAGATACAGTTATTCCACTTCTAGGCATATACCCCAGAGATGCTCCAATACACAACAAAAACACATGCACCACAATGTTCATAGCACCTCTATTTATAATAGCCAGAAGCTGAAAGGAACCCAGATGTCCTTTAGTAGGTGAATGGATGCAAAAATTGTGGTACATTTACACAATGGAGTACTACTCAACTCTCAGAAACAATGACTTTATGAAATTCTTAAGAAAATGGATGCATCTATAGAATATCATCCTGAGTGATATAACCCAGTCACAAAAGATCAGACATAATATGCAGTCACTGAGAATTGGATACTAACCCCAGAAAGCTCTGAATACACCAGAAATAACTCACAGACTATATGAAGTTTAAGAAAAGAAAAGAAAAAAGAAAAAAAAAAACATTATGTTCAATCCTTACACACTAAGTAAACTTTCACTAATTCCAGGTTACATCCTGTTTTACATGTACTTTATACTCATTGTAACTTGTAAGATCTTAATACACACTATCAAGCCTTTGAAGAAAACCAAGCACTGAAAAAAAATGTATTTGTATACTTTTATGCAAAAATGCTTAAATTTGTACATTTATCTTTGTTTATTAACATAATGTTGTTCAATAAAAATAAATTTAACACAGTAAAAACGTATAATTACTGGAAAGGTAATAGAAAGAGTGTAAGAAGCAGATGTGGGAGATGAATACAAGGAAACAATGTCTTCCAAATACAACAGAGAACCCAAATATATGAACTCACAGCATGCACAAGATGCAAGCAAGTTCAAAGCAGACCAAATCCCAAATCATATAGGTATTAACAACTGATAGTTATGATATAAAATGTAAAACTAATTTTCTTTAATGATGTGACACCCTAGTGCACAGAACATAAAGCAGTGAAAGAGTACACTACTAAAACTATATTTGTAGAATGAATTGAGCTTGATGGGTTAAAATATAAAAGACACAAACTTAATTGCATTAGGAAAGAAACGGTATATTTGCCAGGAGTTTGTGGGGTGCATATGATCATTAAATGGTTCCCAAAGAACTTATTGGAAAAATATAATGCTAATACAATGTTCATATTTAATTTGATTGTTAACTCCTTTAATATATGTTGGTAGATGATTACTTGAACTTTGACTACTTTTTATCTTTACCATATACAATATCAATTTAAGCATAGATCTTGTTATTTTCAAACACATATGACATATGATTTTGCTCCTCTATGATTAACAAAAGAATAATTATATTTTTACTAAGATTAGTCATTTTAAATATTAAAATATGTTGATTGTTTTTCTTTTTTTTAAATTCATTTTGATGGTGGTTTCATAAGTGCCATTTAAAAAAATGCACTTTAATTTTAGAGAGCTTAACTACCATACATACAATAACTTGGGTACTTGGATGGAACAGCAGCTGCAGCAACAATAACAACAATTACAGCAACAAAACCAAATAAAAATACTGATAATATGAGTACATTTTAATAACTATGTTACATAAGATACAAAAGACTAATAAGGCCATAGTTATGAATAATAAATGATTCAGAAAAATGAATGCTTTAATTAATGTTTGCAGTTAACAATGATATATGTGAATCATTAGTTTATTTTCTCAGTGATGCATTTTACTAAGGTTAGTAGATGTGTCTATGCAAAACATCAATACAATTATTTCTAATGATATTCTGTTATACTCAGAGATCAGTGCCTTATCATGTTATCATCAAGAGTCCAAATAAATAGGGAATCAGCTAAGCAAGAGACATGTGAGCTCAGAGAAAGTGGAGTAGTAAACTATTTGCATATGTATTACATATATTTATTTGCAAATTTTTAGTGTGACATCTAAGAGAGTGAGTTTGTCTCTGATTTTATGCCTGTTTTGAGCTCCTTTCCATATATTGGTTCTTCCTTGTCCATCTCTGATATTATGTTTTTTCTTCATCTTACTATATTTAATTTTCTCATATTTGTTTGTTATCTCTTAGAAGCCAGTGTTATTTTCTATAATGAGGAACAGAGAGTTGTATCTGAATGGGAGGGAATGTGAGGAAGAACTAGGAAAAGTAGAAAGAGAAAGAAGGATATATAGTATGAGTAAAGAATATATTTCCAATAAAGAAGTATATTTAAGAATTGGTGTTTTCAGGGAAAAAGGGAGTTTCTATGTTGCCTATGTATCTAGTGTATAATATTTAATCCAACATTAGTAGTAAGATGGTAATGTCTCTTAGAAATAGAAATACCAATTTTCTATCCTAACCTTAATGAATGTTTTGTATGCAACCTTTGAGAAGTATATGGTTTTGACAGTGTTCTGTACACAAATCTTTCCCAGAGAAAACTGTTCTCACAAGAGTACTCTCACGGCTAAGCCCACAGGTGAGACCTGACTTTGGCTCAAATAACTGTCCAAAGAGAAACCTTACAGGAGCACATAATGGACAGGAACCACAAAGAAGCCTGAGACAGGAAGCTTCCTGTCTCCATACATACCCAGGAGCTAAGGTCTACAAATTCAAATCCTGCCAGGAGACAACAGGTCTCTCATTAGTGAACTCAACTAAAGAGATGCCCATGAACACATAGGAAAACTACAGAACCCCAAATAGATTTTACCATAAAAAATTTCTTCTCTCAAAAAATAGTCAAAACACCAAATGTACAAAACAGAAATAATATCAAAAACACTAAATATACAAAAAAGAAATAATATCAAAAGGGAAAAATGTCATGTAACATATAAAGGCAGAGCTAGCATAAATATTCCAGACTTTTCATCAGATACTATTAAATCTTGAAGATCCTGGACTAACATCATATAGACCTTAAGAAAAAACTATTGCCACACCAGGCTACTATGTCCAGCAAAACTCTCAATTACCACAGAATGGAGAAAACAAGATATTCCATGACCAAACAAAAGTTATACATTTTGTATGCAAAAACTGCAACACTTCCAAAGATAGTTGACAGAAAACACCGAAAGGAGGAAAATGACACCCTAGAAAAAACAAGAAAGTAATTGTTTTTCAACAAACCCAAAAGAAGATAGATACACAACCATATTTCTGCCTTTAACAACAAAGAAATAAAGAAAACAATAATCACTATTTTTATTATCTCTTTACATCAATGAGCTCAAATTTAAATAGAAAGTCATAGCCTAACAGACTTTATAAATGAACAGGACCCAACAATTTGCTGTATATAGGAAATGAACTTCATTAAGATTGACCCTAACTTAAAGAAAATGGGTGGAATAAAAATATCCCAGTGAATTGTCCCAAGAAAAAAGCTGGAGTGACCACTCAAATATCAAATAAAACTGATTTCCGAACAAAAGTTATCAAAACAGATAAGAAAGGAGATTTAATACTCTGATCAAAGAAAAAACAATCTACCAAGATGAACTCTCAGTTCTGAATATCTATGTTCCAAATACAAGGGCAACCACATTCATAAAAGAAACTTTGCTAAAGCTCAAAGCATATGTTGTGCCACATACAATAATAGTGGGGGACTTCAACTTTCCACTCTCATCAATGGAGAGATCATGGAAGCAGAAACTGAACAGAGACACAGTGAAACTAACAGAAGTTACGAACCAAATGGGTTTAACAGACATCTATAGAACAATTAAACCTAAAACAAAATAATACACCTTCTTCTCAATAACTTTGTGTATATTTTCAAAAATTGACCATAAAACTAGACACAAAACAAGCCTCAACAGATAGAAAAATATTCAAATAAACTCATGCATCCTATCAGATAACAATGGACTAAGGTTGATCTTCAGTAAAAAGAAATGCAATAGAAAGCCCACAAATGCATGGAAGCTGAACAATTCTCTACTTAATGATAACTTGATCAAGGAAGAAATAGAGAATGAAATTAAATAATTTTTAAAATTTAATGAAAATTAAGGCAGAGCATACACACCTTTTTAATAGAGATATTTTTTTTTAGTTTTATTGGTTATTCTCTGTACCAGTATCATGTGGTTTTCAACACAGTTGCCTTGTAATATAGCTTGAAGTCAGAGATGGTGATCCCCACAGATGTATTTTTTTGTTGTTGTTGTTGTTGTTGAGGGTAGATTTCGAGATTCTAGGTTTTTTGTTTTTCCAGATGAATTTGCAAATTGCTTTTTCCAGCTCTGTGAAGAATTGAGTTGGAATTTTTATGGGGATTGCATTGAATCTGTAGATTGCTTTTGGTAAGATGGCCATTTTTACAATGTTGATCCTTCCAATCCATTGGCAGGAGAGATCTTTCCATCTTCTGAGATCTTCAATTTCTTTCTTCAGAGATTTGAAGTTCATGTCATCCATGTCCTTCACTGGAGTAGTTAGAGTCACACCAAGGTATTTCATATTGTTTGTGACTATTGTGAAGGGTATCTTTTCTATAATTTCTTTCTCAGCATGTTTGTCCTTTGAGTAGAGGAAGGCAACTGATTTGTTTGAGTTAATTTTATATCCAGCCACTTTGCTGAAGTTGTTTATCAGCTGTTAAAGTTACATTTCAAATGTTTTACTCTCTCCCCACTGTCCTCCTTCCTCCCCCTCAACTTGTTTTCATGAAGGTGCTCCCTTTTCTAATCACCCTCTCAACCTCAGTGCCTTGGATGGTTGACGATGATGTTTTTCCATGAGGTTACAAATCTTTCAGCTTTCAGTCATTTCTCTAGCTCTTTAATTGTGGTCTCCATCCTCAGTCTAATTTTTAGCTGCAAGCATCCTCATCTGATTTTATATGACTGGCAGGTCCTCTGAGGAGGCATCCATATCTGGTTCCTGCCAGTAAACACTCCTTAGCATCAGCAATATTGCTTGGGTTTGGTGGCTGCTTATGGGGTGGTTCTCCAGGTGAGGCAGTCCCTGTAGATTTTTTCTTCAATCCCTGCTCCTCTATTTTACCTTGAATTCCCTCCCCTGTTTTTTTCTCCCTTCTATGTAGGACTAAGACATTCACATTTTGGTCTTCCTTCTTTTTTGAGCTTTGAAAATTCTGTGGATGGTTTCTTAGGTATTATAGGGTATGGTATTTTGTTTGTTTGATTGATTGATTGTTTGTTTATTTTGGGGGGGCAGGGGTAGTTTCTGGCACAACCACTCTGGAAATCACTCTGATGGTTTCTCAGAAAATTGGATATAGTACTACGTTAAGACCCAGCTATACCACTCCTGGGAATACACTCAAAAGTAGCTCCAACGTATAACAAGGACACATGCTCAACAATCTTCATAGCAGTCTTTTTTTATAATAGCCAGAATCTGGAAAGAACCCTGATATCCTTCAATAGAGGAATGCATACAGAAATTGTGGTACATATACACAATGGAATACTACTCAGCTATTAAAAACAATGAGTTCATGAAATTCCTAGGAAAATAGATGGAACTTGAAGCTACCCTCCTGAGTGATGTAACCCAGTGACAAAACAACATATATAATTTTATATAACAAAATGAAAGCATTGCTAACAGGAAAACTTAAAAGAAGCTGGTGAGAGAATACAGTAACAGCTTGACAGCACATATGAAAGCAGTAGAACAAAATGAAGAAAATATACACTAGAAAGTAGACAGCAGGATACTATCAGACTTGGAGTTGAAGTCAACCAAGTAGAAACAGAAAGAACTTTACAATGAATCAACAAAACCATGAGCTGGTTCTTTGAGAAAATGGACAAATTAGATAATACCAGACTAACCAGAGGGCACAGGGACAGTATACAAATTAATAAAATTAGAAATTAAAAGAGTAATATAACAAGAGAAACTGAGGAAATTCAAAAAGTTATCAGATCCCACTACATATGCCTATACTCAACAAAACTGGAAAATCTGGATTAAATGAACAATTTCATCTAGAGAGATACCAGGTACCAATTTAAATCAGGATCAGATGAGACATCTAACTGTCCCATAATCCCTAATGCAATAGAAGTAGTCATTAAAAGTCTGTTAACCAAAAAGCTCAGGACCATATAAGTTTAGTGCATAATTCTATCAGCCTTTCAATGAAGACCTAATATTAATACCTGCCAAACTATTCCACAGAATATAAACATAAGAATCAATAACTTTTCGCTTTTGGAAGCTACAATTATGTTTTTCTTAAACCACATAAACACCCTACAAAGAAAGAGAACTTCAGATCAATTTCTCTTAAGAATATTGATGCAATAATAATAAAATTTTCAATAACAGAATCTAAGAACACATCAAAACAATCATTCACCATGATCAATTAGACTTCATCTCAGGGATGCTTGGATGGTTTACCATACAAAATTTCATCAGCATAATCCACTATATAAACAACCTCAAAGAAACTCGTGTGTGCACACACAAACACAAAGTGCGCGCACACACACACACACACACGCACACACACACACACACACACACTTTATTAGATACTAAGAAAGCATTTGAAAAAAATTCAATACCATTTTATGGTTAAAGTCTTAGAAAGATCCAGAATTCAAGATCTATACACAAATATAGTAAAAACAGTTTACAACAAACCAGTAGCCAACATCAAACTAAATGGAAAGAAACATAAAGCAATCCCACTAAAATCAGGAATGTAATAAGGCTGTCCACTCTCTCTCCACAAATTTAATGTTGTACTTGAATTCCTAATTAGAGCAATAAGACAACAAAAACAATTCAAAGGATACAAATTGGAAGAAGTAAAAACACTCTTTGCACATGATATAATAGTATATGTGAGTGACCCCAATATTCCACCAGAGAACTCTTAAGCCTGATAAATAACTTCAGAAAATTAGCTGTATATAGAATTAACTCAAATCACTATCCTTTCTCTACTCAAAAGATAAACAGGCTTAAAAAAAAACTAAGTAAATGACATAATTCACAGTACTCACAAATATTATATGCCTTGGTGTGACTCTAACCAAACAAATGAATGGCCAGTATTACAAGAACTTCAAGTCTTTGAAGAAAGAAATTTAAGATCTCAGAAGATAAAAAATAATAATTTCTCATGTTCATGGATTGGCAAGAATAATATAGTAAAAACTGACAAATCATGATGAAAGTAATCTACAGATTCAATGTGATCCCCATCAAAAGTCTCACTCATGTCTTCCTAGAGTTAGAAAGAGTAATTTGCTCTTGAGTTATTAATGATTTAAGCAATTTGCAAATTCATTTCGAATAACAAAAAACCTAGAATAGGGAAAATTATTGTCAACAATAAAAGAACTTCATAGTATCCACAGTCTCTGGCTTCAAGCTGTATTACAGAGAAATAAGAATACAAAAACAAAACAAACAAAAAATGTGCATGGTATTGATACAGTTATAAGCAGGTAAATAAAAGGAATAGAATCTAAGACCAAGGAATGAACCAGCACACCTATGATCACTTGATATTTGATAATGAACTTAAAACCATCCAGTGGAAAAGACAGCATTTTCTTTCTCATTTTTATAAGATATTCTGTATTTACATTTGAGAAGTTATCCCTTCTCCCTACATACACACTGCTCCTATCCCCCTTACCCTCCATTTGCCTTCTCAAAGCTGCACTCCCTCCTAACCACCCTCTCCATCCCATTGCTTTGGCATCCAATACATTGTGAAAACATGCCCTCCCTGGGCCAAAAGCCTCTTCTCACATCAGTGCCAGACACTTTAAAGAAATGGTGCTGGCAGTCAGCATGCAGAGGAATGCAAATCGATTCATTCTTCTCTCCTGGTACAAAGCTCAAATCTAAGTGGATCAAGGACCTCCACACAAGCCAGATACATTGAAACTATTATAAGAGAAAGTGGGGAAGAGTCGTAATACATGGGCATAGGGAAAAACTTCAACAGAACACCAATGGCTAAGATTCTAAGATCAGGCAATGACAAATTATAGCTCATAAAATTGAGAAGCTTCTGTACGGAAAAGGAAACTAACAATGGGACAACATGGAAACCAACAGATTAGGAAAAGGTCTTTACCAATGCTACATCCAACAAAGGGCTAATATACAATAAACAAAATAAATTTCAGAAGTTAGACTCCAAAAAACAAAATAACCCTATTAAAAATGGATTACAGAGCTAAAGAAAGAATTCTCAACTGAGAAATCTTAAATGACTGAGAACTACCTCAAGAAGTGTTCAGATGCTGGAGAGATGGCTCATCTGTTAAGAGCACTGACTTCCCTTCCCATGGTCCTGAGTTCAATTCTCTGCAACCTCATGTTGGCTTACAAACAACTGTTATGGAATCCACTGTACTCACTCACAAAATAATTCACATGTTTCACACTCCCTGATAAGTGGATATTCACACAAAAGCTTAGAATACCCAAGATACAGTTTACAGTCTAAATGAAACTCAAGAAGAAGGAAGATCAACATACTGATGATTCAGTCCTTCTTAGAAGTGAGAACAACATAATCAAAAGAGGAAATACAGGGACAAAATATGGATCAGAGACTGAAGGAAAGGCCATCCATATACTGCCCCACTTGGTGATTCATCTCATATACAGTTGACACACTCAGACAATATTGTGGATACCAATAAGTGCTTGTTCACAGGAACCGTATATAGCTGTCTCCTGAGGGTCTCTGCCAGATCCTGACAAATACAAAGGAGAATACTGGCAGACAATTATTGAAATGTGAAAGGAACCCCCATCATAAGAGCTAGATAAAGTACTAAAGAAAGTGAAGGCATTTTTAACCACATAGGATGAAGAACAATATCAACCAACCAGACAACCACCGAAGAGCTTCCAGCTATTAAACAACCAACCAAAGAGTACACATGGGAGGACCCACAGCTCAAGCCACATATGAAGCACAAGATGGCCTTCATGAAAGGAGAGGCCCTAGGTTCTGTCAAGGCTCGATGCAACAATGTAGCTGAATTCCAGGCCAGGGAGGCAGGAAGGAGTGTGTGTTGGTTGGGGGAGTATCTTCAGAGAAGCAGGAGAGGGGCAATGTGATACTGTGTTTCTGGAGGGCAAACCAGAAAATTGAATAATATTTGGAATGTAAAGCAAGAAAATATCCAATAAAAAAAATACATTAAAATATCTGCTGGTAATGTGTCAACAATGATAGTACAAATGAATAGGATATTATGAATATTAAATATAGTATATGATGTATACTTTCTAAAGGAAAGCTACTGCTGCTAATCGAGAATGTATAAAATTAATGAGTGCTTTTTATGATATGCACCAAATATTTTATTATTTATATATATAAGTAAAAGACTGAAACAGGAAGACAGAAGCCTGGAAAACAGAAAGAGAAAGGAAAAAAAGAGAGAATATAATATATTGTTTCTGTATACACTCAAACTTGCAACTAGATATACATGGAAAAATTCAGTAGCAAGGGTAATGGAAGCATTTGAATTAAGGGATGATAATTGAAAGGCTTATTATAAATAGTGTAAAAATAGTTACAAATGAATTAAAACTTAAACAATTTTAATTGACTTGTGACAACAATTCCAATATTCATTGTAAAGTAGATCTCATTATGAAACAGTTGAAATTCTCCTATATTCTGGTTCTTATTATTAATAAAAACTACTTCAATTATTTTAACTTATACACATATGTAGAAATGGATATGTGTCTGTAAATATATAAGGGTGGCCTTGGATCCCTCAGAGCTTTAGTTATATATAGTTATGTGTTACCCAATATAGGTGTTGAGGGCAAAACCCTTGTCCTTTGAAAAGACAGTAGTGTTCTCAAACCAATCTAATCAGCCACAAACTTTCTTCTTTTTAAATCTTATTACAAAAGGAATAATAATTAAAATACTATGATGGTAGTATAAAAGTGAACTAGGGACCAGTGAATTGGAATAGAGATCTTAAAATCAGCTATTTATGATTAAATTATATTCCACTTGTATACCAAAACCATTATAGGGCAAAATTGTTGTTACATGACTGAGATAACTACATGAAGCCAAAGTAATATATGCAGTATTTAAATATATCAAGGACAAAGGTGTTTCAGATATTGCATGAAGCATAATGGCTTCAACCCTCTGAGGAAGGAAACTTTTAAATAGTCAATCACATTAGTCCTCAACATTATGTATGTCTCACTGAAAATTTACCAATATCTGTTGACATCAAAGAGTAGGCTTGTTCTGAGTAAAAAAAAAAAAAAAAAAAAAAATCTGAAGGTACTTAGTTCTAAAGCTCATCTTATTTATTTTTCATATCAGAATTCAACAGAGAGATAATTTAGAAACACTAAGTCATTACCATCATACTTTTTAAAACTGGAACTTTGATGTACTTACTGACATGTTTAATAAGAACTCCATGTGTTACTGTATATGGTGCAGGTGCCCCAAGAACAGTACCCAAGGGAAAATCCAAATGAAAGCAGTTATGAAGAAAGAGAAGACACATTTCCAATACTGATACCTCTGGCTTTCTCTTTCTTCTTCAAACCCAATATCAAATCATCTAATAGATTTTGTACAACTCAGAATGAAGGTTGGATTATAAATACATAAACAAACACACTTATATTTATCATATATATTTACAGATATGTTATATATAAATATTACTCACATATATATGAATATGTATATGTTATAAATTACTTCTGTAGTACTCATGTAAAGCACCTAAACTACTAAACTACTTACCCTCTTCCCCAGCACCCATAAATTGATTCTTATCATCTGACTATACACAAGAAATAGGGACTGTTTAAAACATCAAAGCCAGGTCATGGATCTAGGCCATATAAAGTTATTCTGATGTGAGAAAACCACCTTTCCCTTGTGGTCTGTTTGCCGTTATCCTACTATTTGCTCTTAGACCACATTATACCCATCCTACCCCTTTATTTTCATAAGACATAAGGGTGATTACATATTCTTATTACTTCTCCTTTCATCTTTTCTCATTTTCACCTTACCTCTTCACTTTCTCCACTATTAATCTCTTTTCATACTCGGGATGTTTTGTTTTATGTCTCAGAGTTTAACCATAGCTAAGTATACATTTGAGCTTGATAGGCTCATTTGTAGATACACAACTTACACAATACCTCCTTCTCTTCTGGAATTTCTTACTTGCCATTAAGGGTTACAGCCAGACGAGCCCTGGGCTCAATAATTCCTGCTTATAGAGTAAGAGGGTTTTTTTTTTTGTTGTTGTTTGTTTGTTCCTTATTTGTTTTGTATAAGCAGAGTTTCTGTAGGCATTGCTGCTAGAACCTCCTAATAGCCATGTGTTAGTTGTATTTAGAACATTGCATTTCACAGACCTTCTTTATCTTATATTCCTTAGACTTCATATTATATAATGTTATCTAAGCCTAAAGGGGAAGAGGTGATATAAAAGTCTTGTTTGGAAGTGGATCCTCAACCTTTTTTTTTCATTTTTTACCATTTTAAACAGCGCTGAGTCTCTTTATTCACTGCAAAATGAGGCTTATATTTTAAAGTTTAAGATTAGCCTTTAATCTGTCAATGTAAGTATACACATTTACAAGACAGTTACATTTTTTTGCCTACTCAGCTAAGCATCTATCTTTGATCCTATGTAGCTAGGGTCATTTTTGTTTTTCCTTAAGAGAGGTTTGTAATACTTTGTAGCAATAACCTCTTGTTGAATTGTTTGCTTTTAAAGTCTCCTTTATGCTTTTTTTCCTTATTTGTTTGTTTGTTTTTGTTTATTTTAATGAGTTATCAGATAATAGTTTCCATGTTGTGTTTCAATACATTCATTTTCCTTGTTTTCTTCTCTATTCTCTTCTCTTGTACACTATTCCCAATCTCCATTATTATTTTAACAGCATAATTCTATTCATCAAATTATCTTCCCATACCATTTTTTCCCTTTTCTGGCTTCCAAGAACTAAGAAGATAGACTTGTGGCAATTTTTAGCATTTAAAAATCATTATGTTTAATCTTTACACACCAAGCAAACTTTGTCTATTTCCATGTTATATTTTGTTTTACATGTACTTTATACTTATTGTAACTAGGAAGCTCTCAATGGATACTATCAAACCTTTAAAAAAATCGAGTACTGACAAAATTATATTCATATAGTTGTATGCCAAAATGCTTTTAAAATCTGTACATGTATCTGTTTTTTAATAAAGTTGTAAGAAAAAAAAAGGTATTCCAAATTAGACACACAAAGACAAGAATCAGGTTAGAATCTCCATATAAAAGCAAACATGTTTTTTTTTTCCTAGACATGGATTGCCTCATTAATGTAATTCTTTTTCCATTTAATAACAAACTCCATTTTTCTTAATAGTTAACTAAACTGAAATAGTATACATGTACAATATTTTTATTTTCCATTTATCAGGTGATTGACATCTGAAGAATTTCATTTCTCAAATTTTATAAATAGAGCTACAATAAACATAGATATACTTCTCTCTGGATAAGGAAATAAATTCTTTTGAGTATATGCCTAGCAGTATGTACTACTTGTTGCGCTAATTATATAATATTTCATTTCTCATTTCTTGGGATACTTCTGTGTTCTGATAAAATTCACTAAAAGAATGAGAAAGCATGCAGCCTCTAAGTTTGGAAGTAGAGAATTTATAGTGGAAACTGAAGTATTTTCTATAACTCTCCTCTAATGTCAAGAATCACACAAATTCATGATAGTTTTAGGAACAATAAAAATTTAAAATATATTTAAAAAGCAATCTTATGTTCTCTGACTTTTGTGAGGCAAAGTCTATCTACATGTCACCTTTTAGAAATTAAAATCTTGTAATTCCTATAACACATGTTGTATTGAATTTACATGTTAAACCTATAAGCATAAACTGTGATCTTTATGTTAAATTTACGGAAACTTAAGTATTCCCTTAATCACTGAAGGACAACCTTTATTTATTACCTAGAACAATTGTATAACTTGCTGTTAGAATTTTGGTATTGGGACATTGGTTACATGGGTTATTGTATAGGATCCTGAAATACATGTGGAAGAGTAATTTCAAATAAACGTTAATTTTAAAATGGAAAAAAAAGGAAACTATCTTGTGATCTAAAAGTTCACATTTTTCATTTTTTCATATTTGTATGCACATATCTAGTTAATGGCAAGGAACTGTTCTTATATAAATGCATCTTTCAAATAAATTAAATGAAAAAAAAATTAAAAGCTCTTTACCTCAAAAGGCCTATACAAATGAATGAGAAGGAGACAATATTAGCAAATCATGTGTGCTAAATTTTAATATACATGATGTCTATAGCCACTCACAAAAGAGCAAAGAAATTGAACAGACATTATCCAAAAAAAAAAAAAGGTCTGGAAATTTTCAATATATATGGTGAGAGATGTTCAATCTGTAGAGAAATTCAAGTTAAAATAAAAATGAAAGTTCAAGCCAATTTTCATACTACCTCCACGAAAACACAATTGTGCATCCTATTCAAATACTCTTGTCTTTAATGTACTCAGGATAGAAATATTTTTCTTTGGTTTATAAAGTATATATGTGCATTTCTTAGAGGTTTGAGAGAAAATGTAATAATTATATTTATACAACCTAAAGTAACATAAAGCTGACACTTGTTTTTGAAATGCCTAACTCTGAGTCTCTGGGAATTATTATTTTTCAATTTACTTTAAAAAATATACATGTTTATTAAGTACTCTGTTTGCAGGCTCTTTCATCTTTTTTTTCATCATTATGCACTGCTTCAGGACTCCTTTTTCCTCCCAACAAGCCTCTTATTTTCATGTTTATTTTTCTACATTTTTTGTAACATACCGAGTATAATTAAGGTTGCTTGCATTAACATGATTTGTAGTCATAGTTTTTCTTAATTGCATCGTCTTTCTTAATGGAGGAGATGGCTCTAGAAGAGTTACAGCAGTGTCAAATTCCAATAACAACCCTCCATCCTTCTGTTAGCTATCTGTAGTACAAGTACCACAGAATGTGCTATGTACACTGGAGTACCTTCATTTGAAAGAATGTGCACCATTTCACCCTTCAAATATTGCCTGGGTATTTTTTAATGTATGTCTGTTCATTAATTAATACCACTTATGTATTTTTCTTATAGACTCTTCTCAATTGAAAGACATCTCAATAGGTATTCTTCATACCTATTATCAGGCTAGATAAATATAGATTGAAAATGTCTACTTCTAGCTATCTCAATGCCTTCATAAAACAATCTACGCTCATATTTTTGTCTATAAAATACTGGCATAAATTTTGAGGATTTTTGTAGCCTTTTGTTTCTTTTTTTTTGTTTATAAAACTTTTTTTTTCTTTCTTTCTTTATTTTTTTTGTTTTTAAACGACTTTATTTTACAAAACAAAGATAAATGTACAGATTTTAAACATATTTTGCTTAAAATTATACATTTTTGTCAGTACTGCTTTTTCAGATATTAAAATAATTTTTACATAGAACTATGTGAATATATTTTTTAGTCAGTACTTGATTTTTTCAAGGGCTTGACAGTATGTATTGAAAACCTAATAGTTACAATGAGCGTAAAGTACATGCAAAACAAAACGCAACATGGAAATTGTCAAAGTCTTCTTGTTTTGTAAATATATATATTTTTTGTTTTCTTTATTTCCTGGACTTCATACAGTCTGTGAGTTGTTTCTGGGGGAGTGCAAGCCTCTGGGGTTAGCATCCAAATATCAGTGACTGCATATTATGTCTGTTCTTTTGTGACTGGGTTATCTCACTCAGGATGATATTCTCTAGATGCAGCCATTTTCTTAAGAATTTGGTTAAGTCATTGTTTCTGGTGGCTGAGTAGTATTCCATTGTGTAAATGTACCACAATTTTTGTATCCATTCATCTTCTGAAGGACATCTGGGTTCTTTCCAGCTTCTGGCTATTATAAATAGAGCCGCTATGAACATTGTGGTGCATATATCTTTGTTGTGTATTAAAGTGTCTCTGGGGTATATGCCCAGAAGTGGAATAGCTGGGTCTTCAGGTAGTACTATATCCAATTTTCTGAGGTATCGCCAGACAGATTTCCAGAGTGGTTGTATTAGTTTGCAACCCTTTTGTTTTTATCACCTGTGAACTTAGAGGTCACCTTTGAGTTCCCAAAAATTATATAATGGGTATTAAGAAATTTTTGTTCAGTCATGGTGAGAAAGAGCTGATTTAACTCTGGACACTCCAGCATGCATAATTATTTATGAAATGAAGGAAATTTATTACATGAACTTTGTTCCACTAAAAATAAAAACAAAACAAAGAAACACAATTTGTACTGGATTTCCAAGATATAAAAGATACTTAGAAATGTAGAGTTTGATTCAAAATTAGTGAAGTAAAAGTTTTAGTGCACTGCTATTCGCCATATGATTCATATTCGTACTAAAGTTTGGGGAACACAAAGTTAAAACAATAATATGTGGATTTTATTAGAACAAATTAACTAATATTCTAATGAATATATAATATATTAATAAAAAGATAGTGAAGAAAAGTAACTCTAAAGATGAATCAAGATATAGTGGGTAAAGAATACAATATACAAGAGCTGTAAATGTTTATGAGCAGCTAAAAAAGAAATAATAACATAAATTTCCTTGTAAAGCTGAGCTTCATAAAACTTGATAATTTTGTCTGAAACATGCTGTCAGTTTATATAAGTTGTTAAACCCAGTTCTTACCATAAATTGTAAGTCCTTTTTCTTTCATTGAATAGTGTGCTAAAAGATGATCAGATGTGGTATTCACTAGGAAAGGGAAAGTGATAAATTGTCTTCAGTGGTAGAATTCATGTGCAAGAAGTATAACTCTGTTAGGCAAATGGAGACATAGAGAAAGTGATTTTTAAAATAGAATATAAACAAACCCTTCCCATTAAAACATATTCAAATATGTGAATTGTCTAATCTGTTATGGCTTGGAAATAATATTGAACAGTACAGCATTCCTTGGAACTATATTAAAATGGTAATTACTACAGTTGTAACTCACATTTCTGAACTGAGGAGGGCAGTATTTTCAGAATGGCTAAGATCAAAAATTCAGATGACACAAAAGAACAGACATAATATGCAGTCACTGATAATTGGATACTAACTCCAGAAAACTCTGAACACCCCAGAAACAACTCACAGACTACATAAAGTTCAAGATAAAAATAAAAAACCATTATGCTTAATCTTTACACACCAAGAAAACTTTGACTAATTCCAGGTTACATCCTATTTTACATGTACTTTATGCTCATTGTAACTAGTAAGATCTTAATGCACACTATCAAACCTTAAAAGAAAATCAAGCACTGACAAAAGTGTATTGGAATACTTTTATGCAAAAATGCTTAAAATCTTGTATATTTGTCTATGTTTTTTTTTTAAATAAAGTTGTTCAATTAAAAAAATATATTCAGATGGCAGCAGATGCTAGTGAGGATGCAGAGAAGAGGAACACTTCTCCACTGTTTTTGGGGTTGTAAACTGATACAACCACTCTGGAAATCTGTCTGGCGATTCCTCAGAAAATTGGACATAGTACTACCTGAAGACCCAGTTATTCCTTTTCTGGGCCTATACCCCAGAGAAGTTCTAACATACAACAAAGACACATGCACAACAATGTTCATAGCAGCCCTATTTATAATAGCCAGAAGCTAGAAAGAACCCAGATGTCCTTCAGTAGATGAATGGATACAAAAATAGTGGTATATTTACACAATGGAGTACTACTCAGCTATCAGAAACAATGACTTTATGAAATTATTAAGAAAATGGAGTAATCTAGAGAATATCATCCTGAATGAGATAACCCAGTCACAAATGACCAGACATAATATGCAGTCCCTGATAATTGGATATTAATCCCAGAAAGCTCTGAACACCCCAGAAACTACTCACAGACTAATTCCAGGTTACATCTTCTTTTACATGTAATTTATACTCATTGTAACTAGTAAAATTTTAATGCACACTATCAAAGCTTTAAAAAAATAAGTACTGACAAAATGTATTTGTATACTTTTATTCAAAAATGCTTAAAATCTGTACATTTTTTTGTTTTTTAAAATAAAGTTGTTCAATTAAATAAAAAAAAGAAAGTTCCCTTCTGATTGTAGAATATTTGGGTGTGTTATACATGATTAAGTATATATATTCTCAAGGTACAGAAAGGGGACTTAGGAAGGGGGACATCAGTGCCCAGAGCCAAGAAGCCTCAATTTTTTAATAAATAAAGTTTTGTTGTATATCATTGTAAATACTATTGAAATAGTCATAGAGTAAGGTAGAGAGCCCAATTGATAAGGTTATCAATTTTTCAAAAAAAAAAAAAAAAAAAAAAAAAGACCCGCAATCAACATAAAAAATCAACAAATAGACAAGAAAACCAGAAAAACAACAAACAAAAACTCCTACATCTGGGGCAATAGACAAGAGAGGCTCTATGAGGTTTGATGACTATCAAGCCCCACAATCTTTTCTGTGGCTTTCAAATTTACACAGATGGTACATGTGCATATGAACAAACATGCATACAATTTAAACATAATAAAATATCTTAAAGTCACATTATTTCAGTTATGCTTATGTATCATTTTTGAAGTAGAAGTTATAGACAAAGATCTGAGAAGTATATTCTCTGTTATTGTATGAAGACCTCAAGTGTTTTTACAAAATTGTAGATAATATACTCTACCTAGACCTACTGTTTCTATGTCACAAAACTATGAATTATCCTAATGCACTGAACATTACAGGAAGGTAGATCATATAATTATTTGTGTAACCAAATGAATATAAAATAGTAAAATATGGTATAAATATTTTTAAATTATTATTGGTATATAAATTACTTATTAAAATGTTGCTTATAAGATTGTAAATTAGATTATGTGACTTGTGAATGAATATAATAACCTTGTAAATTGCAATATATCAATACATACATAGTTTTGCCTGAGGCTACATTGTGTAATGAGGCATTATTACAATCCTCAATAACTATTACAAGCGATAATAATAATAAAACATTTAATTTAAAATCTTCTTTTTTGCAAATAATTTAACACAAACTTGCAATAATTTTTGCTATGTAAAATGTTATGCATTTTTAAAATTTGTCATCATGTTGAGCTTAAATAACCAAAATTATATACAAATTTCCATTGGTCCTAAATGCCATCAGTATTCACACAGATGAAAATTATTTTCTATCTTAAATGGTTGTGGTGAATATTTTAACCTCTTAATCTTGGAAAATCATTTGATTTAAGTGAAAAAATTCTTTAGTGTCTCATTATAGATGTCATTGATATAGAACTTGTTAAACTTTTCCTAATTGTAATAAAAGTTCAACATTTTCCAGTGTCTTCCCCTCAGCTATATAGTAATAATCTAGTCAAATGTATGCCTTATAAAGTAGGTCTTAAAACCAGTTCTTCATTGAGTTGGAAAGATCAATGTGCAATTTCATCTGGAATAACAAAAGACCTAGAATAGCGAAATCCATCCTCAACAACAAGAAAACATCTGCAAGAATAACTATCCCTGACCTCAAGCTATATTACAAGGCAATTGTGCTGAAAACTGCATGGCACTGGTTCAGAAATAGGCACGTGGATCAATGGAATAGAATAGAAGATCCAGAAATGAGCCCTCACATATATGGTCACCTGATTTTTGACAAAGGAGCTGTAAACATCCAATGGAAAACAGACAGCCTGTTTAACAAATGGTGCTGGTCCAATTGGCACTCAGCATGCAAAAGAATGAAAATAGACCCTTTCTTATCTCCTTATACAAAGCTCAAGTGTAAGTGGATAAAAGATCTCCACATTAAACCAGATACACTGAAACTATAAGAAGAGAAAGTAGGAAAAACCTAGGAACACATAGGCACAGGAGAAAATTTTCTGAACAAAACACCAATGGCTCAAGATCTGAGGACAAAGATTAACAAATGGGACTTAATGAGATTGCAAAGTTTCTGTAACTCTAAGGACATTGTCTAGAAAACGAAACGGCAGCCAACAGAATGGGAAAAGATCTTTCCCAACTCCACATCAGATAGAGGTCTAATATCCAAGGTATACAAAGAACTCAAAAAGCTAGACACCAGAGAGTCAAACAACTCTGTTAAAAATGGGGTACAGAGCTAAATAAAACGTTCTCAATTGAGGAATATCGAATTGCTGAAATACATCTAAGGAAGTGCTGGACATCCTTAGCCATCAGGGAAATGCAAATCAAAACAACCCTGAGATTCCACCTCACACCTGACAGATTGGTCAAGATCCAAAACTCAGAGGACAGCAGATGCTGGCAAGGTTGTGGAGAAAGAGGAACACTTCTCCACTGTTGGTGGGGTTGTAAACTGATACAACCACTCTGGAAATCAGTCTGGCGATTCCTCAGAAAATTGGACATAGTACTACTACCTGAAGATACAGCTATTCCACTTCTGGGCATATACCTCAGAGTCACTCCAATATAAACCAAGATATATGCACCACAGTGTTCATAGCAGCTCTATTTATAATAGCCAGAAGCTGGAAAGAACTCTGATGTCCTTCTGTAGATGAATGGATACAAAAATTGTGGTACATTTACACAATGGAGTACTATTCATCCATCAGAAACAATGACTTAACCAAATTCCTAAGAAAATGGCTGCATCTAGAGAATATCATCCTGAGTGAGATAACCCAGTCACAAAAAAAAACAGACTTAATATGCAGTCACTGATAGTGGGATGCTAACCCCAGAGGCTCGGACTGCCCCAGAAACAACTCACAGACTGTGTGAAGTCCAAAAAAAAAAAAGAAAAAAAAAAGAAAAGTAAACAAAACAAAAAAAGAAGTTATGCTCAATCTTTACACACCAAGATAACGTTGACTAATTCCAGGTTACATCCTGTTTTACATGTACTTTTTGCTCATTGTAACTAGTAAGACCTTAATGCAGAGTATCAAACCTTAAAAAAAAAGCCAAGCACTGACACAATTGTATTTGTATACATTTATGCAAAAATGTTTAATTTTTTTCTTTTATCTTTGTTTTTTAAAATAAAGTTTAAAAATAAAAAAAGGTCAATACAAAAAAAAGAGTAGGCTTTAAAAGCTGCAACATTTTGTTTGTTTGTTTTTGATTGACTGGTGAGATAAAAGAAGAAATATTTTGAGGAAGAATTTTTTTTTTTTTTTTGGCTTGGGAATACTGATAATCAATACAGAGGAATGTTTAAGAGCTTAAGAAAGATTATGAGAATATACAAAATATGCAAAATTCTGAAAGGTACTTTTTTCTACAAATGGCACTTTTACATTGGTTGTGGCATACATTTCAGGATGACCTGGGAAAGGGGGATAGACTTAAGATGTCTGTGACCTCCTGTTTCTCCTATTCATACAGTTTATTTCTATTTTTGTTTAAAGGCTCACATCCTTCTTCACCTTCTCATCCATTGTGTCTTCCTTATCTCCTCATTCATTTTGTTCCTAGCTATCAAGCCTAGCTTGTTCAGCCTAATCTTGCTTCCAATGCCTGTAACTCTTCTAGGCTTCTACCAGGGAAAAATAATGTTGTCTGTTTTAACACAGATAAAAGCTATTTCCCATCTTACACAGATGTGCTGAATTCCATCCAAAATCTCCAGATAATTCTCAAAAACATATAAATTTCAAAAATGCCCTGTGCACACTATAACAAATAATTTTGATTTGTGTACTACAACTTTGTCACATATTATCTTAAACAAAATTTCTGTCTTCTCCTTAAGAATTTTGTGGACTTTCTCTGTCATGTTATTTTAGTCCACTATCCAATTTTTTCCAAATCTGGTGTTTTGAAAATTCTTAAGCTGCATTCATGTCATCATTCACCTGTATATTATGTATTATGTATTACTGTATCATTTAAACAATCCAAAGATGGCAATAATCCAATACTATACTCAATTCCACATTGTCTTCTCAAAATCATAAACTGTTGCTTTCAACCATGGGCTTGATCATTATAGTGCTGAAAACAACATAATACTGTACCTGGTCATCAATCTAGGTCACTTGAAGTTTCTACATAATTGATAGATTCAGTTCATATTTTTGTTTTTCTCATTATCTGTATAAATAATATTTTAACCATTTCTGTCACATTTTTCTTGCTCCCCAAGAAATACAAAAAATATGCATCAGTAAGTGCAGTATGTACATGATGGATAGCATACTCTTTAACAGTAAATATTATATGGAGTATGTTGTGTTCTAAAATGTGAATAATATGTAAAGACATATTTTGCCAACTTTTGCAGACTGATGAACATTAACAAGCAGTTATATGAAACAGGGATTAAGAAGTCTAGGAAGACATCTTTGTAGAACTTGCTGAGTTGGATAATAAACTTGACAACTACATAAAGAAAATATGGTACATCAACATGACAGAATACTATTCAGCTATTAAAAACTAAAATGCCATAAATTTCGCAGAAAAGTCAATGGATCTTGAAAATATTCTGACTGAGGTAAGCCAGTCCCAAAAGGAAACGTTTGGTATGTAGCCACTTGTAAGTGTGCATTAGTCATAAAATACAGAATATCCATGTTACACTCCACAGACCCAAAGAAGTTAATCAAGAAGGAAGGCACAAGGGAGAATGCTTGAATTTCACATAGAAAGAGATATAAAATAGTCATAAGAGGCAGAACAAAAGGAGGAAGTGGGTTGGAGGGGGTAGGATAGGATCAGATTTGCGCAGTGAACGGGGGATGGCCAAATACTCATGAAAATGAAGAAAAATCTACAGCTGTTGGATGTGAACTGGTGGTGAGGGACAGCTCCAGGAAGAAACAGAGACCAGTATTAAGGAAGGTTCCTAATATTCAATGGGGTAACCTTGGTTGTAACTCTTAGTATTGTGGATATGAAACCTCAAGAGCCCCCTCCAGTAGACATACTGAAAGAAACAACTGAGAAACCAACTCAACCACAATATTTTCTACCCAAAATTTATTCTGTCTACAAGAACTATAGGGAAGGGGAATGGTGCACAGACTGAGGGAATGATAAACCAATAACCAGTCTAATTTGAGTTGCATCCCATGGGCAAACACCAATTCCTAAAAGTATTAATGAGACTTAGTTATGTATGCTTGCAGGCAAGAGTCTAGCTTGACTGTCTTCTGAGAGGTTCCACCCAACAGCTGACTCAGATTTAGGAACTCTTATGGAAGAACAAGAGAAAAAACTGTAGCTCATAAGGGGATAGAAATTCCACAGGAAGACCCACAGAGTTAACTAACCTGGACCCTTGGGGCTCTCAGAGACTGAAGCAACAACCAAAAATATACAGGGACTGAACCAACAGTCCACCTCATATATATGTAGCAGATATGCGGCTTGGTTTTCCTGTAGTTTGCAAATAACCAGCAAAGGGGGTATCACAAAATTGTTGCCAGTATGTGGGATATGTTATTCTAGCTAAGCAGACTTGTCTAGCCTCAGTAGAAGAGGATACACCTAGCTTCAAAGAGGCTTAATGTGACAGGGTAGGTGGATACACATGAGGGTCCCCACCCACTCAGAGGAGAATGGCAGTGGATGAGGGAAGGGTTGTATGAAAGAGGTGAAGAGGACTGAAACAGTGAGCAGAATTTTAAAAAAAAACAAAACATTTTTATTTGATATTTTATTTACTTACATTTCAAATACCCCTTTTCCTGGCTTCCCCTCTGGAATCCCCTATTTCACCCCCCCTTTTGCTTCTATGAGAGTGTTCCCCCACCCTCCACCCACCCATTCTCTCCTATCTCTCTGTCCTGCATCCCCCTACACTGGGGTATTGAGCCTTCACAGGGCCAAAGGCCCCCTTCTTGATTATGCCAGAGAAGGCCACCCCCTGCTACATATGAGACTGGAGCCATGGGTTTCTCCATGTATATTCTTTGGTTTGTGCTTTTGTCTCAGGGAGCTCTGCAGGGTCTAGTTTGTTGATATTGTTGTTATTCCTATGGGGTTGAAAACCCATTCAGTTCCTGAGTCTTTTATCTAACTCCTCCATTGGGGATCTTGTTCTTAATCCAGTGGTTGGTTGAGAGCATGCCACTCGGTATTTCTCAGGCTCTGGCAGAGCCCCTCAGGAGACAACTATATCATGCACCTGACAGCATGCACTTCTGTGCATCTCAAATATTGTTTGGGTTTGGTGACTGTATATGTGATGGATCCCCATGTGGGGTAGTCTCTGGATGGCCTTTCCTTCACCCTCTACTCCACAGTTTGTTGTATTTCCTCCTGGGACTATTTTTTGTTTCCCTTTTCAGAAGGACTGAAACATTTACTATTTGTTCTTCCAAATTCACGAGCTTTATGTGGTCTGTGTATTTTATCTTGGTTATTCCAATTTTTAGGCTAATATCCACTTACCAGTGAGTGTATACCATGTGAGACTTGTGTGTGTGTATGTGTGTGTGTGTGTGTGTGTGTGTGTGTGTCTGTGAGAGAGAGAGAGAGAGAGAGAGAGAGAGAGAGAGAGAGAGAGAGAGAGAGAGAGAGAGAGAAAGAGAGAGAGAGAGATTGGGTTACCTCACTCAAGATATTTTCTAGTTCCACCCATTTGCCTAAGAGTTTCACAAAGTCATTGTTTCTAAAAGCTGAATAGTACTCCATTGTATAAATGTACCACATCTGAATTATCTATTCCTCTCTTGAAGGAAAACTGGATTCTCTCCAGGTTCTGGCTATTGTAAATAAGGCTGCTATAAACATGGCTCCTTAAATACCTCTCTGTCCATCTGTCTGTATGTATGTATGTATGCATGCATGTATGTAGGTAGGTATGTCTGTATTACCCTTCTCTCTCTCTCTCTGTCTCTCTCTGTCTCTCTCTCTGTCTCTCTCTGTCTCTCTCTGTCTCTCTCTGTCTCTCTCTGTCTCTCTTTGTCTTTCTCTCTCTGTCTCTCTCTCTGTCTGTCTCTCTCTGTCTCTCTCTGTCTCTCTCTGTCTCTCTCTCTGTCTCTCTCTGTCCCTCTGTCTCTGTATCTGTCTCTGTCTC
The DNA here is from genome assembly GCF_963924665.1 of Micromys minutus. NCBI lineage: Eukaryota > Metazoa > Chordata > Mammalia > Rodentia > Muridae > Micromys > Micromys minutus. The sequence continues at coordinate 61,422,927 of NC_137970.1, read as the reverse complement.
TCTCTCTCTCTCTCTCTCTGTGTGTGTGTGTGTGTGTGTGTGTCTGTGAGAGAGAGAGAGAGAGAGAGAGAGAGAGAGAGAGAGAGAGAGAGAGAGAGAGAGAAAGAGAGAGAGAGAGATTGGGTTACCTCACTCAAGATATTTTCTAGTTCCACCCATTTGCCTAAGAGTTTCACAAAGTCATTGTTTCTAAAAGCTGAATAGTACTCCATTGTATAAATGTACCACATCTGAATTATCTATTCCTCTCTTGAAGGAAAACTGGATTCTCTCCAGGTTCTGGCTATTGTAAATAAGGCTGCTATAAACATGGCTCCTTAAATACCTCTCTGTCCATCTGTCTGTATGTATGTATGCATGCATGCATGTATGTAGGTAGGTATGTCTGTATTACCCTTCTCTCTCTCTCTCTGTCTCTCTCTGTCTCTCTCTCTGTCTCTCTCTCTCTGTCTCTCTCTGTCTCTCTCTGTCTCTCTTTGTCTTTCTCTCTCTGTCTCTCTCTCTGTCTGTCTCTCTCTGTCTCTCTCTGTCTCTCTCTGTCTCTCTCTCTGTCTCTCTCTCTGTCTCTCTCTGTCCCTCTGTCTCTGTATCTGTCTCTGTCTCTCTCTCTCTCTCTCTCTCTCTGTGTGTGTGTGTGTGTGTGTGTGTGTGTGTGTGTCTGTCTGTCTTTCTGTCGCTCTCTCCCACTAATTGCAAGTAGCACCTGAACATAACAGTGTTGTATGTGCAACCTACCATTGCCTATATCCTCAATGCAAAAAACCTTTCTCTTTCCCCTAACTGTCATCACCTGCACAAAGCTGCTTAGCTCCTTTGGAGCCATTCCCAAACCTACAATGGAACTCTTTTTGGCTTAATTGTGTGTAGGCAAACATGAGTACTGTGAGTCCATATGCACAACACTCATCTCAGGAAGGTAGCACTACACAGCATTCCTCTCAATTCTCCAGACCATACCTTCTTTATACCACATCTTCCATGTTGTTTCTCAAAATTTGTATGTAGCAGATTTGATAAAGATGTCATATCTGTAGCTGAACATTCACAAACATTTTTCTCAACAATTTGAGCAGCTATATATCTCTGAAATTAAAACATTCTGGCCAAGGTTGGGAGCACTAAACACTCATGAGTATAAGCACATGTCTGTAGAAGACAGTTTGGCAATGCTGTTGGTCATTTACCAAAAGAGAAGTGTATTAGACTTGCCACTAGAGCTTAACTATGACATTCACAGACATGGAAGTTTGACCATATTTACAGTATCTGGCATAAATTTCCTCCTGTAGAGCAGGCTACAAGTCCAATGAGAAACTGGTTAGTTACTCCATATCAATCATGCCAGTTCAATAAAATCTTCAGAGAAGGCCTGCCTGCTCCTAAAGTGCTCACTCTTAGCTGTACTGGGATCCCTCATACCCCATCCTTCCAGCATCATCTGGATCTGATGTGTGAGTAGACAGAGGATATACAACCACAGCTGGAACTCAATTTGTGTGCCAGACAGAAACTTCTGTTCAGTTTTAATTAATTATATTTATAACTATCTTACAAACTAGTGAGTTTTCATATGTCTTCTTCATACACTTTTCTTTGGATTATTTCACTAACTTCTTCCTCCTATTACTGTCTCTATCTCTGTGACCAATCACTCCTGATATTTTGGCCTTGCTCTATCAGATTGAATTCTTATATTTTTCCATATATTTTTCCATTAATCTCTCATCTTGGTTAAAGGATTCCTGTCCTCTTCTTTACCTCCCCTGACCTCACTTTCAGCTTCAACATTATGCCATCAGTAGTCTCCCTCTATACTTTAATTTTACCAATATTCAATTATCTCATTTCCTTAAAGCCTCTAATGGGATCATTCTAAACTATATTCTTGAAGTAAACTATGTTTGCTAAATTTCAAATCTTGAAATCATAACTAACAACACAATCATATTTGGGGATAGGGCATTTAAGAAGTAATTTGGATTAAATACATCATCCACAAGGCAGAGTTCTAATCTAATAGATTTGCTGCTTTATAACAACAGAAAAGGAGATAAAGTGTTTACACACATGGAAGGAAAGGCATGTGAGTGGACAGCAGAAATTTAGGGGATTGCAAGCCAAAGCAAACTTAGACCACAATCTTATAATATGATGATATTTATTTGAAAATTCTAATTTCCTAGACATTAATATTAATTAATATTTTTACTTTTCTAAGTTCACTTTGTATGGTATCATAGGCTCATGAGGTGAGCTAACTAATGCACCTACATTTTGTACTATATGAGAGATATGCTGGATAAAGGAAAGGGGATGGTATTAAATAACTTTGTATTCTGTGCCAAAAATTTCTGGCCTTTTCTATCCCTATTTTCTTTTCACTAACAAAGTATAGCTATTACACTATTAGAAAATAATATGTAACATCGAAGCAGACCTATTTTGAGGTTTTTAAGTAATTTTCTGCTATTCATCTTTCTTTTTTGTAATACAAAATAATGTTTCTTAATACTCTTCTAATTTACAGTGCTGTCATAAGTGTCCTTAGGGATACTATTGGCAAATTTTATTAATCTTCTGTATTCATCAGAAAATTATTATTTTCTATCTTCAGAGCTTCATCAGAGAACAAAGACATTGAAGATTCCTACATGAACAACATTTTTAAAGAGTCTAAGCTTTATGAGAAATTAGAGAAAGATATATATCATAGCTATTATTTAGGAAAACTAATTTTATGTGTGGTTTTTAGTGCAATAATTATATGATAGTCTTAAAAAAGAGGAAATTTTATATATATATATATATATATGTATATATATATATATATATATATATATATATATATATATATATTCATTCTTTCCTAAATAATGAAACCAAATTTATAATAATTGTCACATTAATATAATATCAATAATTATAAAAGAAACACAGTAAAATTTATTTTAGAAAATTTATATAATGTATAGACAGCAGACATAAACAAATAATATAAATTTTATGCAGTAAAAATGAAATTTCCAAGAACTAATAATTTTCAAACATTTTAGTTTCAGTTGTTTTAAAATACATTCTATGCAATATATTAACTAGCTAATAATGTGAATATAAAAATTTAAACATAGGTAGATGACTTGTCTTTGATAGTGAATTTCAGTACATCTTAGTAATTAAGTCATTTATATCTCAGAGTTTATTTTCAAATGTTTTTCTTTTATTTTAAATTCAAAATGTGTATTTTCATGTGAAGACATACAATGAGTATCCATCATACACACACATGCACAAATCATATGTTCAGAAATTAGGCAAATATTCATACAGATTCAATTTCATATTAAACTATAAAATTATGACTGTATGTTCTGGCATAAGTGTCCACAGCTTTGTGTGTATATCTTTAATTATATATAGTCAGAATTTATTTAAAATCTCAAGCTTTTATCCCAGATTAAAGGTGGCTTCCTACCTCAACAAATTTGGTTTAAAGTGAATCTTCAAATCTTAAAAGAATTTCTTTGTAAGGAGGCACTGTTTATCATTTTCCTCATAAATTTATGTATTCACTTTACATCCTGATTGCAGTTCACCTCTCCTACCAGTATCTCCAATCATAGTCCCCTCACTTCCTCCTCTAAGAAAAGAGAGCCTCCTGGGTAACAACTCAGCCTGGCACATCATGTCACTGTAGGACTAGGCACTTCCTCTTCCACTGAGGCCAAACAAAATACCCATTTATGGGAATAAGAGTGACAGACGGGCAGCAGAGTCAGGGATAATCCCTGTTCCAGTTGTCTGGGGACCTACATGAAGACCAAGCTTCACATTTGCTGTGTAAGTGTGAGAGCAAGGGGCTATGTCCATTCCATATCAAAATATTTAATTAAGAAAAAATCCTTTCCCTGACAGTGTTGCCACACACCTTTAATGACAAAGAAAGAGACAGGCATATCTCTGTGAGTTTGAAGCCCACCTGGACTTCAAAGCAAGCTTTAGGACAGCGAACTCTACACAGAGACCATGTCACAAATAGATAGATAGATACGTAGGAAGATAGAAAGAAAGAAAGAAAGAAAGAAAGATAGATAGATAGATAGATAGATACATACATACATACATACATACATACATACATATATACATACATAATTGAAAAAAAAGAGAAGAAAAAAAGCAAAAAAAAAAAAAAAACCTAAAAAATATCATCATAGATGTTTCTAGCTACATGGGTTTTGGTTAATTCTAAATGTAAGCAAGAAAACAACCAAGAACAGTCCATCACAGTAGGCATTGTAGTAACCAGTAGATAGGACAACAGAAAAATATATATGAGAAACTTTCAACCTGAAAAAAAGTAACAAAGGAGAGCAAACCAGAAACAAGTCAGGTCTTTTACTCTTAAGGTCTACTTCAGGTGATGAATTTTTTTCAATCTTGGAACCATCAGACATCAGTTCTTCTACCACAACAATCCTTAGCTACCCCAAAACCTATGCAAACCTTAACGCTGACCTAATATCCTAACTCAAAAAGATTATAGAATCCTTTAAGGAGGATGTAAATAACTCACTAAAAGATACACTGGAACACACAGGTAAATAGGTAGAAGGCCTTAAAGAGGAACAAATAAACCCATTGAAGTAATACAAAAACAAAAATAACAGCAAACAAACAGGTTAAGGAATTGAGCAAAGTGGTCGAAGACCTAAAAATGGTAGTAGAAACAATAAAGAAATCACAAATAGAGGCAACCCTGGAAATGAAATACCTAATAAAGAGGTCAGGAGCTACAGGTGCAAATAACTACAACAGAATGCAAGATGTAGAAGCTAGAATCTCGAGCATAGAAGATACCTCAGAAGATATTAACAAAACAAGCAAAGAAAAATTATATATAAACAAAAGCCTCCTGACCCAACACATCCTGGAAATTCAGGACACAGTGAAAAGACCCAATGTTTGGATGGTAGGAATAGAAAGGAGAGAAGATTTCCATTTTAAAGGAAAAAAAAAATTCAACAAAATCATAGAAGAAAACTTCCCCAATCTAAAGAAAGCAAAACCTATAAATATAAAAGAAGCCTGCAGAACACTAAAACAACAACAAAAAAAAAAAAAAAAAAAAAAAAAAAAAAAGGAAATGACAATCAGCTTTCTTTAATACATCTCAATATTAACTTTTCTCTGCACCTCATGATACCTTCTGCCACGTTGACTATATCTATGCTCCAAATGCAGAGATACCCATATTCATAAAAGAAAATAAACTAAAGCTCAAAGCACACATTGCACCACACAGACTAATAGTGGGAGATTTTAACACCTTTCTCTCAATAACAGCCAGGTGATAAAAACAGAAATTAAACAGAGATGCAGTGAAACCAACAAAAGTTATAAACCAAATGGTTTTAGCAGGTATCTATAGAACTGTGCATCCTCAAAAAAAGAGAATATAATTTCTTCTCAACCCCTCATGGTATCTTTTCTGAATTGACAAAACAAGTCTCAACAGCTACGGGAGGATTGAAATAATCCCATACATTCTATTAGAGCATGATAAAAATAGGTTAAATGTTAATAACAAGAAAAACAACAAGACCCACATACCCATGGAAACTGAACAACTCTCTACTCAATGATAACTTAGTCAGTAAAGAAGTAATAAAAATAATAATAATAAAGGCATCCTAGAATTCAATGAAAATGATGACACACCATACCCAAACTTATAGAAAACAATGAAAGCAACACAAAGAAAAATTCAAAGAAATACATGACCTTTTAAAGAAATTGAAATAACTTAGCAACATATCTGAAAGTCATAGAAGAGAGAGAAACAAACACAATTAAGGGAAATAATAGATAAGAGTAAATAGTCAAAATCAGGGAATAAATCAACCAAATAGAAATACTTGAAGCAAGTGGACTAAAATCACACACAAAACTAGGCTGCACACTCACCAATTATCTATTCAATAAACCATTCAAAGTTTTAGTTGACAAAAAAAAAAAGATCAAGAAAACAGAAATTGGTAAAGAAGAATCAAGGTATCATAATATACAGAAATGACCCCAAAAAATCTACCAGAGAACTGTTATTTTTGATGAACAACTCCAGGAAAGGGACTGAATATGAAATTAATTTAAATAAAATAGTACTCTTCCTTTATATAAATGATGAATGGAAAGCTAAAGAAAATAGTGATATAACACCCTCTACAATAGTCATATATAATATAAAGTATTTCCAGGTAACTCTAATATAACAGGTGAACAAACATTTTCTTCTCCCTCTCCCTCTCTCCCCTCCCCACCCATCCCCCTCTCTATCTCTTTCTCCCTTCCTTTCCCTCCCTCTCCCCTCCCCTTCTCTTCTCTCTCTCTCTCTCTCTCTCTCTCTCTCTCTCTCTCTCTCTCTCTCTCTCTCTCTCTCTCTCTCTCTCTCTCTCTCTCTCCTTTGTTGAGACCCGGAAAAATTGAAAATCCTTGTCTGCAAAAGAAAAGTTACTGAGCAAGGTTGAGGGTTCTCCTTGTTGGTTTATTTATATCATTTTTATTTATTTTTTGAAATTTATACAATATTTTATGCATGTATGTTTTAAATGTAATCCACTTTCCTCGTCCATCCCTCTCTAATCAAACTTCTCCCTGATTTTATGAGTATGTTTCCCCACCCACTCACTCCCATTTCACCACTTTGGCATTCCCTTACACTGGTGAAATGTGACTTTACAGGACCAAAGGCCTCTCCTCCTATTAATGCCAGACAATGCCATCCTCTGCTACATATGTAGCTGGAGCCAAGGGTCTTTCCATATGTATTATTTGGTAGGTGGTTTAGTCCCTGGGAGCTCTATGGTTCTGGTTGGTTGATATTCTTGTTCTTTCTATGAGATTGTCAACCTATTTAGCTCCTTCAGTCCTTCCTCCAACTCCTCCATTGGGGTCCCTCTGCTCAGTCTGATGGTTAGCTGCAAGCATCTACATCTGTATCAGTATGGCTCTGGCAGAGCCTCTCAGGAGACATGCATATTAAGCTTCTGTCAGCAAGCACTTCTTGGTATTTTCAATAGTGACTATGTTTTGTGGCTGCATATGGGATGGATTCCCAGGTAGGAAAGTCTCTGCATGGCCTTTTATTCAGTATCTGCTCCACTTGTTGTCCCTGTATTTCCTCCATTGTGTGTTTTGTTCTACTTTCTAAGAAGTACTGAAACATTCACATTTTGGTTGTCTTTCTTGAACTCTATATATCCTGTGAATTTTATCTTTGAGATTTTGACCTTTGGGCTAATGTCTGCTTATCAAAGAGTAAATATCATGTGTGTTATTTTGTGACTGAGTAACTTCACACAGCCTGATATTTCCTAGTTCCATCCATTTGCCTAGGAATTTTGTGAAGTCATTCTTTTTAATAGCAGAGTAATATTAAGTATGTAATTGAACCACATTTTCTGTATCCATTATCTGTTAAAGGTCATCTGTGTTCTTTGCAGTTTCTGGCTATTATAAATAAGACTGCTGTGAACATAGTGGGGCATCTGTCCTTGTTATATATTGGAACATTTTGGGGGTTATATGAATAGGAAAGTTATAGGTCTTCAGATAGCACTATTTACAATTTTGTGAGGAACCAACAGATTGATTTCCAGACTGGTGGTATCAGCTTGAAATCCCACCAAAAATGGAGGAGTATTCTTCTTTCTTCACATCCTCAACAGCATCTGCTGTCACCTGATATTTTTATCTTAGCCATTGTGTCTTGTGTGAAGTGGAATCTCAAGTTTGCTTTTATTTGCATTTCTCTGATGACCAAGGATGTTGATCAATTTTAGGTGCCTCTCAGCCATTCCATATACCTAAGTTGAGAATTCTTTTTAGATTTGTACCCTATTTTAATAGGGTTGTTTAAATCTCTGGAGTCTACCTTCTTGAGTTCTTTGTATATATTGGATATTAGCCCTCTATCATATGTAGAAATTGTAAAGATCCTTTACCAACCTCTTGGTTGTCATTTTTTTTTCTATTGACAGTGTTCTTTGCCTTACAGAAGCTTTGGAATATTATGAGGTCACATCTGATGATTCTTGAAATTAGAGAATAAGCTATTGGTATTGTGTTCAGAAAAAATTACCCCTGTGCATATGTGACTGAAGGTCTTCCCCTTTTTATCTTTTATTAGCTGCAGTGTATCAGGTTTCATGTGGAGATCCTTGATCTACTTGAAATTGAACATTTTATGAGGAGATAAGAATTGATCAATTTGCATTCTTCTACATGATGACTTCCAGTGGAATCAGCACCATTGGTGGAAAATGCTATCTTTTGCCCCACTGAATAGTTTTAGTTCTTTTGTCAACAATCAAGTGACCATAAGTATGTGGGTTCATTTCTGGCTCTTTGATTTTATTCCATTGATTAAACTTCCTGTCTCCTTACAAATACCATCCAGTTTTTTTTTTCTTTTTTTTTCTTTTTTTTTTTTTATCAAAATTTCTCTCTAATACAAATTGTGGTTAGGAATGGTATTTTCCCCAGAAGTTATTTTATTCTTGAGAATAAATTTTATTATTGGGGTATTTAAGAAGGACATAAATAACCCATTTCAAGAAATACAGGGAAACACAGGTAAACAGGTAGAAGAACTTAAAGAGCAAACACAAAAATCTCTCAATGACTTAGAGGAAAACATGGCAAAACAAGTGAAAGAATTGAACAAAAACATCCAGGATCTAAAATAAAATAGAAACAATAAGGAAATCACAAAGAAAGACAACTCTGGAGATAAAAAAAAAAAAAAAAAAAAAAAAAAAAAAAAAAAAAACTAAGAAAAAGAAGCCACAGACACAAGGGAACATATTCATAAACATTCTTGAACAGTATACAAGAGACAGAAGAGAATCTCAGAGGCAGAAGATAATAATAATAATAACAACAACAGAAACATTGACACAATAGTTAAAGAAAATGGAAAAAGCAAAAGTCTCCTAACTCAATATATTTAGGAAATCCAGGACACCATGAGAAGACCATATTGATACACAGAGAGACCATTGATCAATTGAATAGAACTGAAGACCCAGAAATACAACTGTACATTTATAGGCATTTGATATTTTAAATTAATTATGCTGGTCTAACTAGCAGTTATTATGTTGAAAAAATTTTTAAAAATTGATACATATTTGTCATCTTGTACAAAGCTCAAGTCCTAGTAGATCAAGGACCACCACATAAAACCATGTACACTGAAACTAACAGAATTGAAATTTTGAAAGGGACTCCAACTCATGGGCACAAGAAGGGGGTGGATTTCCTAAACAGAACTCCAAATTCATAGGCTCTACAATCAAGAATTAATTAATAGAACCTTGTGAACCTGAAAAGCTTCTGTAAGACAAAGGATGTATTAAGTAGGACAAATTGACAATCTACAGATTTAGAAAAAAATATGTACTAACCCCAATATCTCATGGAGAGCTCCTATCCAAAATATATAAAGAACTAAAGAAAATAACCACAAAAAACTAAACAACCCAATCAAAAAATGATGTATAGAACTAAACAAAGCATTCACAACAGAGGCATCTTGAATATCTGAGAAGTAGTTAAAGTAAAGTCCAATGCCTTTGTTATCAGGGAAATGCAAATCAAATGACCCTGAGATTCCACTTTACTACAATCAGAATGACTCAGATGAATAATAACCTGTTAGTGGGAATGTGGAGAAGGATGAACATGTCTCTGTAGCTGGTGGGATTGCAAACTAGTACTACCACTGTGGAAATAAATCTGGAGTTTTCTCAGAAATTTAGACATAGGGCTACCTGAAGACTCAGATATAGCACTCTTGGACATATACTCTAAGGGTTTCCCACCATATCATAGAGGCACATGTACAATTATGTTCATAGTGGTTTTACCTGTGATAGCCAGAAGCTTGAAACAACCCAGATGACCCACAATAGAAAAAGGATACAGAAAATGTCGTTCATTTATACAATGCAAAACTATTCAGCTATTAAGAATGAGGACATGATGAATTTTGGGGGCAAATGAATAAAACTATAAAATATCATCATGAATGAGGTAATGCAGACCCCAAGGGACATATACAGTATATATTCACTGATAGGTGGATACTAGCAAAAAAAAGTACAGAATACCTATGATATCATTCACAGCACTACTTGGTAAATAGGAGAAAAAATATTGGAGTCATAGGCAGGAGGGACCTTGATAGGAAATGTTGAACATAAATGACCAGGGGTATTGGGGTGACAGTGGGTAGTCCTGTGGGCTAGTAGAATGAATAGAACTATGCACCATTGGGGATAGGGTATTGGTGACCTTCTAGAAAGTGCCTGAAACCTAAGAGATGAGAGAATTTCAAGCAACAAAGGGAAGGACCTTAGATGAAATACCCAAAATCAGATGAGTGAATTTGTAAAGTCCACCTGCAGTTGAAAGACAGGACATCAAGTGGAGGGATGGGGTTACCATCCTCCAGTCAAAATGACTGATCCAGATTTGCTCTGTATAAAAATAAAACCGGCAGGAACAAAAATGGGGAACAGTCTGAGGGAAAGGCAACCCCATGAACTTGGGATTCTTCACCAGGGGAGGCTCCCATGCCTTACACTATATTTGATGCTATGGTGTGCTTACAGAGAGAAGAATAGCATTGTTATCCTCTGACTATCCCAACAGCATCTGACTGGGAGCCAGATACTTACACCCAACCATTGTACTGATGTGTGTCAGCTATGATCTAATAAGGTAAAGGTTAGTAGCAGCTGAGGAGGAGAGTGCTCCAATAGGAAGAACAGCATTTTAAAGTAACCTGTGGGTCGCGCTCCTCGACCAGTGAGGAAAGACGACCACCACCAGAGGATTCTTCTCAGATCATGCTTTATTGTGGGAGCCTCTTGATTGAAGGGGAGAGAAGGAAGCGAGGGGCCCCGAACTACCCTAGCTGTCCGCTTATATAGGGAGAAGCGCATACGGCTTGCCATGATTGGTTGTCACCAGTCTGCTGACACCAGAGGCCTCGGGATTGGCCAGAGATAGGTTATGTACTGCGCATAAGCAGGGTGCAGCACCTTAGCTGACAAGAGCATTACTATATATGGAGTTGTTTCCCTCAAACCGTGAGGGAGCCAGCGCCATCTTGTAATGGTGTCCTCATTCGGCTCCCCACAAACCTGGACCCCAATGATTTTCTAGACACTGAGCTACCAACCATGCAGCACACATGAGCTGGTCTGAGGCCCCAGATATATTTACAACAGAAAATTGCCTGGTCTGTCCTCAGGGGAACAAGAGGTACCTAACATTTGATTATCTTGAAGTACCAGAGAGCGCATAGTTCTGTCAGGGAGTGGAAGGTACATCCAGTGATGACAGAGAAATGAGGAATGGAATGAGGATGAAGAACTATGTGACTGAACCATGATTAGGACAATGTCTTGACTATAAAAACTGAATGTAACAAAAAAGAAGGTGTGGCCTTGTTGAAGTAGGGTTGTCACTTTGGAAGCCAGCTTTCAAACACTACCCAGTGCAGAAGAAACAGTCTTTTCCTGACTTCCTTTGAATAAAGATGTATTCTCAGCTCCCCTGGTACAATGCCTGCCTGCCTGATGTCATGTTTCTTGTTATGATGAAAAATGTACTGACCCTGTGAACCTGTAATATAGCCCCAATGAAGTATTATCCTTTATAAGACTTACATTGCCATGGTGTTTCTTTATAGCAGTGGAGATCCTAACCAAGAAAAACCCCCAACATCCTAGAGTCACCAGCTAGGGACTGAGTATGTAGATGCCCAAGACTATGAGGAATATCTCTCATGCAAATCACCAGAGAAATTCATTTGTATGAAACTCATCAAAGAGTATACAGTATATTAAGTGCATAGAAATATGTATAAGTAAATGAAATTTCAATAAATTTTTATCAAAAATGTAATAAAATATCTATAATTACGAATGGTTAGTATAAGAAAAGGTAGACAGTTTATTGGTCACTATAAAATTTCAGGATATTTATGATTATAAGGACTAACTTTTAAGACTGAGTGTGGTGTTTTGAGAGAGAATTAACCCTCCAGAATTGTATGTTTGAATGTATGGTTCCCAGTTGTTAGAAGGGAAAATAAGATTTTAAAAGCTTACCATGTTACTCTTGCTAGCTCATACTTTGGATGCAATATAAACTTGTAGGTACTGATGTAGATATGCCTGAAGCAATGCTCATATTTTGATGTTCACAAAATATTACCCATGGAAACAATAAGGAACTTGTCAATAATCTTTTTCTTTATAAGTTGCCTTGGCTAAAGTGTCCCTTTACTCTAATAGAAAGGTAACAAAGACTACTAGTAAGTTATAACTGAGCAGAAAGACAAATTGATTTGTAATCTGAGTCATAGAAGATTCATAAAGAAAGAGACTTCATCCAATTCATTATCTAGCCTGTTTATCTTCAGCTAACATTAATGAGGCCAACACATTATCAATGATAAGCTCTAGCATCAATATTTCATACATAATTCTAAGGTTTTGCCTTTCTAAAATTTGCTGGGAAAATATGGAGTAAGGTGGATGGGATTTCTGAGAGAAATCCTGGCTTTTCTGTATCATAATGAATGTAGTCACATGAACCAGAATCCATGCAACTAATGTTTTTCAAAGGGAAAATTTTTAAAACATTATGAATTAATATAAACAGGAGTGCCCAGTTGTTGCTTTGAAGATGAAAATAGAATAACTACTAATTATAAAGTAACTCTCTAATTTAGAATTCATCTTCCATGTTAACTGAAAGAAGGGAGAATTTATAGGACACAACCCTGCATATTCATAAGTACAACAACTTAACTAATAACTTCCTAAAGTTGCCAGTGACTAAGAAGACGCCAAGAACAAAAGTTTGTGCAAGCAAGATAACTCAGAGAGGAAATAAACCTGTCAACAAGGTTTATGACCTGAGTTCAATTTTCAAGACTCACATGGTGGAAGAAAAAATCATATTCTACATAGCTGGCCTTCATTCTTTACATGCCATGGAGTATACAAAATAATAACTATTATTTTTTAAATTAATAAAAATATTCTTTGTGAAAATGTAGTTGCGAGTATATGATAAGTAGTTAGCTCAAACTATATAAATATATAAAATTGTTAAGCCCTATGGAAAATATGGGCTTCAATACAAATATGTATTATCTATTAGTGACTCAAATAACATGAATAGTGTTTTATTTAGGGTTTTACTGCTGTGGAGAGACGCCATGACCAAGATAAGTTTTATGAAGAAAAATATTTACTTGAGCCTGGCTTACAGGTTCAGAGTTTCAGTCCATTATCCTCAAGGTGAGAACATGTTAACATCTAGGCAGGCATGGTACAACAGAGCTCTGAGATTTCAACATCTTCATCTGCAGGGTGATAGTGGAAGACTAGCTCCCAGGAAACTAGAATGAGAGTCTCAAAACCCACACCCACAGTGACACACCTACTCCAACAAGACCACAACTACTTCAACAAGGTTACACCTTTAGTGTCACTTCTTGGACCAAGTACATACAAACCATCACATTTCACTTCATTACATTCATAGGGCTTATTCAAACATCTGTAAATGGGGCCATATCTAGCCATAGAATAATAAAAAATGTACATTTAATCCAACTTCCAAAGGCGCCATAGTCTATAGCACTCTTAACAGTGTTAAAAGTCTCTTCTCCAAAGTTCAAAGTCTCTTCTCAGACCCATCCAATCACTTAACAGTAATCCCCAAATCAAAACAGTAAACAAGCTGGTCAAACAGTAAACTCTTCATCTCTATGTCTGATGTCAAAGCAGTCTTCATATTTCCAACTCCTTTTCTATCTTTGTTGACTGTAACAGATCTTGTTTTCTGGGATGGTTCCACTAGCTATTAGCAGCATTTCTCAGTAGATATCTCACATCTCAAACATGTTGGGGTTTCCAAGACAACTTTAGTGTTACAGCTTCTTCTTTTAATATATGGAATACATGTTCTTCTGAGCTTCTCCAAAGGGTTGTTTTTTTCTCTTCAGCTCTGCCCTCAGTAGCACTCTAAGCTTAGGTTACTCCATTCCACTTTTACTTCTATTCTTAGTGATGGTTCCATGGTACTGGCATATCCAATACACTGGGTTCTTCTGCTGCAACTAGGCTACACCAATATCCTCTCATAAGCTTCCTTCAGTCCTGGGCTATCAGATACAAGTGAGGCTGCACCTTCAACAATGGACTTCCATGTCCTCTCACAGTGCTGAGCCTCAGCTGATTTTTATGATCCCTTCATGCTTCATAACCAGTACTACTAGGGTGACTCTTACATGTTACCAAGTACAGAGGCAGCACAAGGTACAACCTTGGATATGTCTAAGAGTTTCTTTTTGCTCTCAAAAACCACAAATTTTCTTTGTGCTCCTAGAATATTTCATCTCAGTGATGCTGATTTGTTCTTAATCACCACTATTATTTTTTTAGCTTCAGCTAAACAGGATCAAGTGCCCTAGTAATTTCTTCTACTTTGCACTAATGCCAGAACAATGTAGCCTAAGTTGCAGTGTTCTGCTGCTTGCAAGAGATGGGACATGGGCCTCTTAATCTACTACATTATAAATAGCTTTCTGTTTTCCAAATCCTTCACTGCTTAAGTTTGTCTGTCCTGTATCTTGCACTGTAGATTGAGTGACCTTGAACTCAGAGAAGCACATGTCTCTCTCCCAGGATTGAAGATGTGTGCCACCATGCCTGAAGTAAATTCAGTTTGGTAGGATCTTTCCCTAAAGCCCTACTACCTTAATCTGCCATTTCCTGAAGCACAGGTTTTGGCTCCATTTCACTTCCTTGTGCCCCTTTGATACTTGAATCATATATTTTATAATTTTCAGTTCTAATCTTGCTGTGCTTGTTCAAAATGATTTTTATGAGATTTAACCAAAGAACAAAGTCTCTGCTATGACTTTATGAGACTTATTTTGTCAATGAAATTAATATAAATCTCTTTACCTTAACCTCACTTAGACTCATCAGACTGAAAGACCCTGAATTGGGGAAGCCCGTCACTCTAGTACCAGGAGAATTCAAACCCAACAACTCACAGAGATCCTATCCTGCTTCAATCAGGCAAGAGGTTTATTCAGGAGGTTGGGAAGACAAGAGCTCTGCATAGGACACATATCTCACACAGGAAATAGAGGAGTTGACCCTGAACCCAATTAGGGGTCATATTTATAGGGAGAATTACATAAGCAGTTAGCAACAGGTGCATAGCAATTTCTTTGGTTTATTCAAATTGGCACACTCTGTCTGCTTTTTGGTATGATTCAACTCCTTATCACACTGTTTTGGAGCAGACTGACTTTCAAACTAGTTTTTGTTCTCAGCCTTGAGACATACTTGTCCTCAAGTCAGGGTTAGTAGGGACAACTTAAAATTTTAACTCTTTCAAGATAAGATCTATAAGCAGCCACATTCTTCACAAAAATACCACAAATATAGTCTCAAAAGCACATTCTGAAGTTCTTCTCCACTGAAAACTCTTGAGCCAGGTCAGCACAATTTAAATCATTCACAACAGCAAAGTTATCTACATGCATATAAGGTTGGCTCATTAAGCCCCACGTAAGCATTTCATGGCTTTCTAAATCCAAAATTCCCAAATCCATATTCTTCCAAGCAAAAGCATCATCAGACTTATCACAACAATACCCTACTACTAGTAGAAAGTTGTCTCTTAGGGTTTTACGTCTGTGAAGAGACACAATGACCAAGACAAGTAATATAAAGAACAAAATTTAATTGGGACTGGCTTACAGGTGTAGAGTTTCAGTTTATTATCATCATGGTTGGGAACATGGTAGCATCTAGGCAGGCATTGCGCAGGCAGAGCTGAGACTTCTACATCTTCATCTGAAGGCTGGTAGTGGAATACTTGCTCCTAGGTAGCTAAGATGAGTGTCTCAAAGCTGACACCAACAGTGACACATTTACCTAAGCCAACAAGGCTTACCTACTCCAACAGGGATACACCTTTTAATAGTGCCACACCTTGGTCTAAGCATATGCAAACCATCACAAATAGTTCTTAGAATTTTTTTTAATTGCAGAGAACTATGTTTTGATGTTTTGATAACATTATTATATTATCTGAATGTATGTGATAATTATTCTCCTAGAACATTATCTATATATAATTTAATGTTTGGCAAATCTCTTATTCCTTTTTTTTGGTATACTATAAAATAAAAAATCAATGTATTGTTTATCTAACAGATTTGGGAACTTAGAACACTTAAAATATTCTCTAAGCAATTTTCTCATCTCCAGTCACTGTGTAGTGAAGTGAATCTTGAGAACTAATTCCTTCTGTTCACTTGCAATTTTGAATTAGTATTTTGTTCTTTGACTAAAATCATCCTAGCCCTCATGTTGTATGCAAGGTAACCATTCTACTTCAGTGTACTTGACATTTAGATTTCACATAAAATGAAATAATGGAATTTGCTTTCTATTTGTGCTATTAGTGTTATACAACTGATGGACATTTAGAACATGTTGAGAGGAGTAGAGGGTATATGCGGTCTTCAAATAAGTGGTGTTTATGAGTGCATGATGCCATAGAAGTAAGTCTACTAAGTAATTTTAAAAAGCAAAGTAGTGATACAATTGTCAATTCTCTGTATCTAGTAATGTGTGCTGACTACTTTTAAGTTGACGTGATAGAATCTAGAGTCATTTGAGAAGAGGTAATCTTCAGTTGAGAAAATGTCCCCATGAAATACAACCCCCTTTCTCCTTCTCCCTCCCACTCTTCCTTATTTGTTCTTTCTTTTTTAAACAAGGTCTGTCTCTATGTAGCACTAGATATTGTAGAACACACTATGGGGATGATTTTGACTTTCAATGCCCAGAAATGTTCCTGTCTTCATCTCCCAAATGGTAAGGTTAAAGGTATACACCATCATGTCTTGTAAAGCATTTTTTGACTTATGAATAATAAGAGAGGGCTCAATTAATTTTGGGGAGTGCCACCACTGAGCTAATTTTCCTATATGCTATCAGAAATCAGGCTGAACAAGCCATAATTGATGAAATCAATATGCAGTTTTCTTCTATAGTTTATACATCATTTCATACCTCCAGGTTTCTGCCAAGAGTTCTGGTGCTGGATTACCTGGATGATGGACTACAAGCTATATGATGAAGTATATACTGTTTTCATTCCAAGTTGTTTTAGTCATACTGTTTTACCAGAACAATGGAAACTTAACTAAGATATACTTGAAAAGTTTCCATTGTGAAAACTGCAAGCTGTTTAAATATGTTGTTGTGAAAATGCATGCTGAAATTAAAAGAATGATTAGTGTTAAAAAAAGCCAACTCATAAACTCTAGATATCACAAATAAAGATTTCATCTGAGTATGACATAGACAAGATAACATAATGATAGACAAATCAGCTCTGAAAAACAAGACCAGTTTTGGTAGCTTGCCTGGCTATCTATCCTAGAGAACATATGCTAGGCAGAATTTTACTTTTAAATGCCCCCATAACATTTCCTAGAAAGAAAATTCAATAATTTTCTTAATTTGGGGATCTCTTCTAATTGTCAGGAGTTTTTCTTGATTTCCTCAAATGTCTCATTTCTGTGTGATTATTTATAATGAAGCTTCTCCGTTGCTTGCTCCATGGGGTTTCTAAACCTTTAATCTTAATTAGGGTCAATATACAGATCTGGGTGACATTGTTCCAGGTTCATATATACTGAACTTGAATGTCTAGTGGCTTAGGTTCTTTGGTTAAGAACATTAGGTTATGTTAGGTTAAGATAGGTCTGATCACATTGCATTAAAAATTACTCTTTCATTGTCCTTACAGGTAAGATTAAGCCTAGACTATGTCTATGAAATAATTTATTGTTATCATAATTTTTTAAATGAAATGTACTGAATAGAAGAAGTAATTAGATACTTTATATCCCTCACTGCATTTCAGCTTCTCTAGTGTAACAACCTGGGGTAAATTAGCATCTCTCCAATTTTGACCAAATAAATATATAGTTTCGCTGCCATATATAGTTTGGTTTGATCTTCACAGGTCAATATTTAGAACACTCCCTGTTAGAAAAGATGCACTCCAACAGACTGCTTATTTGTTTCATCTTGAAGCTTAAAAAACAGTAAAATCATGCAGATCCAGGGGAAAAGGTTTTGTTTCTTTGTTTGTTTTGAGCAAAAGACTTTGGTCTTCCTCTAACTTTTCTTACAATGTAGCAAATAACAAGATAATGATCAAGGAACAACTTCATGTGCTTAGCCATGGGATGCATCTCAATTTGGGCTATATATTTGATGGTTATTCCTTCAGTTTCTGCTTCATTCTCTTTCATTGCATTTTTTGTATAAAAGATAAATTTTGGGTTTTGATTTATTTTGTAAGACATGTTTGAAGCTTTTGCATTCTATATGACATAATCTGTGAGATTCCACCCAAATTAAAATTATCTGAAAATTACACACACACACACACACACACACACACACACACACAGGCACACACACACTTGACAATAAATTATAGGTATTTAAAACGAAAAGGAAAATACAACTTTTAAAATAAATACATTCTTAATAAACCTAATATTGCATACTAATTTCCAAAAAGCTAACTGACATTTTAGTCATAAATTTAAAATAGAAGCTGTGCTAAAATCTGAGAAGATAATAAGTTGTATATTTAATATAGTACTATTGAATGATAATCTACCAGTTTATTAGAAAAGACTATTTTACTTCATAATTTTTTTAGAATTCAGAATAGTGATTTTTTAAAAGCTATATCTCAATGTTACAAAATATTTGAATAAAGGAACCAAAAGGGTGGAAACAATATCTTTTGAATTAGTGTCAGAGGATTCTTGTTCAAGATACTTTGCTGCCATTATCTAGGTAGGGCTTTTTGCAAGGCAGAATAAAATGATGATCAATGTAGGGTAAAGAAAAGCTGGTAATTTCCTTGAAATTGATTAATAGAGAGAAAGGGAGTGAGAAAAATGGATGGGGTAGGGGAAGTAAAGTGTTAAGGAGAGAGAGAGAGGGGGAAACAACAAGTCAAAAAAAAAAAAAAAAAAAAAAGGTCAATCATATGGAAATAGGAGAGAAGTGTTGGGGCAAATGCTCAGTGGGTAAAGCTCTTGTTATACAACCATAAAACCCTTAAAATCTGTTTTCCCCCAACTCCATAAAAGCTAAATACCAAAAATCATGTATATAACCTCACATAAGTTGATCTTAGATGAGCCAGTAGGCCAGACAGCCTAGACAAAACGGTAGTGAAATCTGGGTTCTGTGACACATTCTATCTCATAATAATAATAATGATAATAATAATCATACTCATAATCATAATCATAATAAATAAGGAAATGAACATTTGAGCAAGGCACCAGACATTTACCACATTCACACATATTAGCAAACATGCATGTGCTGTATAAATGAACAGATATAAAAATGTAGAAAAAGAATATTGCAGCAATTCACTTTGACATTCGTCTTGGCAATAATATTTTGAACATGACAACAAAAATGCTCATACAACAGAAGCAAATGGAAATACACAAATTTTCAAGTTCAAAACAGCAAAATGTAAAGGAACCTTAAAGGTTTAAGTTATAATGTTTATAAAACATAAAACCACACAGTTTACTGTGGTTATAAATTTTAATAGACATAACTCCAATACTGTATTACTTTTGAAATTTCTAAACATAGGACATGACTGTTAAGTGATTTTTCTCACAAGCAAATATAGGAAAATAAGCCCAATAAGGCTATAATTTTAAATGTATTTAGCAGGAAACAAGAATACAACCCTAAATGAGACACAAGTTTGAATGTATTCAGGATGACTAGTCACAAAAATACATGAAGTAATGAGGATGTCAAGAAAAGGGAGACCTAGTGATATAAACTTAGGATGTTGTGGCCAATTTACAAAACATAATAGAATATAGTTAAGAACATAGAAATATCATCTGAATCTATAATCCCCCTTCTTGGAATTCTCAGTAATGGAGGTATGGGACACCAGTTAAGAGCACTGCTGTTCTTTATACAACCTGAGTTTAGTTCCTAGCACACACATTTAGGAACCCAAAAATATCTATAACTACAAATTCAGTACATCTGACCTCCTCTCCTAGACTTCAGAGAAACCTATATTTACAATTGTACAGACACACAGATATAAATACACTATACACATAACACACACAAACTTACAACTAAAATTAATTATAAATTAAATAGTTAAAAAATACTTGTTTCCTATGTTAAATACAACATTAATCACCATAAACAAAATACATGTATAAATAACCAAAAAGCCCATTTATGGATTAATTACAAAATGAAATATAATTCTTCAGTATAATAAAAATATTTTAAAGAATTAACCATATATAGTTGACTATAAAAAATATATTTTAGTTTAAAGGCTGAAGTTCCATTAAAATTCAAGTGAATTGGAAAAATAAAACACTACAATTTTCTATCTCCAGATTATGAATTGTAGAATATGAAAATTATGTACTATTAAAAGCAATAATAACAAGAAAAATATCTGTGAAAGTTATGTTTTTCCAAAAATTCTGAGAATAAGCCAAATAAGCAGCAATGTGAAAAATGTCTCTTCAAGAAAATGTTTAAATCTCTGAAGAAATAAGTACTATGGCATTTTCACTCACTCTTGCCTCAACCCCTTTTTATATAGCTTTATCATAGCTTTGAAAATGAGCAGCCTTGCTTCTAAACTTTCAGGTTGAAAACAGAGCACCATCAGTCAATGTAAAGGGCAAAAGAGGCTTGGAACTCATCAAGGAGTATCATCCTAAAGAAATTGTCACTATTTGATATGTTTGACAGCTCCTTGGAAAGTCAGTTCAACTGGGACAATGGTTATTTAACTTAACTCAGAACTCACTCAGTTTGAAAAACACATTCTCTTCAGAATATTTGTCACACACACACACACACACACACACACAGACACACACACACACACACACACACACACACACACACACTCACACACAAGAAAGCACACAAAATAAGCAGCAAAATAAAAACATTATTTTCCATTATTCAAAATTGTAGCTGTCTAACATACTGATACCACTAGATGACATTAAAAGATTAACATTTAAAGGCAATAAAGAAAGAAGATCTGAATTGTGAAAGCACTAGGCATAAACTTAGGGAGCTTTAGAGAGGATGCTTATCTCTTAACATTGGATCACCTTAATGCTCAGTGCAAGGATGAAGTGATTGATGACAGAGTTTTATACTATCTCAGCATTGACGACATGTATTAAGATATTGATAGAGGCCCTTGGCAAAAAGCAAGAGGTATCATTTCATGTCATCCCAAAATATTCACAGGCAGAACACGATGGCAACTTTTAAAAACTTTATATACTTTATGGAAAAAATCAGGAAAATCAAAAATTGAGCAAGAAGAAAAAATTGAAAACAGTATGAGGTGCAGGGTTATTTCTATGTTAACTATATTTTATTTTATAGATTTTTCAATTTTAAACAGAAAGAACATAAAAAGGGAAAGGGAATTACAACTCAGGAGAAATCAAATAAAGCAATAAGAAATGCCTTTAGAAAACATATCTATATATAATTAATCAAAATCATTTTAGTATTTAAGTGTGTTCAGAGTATTAAAGAATACTATGTCTAAGTAACACAGTCTAAATCTATAGTGACCACCATTTTTGGACATTAAGAATAATAAATTAAATTTATAATTAGGGATTAGAGAGATAGCACAGAAGAGCACAGTCTGCTCTTCTCTAGAGGTCCTGAATTAAATTCCCATCAACCACATGATGGGTCATAGCCATCTGTAATGGGGTCAAATACCCTCTTCTGGTGTGTCTAATAAAAGAGACAGTGTACTCATATACATAAAATAAATAATTTAATTTTAAAAAACTTTAAAAAAGTTAAAATGAGATACAACATTAAATCAAATGTATTTTTCTATGATTGGTATAGATTTTCTACATGGCAGAATCTACAATCATGTGATTGACAGACATCATATGGTGTCCATCTTGGTGGTAATAATTGAGATGTGATGATTCATGCAATATTGGTGGCACTCTTCTCTGCTTCTGAGGATTCTTGACGCTATTAATGAAGAAAAGTATATATTGCTTCTTCCATGCTACTGGATTACATACTAGATGTGAAAAGCTATTTTACACTTTTTTGTTAAACATTATTTTAAAAAAGAAAGATAAAAGAAAATAAAAATTTAAACATTTTTGCATAAATGTATACATATACAATTATGACAGTGCTTGTCTTTTTTTTTCCTTTTTTCTAAGGTTTCATACTTGGCATTTAGGTCTTACTAGTTACAATGAGCAAAAAGTACATGTGAAACAGGATGCAACCCGGTATTAGTCAACGTTTTCTTCCTGTGTAACAATTGAGCATGACTTTTTTGTTTGTTTTGTTTTGTTTCCTTTTTTTCTTGCACTTCACACAGTCTGTGAATTGTTTCTGGGGCAGTCTGAGCCTCCAGGGTTAGCATCCCACTATCAATGACTGCATATATGTCTGTTCTTTTGTGACTGGGTTATCTCACTCAGGATGATATTCTCTAGATGCAACCATTTTCTTAAGAATTTGGTTAAGACATTGTTTCTGGTGGCTGAGTAGTATTCCATTGTGTAAATGTACCACAATTTTTGTATCCATTCATCTACTGAAAGACATCTGGGTTCTTTCCAGCTTCTAACTATTATAAATAGAGCTTCTATGAACATTGTAGTGAATGCATCTTTGTTGTATATTGGAGTGTCTCTGGGGTATATGCCCAGAAGTGGAATAGCTGGATCTTCAGGTAGTACTATGTCCAATTTTCTGAGGAATAGCCAGACTGATTTCCAGAGTGATTGTATCAGTTTACAACCCCACCAACAGTGGAGAAGTGTTCCTCTTTCTCCTCAACCTCGCCAGCATCTGTTGTCATCTGAGTTTTGGATCTTGGCCAATCTGAATGGTGTGAGGTAGAATCTCAGCATTGTTTTGATATGCCATTCCCTGATGGCTAAGGATATTGAGCACTTCTTTAGATGTTTCTCAGCAATTCGATATTCCTCAATTAAGAAAGTTTTATTTAGCTCTGTACCCCATTTTTAATGGGGTTGTTTGATTCTCTGGTGTCTAGCTTTTTGAGTTTCTTTGTATGCCTTGGATATTAGGAATCTATCTGATGTGGAGTTGGTAAAGACCTTTTCCCATTCTGTTGGCTGCCATTTTGTTTTCTTGACAATATCCTTAGCCTTACAGAAACTTTGCAATCTCATTAAGTCCCATTTGTTAATCTTTGACCTTAGATCTTGAGCCATTGGTGTTTTGTTCAGAAAATTTTTTTCCTGTGCCTATGTGTTCTAAGGTTTTCCCTACTTTCTCATCTAATAGTTTCAGTGTATCTGGTTTAATGTGGAGATCTTTGATAAACTTACACTTGAGCTTCATACAAGGAGATAAGAAAGGGTCTATTTTCAATCTTTTGCATGCTGAGTGCCATTTGGACCAGCATCATTTGTTGAATAGGCTGTCCTTTTTCCATTGGATGTTTACAGCTCCTTTGTAGAAAATCAGGTGACCATAGAGGTGAGGGCTCATTTCTGGATCTTCTTTTCTATTCCATTGATCCATGTGCCTATTTCTGTACCAGTAACATGCAGTTTTCAGCACAATTGCCTTGTAATATAGCTTGAGGTCAGGGATAGTGATTCCTACAGATGTTTTCTTGTTGAGAATGGATTTTGCTATTCTAGATCTTTTGTTATTCCAGATGAAATTGCACCTTGATCTTTCCAACTCAATGAAGAACTGGGTTAGAATTTTGATGGGGATTGCATTGAATCTGTTGATTGCTTTTGGTAGGATGGCCATTTTTAACTTGTAGACCCTTCCAATCCATGAGCATGGGAGATCTTTCCATTTTCTGAGATCTTCCTCGATTTCCTTCTTTAGAGGTTTGAAGTTCTTGTCATACAGGTCCTTCACTTGCTTAGTTAGAGTCACACCATGGTATTTCATAGTTTTTGTGACGATTGTGAAGGGTACCTTTTCCCTAATTTCTTTCTCCACATGTCTGTCCTTTGAATATAGAAAAGCTAGTGATTTGTTTGAGTTAATTTTGTATCCAGACACTTTGATGAACTTGTTTATCAGCTGTAGGAGTTCTCTGGTGGAATTTGTGGGGTCACTTATGTACCCTATCATGTCATGTGCAAAGAGTGATGTTTTTACTTCTTCCTTTTCTGATTTATATCCCCCTTGATCTCCTTTTGCTGTCTAATTGCTCCAGCCAGGACTTCCAGTACTATGTTGAATAGGTAGGGGGAGAGTAGGCAGCCTTGTCTAGTCCCTGATTTTAGTGGGATTGCTTCAAGTTTCCCACCATTATGGTTTATGTTGGCTGTTGGTTTCCTGTATATTGCTATTATTATGTTTAGGTATGGACCTTGGATTCCTGTTCTTTCCAGGACTTTTAACATGAAGGGGTGTTGGATTTTGTTGAATGCTTTCTCTGTGTCTAGTGAGATGACCATATGATTTTGTTCTTTGTGTTTGTTTATATAGTGGATTACATTGATGGATTTCCTTATATTAAACCATCCCTGAATCCCAGGGATGAAGCCTACTTGGTCATGTTGAATGATCATTTTGATGTGTTCTTGGATTCAGTTTGCAAGGATTTTGTTGAGTATTTTTGCATCAATGTTCATAAGTGAGATTGGTGTGAAACTCTCTTCCCATGTAGGGTCTTTGTATGGTTTAGTAATGAGTGTTATTGTAGCCTCAAAAAATGAGTTAGGTAATATTCCATCTGATTCTGTCTTTTGGAATAGTTTGGCGAGTATTGGTGCTATATCCCCAATAAATGTCTGATAGAATTCTGCACTGAACTCGTCTGGACCTGGGCTTTTTTTGGTTGGGAGGCTTTTGATGACTTCTTCTATTTCTTTAGGTGTTATAGGGTTAATTAGATGGTTTACCTGGTCCTGGTTTAACTTTAAGTTCTGGTATCTGTCTAGGAATTCATCCATTTCCTCCAGATTTTCCAACTTTGTGGCGTATAGGCTTTTGTAGTAGGATGTCTCTGCCCTTCTTAAAAGGGAAAACAAACTCAGGGGAGGAAATTATAGTAACCATTAGACTAGCTCTGATTGAAACAAAGATCACCCAGAGACTGCCACACCTGGAGATCCATTCCATATGCAGCCACCAAAATCAAATACTATTTTTGATGCCAAGATATACTTACTAGCAGAAGCCAGATATTGATGCCTCCTCCGTGGCTCTGCCTGAACCATACTGATAAAGATGAGGATGATTGCAGCCAACCATTGAACTGATCATGGGGATCTCAGTGAGGGAGCTAGAGAAAGGACTGAGGAGCTGAATGAGTCTGCAGCCCCATGGGAAGAACAACATTATCAACTAGTCGAATCCTCCAGAGCTTTCAGGGACTAAAACATCAAGCAATCAATACACATGGAGGATATAGAACTCAAGAAGGGTGATCTGGACCAAGGTGAACTTAATTGGCATTAGGTAGATATTAATATTTTAAGGGATTCTATAGGTCTTTTATCTCATATAGTAGGCCAGATTATATCTTTGTCCATTCAATATAATATATTGTAAAGAGGGTTTATGAATTGATTCTTTAATATATAAGCCCACTATTAAAAGCAATTGGGCTTTGCAGAAATGTTTGTGTTGGGAAGTAGTGTAAAGAAACACACTTGGGCAGTTGTATCCAGGATGCCAGAGTGAACTGCCAGGGAAAGGGATCCCCAGGAGACAGCAGATTTTGGACTGAGTGACAGAGTCTATGCATTCAGCTCCGTATTAAAGCCATGTCTGCAGACTGAGACTGTGTGGGGGGAGGCATAAAGGGATAAGCCATCCAATTTAATATTTACTGTAACAGATAGATGTAAAAAGTTTTTAGGATTTGAAAATGACCCATTATCATAGTTGATGTACTTACAGGACTGTATATAGTTCAAATGATCTAAGCTAGTTGGCCTGAGACAGTGTACTCAGTAGCTCTCTGATCCTTCTCTCCTTCCTTTTTTGATTCTTTATCTTTTCTATGCATTTTACCATTTTTGAAAATATTTGCAAAATTAATTATTGCAGTTTTTATATAAATTTATTATCTCATTGACAGTCTATATGGGAAACATTTGCTTTGACTTTTTCTGAAAAATCAGACTAATGAGACCCAGGTATATTTTATTTAATTTATTTCTTTTGTGGAAGAACTTTATTTAACAAAAAACAGATAAATGTACAAATTTTAAGCATTTTTGCATAAAAGTATACGAATACATTTTTGTCATTGCTTGGCTTTTTTTTAAGGTTTGATAGTGTGTATTAAGATCTTACTGGTTACAACCAGGTGTATATTTGATTTATTATATTCCACCCACCTATCTATCTCATCTATCTATCTCATCTATCTATCTATCTATCTATCTATCTATCTATCTATCTATCTATCTGGTATTAGTTTGTGAATGTAGAGGTCAGAAGATAATATGAGTTAATCAGGTCCTCTTTCCTGAGGCTGAACTTGGGTTGTCAAGCTTGGCACCAGGAGCCTTTAACTTCAAAACATCTCATCAACCACAGGTAAATGTTTATGATGAATAACTGGATCTGCTATAGTGCAATGGCTCTTGATGACATGACTATGATGAAACTTTCCACAAAGATTACTACTTCATATTCTTTTCTTTTCTTTTGTTAATTTTTTCTAAGTATCTTGATACTGATTATAAGCTTCTAGTTTAACAACTCAAAGTTGTTTGAATGTTTGTTTCTTTGTTAAAGCCATACATTAATTTCTTCTCCAAATGCTTATCATCTTGGTATTTGACAATTAACTTCTCAAATACAGAAACTGTAGGAATATTTTTGCCTTAGGAAATAATTCCATATTGACACAAGTCACACAGTTGACTATGCCTGACTTGATATTCAGGCATACATAGGATTTTCAATGTTTACTAGAATTAGTACTAGACTTGAATGTCTTTACTCTCAGAAATGGAGCAGGTTCTCATGTGTTTACTTCAACTTCTGTAACTGCCAAACCTCCAAAATGAGTAATCTTTTGGGGCTCTGAAGGATGTACTTTCATTTAGGAAGGATGTATGATGACATACTTGGTTCTGATAAACAGACTGGTATCTAGCAAAAAGCTATTGATACTAATCATGGACCTGACAAGAACTTGTAAAAATATAATTGAAGTCACATGCCTTAGGTTAATTCTCATTTCTTTCCAAAAATGTTCTTCTCTCTTCTCTAGAATGGGGCTCTCTCCAGGAACTTAACAAGAGGGAAATGATATCTGATGATGGTATTATATAAAGTTACAGCTAAAATTTGAGGATGGGATTTCAGAACTAGATAAGCTTCTCCTGTACTTTTCTTATTTGCTGCAGGTTTAAATTCATGTTGGAAAAAATTCCACTCTAGTCATATTATTCCTATCACATAAATATGTCCAGAGTATTGTCTCTCTTGTAACAATTTCTCTAATTTGTTTGTGAGTCCAAATTTTAAATCAAAGCAAGGCATAGTATATAATAAACCTTATAAACAAGTGAGGTAATGATGGAATTTATTTTACCTAATTCTTTGAGAATACTGCATGCCAGCAGACATCCTTGAAGTTCTATGTTGGATTCTAAATGTGTTCAGGGAAGGAGTAAAAATAAAAACAAAAAGTTTGAACTCTTAAGAAAAAAATAAAAAAAGAAGTCAGGAGAGATTGATTCAATAAGAGCATATGCTGTATAAGTATGAGGATCTGAGTTCAAAACCTCATTATGCTGGTAGAATAAAATCCAAGTGTGGCTATATAATTGTAAAATTTTAGTGGACAAAGACACCAGGATTCATAGTGCATATTGGCTTCAAGTCTAAGTTCAGTCTCAGTGACTCAATGAGATACTTTCTCTGATGAAATTAAGGTGGAGGGAGGCAGTTTACATTTTCTTCTAGCTTATGCCTACACTGAAGATATGCAGAGAGCTCTAGGATATATACGTATACCCCAAACATGCGCGTGCGCACGCGCACATACACACACATACACACACACACACACAATATCTCAAAACAAAATTATGTACTAAGATGTTGATACAGTATTTCTGGCACTTTTTCCCTTGAGGAATATTAATTTTAACAAATATTCACTGCTAAAACCTGAACACCTTCACAAGAGCTAAGGGGTCTGATTAGAGATTATGACAATTCAAAGTATACAGATATCAGAAAAAGATGTACAAGTGTAGCAGGGACAGTTTTATATAAACCACTGCAAATTTTCTATATAACACAGTCTTATAATCAATACTGTCCATATGGAAGAAGAAAGAAATGACTGATTTCATCACAGACCGCAATTACCTTTTCCAGTAAACCTCAACAATAAAGAAACTCTGATGGCTCAGTATCTTCTACTTCAGTGTTCACTTAGTCACAGGGGCTCACATTCAAGGCCATTCCACATATAAGCTCTAATAACAACATAAAATTAATATCTAATATACATATATTAGATATATATATATATATAAAACAAACTCAAAACAGCTCAATGATGAAACATTTATCAATTGTTAAATAAATAGAGTAGAAGTGGCATATTGAGTTGTATTTTTAATGGAGTTGTACAAGTGGCTAACAGATATATAAAAACTATGTACCATCATGAATTATCAGAAAATTGAAGAGCAAATCATAAAAATATACCACTCATTAATGAGATCACTTTTGCAAAGAAAATTTTGCAAAAATCATCATGTATAAAAAGGGTAATCATACTAAATAGAGAATTAGAATATTTAGGAAAACAAACAGAAATAGCTTACATTTAAAAAACAGTTGCATGATCTGGAATTTTCAATATTAAGTTTAAATACAAATGAAAGAAAATCTTCAAAGAGATCTCTGAATTCATAAACCATTATGTAATTATACATAACAGTTAAGATTCACATTTAACTTGTGTTCGCCAAAAATATGCATGATATCAAAAAGTAGTGGTTCTTTTCCATAATATAATATCATTCAGCCATAAAAACATGACAATGCTATCATGTACAAATTGGTCAATCTGACATATAGTTTGCTAACAAACACAAGAAGAAAAATACTGCATTATCTCTTTTATCTGTGGACTATAAATGTGTTTGATACATAGAATTAGACTGGAGAATGGTGTCACCATTTGAAATGCAGACAAAGGAGAGGGTGAACAAAAGATAAAATATTCCCATCATACATGATAAATTCTGTTATAAACCAATATTGAGTTTAGAAACAAGTGTAATCCTCTATCATATCCTTGAAGTTTGCTAGAAGAAATTTGATCTGAAAAAAAGAAAAGAATGAGCTGATGTATATGTTAATTATCTTAATCATAACAATCATTTCATATTGTTTTTTTACAGTACAATGTCATATTGTATATTTCAATGCACACAGTTTTGTCACATAAATCCCAGTAAAGCAAGTAAACACGGAAACAAAGCAAAAGTAGACACAAGTGCTTAAAAGCAGCTGTCTAATTTGCTGTGATAAATACAAAACACTGTCTTCTTAAATTATTTATGGAAATCATTCTTGTTACATACTGTAGTTAAGACAGTTTAAAATGGTATCAAATGAGAATGTGCCTAAAAGTACATAGTGTACTGCTGTTACATTGCTACTCATAAATGCTCAAATTTTTGGGACAAAGGAAGAATATTCAATGAGGTAAAGTGATATCTCTCCTTTAACGAATACCTAAAGTACTCTATAAGGGCTTTTGGGAAAAAAAAGAAACTGCACCCCTCTAAGCTAATACTATATATATAATGTTCTATATACATATAAATATATCAACTTTGCTCATTGTAATGTTCTTAATAAAACAGTAATTATTCTAGAGAAAAAGATAATTACTTAATATTTAAAATAATTAACAATTATGAATCTGTTATATATTTTTTCAAGCTCCTATTCTTGCTTTTTAATATTGTTTTAATGTTATTATTATATGTCCATGATATATAATCTGTCTGGTTGTTTTTGTAAAGAATTTATAAGATTGCCTATTCAATGTTATATTTCAACCTTACAAATATAATCTATAAGTATAATCTTAAACTATAAATTATGACATTTTGTTATGACATTGCTAAACTGATATATCATTAAACTTTGTTCTACTTAGTATCTTTCCCACATTGACTGTTTCCTTCTCCTTAGCCTAAACCTTCCTGATTCCCTCACATCCCTAAATAGTCTCTTCCTGTACTTTCATTTCCTGTCATGAGTATCCCATTATACTTCTTTTTCCTTTTTTTTCTTAAGTCTTTTTTTAAAGGAGGAAAATGAAAATTTTTATTGCATAAAATAGATTTTTAAATTGATAGAGAATGCATACCATGAATAATATACACAATTAAAGAGGAGGGCAACTATTTGATAGTATTTCATAGACTGAGCATAAGATATAAATAGCATTTTCAAAAGTCTAATTGTGTGGTAATCCTCTGAAGTGAGGAAACTAACCATCTCATGTATTGTGTATGGGACTATAAAATGATATAGTTCTTTTATTCTTATTTTTTTAATTTAACAACTTTATTTTTTTAAAAAAAACAAAGTTAAATGTACAGATTTTAAGCATTTTTGCATAAAAGTATACAAGTACATTTTTGTCAGTACTTGATTTTTTTAAAGGTTTAATAATATGCCTTAAATTCTTACTAGTTTCAATGAGAATAATGTACATGTAAAACTTATTTTTCATATTCCTTAATCCTTTATGTTTGCTTCCTCTGTCTTAACACACACACACACACACACACACACACACACACACACACACACACACACACACACATTTAAAAGTAGGTTCAATAATATGTTGGAGAAAACATGTATTGCTCTATAAATTTATACTGTTTAACTCTCTATAAATTTATTTTGTTTGACAACTGTTTACAGGGAAAACCTCTTACCAGCAAGTATTGTCATTTTATTTTTTCATTGTTTATAGCTAAATTATAGTTACTATAAATAGTCCTACTGAGTGACACAATCCTGGCACAGAAAATATCATGCTTTTTTTGCCCATATTTTTGATACTAGCTTTGATTCTTTAGGTATATGTGTCAAATTTTAAATACCTACAGACATCAGAAATATATGAAGGTTTAGGAAGAAAGGAGGATTCAAGGGAGTAGAGTGAAACACGGTGGTATAAAATATTAAAGAGGAATAATGGAAGGGTGTAACAGAGTTTTAAAGCATTTTGAGAAGTCATATGAGAATATACTACAATAGAAGCCTTCTACAACATGTAGATGGATTAAAAAAACATGTAGTTACTTTCACAAGCCATAATAGGACAAGCTAAAAACTAGCAGGTGATCATGCTGAGAGGGCCTGCCTTGGGTTATTATATATCTATGACCAATTTGCTCTTATTAAGCAAGGTTATAAGGGATTCAGTAAAGGAAAAAATAGTGCAGTTAAAATGCTTTTTCTGTTATTAAACATGTATAACAATCACTAAGTAATAGCACAACCCTTGGGAGAAGATCTCTGCAGATTTATGAAGACACAATGTCTTGTAGTGATGCTATATAGACAAATATAAGACTTCTTCAGTTTTAATCATGATCCTATGAGAATTCTTAAAATTATATCAGTGATTATTAAGATCCCGTATAATGGGACTGCTACTAGGTCATTTCTTTCTTTCTTTTTTTTTTTTTTTTAAAGATTTTAAACATTTTTTGCTTAAAATTATACATTTTTGTCAGTACTGTTTTTTCAGACATTAAAATAAATTTTACATAAAACCATGTGAATATGTTTTTTAGTCAGTACTTGATTTTTTTCAAGGGCTTGACAGTATGCATTGAAAACGTACTAGTTGCAATAAGCGTAAAGTACATGCAAAACAAAACGCAACATGGAAATAGTCAAAGTCTTCTTGTTTTGTGAATATATGTACAGTTTTTGTTTTCTTTATTTCTTGGACTTCATACAGTCTGAGAGTTGTTTCTGGGGGAGTGCAAGCCTCTGGGGTTAGCATCCCACTATCAGTGACTGCATATTATGTCTGTTCTTTTGTGACTGGGTTATCTCACTCAGGATGATCTTCTCTAGATGCAGCCATTTTCTTAAGAATTTGGTTAAGTCATTGTTTCTGGTGGCTGAGTAGTATTCCATTGTGTATATGTACCACAATTTTTGTATCCATTCGTCTTCTGAAGGACATCTGGGTTCCTTCCAGCTTCTGGCTATTATAAATAGAGCCGCTATGAACATTGTGGTGCATATATCTTTGTTGTGTATTAAAGTGTCTCTGGGGTATATGCCCAGAAGTGGAATAGCTGGGTCTTCTATGATTGTCAAAACTTCAATGAGAACTCTGCCAGTCTCCCAAGTGTTACAAGTTAATGGCTTTTAGATGGAAACCAGACTCTCTCCTACTCAGAACACATTCTGAGAGGTTGTAAAACAATCAATCAAAGGTCATAAAAAAAAAAAGACCTAACAATTTATTGTAGGTGCTAGGAGATAGGATAAAATTTTGACTCAGTTTATCTATACAAAACTTCACTAATAACTTAGTTATGGTTTTAAACCTTCAGTGAACCTGTGGAGCTGAGACAGGTAATAGATGTTTAATGAAATAATTACTCCAAATTGATAGGCATCTAAACATTCTCTGTTGTAAACTTTTATTTCAATTTATAATTTGACATCTGTGTGTGAAGTTGTGAGATGTAAAAGTACTGAGGGAGAGAGAGAGAGGGAGAGAGGGAGAGAGGGAGAGAAAGAGGAGAGAGAAAACATTTTTTTTCTTTGGAACTTTTTTCCTTAGAGTACGTTTTTCCTTAAAGATATTTTTTCTTTTTCCCCACTTAAAAGAAAATGTTTCACCACCTCCTCTGCTTAGGATCTTTCTCCTTTATCTTTTTTTCTTTTACAACTTAGTAATAAAAATTGCAATCACTTTTCTAAGTGTTCAATTTTTTTCCTGCAATTTCTGACTGACAGGCTGAAAGTTAGTGCCCAACAGTTCCAGCTGAGATAGTGCAAAGGCTATTTACTTAATCCTCTGCTGTTCTAAGAAGAGATGTTAAGTGTCAGAGACATTAGGCCTTCAGAGAAACACAGAAGGCAGGTCAGCTACAGTAGCATAGTAACTTAGACTTAGATAGTAAACTTTTTATTATACACACAGCAGTCCTAAATATCTAGTAAAACAAAGTGTAACCCTCTGTTGACTCTCTTTCTCCTCCACTGCTTTAAGAGGATTTGAATAGAAAGAAGAAACCCAAGCTGGGACTGAACCCTGCACGTTACACTATGGGAAGGAAAATATTCCAACTACATACCTCATACTAGCAAATATATGTCTCTTATTATGCCAGGTCAGTGCTATTTTTCTTACCATGTCTCGGTAATATCATTTTACATCAGTTGTGACATTTCCAGGATTTCCTGTTCCGCCTAAGATTTCAAGGTGTACCTATAGATGTACCTATAGAGCAAGAAGAACCAGTCTTTACAAAAAAAGGAATGACTTAAATATTTCTTTACTACCAAACAATAGTTTAAAGAGTGACTTTGAAAATAAAATCAAGTCTTCCTATTAAATGTGCAAGACAGATAATACCCATAATAATGTTCCCTGTTATGAAGATATTACCATCTTGTTGTAGTAGTAAATATTAATAAATGTAAAATGTACCATTTTATGGTAGTGTTGGCACAAGTGGGCCACATGGCACAAGTGGAGTTTTTCATCCCAGCAGACTCTGCCCTAAAGCTCTTAAAACCTCTCCACCCAACAAGTGGTGAACCAAGGCAAGAATCACTAGAAATTTAAAATTATCACCCTGAGAGAGTTTCATTTTCTCATAGAGAAAAAGGTAGCACCTGGACAAGTTACAAGGACTCAAGCATGGGAACCTTGAAACAAAGTAACACAGGGGGAGTCCCTGCTCAGACTCTAGGTCCCCTGCTGTGAAAAGTATAGTCAGTTCTGTTTCAGGAAGCCAAGAGTGGAAACTGCCTGCTTCCTTGGGCAGATGTGGATTGGATTATGATTTAAGTCAAAGACTGGTTTATTTGATTTTTAGGATAGATTTACATACAAAGTTAGTCTGAATCACATGGAGAATTAGGCCCAGGATTCAGAACTAAGTTAGGATACATAGAAGTCTAATGCTCCAAGTAGAAAGCCTAACAGATATATTATAGTCTGAAGAAATCTCATATTCTCTAACATGGGCTCCACCGGAATTTTTCTGTTAATTTCCTGGCATGACAAATTACAAAAACCTAAATAGGCTTATAAATTTAGTTAGAAATTTAGAAGTTTGTTGAGAGGGGACTAATCCAGTCACATGATGACCTAGCTAGAGAACTTGAAACAAAGACACAAAGGAAGACCCTGTGCTAGCAGACTCTAGGTCCCCTGCTATGTAAAGTACAGCTGTTCTGGGTTAGGAGCCAGGGGGCAGAAGAGCTCAATAATAGCCTTATAAAGTAATTTTTGTTTATTTTACTTGATTTTAGACTGTTTTAATTTTTAAAATGGGTGTAAATTTGAGTTTTGTAGTTATATTATTTTTATGGGGAAAAATGCAAGATAGAAGCCTTTCTGGTTGCTGACTAAAGGATATGCTAATTTGGGGGAAAAGGGTTTTGTTTTGTTTTTTTTTTCTTTATGCTCTTAGAAAAGGTAATTTGACTCTAGAAACCTTCTAGAGTTGTATGGATCAGATTTGATAGACAGAGACCTAGATTCAAAGAACTAGATTCAAGATAATAAAACAAACAAAATGATTAAAATTTGATCCTAACCAGTCTGGACACTCTACATAGGCTGATAGAAACCACACAGATATCTTGATTATACTTAAATTTTGTTTTGAGATTTATCTATTATAGAATGTACAGCTTTGATAAATCTCATTGTCAGAAATCATGAACATATCCGCCTGAACTCCTAATTTTTGGCACTTTCAGCTGGATGCACTCAGAACAGACATCAGAGACCATAACAATCATTTGGGTGGTCTTCTCAAGGCCAAACAACTCTCCTATTTTCCTTCTCCACCCCTCAAAGATATCTCAACACCTATGTACAGCTTGAAGAAGTTATTTTTCAATAACTGAGCTTTGGGAGGCTGGAGGTGATTATTCTAAGGTTGTACTTCTGGTGAATTTTGAAATAGTGATAATTTAACAGGGAGGAATTAGACAAAATTGTACACCCATTATTTCATTTGGTAGAAATCCTTATATTTGATACTAAATTTAGTCTCTTACAGTCTCTTACATTGATACAGAATTTATTGGATACAACTATAAGGCTTTCATTGATGTGAATTTCTTATTGATATACAATTGAGATTGGTATTGTCACTCTCTTATAGGCATTGTGCCTATACAACACATTTAAAAATAGTAGGCTTAGACGCAGTCCTATAACTACTTTTATAAACTGATATGAGATTATTAAATATGAGTTAAGGGACAGATAATCAATTCATGGCTCTGAGTTTACTGTAAGGATGTTTTCAAGACAATTTATTAAGAGTAGTTCACAAACAACAGTGCAGATTACTTTACATAAATAGATGGCTTTCACAAACCTCCAAAATTCACAAAATGTGACATTTAATGTTATTTGTCCTTTGTTGAGGAATATATGCTCCTAACATTTATAACAATGATGCTCTGCATTTGTGGATTCAAAGTAGAGATTGAGTGTCTCTATCTACAGGTGAGGTACTAGATTGGGGCTAGGTAGCCACTGAGCAAAACTTGCCTATTTTTCCTACAGACATGTACTGCACTGTCTCTTTATACCATTTGGGTTCTGGGGAATTGAACTCATGTGGAAAGGCTTAAAGGGAAGTTCATTTACCCACTGAGCAATCCTGTAGGGTCTCATTCCTAATTTTAAGGAAAATATTTTCTGATTTTCTAGGTTTAGGTTTGTTAAGGATGGCAGTTACAATGTTGAAAGATATTTATTCTATCCTAAGTTTGTTATGAGCTTTGTAAGGTAAGATGTTGGACTTCATCAGTCTTTTTCTGTGTTTATTAACGTGTTCTTGT
The DNA here is from genome assembly GCF_963924665.1 of Micromys minutus. Taxonomy (NCBI): domain Eukaryota; kingdom Metazoa; phylum Chordata; class Mammalia; order Rodentia; family Muridae; genus Micromys; species Micromys minutus. Next base: position 61,386,610 of record NC_137970.1, on the reverse strand, counting down.
GTTTTATACATTTAACTCTATGGTGCATTGTATTATAATTCTATAAACTGATTTGCTGAATAACATTTTTAGTACAGCCACACTCACAATTCACTCAAAACCAAACAAACTAAATTAGTAAAATTGTGTAGGGTTTATGAATTATTACTTCAATCAGAAGCAACAGCATTCATAAACAGTGGAAACTTCCTGTCTAATTTAAACAAAAATCAAGTTAATAAAATAAAATAGGGTAAATGTATCATTATTAGGAAAGAGATTGTGAACTTTCCAAACAAGGGATACTGTTTCTTGATTAAAAAAAAAAAAGATTATCCTCTTCATTCTAATTTGGAGTTTCATGTGTAAAGGTACAACTTCCTAAGAGTCTAGAACTGAACTCTATCTCTGTTCTCTCCTACTGTGTAACATCTTTTGGAAATCACAATTATAGCTTAAGAAGAAGACACCGTGGCCCACATTATCACTCTGGATTGTGCAAATGATAATCCTTGAGAACTTAATTCTTCAATCTCACTCATTTTAGTCTGTAGAAATGTGACTTTTACACCTAGATTTATGAGGATGCCTCAGATTTTTTTTTTGATTTATGCCAAGGCCTGTTGCAGGGGAAGATATTCAAGTAAAGAAACTTGGCAGGAGTTATGAGAAAACCCTACTTCCAAAGCTTCAAATGGAGATTCACCAGTAAGTCAATGCTAGTAAGCTGACAAAATTTCAGTCAATCGACTCCAAACTATGAGAGCTGTGTTTGTGTTACATTCAGTAAATCTACTGAGGTAGAGTTTCTTAACAGCACCTGAGAAGTGAACTCCCACCTTTAAGTTTTTTAGTTAGTACATTGAAGGGGTGGATTATTGTCAAACCTCCTGGTTTAAAATAGTTCACCTCCTTTGGTTGTAGACTTACTTGGATACTTCACCTCATCCATCCTTGACTTCTGGTAATGTAATCAAATATCTCTCTTGTGCCTGTCTTTCCATTTGATTTTAGAAGTACATAGTCTGTTTGATTTCATAGGTTCTCATCTCAGTGATAGAATATACCGTGAATTTTACCTGTTATGTATAAAGGGTCTGTGCTTCTGTTTGTAAGAAGACATATGGTAAAATGAGCAGTGTTTTTTTGTAGGTTGGGGTGAGAGTAGAATTAATATATTTCACTGTGAGATTTAGATTAATATTGTAAGTCCAGTGGTAGATTGATCTGATTTGAAAAAGTATCCTCTAAAATTCAACAATTAGGACTCTTACAAAGGGGGATCCATGCAGGATCAGCCCTCTCTATTTGGAAACAAAGATAGTGCTCACTACATCTGTTAACCTATTATCATGTTAATATTAGACCTATCAGTTCCTATAACTGTGAGAAAATACTTATTCTCTTCTTCAAAAATGTCTTAGTCTTCACTGTTCTGTTAGCAAAACACAAATGCACTGACAAGGATGAATCCAGCCATTTTTGCTCAGTTAAAATTAAACTCGATTCATTTCTGAAAGATAGATCTGCCTTGATCATATTTGATATTTAAATGAAAGTCAATTTTATATTCAGACATCTAAGCAAGGGTGTTGAGATATTATTTCTGTATTCATTAGATATTCATTTGATTAATGACCATGACCACTGATGTATTCTCCATTAATATATTTTTTTCAAGAAACACTTGTAAGCTTGACATTTTAACATCTGTGCCTGTTGTTATGACAATTCCAGGAAGACATATTTTAGAAGCATGGGGGAAAAGAAATTGTCAGTCAAACCACTGAATTTATCTGAACAAAATATGCAATAAATATGAGGGAAATTCATATATTTTTCAATGGTCAACATCTATTACAAACTTTAGTGATTTTATTATATGAACTTTCCCCCCTAAATTCCTCATTAAAAATTACAACACAAATTAGAAAGCAACCTCCCTTTTTGGGATCATAAATACAAAATATAATGTTTCTTCAAAGTTTTTTTAACATAAGTTATGAATATCCAAATTACGATTTCCATACTTGGTTTTAAGATTTATTTGTTTCATTTAAATAAAACAAAAGTGTCTCCAGATGCACCAGAAGAGGACATCATTGGATCAAGGACTGCTGGAAGAGTAGACATTGCTCTTAACTACTCAGCCATATCTTTAACCCCTTAGTTCACCCTTTTCATTTTAAATTATTTATTCATTTCTTTACACTCCAGATTATGTCCCTACCCCACCCATCTTGCTAGAGCTCTAAACTCCCTGGGGCCTCTTGTACCTTGAAGGTTAGGTGCATCTTCTCAGACTGAACCCAGACCCAGTAGTTCTCTGCTGTGTATGTGTTGGGCCTCATATCAGCTGATGTATGCTACCTGGTTGGTGGTCCAGTGTCTGAGAGATCTCAGGGGTCCAGGTTGATTGAGACTGGTGGTCCTTTTTCAGGGTCACCCTCCTCCTCAGTTTCATCCAGCTTTTCCCTAATTCATCCACAGGAGTCAGCAGCTTCTGATGATTGGTTGGGTGCAAATATCTGCATATGACTCTTTCAGCTGATTGCTGGGACCTTTGAAGGTCAGCCATGTTTGGTCCCTTTTGTGAGGGATTTATAGTCCTAGCAAAAATGTCATGTCTTGGGGCCTCCCCTTCAGCTGGATCCAACTTTGGGCCTGTCTCTGTACTTTGTTTTTTTTTTTTTTCCTGAGGCTCTTCTCCATTCCTATCCCTTTCAGACAGGAACATTTATGGGTCAGAAAGTGGTTGACTGTGGGATGGCAAGTTCTCTGTAACTTGATAACCTGTCTTTCTACTAGAGATGGGATCTAAAAGTTCCCTCTCTCCTTTGTAGGGCTTTTCATCTAGGTCACTCTTTAAATTCTTATTTACACACATGAAATATTTCAGTGGGATATCTTGTGAGATAATTCATGTAAATGGCTTAGTTAAGTTTTCAGTGTACTATAAATTCAAAATAAATATAAGCCCTTAGTGAGATAATATAATGAGGATAATTAAAACATAGTAACAATGATGATTATTAAGACTGTAATACTAACTACATCATTGATAATGAAAGTCTCTGAGCCTTAAATACTCCTGCTGAGCTCTTAATTGCTAACCACAGAGCACAGCTAATACAGTAGATTCATCTACTGTCCCAGACACTGATGGCATGGATTTTGTGTCATCTCTCGAGTAATGACTATAGCTTTTGATTTTGTCAAGGTGTCTCTCATGCTGACCCCATAGCCATTACATTTCTGATATTCATTGCCTGATTTAATTTTCTACTGGTACATTTTATAATTTTGATTTCTCTTTACCAATTATTTCTCAATCAATATTTTCTTTCTCTTTTTAAATTAACTGACTTTATTTTAAAAAGTAAAGATAAATATACAGATTCTAAGCATTTTTGCATTAAACTGTACAAATACATTTTTGTCAGTACTTGGCTTTTTTAAAGGTTTAATAGTATGCATTAAGATCTTACTAGTTACAATGAGCATAAAGTACATGTAAAACAAGATGTAACCTGGAATTAGTCAAAATATTCTTGGTGTGTAAACAATAACCATAATGTTTTTATATTCTTTTAATTTTCTTGAACTTCATATAATCTGAGAGTTGTTTCTGAGGGGTTCTGAGCTTTTTGTGGTTAGTATCCAATTATCAGTGACTGCATATTATATCTGTTCATTTGTGACTGGGTTATCTCACTCAGGATGATATTGCCTAGATGCATCCAATTTCTTAAGAATTTCATAAAGTCATTCTGTCAGATACCTGAGTAGTACTCCACTGTGTAAATATACAACTATATTTGTATCCATTCATCTAATGAAGGACATCTGGGTTCTTTCCACCTCTGGCTATTATAAATAGGGCTGTTATGAACAATGTGGTGCATGTGTCTTTGTTGTATGTTGGAAATCTCTGGGGTATATGCCCAGAAGTGGAATAACTGGGTCTTCAGGTAGTATTTTGTCCAATTTTCAGAGGAATCGCCAGACTGATTTCCAGAGTGGTTGTATCTGTTTACAACCCCACCAACAGTAGAGAAGTATAATTCTTTCTCCACATCCTTGCCAGCATCTGCTGTCATTAAAATTTTTGATCTTAATCATTCTGACTGGTGTGAGGTGGAGTCTCAGGGTTGTTTTGATTTGTATTTCCCTGGTGGCTAAAAATGTCAAGCACATCCTTAGATGTTTCTCAGCCATTCAATATTCCTTAAATGAGAACTTAGTGTTTAGGTCTGTACCCCATTTTTAATAGGGTTGTTTGATTCTCTGGTGTCTAGCTTTTTGAGTTCTTTCTATACCTTGGATATTAGGGCTCTATCTGATGTGGGGTTGGTAAAAATCTTTTCCCAATCTGTTGGCTGCCATTTTGTTTTCTCGTCAGTGTCCTTAGCCTTACAGAAACTTTGCAATCTCATTAGTCCCATTTGTCAATATTTGACATTAGAGCACAAGCCATTGTTGTTCTGTTCAGGAAATTTTCTCCTGTGTTTATGTGTTCTAAGGTTTTCCCTACTTTCTTTTCTAATTATTTCAGTGTACCTGGTTTAATCTGGAGATCTTTGATCCACTTGCACTTAAGTTTTGTACAAGGAGATAAGAAAGGGCCAATTTCATTTTTCTGCATGCTGAGTGCCAGTTAAACCAACACCAATTGTTGAAGAGGCTGTCCTTTTCCCATTGAATATTTACAGCTCCTTTGTCAAAAATCAAGTGACCATATATGTGAGGGCTCATTTCTGGATCTTCTATTCAATTCCATTGATCCACATGCCTATCTCTGTACCAGTACCATGCAGTTTTTAGCACAATTGCCTTGTAATATAGCTTGAGGTCAGGGATAGTGATTCTTGCAGATGTTTTCTTGTGGTTGAGGATGAATTTCGCTATTTTATATCTTTGCTATTCCAGATGAACTTGCACCTTGATCTTTCCAACTCTATGAAGATTTGGGTTGGAATTTTGATGGGGATTGCATTGAATCTGTAGATTCCTTTTGGTAAAATGGCCATTTTTACAATGTTGATCCTTCCAATCCATGAGCATGGGAGATCATTCTATTTTCAGAGATCTTCCTTTGATTTCCTTCTTTAGAGATTTGGAGTTCTTATCATACAGGCCCTATATTTTCAATATCCTTTATATCTTATAAATTATCAAAGTATCTCATTATCAGATACTTTAAAAAATAGAAGTATACACTGGTATTGGCAAAATTGGAACTCTCCATTTATACACTAAAACCATTTTGGCATCAGGGACCACTTCAACATTTAAAATGATAAAGAAAAATAGTAGAGAATTTTTTTTGTATAATACAATATTGGTGTTAAAAGGAAGCAATTGTAATCTGTCAGACATCAGTAAGTATATGGCTTTTGTAGTTCTTGGCCAATTAATTCTTCAGATCATTCTTTATCTATGAGATTTACAAATTGTCTTTATCTCAAGAGGTGATGTAAAAACATGAGGGTATAATCTTTCATTTGAATCTTTGCCCATATCATTATGGGATTTATATTTGATTATGTGTAGCTAATGTACCTTCCAACTTCCTTCTCTATATCTTTTAGTATTATATCACATTGTATATTTTAAAGTAGTGATATACAAGTCGTTATTGTGTTGGTTCATTTTTATTTGTTTGTTTTGTCCTTTTATTTTCTTACTCACTCACTGAATTTTAGAAAACTTACTCCATCATTCACTTGTCCTCAAGGGTGTGGAAGGAAAACAGTCTAGAATCACCTATGACAATGGAAACCTGAGGACCACATATGCTATTCCCAGTTTAATTATCTATGTATTTGTCTTAGAGACAGAATCTTTTTTCATAAACCCATGTGGCTTTTAGATCACAGATATCTGCCTTCTCTTGCCACTAGAATGTCTATAGGCCTACCATGAGCAACAATACTGCAACATTGAGTGGTTTTCTGCTATGTTTTTTTGAGGTTGTTGAGCTATAAAAAGATCTGTTTCAATACAGGTAATCAAAAAGTATCTTTTTCTGCCAGTAGGCACCTAGATTACAATAAATAATAATCACAATATAGTATCAACAGTGTTTTTATTTCTTTCAAATTCATTACTAGATTTAGAAAGTCCAGTCAAACATTATTTTTAAGTATTGATTTAAAATATTGCTTTATGTTTGGTGTTGAACATTGTCAGTTCTCAATATTCTACCACTAAAAACATTTCATCAGCTTTATTTCACTTCTTTTATATCCAGGTGTTAGCAGTATGATTACTATAATCTTTTATATTTTTGTATAGAATATAATTCAATGAAGAATTTAAATAGTATGTAAACATTGTTAGAACTTTTGCATTTTCTCTTAATAAATTATCTACCTATAATCTGTTTTTGGAGATAATTGGTACTTTGAGGAACCTCTAAGTCATCTCATCTAAATATTCTGTTATTCTTTCCTTTTAGTTGTCTACATAATAAGTGTAGATAGGCTATCAGTTTAGAGACATATTACTTTGTTCTCAATTTCTAATGGAAGTACTACTTAAGTCATCAAATTTAAGACTACAAATTTCAATTCTGTTCAGAAACTTGAAGTATATCAGATTATTTGATTTGTACTATTTGATTTGCACCTCCTTATCACTCAAGATTAATTTCTTAAATTAATTGTTTCAGTTTTGAGTCCCACGGGCTCCTGCTTCTCACCAATATTTGAGGACAAAAATTAGAAATATTATATAAGAGTATATATGCCTACACAGTTCTAACAATGCTCTTTAATGCTCTATATTTCTTTAGTGTTTAAAATCAACACATGATATTGTGATTTGCTCACAAATATGAATGAAACATAATTTTAAGGCATCCAATCAAACACTAACTGTATTTTAATAATTTATTTTTAGTTTCAACAATTTTATTGGAAAAATATTTATACAATATATTTGATCACACTTTTCCTTCCTTAGTTCCTCCAAGATTTTCATATATCTGCCTACCTACCCAAATTTACATATTGTTTCTCTTCAAGCAAGAAACCAAACAAGAATTACACATGAAACTTCTCAAAATTTCAATTTAAAACAAATAATTAAAAGAGTAGTAAGACAAAAAAAAAAAAATGCCGAAAAATAATTAAGTAAGATCTCTACATAAATACCTTCAAGTTTGCTTTGTTTTAGCCTGGAACTATAGTTAAAGTACCCAGTGCAAAATATATTAGCGAAAACTTGCTTCCTTTTTCTAATTCATGACCTCTTTTCCTTTTATTAGTAATATAGTAAAATATGAATAGACATAATGACATGTCTCTCTCTCTCTCTCTCTCTCTCTCTCTCTCTCTCTCTCTCTCTCTCTCGCTCGCTCTCTTTCTCTCTCTCTTTCTCTCTCTCTCTCTCTCTTGCTCGCTCTCTTTCTCTCTCTCTCTCTCTCTCTTTCTCTCTCTCTCTCTGTATATATATATATATATATATATATATATATATATATATATATATATGGTCTTATAAAATATATAAATAGAATAATATATATATTCTTAAGACATATTATATATGTAATAATATATTATATATTAAGAATTATATATTATTAAATAAATAACAAAACCCATTCAGTTTCTATAATTTTACATATGTATTTACATAATTTACATATATTTGAGTATAATTTATGAGTCAAGAAAGATATCTAAAACTATTTTTTAAAAGTTCAAACCTCTTTAATAATTTTTCTTTTCTGTGATAGATAGTTAATAAAAATTACATTGATAGTGAAAATGTGAAACCCTGGGCACAGATCCATTGCTTTTGAATGATAATTTTAAAAGTTTATTATATATATATATATATATATATATGCACTAATATACATTAATATATACATATATGTATATAATAAGGGTGTGTGTACATATGTATATATATATATATATATATATATATATATTTATATTAAATTCTACATATCTTTACATACAGACACACACACACTCACACACACAAGACTGTCAACTTAGTATTGCTCACCACTTACAGGATTTTTCCTTGGGGAAATTTTAACATTCTGTATTTGCCTATAGTTATTTGTCTATGGTTGAACCCCCATGAGATTTCCTCATTATATGATAGCATGTGTATTAATGATATTCTTGTTCAGGTCTTGATTAAGCCATGTTTTTGAAACTTCATCGATGTAGCTTCCATGGAAATTTAAATCACCCATTCATTTCTCAATCCCTCATTTATCCTGCCCACAATTTTACCCTGCCATGCTCTCCTTTGTCTTTTCTATTGTCACCTGTTATTCAAGGTCAAACACAAATTCTATATATTATCATGAATTGTTTTACATATAGAATTGTAATTCAGGATCAATGAAGCTTCCCCTAGCATTTTAAATTTTCTTTATCAATTTCACTTTTGTTCCCTATCTACCACAAGGAAAGGAAATATTGTAAATGAGTTTGACATATAAATATAGTTTTAGATCATTTTCATGACTCACATGCCCTTTGTCTGCATTCCATCTATCCTTGTTGCCCAATATAATGACTCTTTCTTCATGTCTTTTCTATATTTTATGATATACCCAAATTATCACCTGCAATCTTTCCATCCTTGTCATCTGGAACAACAAGTCATATTCTACAAATAACCACAGGAATTGTGGTAAACTAATGGTTGTACAGCAACAGCTGAATATAGAACCACTATTGGTGACTATCATATATACAACATACTGAAATAGAATAGCAAAATAAGGATTTAAATGCATCAATATATAAACTCATTTAATATTGCGAATGTACTAATGGAAATTTCAGTCAATGAGAAACTAAGAATTTCCCTATAGTGCAGGTTCATTAAGCTATCTTAACAATGTTTTACCTAGAAAGAAAACACAAATAGATCAAATGCTTGAAAAGCAAGAAATAAGTATGAATATATGTTGTAGGATATTTGGTCACATCGTGGTCAGCAAGATTGTGTTTTGCACTGAAAAACAAAACAAAACAGTCATACAACAAAAACAATAACAACAAAAAAACACCTGCCGAGAGTTTTGCTATGGCTTGGTCTTTAGTACATTCTTTTAATCTCTCCACTTAAAATATAAACATGCACTTACAACACACCTTCAATCCCAAACAGAGTAGGTAATAATACTTTACAAGAGAAAGCATCCATGTTTGAATGTGATAGCTAATTGACTGACAGACAATGTGAAAAATCAGAGAAATATTTTATAGAGAAATATTTTATATGCCCAACTCTCACAAGAAGAGAGGGAAGCTATTTAACATAGAACAGTTCAGAGAAGTGGGGGGTGGAGTTGGGCAGGAAAGAAAGAATGCAGTTTTCCAAGGATTTTCTAAGAGGGTTTTACAAAGTGAAAAATCTAGACACAGATATCAACAAAATGACCCAGAAAATGAGAAAGAGAGCAGATTAAAACATATTGCAGTAGTTAGTTTGAGGTAGAGCAGAGCAAAAAGTCAGAGGCCAAGAGAGAAGCCAGATTGAATCAATTACTCTGGAGAGAAGTTTGAGCCAGAACAGCTGAATTGACTAGCCAGCAAGAGTTCCAAAAGCACAAGAAACTGTTAGTTTATTCAACAATAAGTCTCAGAAACAGAAAACACTCTAGGCCTTGATTAGATTTTACAGAGGCTAGAAGATTCCAAGACTAGGCCTTACTAGATTTTAGGACTAGGTCTAGTTTTTCACACTGAGGCAGTAAGCCTCTGAGATGACAATTAGAGGAGAATAAAAGATACTTTTACAAATATAAATAAAAACATAAGTACACACTGATTACATGGCATGTATTCAGTATGTATATAAAGACCAAATTAAAATGGCTTCAGTTATTAAGAAAAAAGTTAACAGAAATCAACCATTCCAAACTATAAGAAAATGTTTATTTTTATTAACTTTACACTTTTTGAGTTAATGCTTTCAATAAGCAGAACAATTCAAATCCCTAAAGATGAATCTTCCATGAATGTGGACTTATTACCACATGCAATAAAGGTATAGAGACAAGAATTAAGAATAAAAAACTACTTATGTTCACATACAAACATTTTAATGGAAAAGAATCTACTGTAGTGTGTAGTGAGGATTCTGAGCCTCCTGAGTCGAACTAAAAGCCACAGATTATTTTTGCTAAGGTTTTAACCTGAAGAATTGTTAAGTTCAAACAAAAATTGTATTTGCAAAATGATTGACTATTTTTTCAATTATTTTTCTTTAATTTTTTCTATAGTTTTTCCTGGAACATTGTGACATAATATTTTATAATTGATTAGTTGATCCTTAGTTACTCCCTCCACAAATAAAATAATTATATTTTTGCATTGTTAATATTCAAATTTTTATTTTTCTTGAACTTAAATTATTTAAATTATATGATAGGGGACTTTTATCTGAAAAGATTTTAGGCATTTGATGCTCTTAAGGATTGTCTTAGTTTATTTACATACACATATTCATATACATACATACACACACAATCAAATACACATACATTGCTGCCATGAAAATACCAGTATCTGAGGACTATATAAAGAATATAAATGCATTGCTATCATGGTTCTGGAGGGTGATAAATCCAATATCAGTTTGTCAGTTCAGGAAGAAGTCCTTTGTTCTACACCATTCTTCATAGAATGTTGAAATAAGCATCCATGAGACAGAAAGAGGAAAGTTTGGCAACATTAACTAAACATAGCACTCATGATGAAATCACTACACTATAAACACATGCAAAGTTTAGCATGACCTTTGTAAGAGTCATTTGAACCATTGGCTCTAGAAATACATGTTGTCACATTCATTACAATACAGTAGTCCCACAATATTAAAACATTTCAACATCAACTTCAAAGTCCAATATGTTTAACATAAATGATAGTTGAAACATGTAAAATGCATATTCCTCAAGCTGTAATAAAATAGATGAAATATAATGTGTACTTTAATTTAGTTGTGGCATAGATGTAAACATAGGAGAGACAGTCCTATTTCAAAAAAGGGCATTTAAAACAAAGAAACCTAAAGTGTGAATATGTCTATCTCAATATGCAAGTATAATATTCCTGTACATATGTCCATAAGATGCTCCAGCATACCACAAAGACACTTGCTCAAATATGTTCATTGTTGCTTTATTCATAATTGCCAGAAACTGCAAACAATGGAAATTTTCCTCAACCAGAGAGTGAATTATGAAAATGCTTTAATAAATTACTTTTTAAAAATGAAGTAAAACAAGATGAAAGCTGAAGCAAGTTTTATATTTTTTTAGTCAAAAATTAAGAGGAAACCAACATTAAGCAATCATGTTATAATATGAAAGAATGATGCCTTTTGGGTCTATATTACACATGTGGCAAAATACTGGTTTGCAATGCAGGGTTATATTGATTCAAATAGGCCTCATCCTATTTCTTTATGTATTCAGAAGTTCTCAAGCCTTGGAGTAGCCTGACTAAGGTTCTCTCAGCTAGTGTTGTATACTGATAGATCGACTGCTTGGGGCCATCAAGAATGGGATTGCTCCTAGATTCTAGTATGGGTTGGATATGTCAGAGCATCAATCTTTCACTAGAGGCCTGGAGGATTTCTGGAGAATGGCTTTTTTTTTTTTTAAGTCGACATCAGAAAGAGTTTGTTCTCTGTCAGTGCAGCAACAGAATAGATGAACCTGCCAGAGAATGTCAGGGCAAACAGGAAAAAGGCTGTTTCTTTCTCCCATGTTCTTGTACGTTTGTTTATAGGAGGAGGTGTGGCCCATATTTAAGGTGTGTTTTTCTGCTTCATATAGTATCATCAAGAAAAGTATTTACAGGAAAGTCCAACAGTTTTGGCTATTTTAGTTGACTCCATATGCAGTCAAGTTTGAAACAAAGATTAGTCATCATGTAGATCTACTCCAAATTACAATGTTTGCTTATTAACTAAATAACACTACAATAGTCACAGTTAGAATCTGATTGTTTATCACATGAAAGTATAACTATCAAACTCTGCGGTAAAGATTAAATCAATAGAATATGATTAATAGCTGTGACATACAGAAGGCATTCATGATGTGTGTTTAATGAGCTAAAATTCAGCTCATTAAATACACAATTAATAAAAAATGTATTTTTAAAATTTTAATAGAAAGTCAAAAAGAAACATAAAATCATTTTGTAGTTTAAGTTCCATGTGTGTTGTTTATGTCATCTATATTAATTGTAACTTTGGATTTTGTTGCTTGGATGGTGGTTGCTTATTTGCTTTTGTTTGTTTTCATTTTGCTTTGATATTTTGAAATGGGGTTTTATAGGTAACCCTGAAGTGACTATGAAATTTATATTGGCCTATAGTTCACTATCTTCCTGTATCACGCTGCCAAGTACTATAAAGAGAAATACATATTTCCATGGTTAGAAGTTTAGAATAGTAGAATATATTCTATAAATTTTATCATGGTGTAAGTATTTCCAACTACTAACACATAAGTTTTGAGAGACCAAGAACTACTGAAATCTAGGACTTGTTTCAATCCCTGGCAGAAAAGAAAACTGGGATGTTTGAATGACCCTTTCACTGGGGTCATCTTGTGCCATTGGACATCACAGATATTTACATTATGATTGATAACAGTAACAAAATTAAAATAAAGTAGTAAAAATTAAAATAATTTTATGTTTGAGGTTTATCAGAATGAGGAACTCTATTAAAGAGTCATAGCATTATGAAAGGTTAGCATTAGAATGATTAATCTAGAATTTTCCTGGGATTTAACACTTTCCAGTCACTCTATTACCTACATAGACAAATGTATATAGAAATAAAGTGACTTTGTGATATGGATTCAGAGAATTAATTTTATGAACAAAAAAGATAAAAGAACTTAAGTTTGATTTCTCCAGGGTTACCAAGTGGAATATTTCATAAGTAGCAGCCATTGAAACAGTCTAACCTTATAAATTTATTGATCATTTAATATTCATATTGTGGAAATACACAAAACCTTTCACCAATGAATCTAACATGCACTCAGGAGAGGCACAAGAAATTATTTTGTATTTTATAATAAACAACACATACACATGTAAGTTGTTATATCTTAAATATTTTCTGCCAAACAACCTAGATTTGGTGTTTCAAAACAGTTCAATTGAGAAGATTTTTTTAAAATAAGTCTTATTAAAGAGTAGACACATCTTGAAAGGAGATCAAAGTATGTTATATAAAAACAATATAAGGGAAATTTAAATTTATTAGCATTAACCTACACTCAGCTCTCATTGTACCACATTCACTTACTTTGTTGCTAGGACTACAGGGCCAAGGTTACTCTGAAGTTCATCAGAGAAATCAATGTTTCCTGGTGGCCTATAGTTATTTCAGGCTTACAAGAAATCAGTCATTTTCCAGATTAGTTACATAGTTAAAAGTAAGATTTGTGTGCAATATAAGTCATTACTTGATTTTTATGCAGCAGTAACTTGCTATAAAACATTTGTTTTCATTCTTTCAGTCTCAAACTATCTGAGCTATTGTTTTTTTTTTTTTTTTTTTTTTTTTTTTGTTGTTGTTGTTGTTTTTTTTTTTTCCTGTCTATACTCCTTACAGGATTGGATGGGTAATAATCTACTAAGTAATTTTGAAAATTGGTTTACTTGTTCTGAAAGAGAAAAAGACAAAGAGAAAAAAATGTATACACACATATTGCCATAGTCTTGACACTACGAATAGAACTCTCATCCCAAAGTGTGCAAAAGAAAGCATATTCTAGAGCCAAATATAAGTTAACGTGGTCTAGGAACAGGGATTCAGTTTTTTTTTTTTTAAGTTTATATTCTAATGTTTTTCACTTTTCAAATAAATTGGTGGAAACAAAGTAAGAAATGGGTTACCATATATTTGGAGTTGCTCTTCTCTCGACTTCAGGTACACTCTATTGATGTTTCTAATCAATAAAATCACATTAGACAAAAGATGTGCCAGAATTACAGTCAGAAGCTTATTAGTAAGACAGCGATGATCATCTTCCATGTGACACCCAGTATATTTATAAAGGACCAGCAGTCAGGGAGTGTTTGACTCTCTGGAGTCTTCAGCTCGGTTTGATCACTATTATTGATATAATGTAATCAACTGTCATCTTTATGTTCTCTTGTTTCCCATCAGAATATATAATCTACATGTCCTTCCTTTTCTTTGTTAGGACATGATGTGTCCCATTCACCTCACATCTGGTCTTATTTGCATTTCCTTTCTTAATCCCTACTCAAGAGTGATCTGCCTCCACAGCAACAGCTTTTCTGAGCACCTTTGATTTGTGTGTTTTACCTTATCAATGCATATTCCATTTACATTTCAGTAAGCCCATTTCTGAAGCATCTCTAACCTGATACCTTCTCTTTTTCAGTTTACACCTGTTTATGTAATCCACATATTTTTGTAGAAAGATACATTGCTGTTTGATGCATCATGTGAAAGTTAATATTAGTAATTAAGATAGAAATCATTTGCCTTGGACAACTTACTAGAAAAACCAAATTATCAGGAAGATTTTTGCCTTTGAAACTCCTGTACTTTTAAAATTTACTGTTAGACAATAAATTATAAGATTATGGAAAGCAGCAACCAAATTTTCCTCTATGTTCCTGGTTTAGAAAGCACATCAAAATTCTAATTGGTTAATCAGTCTTGTAAAAGGTCCAGTGAAGGAACTAGCTCTTTATCTAGAAACTTTTCTTCACAATATATATACACATATATCTATGTCTGTTAAATATATATACAAACTAAAATGGCAAGCAAACCATAAACGTATGGCTGCAAAACAACTAAAAGTGACCATAGATAACTCAAATATGTGGTTTTGTAATAACATGGTTTCATTAAATTAGAGTGCCCTTTCAGCTACAGAAGCTACAAGAATAAAAGAGACCTTTACTAAGTCATAAGTGAAATTTCTTCAGGGAAAAGGGAAATGAAAAGAGCATTTTCTATTCTCACACAAACTATGACAGAGAGTTCCAGATACACCTGCGTCTCTTTGTCCCATAAAGTCTCCACAAATTGGCCTCAAGAGCACAAATAAAGCACAAAGAATGTGAGTTTCTATGTCAAACAAATGGCAGAAGAATTCCAATTTTAACTCAAAGGGGACCCCAGATGGTTTCCAAATATGTACAACTTTGCTAAACTTACAAACTATAAATATATGAAGCAAAGAAAACTGTACATTACTAACAAAGCTTACCAAGGAAATAATGTTTGAGTCTATGGATTCCAATTATATATACACACACATGCCCACAAATGCACACACATACACACACAAGATTATTGACATTTGAGAAAAAGGAATAGAGTAAGGAAGGCTCAAACTAGGTTTCAAAGCAGCAGGGACTATTTCCAACCTTCTTAATGAAAGGCAATTGTGTTTAAAACTGCATGGAACTGGTACAGACATAAGCACCTGGATCAATGGAATAGAATAGAAGATCCAGAAATGAGCCCTCACATGTATGGTCACAAGGTTTTTGACAAAGGAGCTGTAAACATTCAATGGAAAAAGGACAGCCTCTTCAACAAATGGTGTTGGTCCACCTGCAACTCAGCATGCAGAAGAATGAAATTAGACCCTTTCTTATCTCCTTGTACAAAGCTCAAGTGTAAGTGGTTCAAAGATCTCCACATTAAAGCAGGTAGACTGAAATTATTAGAAGAGAAAGTAGGAAAAACCTTAGAAGAGATAGGCACAGGAGAAAATTTCCTGAACAGAACACCAGTGGCTTGTGCTCTATAGTCAAGTATCCACAAATGGGACTTAATGAGATTGCAAAGTTTTTGTAAGGCTAAGGACACTATCAAGAAAACAAAATAGCAGGAAAAAGATTGGGAAAAGATCTTTACCAACTCCACATCTTTTAGAGGCGTAATATCCAAGGTATACAAAGAACTCAAGAAGCTAGACACCAGAGAATCAAACAACCCTGTTAAAATTGGGGTACAGACCTAAAGATAAAGTTCTCAATTGAGGAATATCAAATGGCAGAGAAGCATCTAAGGAAGTGCTCAACATCCTTAGCCATCAGGGAAATACAAATTAAAACAACCCTGAGATTCTACCTCACAGGAGTCATAATGGCTAAGATAAAAACTCAGATGACAGCAGATGCTGGCGAGGGTGCAGAGAAAGAGGAACACTTCTTCACTGTTGGTGAGGTTGTAAACTGGTACAACCACTCTAGAAATCAATCTGGCAATTCCTCAGAAAATTAGACATAGTACTACCTGAAGATCCAGCTATTCCACTTCTGGGCATATACCCCAGAGACACTCCAATATACAATAAAGATACATGCACCATGATGTTCATTGCAGCTCTATTTATAATAGCCAGAAGCTGGAAAGAACCCAGATGTCCTTCAATAGATGAATGGATACAAAATTTGTGGTACATTTACACAATGGAGTACTACTCAGCTATTAGAAACAATGACTTTATGAAATTCTTAAGAAAATGGATGCATCTAGAGAATATCATCCTGAGTGAGATAACCCAGTCACATAAGAACAGACATAATATGCAGTCACTGATAATTGGATACTAACCCTAGAAAGATCTGAACAACCCAGAAACAACTCATAGACTGTCTGAAGTTCAAGAAAAACAAAGGCCAAAAAAATTGAAAAATCATTATGCTTAATCTTTACACACCAAGAAAACTTTGACTGTTTTCAGGTTACATCTTTTTTACATGTACTTTATGCTTATTGTAACTAGTAAGATTTTAGGGCATAATATCAAACCTTTAAAAAAATCAAGTACTGACAAAAATGTATTCAAAGACTGTCATTCAAAACTGCTTTTAAAATCTGTACATTTATCTTTGTTTTTTAAAATAATTTTGTTAAATTAAAACAAATAATAAATAAGCAAAAAGAAGAAAAAAAAAGAAAAGAAAGTACAATATAAACCCCATTTGTCACCATTTTAGGGTCAGCCTGATTTCAAATAAGGCCATAAGGCACCAGTTTCAGGAATAGACTTTGAGTCCCAGAAACTAAGTAATAAGATAGCAGCTTTAGGAACAGACCATAAAACCCAGAATAAGATCATAAAATCCCCTCCTAAAGAAAAGTTTGGGGGTAACCACAAAAATGGAGAAATATCTTATGTCAGAATGGGCAGTCCTATTTCATCAGATGGTTGAATGTTCATGACATAGTAATGTAGACCACTGACCACCTATGACCCCTTAGCACCGAACAATGAAATTTCAGATTACCTAACCCTTCAAGTTAGCTCTTTCTTTTCCCTATAAGAGGGTTTTTTGCCTTTTTCTGGGTTTGCTAATTTAGAGAACAGTTGTGATTCCCTCATGCTGGATGTACTGAAGAATAAATGTTCTTTGGTTTTGCATGCTATCTGAGTCTGGGGTTTGCCTTTGGTAATTATCAGACCCTTGCACTACTCATGCAAGCTTATTAAACTCAAGCAAAGTTTCTGAGAGTTGTGAACAAAGTTCTTAGTTTTCTTGTTTTGAACTTTTACAAAGGCTCAATAAAATTTCCATGATTGTGGAGAGATTGAAATGTAAATTCAGAGCCTAAATACTAATTATCTTGGTTTATCTTGGCTTCCTCAATGACAATTGCTATCCTTTGTGTGTCACTTAACATTATTGTCACCATTACATAAAATACTTTGGGATGTGTTTTAGTTTGATTTTTATTGTTTTGATAGAACATCATGGCCAAAAGTAACTTAGAGAGACAAGGGATTATTTCAGTTTACATCTCTCAGGTCATAGTCAATCATTAAGGGATTTAAGTCAGGACATTTAGCAGGAATTTAAGCAGTGAACTTTTCAACCAGTTTTTTACATGCCCAGGGGTGGAACTGCTTCCAGTGTTTGAGCACTCTTACATCATCTATTAAGACCCACCCCCCAACACACACACACACACACACACACACACACACACACACACACAATCAATTTATTTGCACTTTAGGTTAATAATGGGAGAGAAATTCTCCATCAATTGCTTCCTTGAACTTCAGTGAGGCAACTTACAGGGAAAAAAACATGCAAATGTGACATTATACTTACAAATATATTTGGCTATTGGCCCAATTTTTGGAACTAATAAATAAATTGTTTTATATTTAGTGGCTAGGGGTTGGGTTGTGGGCTATTTTCACTATGATATTTTCTGTAGAGAAATGGAGATAAATAGGATTTCTTGATTTTTGCTTGAAAAGGTCCTATTCTTACTACCTTGATACAATTTGAATTTAAAAAATACCTTCTTAATGTATTCCTTTAAAATAAAAATTTAGTTAACATCTGTAATTCTTTGCTAAAATGGAGACTAGGAGCCATATAATTGAGTTTTTTAAATGTTTTGATTTTATCAATTTATAATGGTACTATGTGACTTTCTGTTAAGAAAATTTTGAGGACAATGATCTCATTTATTTCTAAGTGAGAGATAATTGCTATTTCTATTGAAAGATCTTGTGTTTGGTTTTTGTATCTGCTCATTCACACATACTGCTATAATTTTAATTGTTTTTTTTTTTCAATTTTATTTTCTTTTTGAATACTGTATATGTTAGCCAGTGAAGTATGAAATGTTTCTCTCTCTTAGATGATATAAACACAAATTTAAGGTATTTTCCCCTGTAGGGTTTTCCAAAAAGGAATTATTTGGGTCTTTCAATTTTCCTTTTAGATGTAGATTTTCTCCTTATATCTCTTCATAGACATGTACTTCTCTGTATTCAAAACTATCCTTTGTATATGACTACTAGGTATGTCTGATTTAGTTTAATTATCATGATTTCATCTTAATCATATTTCCCAAGAAAGGACACTGCATCCAAATATGGGAAATGTTAACATATTGGGGGTTGGATTTCTGTATAAGTATTTCAATCCTACAAAATGGCTGTTCTGGCAAAGCATTACATCCTAAGAGCTTCTAGGTCTCTATGATCTAGTTAGAATGCAACTATGTCATGGTTTTCAGTATGATCTGCCTGGAATACAGATATACCACCTTAGACTTTTAATCCCTAAATGTTAGTTTGTAGAAGTAACCAGCCATGTTTGAAAGTGATATCTAACTGAAGAACACACAAAATGATGGATCAGAAAAGTGAGTTAGAAGCAGATAAGTCCAACTTTCACAAGGGTAAACCGGAAATATCTTTCAGAGCGGTGTAGGGTTAAAGTCAGCCAATGGGGTGTCAGGACCCTGAGTATAATGGATTAGAGTTAAGATTGGTCATACAGTTCAGTGAGGGTCAACAGAGTTGAAGCTAAAGAATGTTAAGGAGCCAGAAGATTAGAACAAATTATCAGAGTCAGTTTAAGGCTAAGCAATTTAGTAAGAAGCCAGGAGAATTCAGTTAGAATTAGACATCTTAGAGAGGAGTTTGAGCCAGAATAGCTAAATTGAGCCAGCCAGAGTTTAGAATAAACTAGAAAGTGTGAGCCTATTCAGCAATAAGCCTCTCAGGTGACAACTACAGCTGGCGAATAAAATTAATTTTACAGATTTCTACACATTTATCCTCTATATTGTCATGGGATCTATATTGGAATCTATAAGTGTTTCAAATATACTAACATTTCAGTAAAAATAAAGATGCTTACTTTAATTTTCCCCTTTACCTTCAAAAATTTTGATTCAAAACACTGAATCTGAAATAAAAAAAAATAAATAAATAGTATTTTGTTCTTTATATTTGAGTGACTAAACACTTAGTATCACTTTTTTCTTTACATCTTCATGTGGGCATGTGATTATCCTTGTGTTTTTATATGTATATATGTATATACACCTCTGTGTTTCTTTCTCTATGTATCACTCTTTCTGTATCTATACATCTCCATTTGTATTGTATGTGAATCTATCTTTCACTGGGTTGTGTCTTATATAAGGAAGTGCGAAAATAGAACTGTTAGTCAAACTACTGAGTAGATTTGATAAGTTCATCAGTATTGCTGCTAATAATAAGGCCAATTCTGGCTGTCATCTTAGCTTCTTGAACCAGAATTCTCCACTGTTACAGAAAATGTGATTTAGCTTTGAAATTTTCTCTATTAATTTTAAGTTGCTTAACCCTGATACAAAATATTTTCTCTTCATATTCTCATTTTATTTCCCATTTTTATTAGTATTTCTACTGTAGAAATTTAAAAGAATAAAAAATTGTCTAAATAGATTCTGTATAACAGTACTGAAGTGTGCAGAACCTTTCAATACCACCTATTGCATTTGTCTGAATATTACCTAGATTTTATTGTTTACAAGAGTGATTTTTATTTTAAAATCTCTGTTCTTCTGAAGAGATATTAGTAGAACAAACAGTTCATTATTCCAACAGTGCTATTTAATACAGCAGGTGGTATTGTTACTGAAAATAAAACAAGTGCAAAAATAGCACAGAGTATCACAGTAACAGATTTGTATCTATTAATTGAATTGAAGAAATAAATTCAAATTAAATTTCCTTGATTATACTGTAAATCTTTCATTGCAGCATTCTGTTCAGAGAATGAATAGATTCCTGCATTAATAGCTAATATAAATTGGAAATATTTGATAAAACACTTTTTCCAAAATATGGAGATGACATGTATACATGCATTATTATTTCAGTCTTGATAAACTGTGCCACTTTAACAGAAGGGGTTCAACTTTTGTAGAATTCTATCCCTATTAAATTTAGTTTTGGTAATTGATTTACATAAGCAAGTTATAATTTAAAATGTCAAGAATTTCATTCATGTTATAATTACTCATTTATATGACTCAAAGAAAAGATTTCTTAATATCTTTCTCAAACTATCCTTTGAAAAGAGGAGGGCTAGTGATTTGTTTGAGTTAATTTTATAGCCAGCTACTTTGCTGAAGTTGTTTATCAGATTTAGGAGTTCTCTAGTGGAAGTTTTGGAACCTCTTAAGTAAACTATCATATCAACTGCAAAAAGTGACTTTTTGACTTCTTCCTTTATGCTTTGTATGGCTTTGTTCTCAAATTCTTTCTCAGCATCTAATGTTATAATAAGATGATCATGAATTTCTTTTTAATTTGAGTTTGATTATGTAGTGGATTATGTTGATGGATTTCTCTATATTGGACCATCCCTGCATCCCTAAAATACAGCCTCCTTGATCATAATGAATGATAATTTTGTTGTGTCCTTGGATTCAGTTTGCAAGAATGTTATTGATTATTTTTGCACAGATGCTTATGAGGGAAATTGATCTTAATTTCTCTTTGTTGTAGGGTCTTTCTGTGGCTTAGATATGAGCATAATGAATGAATTGAAGAATGAATTGGATAGTGTTCCCTCTGTTTCTATTTTTGGAATAGTTTGGAGAGTATTGGTATTAGAGCTTCTATGAAGGTCTGATAGAATTCTGCACTGAAACCATCTAGTCCTGGGTTTTATTTATTTATTTATTTATTTATTTATTTATTTATTTATTTATTTAATGGTTGGGAGGCTTTTGATGACTGATTCTATTTCTTTGGGGGTTATGGGCTGTTTAGATGCTTTATCTGATGTTTATTTAACATGGTACCAGGTATATGTCTAAAAAAATTGTCCATTTACTCTATATTTTCCAGGTTTGCTGAGTATAGGCTTTTGTAGTAGTATCTGATGATTTCTTAAATTTCCTCAGTTTCTGTTGTTGTGTTTTTCATTTCTGATTTTGTTAATTTGGATAATTTCTCTGTGTCCTCTGGTTAGTCTAGCTGAGGGTTTACCAATTTTGTTGATTTTCTCAGAGAACCATTTCCTGGTTTTGTTGATTCTTGGTTTCATCCTTTTTTGTTTCTACTTGGCTGATTTCTGCTCTGAATTTGATTATTTCCTGCTTTCTACTGCTCTTGGGTGTATCTACTTTATTTTGTTCTAGAGGTTTCAGGTATGCTGTCAACCTGCTATTGTTTGCACTCTCAAGTTTCTTTTTGGAAGCACTCAGAGCAATGAATGTTCCTCTTAGTACTGCTTTCATTGCATATGGATGCAATGAGATTGGGTATGTTGTGCTTTATTTTCCTTAAATTATAAAAAAAAAAATCCTTAATTTCTTTGTGTATTTCTTCCTTGTCTAACTTATCATTAAGTAGAGCACTAATAGTGGAGCAGGGACTGAAAAAGATCATTCAGATACTGACTCAACTTGGGGATACACCCCAGATGCAGCCACCAAACCCAAGCACTATTGATGATGCCAAGAAATGCATACTTGCAGGAGCTAGATATGGATGCCTCCTCAGAGGCTCTGCCAGAGTCCTAGAGATACAGTTGAGGATACTTGCAGCTAACCATGGACTGAACATGGGGATCCAAATGAAAGAGCTAGAAAAAAAGACTAAAGGAGTTGGAAGGGTTTGCAACCTACCAAACCCTCCTGAGCCCCCAGGGACTAAAACCCAAATGATTGACCACACAGCAA
This sequence comes from Micromys minutus, assembly GCF_963924665.1. Lineage (NCBI taxonomy): Eukaryota > Metazoa > Chordata > Mammalia > Rodentia > Muridae > Micromys > Micromys minutus. Next base: position 61,364,128 of record NC_137970.1, on the reverse strand, counting down.
GAGACCCACTGATCCAGTTGCATATGTAGTAGAGGATAGAATTGTCTGACATCAATGGGAGAAGAGGTCTTTATTTCAGTGAAGGCATGTTTCCACAGTGTAGGGGAATGCCAATGAACTAAGGTGGAGAAGTTTGTTAGGAGAGGGAGCATATTCATAGAAGCAAATAGAAGGGCATGGAGAATGGGAGTGGGGGGAAAGGGGCTAACATTTGAAATGTAAATACACTGTATCCTACAAAACAGAAAGCCTGCTATTCATTGGTATATTATGTAGAGTTTTCTATACAATAAGCTATAGCACTAGCTTATAATTACTGCAGCTTTTATGAAATTTAAATTGATGGTTGATGAATATAATAAATTTGATACCTATTAATTGGCTATATATCTATATAAGCAGATATAATATATATATGTATAAATATGTGCATTCATTGTACTTACAAACTTATTTGTGTTTGTATATGTATGTGTGTGTGTTTATTTATAATTTTGTATACTAAGATTAGAAAATATGTCATAAAATTGGGGCTCAGACCTAGTAAATGGGACAGAAAATAAAATTTGATATTAAAAGTAAACAAATGTGAGAGGCCTAGGATAGTGGAGAAACAAACAAAAAGAGCAGTATCACAGAATTTACAGCATCTGAACACTCTGCCTTCAGAGTATGTGGATTTTGGTTAGCTTTCAGAACTTGTATTCACTTTGAAATCACTATGTGCCATCCACCTGTAGGTTCACAGAAAGTAACTCTAGCATTTAAGGGCATTAAGTAATAAGTCTGCAGAAGTAATATACGCTTGGAAAGCAAGTTTTAAACATACATTTTACTATATATTATTTGAGATTCAAATTCAAATTCTTTAACAGAAAACAAAATGTGCACAACATACAACAAGGTGTAATTTTATATAGATTTTATACTGTACATAGAGAATTTGGTTGTTCAATTTTTTTTATTTGTATTTCTCTGATCCCTAAGAACTTGAAACATTATTTTAGGTGCTTATCAGCCATTCAAGCATCCTCTGTTGTGAATTTTCTGTTTAGTTCTATATCCCAATTTGAGTGGGTTGTTTGGATATTTGGTGGTTAGCTTCTTGAGCTCTTGGTACATTTTGGGTATTAGCTCTCTAAAGTATTTTGGGTAAGTGAAGATTTTTTCCCAATCTGTAGTTTCCTGATTTGTCTTACTTACATCAACCTTGTTGTTCAATTTTTATGATACTATTACTATCATCCTTTTGTATCCTGGAATTCAGCTCAAGTATCATGGCTTATGATTTCTGATTCAGCTTCTTTCTTCTTGTCTGTAGTCACCCCTGAGGAACAAAGCAAGAGGATTTAAGACAATTTCCTTCTCGTCACAGATACTACTTAAAAATTATACTCTTATTTATTTATATTTTTGCCATACCAGCTGCAATGTAGAGTCACAAACATATTTTGTTGGTAATCATGAGTTAAGTTACAACTTGAGGATTCTGGAGTTTACAAAAAAGGAAAAAAAAAGTGTGATTTGATTAGCAATTTTGTAAAGTCATTGTTTTTAATAGCTGAGTAGTACACCATTGTGTAAATGTACCACAATTTCTGTATCCATTCACCTACTGAAAGGCATCTTGGTTCTTTCCAGCCTCTGGTTATTATAAATAAGGCTGCTATGAACATGGTGAAACATGTGTCCTTGTTATATGTTGGAGCGTCATTGGAATATATGCCCAGAAGTGGCATAACTGGGTCGTCAGGTAGGACTATGTGCAATTTTCTAAGGAACCACCATACTGATTTCCAGAGTGGTTGTACCAGTTTACAACCTCACCAACAGTGGAGAAGTGTTTCTCTTTCTCCACATCCTCACCAGCATCTGTTGTCATCTGAGCTTTTGATCTTAGCCATTCTGACTGGTGTGAACTGGAATCTCAGGATTATTTTGATTTGCATTTTCCTGATGAGAAGGTAAGTTGAGCATTTCCTTTAGTGCTTCTCTGCCATTTTCTGTTCCTCAGTTGAGAATTCTTTGTTTAGCTCTGTATCCCATTTTTAATAGGATTGTTTGATTATCTGGAGTCTAACTCTTGAGTTCTTTATATATACTAGATATTAGACCTCTACCAGATGTGGGGTTGGTTAAGATCCTTTCCCAGTCAGGTGGCTGCCTTTTTTTATTTTTATTTTTGACATTGTCATTAGCCTTACAGAAACTTTGCAATCTCATTAAGTCTCATTAATTTATTGACTCCCAATCTTATAGCAAAAGCCATTGGTGTTCTGTTCAGGAAATTTTACCTGTGCCTATGAATTCTAAAATTTTCCCTACTTTCTCTCCTAATAGTTTCAGTGTATCTGGTTTTATGTGGAGATCTTTCATCCACTTGCACTTGCGCTTTCTACAAGGAGATAAGAAATGATCTATTTTCATTCTTCTGCATGCTGAGTGCCAGTTGAACCAACACCATTTGTTGAAGAGCCTGTCCTTTTTCCATTAAATGTTCTCAGGGCCTTTGTCCAAGATCAAGTGACCATATTTGTGAAAGTTCATTTCTGGATCTTCTATTCTGTTCCAGTGATCTACTTGCATATCTCTTTACCAGTACCATGATGTGATTTTTACCACAATTGTTTTCTAATATAGCTTGAGGTCAGGGATAATGATGCCAGCAGATTTTTTTTTTTTTTTTTTTGAGTACAGATTTCACTACTATACTTTATACCCATAAGTACCCTGGTTTCAGACAAATGTGAAGCCTAATGTGTCATCTGATTCAAGCTGGTATTAAGTATATATATAATTCAAAATAAAGTTGATGTATGGAATTCTTATGAGACATAGACACTAAAACAGAACTTTCCATAGAAAGAATATCTATCAAAAGATAAATTGTATCTGTAAATGGTAGCACATGCCTATAATCTCAGCCTTCTAGGACCAAAGGCAAGAGGGTCAGAACTTCAAGACTAGCCCTGTCTACTAACCAATTTTTAAAATAATTTTTGGTTTCTTGCAATTTAGCCTCAAATATTTTCACAGAAATATTAATTAAAATAGGCAAATATACAGTGGATAATATTAACCCTCAGATATTTGAAACAGGAGGATGGCTACAGAAGGCACAAATGATACAAATGTGAGATCTTGTTCCAAAATGAACAAATAAGCCAGCAGACAGAAAATCAAATTATTTTACAGATCCATTGATTAATAACTGAATTTAAAAGTACATATTCATATAGAATAAATTGTTACTTAAACATAGGCCTCAGTAATGCAGTTTTTGATGTACTTGGAGAACATTGTTGTAAATGAAGTAAAACAGTAATTAAATGATAAATTTTATAGCACACTGTTTACTTTAGAAATATTCAGTAATCAAATTCATAAGAGATAATCTCTAGCAATGACCATAAACTGAGGAGAGAAAAAGATCATGAATTACTATTTAATAAATGTATAATTTGGAATAACAAAAATGACTTTTAGGTTGATAGTCGACGATCAATTCCACATTGTGAGATGTCTCAAACCAGCAAAGGAAAAAAGAATAAAAAGACAGATATGTCAGTATACACTTTTACCATCAACACTGTTGGAGACAAAGGCAAGAGAATCTCTAGGACTCTGAGTTCAATCTAGTTTACTAATGTGCTTCAAGTGAGTCAGTGCTATGCAGTGAGATCATGCATCAAATTAAAAAAAAAAAACTATAATGGTAACAATAGCACAATGTAAATATAATTATTGCCACATACCTGTACATTAATATACTGTTAAGAATTCTTGAGATGGCCTAATGAATCAAATACATAGTAAATGGGAAGGTTATTTTGAGATAAATCCATGAATTCCACAAGGATGCAGGATAGATTGTTTTCAAGAGTTATTCTCTGCCCTCTCCACGTGTTCTGTATCACACATACATATCAGCATGTATACACACAAGCACACACAGATTAAAATATTCCAGGAGAAAATATTATATTAACATTTTAAAGTGTAGATTTTGGAAATATTCCTTAGTATGTGACTTCTGTTTTGCTATGAAATGATACATTATTATATTTAAATTAGGTATGTTAAGTTTCAATATCTATCCATAATACTGGGATTATGTTATTAGTTCCCACAGACTGTTCATTTCCTTCAAAGAGAAAAACAGATGAGCTGAGATCATATCATTCTAATCCTAGTGGGAAAAGTGTGATTGATGACAAAATCCCCATCTGCTGTGTCAATCTGCCAACTGTGATGCAAATAAGGACAGCTATTTAGAGGAACTAAGAAGCCCAGTGATTGAGTGCAAGTACAGCTTACTTCACGGGACCATCTCCCCATCACAAAATGAGAGATGTGTTATCGCATAATGAAAGTGAAAGCAAATAGTGTAACACCATATGCATATGAAGCTCACACTGGCATAATCCTAATTTATACACTTTTGAGCTAAGATGCAAACAAACCTCAATGTGTAACTGAACATTTAGAAGCAAAGTGTGGGTTTAATAAATTAACTTGGTAAACAATTGTGGGACAATTTCAAATGACTTTATGTATTTTGAATATAAATCTCATACCATATGCATTACCAGAATCAAAAAGTTTATTATTTATGTATGCAAAAATATAGCTGCATATCTTGAGTAAGCTCACTCACAGTGAATTATCTCTTATGTTTTCTTTTCTATTAGATACTCTCTGTATTTATATTTCAAATGTTATCCCTTCCCCCTTCCCACCTTCCCTCCTCTCTACTTTTCTCCACTAAGGTGTACTCTCTCCCAATCACTCTCTCCTCCTCAGTGCCTTGGCAACCCCATGCATTGGGAAAACATGCCCTCACTGAACTAAAGGCCACTTCTTACATTTGTGCTAGCTGAACACTGTCATCTTCTGCTACATATGCAACAGGAGCCATGGGTCTCTCCATTTGTGCTCAATAGTTGATGTTTTAGTCCATGGGAGTTGTGGACTGTTTGCTTGGTTGAATTGACATTGCAAATATTTAGTTAAGAATGTTTGTGTCTATATGTACTGAAGAAATTAATCAGTATATTTTTAAATTTTCTTTTCAGTTTTATCTTTATTTATCTTTGCTACAAGTATAAAATTAATTTAATCAAAAGAGGTTGAGAGTGTTTCCTCATATTCTGTTTTTGTAGCAATTGGGGAAACATGGGTATTAATTATTTGAAGATCTGATAGGATTCATCAGTGAATCTACCTTGGATTCAACTTGTTTTTAATTTTGCAGATTTTTAATTACTGCTTCATTTTTATTTCAAATGTTTATCTCTTCCAATATATTTTAGTTTTAGTAATTAAATCAATAAATTGACATCTGACCATTCACACATTCCTTTATTTGTTTCTGTCTCATGGACATAGTAATGTTATCAACATAAAACTAAATATTAAAAAAAAATACTACATCTATGTAGTAACTCTATTTCATCTTTAATTTAATTTATTTGTGTCTTCTCCATCTTTCTGTTGTTTAGTTTCATTAATACATTTTCTGTCTTACTTATCTTTTACAGAACCAAAAATGTGTGTCTTTATTTGTTGTGGATTTTTGTGTTTGTTTGTTTCCATTTGATTTACTTCAGCCATAAGGTAATTACTTTTTTTCCATCTACTGAATTTGGTTTTGCTTTTTGAAGAGCTTTAAGGTAACTCATTAATTTGCAAATTTCAAGTTTCACTGATTAACTTAAATAGGTGCTTAGAGCTATAAACTTCTCTCTTAGTAATGCTTGAGTTGAATTCAAAAAGTTTTATACATGGCATTCTAGTTTTCTTTTTATTTATATATTTTATTATAAACTTTTTTCACATAATATATTCTGACCATGTTTTACCCTCCCACTACTCCTATTTCACTGCATCTGTTCGTTGTTTGCTCTCAAAAAGTTTGTACATACTATAAGGTTTCTTTTGATGTTCGGCTGTGACAGGAGAGTATTTCTGAAGGAATTTCAACATTCTAGATTTCTTAAGAATCATATTACCTTCTAGTATATTATCTACCTTAGAGAAAATTACATGGTCCACTGGTAATACTTTATAGTCTGCATTATTTGGGTGGCATAATCTGCACATATTTTTAATTCTATTTGTTCTATGATGTTATTCAATTCAAATGTTTCTCTGCTTAACTTGCACTGGTTGGCATGTCAGATCATAAAAATAGGTACTGAAGTTACCTAATCATGCTGAGGTTCATCTATGACTGTACATCTAGCTGTAATTATTTTATGAAATTGAGTACACCAATGCTCATAAAATATGTACCTAAACTCATTAAGTTTTCTTAATTTCTTAATATTAATATGAACTGAGCCTGTTTTAAAGGAGCTTTTAAAATTGTGGTATTAAGTCAATCATTGGATATTACAATAACAGTATTTGCTTATTTCCTCAGTCCATTTTCTTGGAATACATTTTTTATCCTTTCTACCTAAAGTGACATTTATCTTTTGTAATAAAGTTCAGTACTTACAGTCAACAAACTGAACACTTTTATTGTAGAATTGAAACAATAAATATTCAAGATTGTTGAGGAACACCGAATGGCCAAGAAACACCTGAGGAAGTGCTGGACATCCTTAGCCATCAGGGAAATGCAAATCAAAACAACCCTAAGATTCCACCTCACACCAGTCAGATTGGCCAAGATCCAAAACTCAGATGACAGCAGATGCTGGCGGGGCTGCGGAGAAAGAGGAACACTTCTCCACATTTGGTGGGGTTGCAAGCTAATACAACCACTCTGAAAATCTGTCTGGTGATACCTCAGAAAATTGGATATAGTACTACCTGAAGGCCCAGCTATTCCACTTCTGGGCATATACCCCAGAGACACTTTAATACACAACAAAGATATATGCACCACAATGTTCATAGCTGCTCTATTTATAATAGCCAGAAGTTGGAAGGAACCCAGATGTCCTTCAGAAGATGAATGGATACAAAAATTGTGGTACATATACACAATGGAATACTACTCAGCCACCAGAAACAATGACTTAACCAAATTCTTAAGAAAATGGCTGCATCTAGAGAATATCATCCTGAGTGAGATAACCCAGTCACAAAAGAACAGACATAATATGCAGTCACTGATAGTGGGATGCTAACCCCAGAGGCTTGCACTCCCCCAGAAACAACTCACAGACTGTATGAAGTCCAAGAAATAAAGAAAACAAAAAAAATATACATATATTTACAAAACAAGAAGACTTTGACTATTTCCATGTTGCATTTTGTTTTGCATGTACTTTACGCTTATTGTAACTATTAGGTTTTCAACGCATACTGTCAAGCCCTTGAAAAAAATCAAGTACTGACTAAAAAAATATATTCACATGGTTTTATGTAAAAATTATTTCAATGTCTGAAAAAACAGTACTGACAAAAATGTATAATTTTAAGCAAAAAATGTATAAAATCTGTACATTTATCTTTGTTTTGTAAAATAAATAAATAAATAAATAAATAAATAAATAAATAAATAAATAAAAGAGACAATTAAGAGAGGGAAGAGGTATAGGTGTCTGAACCTCGTCCTGGGAACGTGAACTTGTTTCACCAGTAAGATCAGTTTTCTTTCTTTTTTTTAAATTTATTTATTAATTATATATAAGTACACTCTGTCTTCAGACACACAGAAGAGGGCATTAGATCTTATTACAAAAAAACTATTCAAGATTGTTATTCAATGTGCTCTGATTACTGACATTTGCTTGATTTTATATTCTTTGAGTCTTTTTTAAACTTCTTAATCTATTGCAGTGTTTTCAACATGTGTGTCATGGCACCTTTGGGCGTCATATGAGCTTTCACAAGAGTTGCTTTAGAACATTAGAAAACCACAGATATTGACATTATAATTCATAACAAGAGCAAATGACTTGTAAAAGAGTAACAAAAATGAATTTATGTTGGTGGATCCCCAACACAGAAAGTGCTGTGTAAAAGAGCCTCAGTGATAGGAAGGTTAATAACTACTGCTCTGTGACTTCACTGTTATTCATGTATCTTTTGCTTTTTTCTGTGAATTGTGAGTAAATTCATTTTTCTCTTTAGTCTAAAAAAATGTTCAAGTATATTGCTTAGAGCTAGAACAGTAGTCATAATTGTTTTGTCTACTTTTATAATAGAAAGCTTTTACTTTTTCCTTAGATCCCAAGAGATGGCTTTTCTGGGTAAGTAGTCTAGGTTTTCAATTACTATATTGCAGAACTTGAAGTCCTTCTTGATTCTAAAGTTTCAAATGAAACAGCTGTTGTTATTTTAATGCTGACTTAATAAAAAATCTGGTGTTTCCTTCTTGATGCTTTCAATGTAACCTCTTTGTTCCGTGAATTTAGTGTTTTGATAATAATATAATTAAGATAGATTCTTTTCTGATCCTCTCTTCCATGTTCTAAATACTTCCAGGAGCTCTATTTGTATCTCATTTATTAAATGTGGGAAACTTTTGTGTTATAATTACTTTAAAATGTCTTTATGTCCTTAGATCAAAATTTTCCTGCTTTAGTGTCTATAAATTATAGGATTCATCTTTTTAGAGAGCCCTGTATATCTTTTGGAGTTTTACTTGAATGGCCTTATTATTTTAGTTTTGTCTTGGATTGTATTATTTCCTTAACCTTGTCTTCAATATTAAATAATGTCATATTCTAGATTCATTCTATTGTGTAGACCTTGTATATTTTTATTTGACTTAGAATTTTTTATTTCTATCATTTTTCTCCAGTATGTTATCATCTTTATTGAAATTCCCTTTTTTATTGTATAGTGTCTTTGTTATTTCATTCAGCCGTTTGTATGCTTGATCATATTTACAATTCTTACCATTTTACAGTACATTTTACATCATTCCTAGTTGTTTTAATTCATGGAAATATTTGTAAAGTTTACTTTGGTCATATTCATCTGCTTCCTCAATTATTTCCATAACCAAACACTTTTTTTTGTACTCAGCCACATTTCTGTCCTCCTTTAAAAAACCCCACCAAACATATATTTTTGCTGCCTATATATTCATGGATATGTACCTACCACTGGAGCTTGGTCAACATCTCAGAGTTCATGTTCATAAAGAAAACTGACCCTCCCTAATTTATCAGCTATCAATTTCTAAGATCATTATCTAAGAATGAAATTTTGATCATACTATGTCTCTTCATAGTGAGATATTACATGGCTCAAGCCTTCACCAGTCTTGTGTATGCTGCCATATCATAGTAATATAATCATCTACTATCTATTATAGTTCTTTTACTTTTTCCAGCCCATTATTCCACAATGATTTCTGGGCTGTTGGGGATGAAGGTATGATATATATGTTACATCTAGGTGTGTTAATTCTGGTCTCTTAGTTTCTGCTCCTTCTCTATCCCCCTCAGCCTAAGGTTTGATCCAGCCTATAAACCCCTACCCAATCTCAGCTCTTCCACTGGATGCTGCAGTGCCTGGGTATCCAAAAGCCTGAGAACAAAATGGCCCTGGCCTAGTTGCTGGCTGGAGGAAGCTATGGCCATCTCTGGCTGTCAGTCCTCAGAGCCTCAGACTGGACTTCACCACCCCAGGAGCTGTGGCCTATGGCTTCCCCTATAGCCTGACAGCATCCCAGCGACAGCATGGAGTAAGAACATTCAAACGTCCCCCATCCTGCCTCCCTAAGAGGCCATGCCCTGTGGTGGAGCACATGTAGGATCCCCAATAACCCTACAACTTGTGTCCCACTAATAACCCTACACTTAATTTATCTCCTCAGTGAACTTCTAGCTTTGAAGGTTAATAAGAATATTTCAGAAATTTGTTTTATTGTTAATGCTAAAAGATTATAGTAGCACACTGGGGACTGCAAACTAGTTTTTCAAAGAATATTCTACTTTATGAAAAATAAACTTTAAGTATTCTTATTAACATTATTGACCTTCAGATACAGAGTTGTCCACATCACAGAAACTATTACTGGCAATCAAATTACCAAGAACATAAAAATTAAGAGCAGCCATTTCTTGAGAAACTTGTATCCTAAACTTATAGTAAGAAATTCCATCTATGATCAGGCAGTGTTTGCCTGGGTCTGATGACTATATCAGAATGAAACACTAGTGTCTTCTTGAATCTGTTCTGAATGTGACACTATAAATTACTATTGCATTATAAAGTTCTCTGGACAAATATCTCATTTTGAATGTACTAACTTATAGAAACTTCATCAGATCTATGATTTTTTTAATTCTTTCAACAAATTTTGTTTTGGGTTCCTCTTAATTTTTCCTTTTCTCTCTCTCTCTCTCTCTCTCTCTCTCTCTCTCTCTCTCTCTCTCTCTCTCTCTCTCTCTCTCTCTCTCTTATATGTATGCACATCTGGTTTTATATTTGCATGTTTGTGCATAAAAGAGGTCAACATCAGATATTTTTCTACTTTAATTATACTCTTATTATTGAATCTACCCCTCATTGAACCTGAAGCTTGCTAATATGGCTAAACAATAAGGCTATTGATTTCCTAAAATTCTCCTGTCACTCTCTCTTTCTCTCGAGTTAAATATATGTGCTGACTTGCCTAGCTTTAAATAGATGTGCTGACTTGCCTAGCTTTTATATGGGTGCTTACATAAATGGCAGTTTATTGATAAAACTGTCTTTTTCCATCTTTCATTAATAATGTGCACACTTATTTCAAATGCCTAGCAAGTTTGTTCAGATAGAGGTTCATAAGGAAATTTGGACTGAGGTAGGTTTGTTGTGTGCTTATGTGTGAGGATAATTGTGGCTTCGAAGAATGATTTGGGTACTGTTCCTTCTGTTTCTATTTTTTTAAATAATTTGGAGAGTATTGGTATTAGAACTTCTATGAAAGTCTGATAGAATTCCCCACTCCGCACTGAACCCATCTGGTCTTGACCTTTTATTTATTTATGTTTTAATTGGGAAGATTTGATGACTGCTTCTATTTCTTTAGGTGTTATAGAACTGTTTGGATGGTTTATCTGATTTTGAGTTAACTTTGGTACATGGTATCTGTTATCTTTTTATAAATTTTTTCCATTTCCTATAGATTTTCCAGTTTTTTTTTTTTTCTTTTGAGTGTGGGCATTTTTAGTAGGATCAGTTGATTTCCTGAATTTCCTCAGTTCCTGTTGTTATGTTTCCCCTTTCATTTCAGGTTTTTGTTATGAGTTTTTCTCTTAGTACTGCTTTCATTGAATCCCATATGATTTTGTATGCTGTGCCTTCATTTTCTTTAAATTCTAAAAAATCCTTAATTTCTTTCTTTATTTTGTCCTCAACTGTGTTATCACTGAGTAGAGCATTGTTCAATGTCCACATGTATGTTGTTGGCTTTTTATTGTTGTTTTTATTGTTGTTATTATTAAAGACCAGTCTTAGTCCATGGTGTTCTGATAGGATGCATAGGAGTACTTTGATCTTCTTGTATCTGTTGAAACCTGTTTTGCAACTCTCTATATGGTCAATTTTTGAGATAGTGTAGTAAGATGCTAAGAAGAAGGTATATTCTTTTGTTTTAGGATGGAAGATTCAATAGATGTCTGTTACATTCATTTGGTTAAAACCTCTACAAATTTCACTGTGTCTCTTTTCAGTTTCTGTTTCCATGATCTGTCCATTGATGAGAGTGGGGGTATTGAAGTCTCCCACTATTATTGTGTGTAATGCAATAGATTCTTTGAACTTTAATAGAGTTTATTTTATGAATGTGTGTACCATTTTATTTGGAGCATAAATTCATAGTTCATCTTGATAGTTTTTTTTTTTTTTTTTTTGATATGTAAGAAGTGTCCTTCCTTACCTTTTTTGATAACTTTTGGTTGAAAATCTATTTTACTCGATATTAGAATGGGCTACTCTAACTTGTTTCTTGGGACCATTTGCTTGGAAGATTTTTTTTTCCTAGCCTTTTACTGTTAGTTGGTTTCTATCTTTGTTACTGAGGTAAGTTTTTTGTATGCAGAAAAATGCTGGATCCTGTTTATGTATCCAGTCTGATAATCTATGTCTCTTTATTGGGGAATTGAGTCTCTTATATTAAGAGATATTAAGGAACAGTGATTATTGTTTTCTGATATTTTTCCTGTGAAAGGTAGAGTTATATTTGTGTGCTTTTCTTCTTTTTGTTTTCTTCAGCGATTATTTTCTTGCTTTTCCTAAAGTGTAGTTTCCTTCCTTGTATGGGAGTTTTTCATCTATTATCCTTTGTAATGCTGAATTTGTAAACAGATATTGTATAAATTTATTTTTTCCCTAAAATATCTTGATTTCTTCATCTATCGTAATTGAGAGTTTTGCTGAATATAGTAATCTGGGATAGCATTTGTGTTCTCTTAGGATCTGTATGACTTATAGCCATGATCTTCTATCTTTCCTAGTCTCTGTTGAAATGCCTGGTGTATTTCTGATCAAACAGACTTAACATGTTACTTGTCCTTTTTTACTTAATATCTTACTTACTTTTATCTCCAGAGTTGTCTCTTTTTGTGATTTCTTTATTGTTTCTATTTCTGTCTTCAATTTCTTCACCTGTTTGGTTATGTTTTCATTTAGCTCTTTAAGTGATGGTCCAATTTTAATGGTTTCTACTTGTTTACATGTTCTTGTGGTTTTTCTGTCATTCTTTAAGGGAGTTATTATGTACTTCTTGAGGATCTCCACCATCATCATGAAGTATATTTAAGCTTATATCTTGTTTTTTGGTATGTTGGGGATATACACTACTTGATGTGGTAGGAGAACTTGGCTCTGATGTTCTCAGGTCGTCTTCGTTTCCATTGCGTAGGTTCTTGTACTTGCCTCTTGCAGTCTTGCTATCTGTGATCTTATCTTGTTGTCTCTGACTGAAGTTTGTTTTTCTTGTGTGTCTGAGGGCTCATGGCCTCTGGAGGGAAATTGCTCCTGGGTGCTCAGTAGTTTGTGGGCAAGCCCTATTTTCTGAGGGCAGTGACCTGGCTTTCTCTCTGGGCCAGAATAAACCTGTTCTCAGATAACACCATGCTTCCTGTGCCCTGAGAGTTCCCTTTGGCTTCTCCCAGGATAGTCAGTGCAGGGATAGTGGGGGCGGGTGTAGCCTCACCCATGTACTTAGGTGGAAGAGTGCTTCTGAGGCTCTTCTAGGAGCTCAGAAATCTGTGGGCAGGCCCTGAGTCCTGATGGTGGTGATCTAGCTCACTCAGAGAGTGCCATGCTACCTGAGCCCTGAGAGTTCCCTGAGGTCTTGCCCTGGATAGTCAGTGTAGGAAGAGTGGAGGACTAGTGAGGAGCTTACGCGTGGGCTCAGGTGGAAGAGTACTTCTGAGGCTCTTCTGGGTTCTCAGCAGTCTGTGTGCAGGCTCTGCTATTACATTTTAAAATAAAGCACAAATTAGGCAAAATACAACACATTTAAACATTAATTATATTTCTAGCTATTCTGAGTTTCTAGAACAGGTAGAGTTTAAGATGATAGCAAACCTTTTTTATAAAGGTATATTTTACATGTGTAACATATACATACCTTATAGAGATACATTTATGGAAATACTATTATTAAGGTTGCTCTAGTTATTTTTATTCGTAAAGATATTTCTTGTTTTTCGTGAAATAAAATTAAATATTTTTATGTAATAAAAATGAATTGTGACTTCCAAATGAGATGTAGAAGCTTTATACTCATTTTTAAAAATAATAATCTTTGTAGAGGAACTTTAATCCACCAACTTCGCTGCTCTGAAAAGGAATCATATCCATAGAACTAAGGCTGTGTGCTCCGGTTTGAATGACACAACCAAACTGGCTGTACGATAGTTATACATTTTGTCACATCAGTAATCCCCCACAAATAAAGGTAAGTTTAGTTTGTGGAAGAAAGCAGTCATATTTGAAAAGACATCTAATTTAGAGGCAGTCAAGTTGATAAATTAAATTCCAAGAAAATATTGACAGAATTAGTCAGAGATAAGAGATGGACAACTCTCTTCTTTGTATTTAAAAATCATCATGTTTAATTCTTCCACACCAAGAAAGTTTTGATGATTTCCATGCTAAGTTTTGTTTTAAATATACTTTATCCTCATTGTAACTAGTAAGATTTCAACAATACTATCAAACCTTTAAAAAAATCAAGTACTGACAAAAATATATTCATATATATTTATGCAAAAATGCTTTAAAAATCTGTAGATTTATCTCAGTTTTTTAAAAAAATATTTGTTTGAATTAAAAAAATACTCAAAATAACAGATAGGAAAGAGAGGTGACTTGAGAGAGCAGTGCAGAGAGAGGGAAGGAAGGAGGGGGTATAAAGTTTTACCAGCATAGTTTAACAAACATAAATTGCAGAGATGACAATCTAGAAACAGGTGAAGACAGAATGAGTCAGAGAATGAGAATGAGCCAAAAGATTAAAACATATTGACAAAGTTAACTTGAGGCCAAGAAGAAGGATACATTCTGATGCTGATAGTAGCCAGTTTCAATCAGAGTGCATGGGTAGTAGTTTGAGCCAGAACTGCTAAGTTGAACCAACCAGCAAGAGTTCAGAAAGAGGTAGGGAGGGTTAGCTTATTCATCAGTATTTAATTTAATTGGGTGCATAAAAGAAACATTTATATACATTAAAGACTGGTGAGAAGGAGATCTTAGCAGCCAGAGAGCAGAGAGATCTCTGCCGAGTGCACATGGAAAGCACGTCCATGCCATGCCTGATCCAGGGACCAGGAACCCAGCATTGGGATCTCTGTTCCCACCCCGCGGCTTTGGGGCGCAGAACAAGGCTCGGACAATCCACCACCTGGACAAGTGAAGATCCAGGGACACAGGCCAGGTACAAGGGAAAGGCAAGAACATATCACAGACAACAAGATAGCAAGAGGAAAGCAAAAGAGCATATCCCAAGGAAACCAAGACAACCTGGCAACATCAGTACCCAGCTCTCCCATCAAAGCAAACATTGGAATGACAAACTCTCCAGAAAAAGAAGACACAGACCTAAAATCATACCTCAAGATGACGATAGAGATCCTTAAACAAGAACGGGGGTAAAAACAAAAAGAATTAGAAACTTTTAAAGAGGATAAAAGAAAAACACTCAAAGAACTCAAAGAACTAGAGGAAACCAGAACCAAAGAGATAAAGGAATGGAAGAAGGAATTTAAAACGGAAATTGACACAATAAAGAAAACACTAAAAGAGATAACCCTAGAGGTAGAACACCTAAAAGGGAAATCAGGAGTCACAGAAGCAAGCATTTCCAATAGAATCCAAGAGATTGAAGAGAGAATATCGGGGGCCAAAGACAAAATTGTAAACATAGACAAAACAGCCAGAGAAGATGCAAAAAACAAAAAGCTCCTAACCCAAAATGTCCAGGAGATCCAGCACACAATGAGAAGACCAAACCTAAGGATAATAGGAATAGAAGAGGGAGAAAAATATCAACTAAGAGGCACAGTAAATATCTTCAACAAAATTGTTGAAGAAAACTTCCCTACCCTTAAGAATGAGATGACCAGGAGCATAAAAAGAAGCCTTCAGAACTCCAAATAGGTTGGACCAGAAAAGAAATTCCTCCCGACACATAATAGTCAAAGCACCAAGTGCCCAAAGCAAAGAAAGAATACTAAAAGCAGTAAGGGAAAAATGTCAGATAACAAATAAAGGCAGACCAATCAGAATCACACCCAATTTCTCAACAGAGACTATGAAAGCTAGAAGAACCTGGACAGATATCATGCAGGCCCTAAGAGAGCAAAAGTGCCGGCCCAAGCTGCTATACCCAGCAAAACTCTCAATCACCATAGATGGAGAGATGAAGATATTTCAAGACAAATCTAAATTTACACAATATCTGACCACAAACCCAGCACTACAAAGAATTAGAGGTGGAAAACCCAATACAATGAGGGGAACTACATCCTAGTAAAAACAACAAAACTCCTAAGGAAGAAGACCAAAAGAAGAAAGAGACACAAACACAACTCAACCTACAAAAGCAATAATAGCAGGAAACAGAAACCACTATTCCTTGAACACATAGACACAGGAAAAAATTTTCTGAACAAAATGCCAATAGCTCAAGCCCTAAGGTCAAAAGATTAACAAATGGGACTTAATGAGACTGCAAAGTTTCTGTAAGGCTAAGGACATTGTCAAGAAAACAAAACGGCAACCAACAGAATGGGAAAAGATCTTTACCAACTCCACATCAGATAGAGGCCTAATATCCAAGGTATACAAAGAACTCCAAAAGCTAGACACCAGAGAATCAAACAACCCTATTAAAAATGGGTACAGAGCTAAACAAAACGTTCTCAATTGAGGAATATAGAATGGCTGAGAAACTTCTAAGGAAGTGCTCAACATCCTTAGCCATCAGGGAAATGCAAATCAAAACAACCCTGAGATTCCACCTCACACCATTCAGATTGGCCAAGATCCAAAACTCAAGTGACAGCAGATACTGGCAAGGTTGTGGAGAAAGAGGAACACTTCTCCACTGTTGGTGGGGTTGTAAACTGATACAACCACTCTGGAAATCATTCTGGCTATTCCTAAGAAAATTTGGACATAGTACTACATGAAGATTCCACTTCCTGGCATATATCCCAGAGACACTCCAATATACAACAAAGATACATGCACCACAATGTTCATAGCAGCTCTATTTATAATAGCCATAAGATGGAAAGAACCCAGATGTCCTTCAGTAGATGAATGGATACAAAAATTGTGGTACATTTACACAATGGAGTACTACTCAGCCACCAGAAACAATGACTTAACCAAATTCTTAAGAAAATGGTTGCATCTAGAGAATATCATCCTAAGTGAGATAACCCAGTCACAAAAGCACAGACATGATATGCAGTCACTGATAGTGGGATGCTAACCCCAGAGGCTTGGACTGCCCCAGAAACAACTCATAGACTGTGTGAAGTTCAAGAAAAAAAGAAAAGAAAAGAAAAGAAAACAACAAAAAAAAATGTTATGCTCAATCCTTACATACCAAGAAAACATTGACTAATTCCGGGTTACACCCTGTTTTACATGTGCTTTTTGCTCATTGTAAATAGTAAGACCTTAATGCAGAGTATCAAACCTTAAAAAAAAAAAAAAAAAAAGCCAAGCACTGACACAATTTTGTATTTGTAAACATTTATGCAAAATGTTTTAATTCTTTCTTTTATCTTTGTTTTTTAAAGTATATTAAAAAAGATATAAAATATATTAAAAATATATTAAAATATATATATATGTGTATATATGTGTGTGTGTATATATATATATGTATATGTATACATGTGTGTATGTGTGTGTGTTTATTTGTGTGTGTTTGTATGTGTGAAGTATAGTCAGTGTTTTTGCTACATGTATATATGCATAGGAACCATGCCCATGTCTGGTAGCAACAGAAAATAGAAAGAAGCACTGGATCCCAAAAACCTCGTATTTGCATTCTTGTGATCCATGTAGATCCTCTGTAAGAACAGCATGTGTTCTCATTACTCAGCTCCTATCTTACTTTTTTGATGATTAAAGAATACAAAACAGAAAAATGGTCTTAACTATTTTCGTGCATATAGCCAATTAAGGTAGGGGCAAATGCCCCAAAAGACTGTCTTACTATGTAATATTAGGTGTTTCAAAATAAATTGGTTTGAAACCTTGAAATAAAAAAAGAAACTTTTATATCTTATCCAGTAGAAACTAAATAAGTAAATACTTTCAATATTGGTAAAGAACAAAAATCTCAGTCAGTGCAGGTTAGGATTACTTTTCATCTAGTCATAGGTGTAAAAAACCATGTCAAATATGATTTACATGAAAGAGCTATTTTCCAAAATACTAGGGAAGCCAATAATAATCATAGTGGTTTAATTGTAGATTATAAACAAGAGGGAGTAAAGGCATAAAATATTGAAAGCTATGTTAAGAAAAGAAGTCTTGCTATAGTTTTCAAAAACAACTGGTTGGCGAAGATATGATGATTGCAATTCTATGTGCTGATGTCTGATTTTATCTTTGCTGGGAATATGCCACCTTCTTTTGTTTTCCTATTTGATTCTTAGGAGAACATGATGGATATTTATTGTCTAGTAGGAAACTTCTCTGAAAAATTAATAATAGTTGTAGTTGGGGGGGGGGATTCTAGTTAAAATGTGCTCTTGATTTGCTGACTGACTTACTTGCTTCTCTGTCAGAACTGGCATTGTGTTCCCAGAGAAAGTCTGCTGAGTTGGAGGCTGAAATAAATGGATAGTTAAGAAGAAGGTTAGAAGAAATGTTCTGCACAATCCACAGGAGATAGGGACAGAGATCGAGGTTAAAGAAGTTGAACTGCTACAGGTATTGGTGTGAAACTGGGTGATTGGATCTGGAGGAGAGACAGGATTGTTGAATATCTGCAGTTAGGCTATGTGCTTAATTGGCAGGAGTGACTTGTCAGTTAGTTGAGAATGCATCCTGAAGTTTGTTATTAATATAATCTATGAACTGACAGGGGGTGATAATATGGTGTTGAAGGGGAAGAGCGGTATATTTTACCAGTTATAGAAGCAAGGAGGGAGACAGAAGTTCTACGGAGCTGGAGATGCAAAGTAGTGATTGAATCAGGAGAAGAAGAAGGAAAAAATACAACTTGTTTCCCTGGCTCCCATGTCTATCATGCTTCTGTGGAATATCTGCTAGTGTGGAGACTAAGATAGTGGTATGAGTGGTGGGAAGGAAAGTTTGGGGGAAGCTGTAAGTATTCTACTGGAGATGGAGATCAAGAGGTAGGGAGACTTCACTAGGTGGTATATGGCAGAGTAGGAGTTAGGGAGGGAGGTAAGGAGGCAGAAGAAGAGGTAAATGTATGATTAATATAGATGCATTCCTGGAACAAATGGTATCTGTGTTCCCAGGGAATGCTAGCAGCACTTAATGTCTGGGAAAAATCAATGAGCAACTGGAAGAAGTTTTGTTGAAGATGATTTGTGTGAACCACTAGAGATGGACGCTTGAGGAAAAGAAGGCAAAGCAGGTGGTCTGCTACAGAGCTGGGGATGAGTCTGAGGGCATTAGTTTCAGATAAGTAGAGAGAGAATAAAAATCTTCTGTTAGCCTACCTGCTTCCCTGGCCTGAGTGCAATAAATTTTTTTAAAGTGGACAAAAAAGTATGTATATCAGCTGAAATTTTTACTGTTCCCTAAATTTCTAGGACACCATCTCAGTATTAGTTGTAGGGCTTATTAATGACTGTCCTCAAAAGATTTTAAGACAGAACAAGACATTTTTACACCTCTGTGGCATGATGGTGAAACTACTATAGGTATCCTCGTTAGATGTGTCTTTTAAAATGGGAATAAGTTTTCCTTCCTTGGCACTCCCAAAAGAATTAGAAGTGTTCTCTTTTCTAAGCACCTTCAGGTCAGGGAGGTACATAAAATAAAGCTCTTCTTCTGAAACATAAAAGTCATCACTTACTGCTTGCTATGTGAAATCTTAATGCCAAGCTTATAGGACAACCTGTGAAAACAGCATGCCTTGAAGACCATATACCAGGCCAAAATTAAATGACTTAGCTAATATTGCACTTAGAGTAAGTAATTATTACAAAATTTCAAATAGCATTTTCTTGGTTTTCATTTGCTATTTCAAAGAGTCCTTGGTGTGTGTTAGATTAGAGAATGACCCATATTTAATCCTTCTAAAAGTTGAATCTAAACTATTGGCAGAACATTTAAAATGTGCAGAGTATTGCACTTGGCTTATGTATACTTGATTTTTTTTTGTTTTTTTAATGCTTCCAATAACTTAAACATTTCAAAATGGCATTGCTTTACAAGGTATGGGGATTTGATATAGTCGATATAAAAAATTGCAATCACAACCAACCTCTGAGACTGCCATGTGAATCGAGATAATTTTTACATTTTTCTAGAAACTTTAATATTATATTCTGTCCTGCAATTTGTGAAAATATGGCTTTATTATAATGTACATGTGTTTAGCTCTGTAGCAAAATATCTAAAACTTAGGAGCTACTACTTTCACTGAATACAAGTATTCAAAAGCCAAATATAAAATCCCTGATAAACAATATTGTTTAAATTATGTTTATTATTGTTAAATATTGTTTAAATTATGTTATTATTTGATAAATCAGTTCTTCTGCTTTCGGAAGGTCCATGTGGGACAGTGGTAAGTTTTAAATTGAATCTGTGAACATTTTGTCACTCGTTGATTAGATCTATTAATAGAATGCTGTTAGAAATTAACTAAATGCTTTTTCTTAATTTGCCCCCCACCCCTACAAATTGGGGATCGGCATGTCCAAACACTGAAAGTCTTTGTCCTCATTTGTCAGTGGCTGGTAACAATGATAAAGGCAGGACTTTCAGGTTTGTTGGGGACGAACAAGGGAATGGAAGAGAGGGTAAGCCATGAAAAGGGGTACAGAACACGCTGTGAAGGAACAGGAGGGAGTGATGGCCAAAATGTAGGTACAAGAAGGAAAGCAGCCCTAGAAGGACTTCCCAGAAGCATCTTGGGTAGCAAAAATAGATGGATGCCCAGAAGGAGCCAGGGCATCAAGATAAAATGTAGATTTATGAGGTATTGAGGCAAGAATGCTGGAGAGGTGAGTTTACTGGTTGCAGGGAGTTTTAGTAGTGTCTAGCCATTGAATTACTCAAGACATATCAAAATTAAGTTGGTATGCGTGAGCATGTGCATGCCTCTGTGTGTGTGTGTGTGTGTGTGTGTATGTGTGTGTATTTGTGTGTGTGTGTGTGTGTGTGTGTGTGTGTGTGTGTGTGTGTATGTCTTTCATTCTCAAATCTAGAGGGCTCTGGCAGGTGGCTTGAATCTGGACCCACTGGGGCATAGAGCAAATTAATTATTTCACCCTGCTACAACTCTTCATAATCATCCTATTATGTTCAGAGAGAAACTATGTCATCATTGAACAGTGTTATTAAGTAAAAGAGTGGGGATTCAAATGAGATGAGAAGTGGAGAATACCTGGAAGAATTTGGAAAAGAAGAAATTATTATCAAAATATATTGTGTATAAAATCAATTTCCAATAAAAATATAATCAAAAATAGGATTAAAAAACTACACATTTTATTATACAACATTAATACTTTATATGTTCAAGTTCCATCTATAGCAATTTAAATTATATATCAAAGATTGAAATCTGTATTACATTTTTCTGTTATTTTGCTATGATACAGGGAATAAATGTATCATTTTAATGTTTTCTTGGGAGTTGTTATTTCAGAACAAAATTCTGGAAAAACAGGATATCTTAGTGGAATCAAATTTAAGTTTTATTGTTATCTTATTGAGCATTTTGCAGCCTAATTTGCAAAATGGATGCAAACTGTACATGAGCTGAGTTTTAAGGAAGATTGAATATTTTCTGTAATATATTCTAATTAATGGGTTTTCTCACATGCTAAACATTTAAGTGTAGCTTTGCAAAAATTCCTAACATGCTGGCATTCTTGATATCACTGTGTTTGTGTCATTTTTTCCTGCCTTTTTAGCCAGTTGCTTCTATAAATGGGGTTCAGACCGCACTCAAATGTATGCTTTATATGTATACCTCATGAATGCTTTCAGCAGCTTGGCAGATTTAAAGATACTCTATCAAGTTCTCCAGTTGTTCTCTTTACATGTTTAGTTCAAAGCATCTGGGACTAAATTGTTTCCTTTCAGCTCATTATGATACCTCTAGCACTTAAACAAATACAGACAATATTATCCATTCTAATCTTTTATACCAGATTTTTCTGCAGGCTGTTTGCAGCCATCATAGGAGAAACATTCAGTGAATTCCTGCTGAGCAATTAGGAAGAAAGAGAAAAAGTAGAGAATTTGTTACTACATTAAAACACATAGGCAGAAGGCTATATAGTGAGATCATAGCTGGATGAAAACAAGGAATGTTTATCAAAAACCTTTTATAACTCCATATATTATCGTATTTTCTCAATTGAGTAAAACCATATGGTTTAAAGTTCTAGCTTTTTGTCTTCCTGCCTTTCTTAATTTTATACGCTCAACACCAACTCTCAATAGTTTTATATATTCACATTCATGAATGTAAATTTTATAAAATCAGTCACCTAACTTTATACAGCATTTATTTTATTCACTCAATACCAACTCTCAATAGTTTTATATGTACATATATAATATACATATACATATGCATATACATATACATAATAACATTTATGAACAAAAATTTTATAAAATCAGTGACCTAACTTTATATAGAACATATTATTGATATAAAATTTGTTAAAATGTGTTAAAAATATTACTACTTTAACAACCGACTTTGACAAAATTTTCTTTTTTTACTTCATACTTCTAACAGATCCTTTCTTAGCACTTTTGCATACTGTGTTGTAAAGGCAACCACAGCAGAGAGTACTTGTATCACAACCTTTATAAGCAACAATAAGAACTCATTAAATATGAAAAACTGGTGATATGTGTACAGTTAACCGTAAAGTTTCTTTTCATGAAGACAGCTTAGTAATTATTCTTTGTCTATTCTCAGTTGCTGTAATTGAAGTGTTATCAACATAGAATTAAAATTTAACATAGAATCCCCCCATGCTATTACTTACAAAACAACCCCACTCATTATCTCTGACCCACCTCCAGTTGTGATGCATGTCAGGCATTCTAGACAAGCTCTCTCCCACTGAATTATATAAAACACTATTTTAAATGAAATAAGTTAAAGCTATGTAACACTTTTTTGATTTGAATATATAAATGAATTGACACCCATACCTAAACATAATAAAAGCAATATACAGCAAACCAACAGCCAACATCAAACTTAACATGGGAACCTTGAAGCAAACCCACTAAAATCAGGGACTCGATAAGGATGCCCACTCTCCCCCTACCTATTCAACATAGTACTGGAAGTCCTTGCTGGAGCAATTAGACAGCAAAAGGAGATCAAAGGGATACAAACTGGAAAGTAAGAAGTAAAAACATCACTCTTTGCAGATGACATGATAGTGTACTTAAGGAACCCCAAAAATTTCACCAGAGAAATCCTACAGCTGATAAACAAGTTCAGCAAAGTGGCTGGATATAAAATTAACTAAAACAAATCAGTAGCCTTCCTCTACTCAAAGGACAAACATGTGGAGAAAGAAATTAGGGAAAAGATACCCTTCACAATAGTCACAAAAATTATGAAATACCTTGGTGTGACTCTAACTAAGCAAGTAAAGGACCTGTATGACGAGAACTTCAAGCTTCTAAAGAAGGAAATCGAGGAAGATCTCAGAAAATGGAAAGATCTCCCATTCTAATGGATTGGAAGGATCAACATTATAAAAATGGCCATCTTTCCAAAAGTAATCGACATATTGAATGCAATCCCCATCAAAATACCTACACAATTCTTCATTGAGTTGGAAATCGCAACATTTAATTTCATCTGGAATAACAAAAGACCTAGAACAGCGAAATCCATCCTGAACAACAAGAAAACATCTGCGGGAATCACTATCCCTGACCTCAAGCTATATTAAAAGGAAATTGTGCTGTAAGCTGCATGGTACTGGTACAGAAATAGGCACGTGGATCAATGTAATAGAATAGAAGCTCAAGAAATGAGTGCTCACATATATGGTCACCTGATTTTTGACAAAGGAGCTGTAAACATTCAATGGAAAAAGGACAGTCTATTCAACCAATGGTGTTGGTTCAACTGGCACTCAGCATGTAGACGAATGAAAATAGACCCTTTCTGATCTCCTTGTACAAAGCTCAAGTGTAAGTGGATCAAAGATCTCCACATTAAACCAGGTACACTGAAACTATTAGATGAGTAAATAGGGAAAACCTTAGAACACATAGGCACAGGAGAAAATTTCCTGAACAGGACACCAATGGCTCATGCTCTAAAGTTAAATATCCACAAATGGGACTTAATGAGATTGAAAAGTTTCTGTAAGGCTAAGGACACTGTCAAGAAAACAAAACAGCAGCCAACAGTGTGGGAGAAGATCTTTACCAACCCCACCTCAGATAGAGGCCTAATATAAAAGATGCACAAAGAATTCAAGAAGCTAGACACTAGAGAATCAAACAACGCTACTAAAAATGGGGTAGAGAGCTAACAAAAAGTTCTCAATTGATGAATATCAAATGGGTGAGAAGCATCTAAGGAAGTGCTTGTCATCATTAGCCATCAGTGAAATGCAAATCAAAACAACCCTGAGATTCCACCTCACACCAGTCAGATTGACCAAGATCAAAATTTCAGATGACAGCAGATGCTGGTGAGGATGTGGAGAAAGAGGAACACTTCTCCACTGTTGGTGGGGTTGTAAAGTAGTACAACTACTCTGGAAATCAGTCTGGTGAATCCTTAGAAAATTGGACATTGTACTACCTGAAGACCCAGTTATTCCACTTCTGGGCATTTTCCCCAGAGACGCCCCAACATACAACAAAGACACATGCAGCACAATGTTCATAGCAACCCTATTTATAATATCCAGAATCTGGAAAGAACCCAGATGTCATTCACTAGATAAATAGATACAAAAATTGTGGTATATTTACACAATGGATCTATCAGAAACAATGACCTTATGAAATTCTTAAGGAAATGGCTGCCTCTAGAGAATATAATCCTGAGTGAGATAACCTATTCACAAAAGAACAGACATAATATGCAGTCACTGATATTTGGATACTAACCCCAGAAAGATCTGAACACCCCAGAAACAACTCACAGACTGTGTAAAGTTTAAGAAAAAAAAAAAAAAAAAAACATTGTGTTTACTCTTTACACAACAAGAAAACTTTGACTTATTCCAGGTTACATCCTGTTTTACATGTACTTTATGCTCATTGTAACTAGTAAGATTTTAATGCACACTATCAAACCTTTGAAAGAAAAAGCCAAGCAATGATAAAAAAGTATTCGTATACTTTTATCCAAATATGCTTAAAATTTGTACATTTATCTTTGTTTTTTTAAAATAAAGTTCTTCAATAACATATATATATATATATACATATATATATATATATATGATTTGACAAAGATTAGACTAGAGTAGATGAAAATAGAACTAAAAAGATAGGGGAATGATCTCTGATATAGAAAAGGGCTGGTAAGATAGCTGAGCAGATAATGATTCATCCCAAACTTCCCTACAGAATGAAGAGTGAGTTTCATCCACAATGTTAGATGGTGAGAACTAAGCCCTAGAAGTCGTCATCTGGCCTTCTTCCACATGCATACTGGGCCATGCATATTACATTTTCTTCCATATGCACACACATGTGCAGGAGTCATAGCCACCCCAATAATTCTTCTAATTCATTTAATTATTTAATGAGAAATAATTTAAAATTAAAAAATTCATAAGAAAAGAGGAGACTATTTTTTTTTCTGAAAATGTAAAATCTTAGAATTCATGCACACTCTTAATGGTAATAAAAATGCTATCACAACTATAGAAAAGATGTCAGTTTCTCAGAAAATTAAAAATACAAGATCTTATTTCTAATTAATATCATATGATTAAGTTCATAGTACATCGAAAGTATTATTTATAGCATTTTAATTATAATAAAATTCGTATTTATAAAGATTGCTACAACTGCTAACCCTTTGTATTCAACTATCATGTGACATATTTCATTACTTTTTGCAAAATATCACAGAAAGCTGATGAAGTTTACTGACAATGAAATAATATACAGTGCATAGTACTTATAGAAGTTCCAATAGAGTTTACCTCTAAGAAATAGCCTATTAACTTTCAGTGAATAAATTGTTTAGCAAACTCTTATGCATGTTCTTATGGAATACTATTCAACAATAAAATCAACAAACTATTAACTATATAAATAGTATATAAACTAGCAACTATGAACAGGACACTATGGTTGAGTATCTAAAGAATTATACACTTGTAAACAGCCAATCCAAAAAGGGTCCAAACTTCTTGGTTCCAAATGGATGAAAATCTTTTTACTGAACATTTAGTCAAAACAAGTCAGTTAGTGCTTTCTAGGCATTGATGGTGAAATAAGAATATGGTTGTGGATATAAGATGCCAAAAAGTAATACTTTTTGTAAAATTAGATACTCTCTGTATTTACATTTGAAATTTTATCTTCTTCCCCTGCCCCCACCCATCCCCCTCCCCCTACACTTGTCTTTAGGAATCCTGATTTTCATAAAATTATTCCACTTCATAACTGCATCAAGGTTAATATTCTAATTATAAAATTGTATTAAAATTTTGAATGGTTAAAACTGGGATAGGAGAATTTGAGTAAGGAGTATACAAGTTCTCTTAACTTTCTTAAATTTTTGAGGTTCATGTTGTAGTGCATGGTGTTGCTGCAGTGTATGCATATGTGTGGGTTCATGTTAACTGTCAAATGCCATTTGAATGGTTATCATGTGTGCCTTAACCTGAAAACATGCTGATGTCTCCAGGGTGTGCTGCCACTTTGAATAGTGTTGCTATGTACAGAATGTACAGTTATCTGAGGCTAAGTTGGGGTGTATGGGGTCTACTGAAGCCTGCAGCCATGTTGATACAAGTAGCCTGCACTGTCACCTGAGTCTATGTTGCATGAAACATGCTGCCCCAGAGGGCCATATTCAGATGTGTGTTCTTGGTGCAGCTGGGTGCCGTGCTGAGGTCTGTAATTAGTACTCTTTCCAGAGACTATGCTCAGGCCCATGGCATATGCTGTCACCAGAAATCATGTGGAAGTCCAGGATCAATGCTCCCTCTGGCTGTAAAGGCCAAGGGCTCTGTGACATGCAGGGCAAATGACACGAAAAACTAAAAGCCTCTCTGGGGTTCAGTTGTTTTGCAATCGTATCAGTGATAGCAGATTGACAGTTAAGAAATGACTTATTTGTGTCTGTAAGGAAAAACTGCTAACTATTCTGCTCCCTGGAAGAGGCTATATCCTGAGGCATAGCAGAGGATCCCTGCACTTAGAGCATTTGGTAAGAACACTCCCAAAGTCCCACAGCTGCCACTGGACTCCAGGACCCACCATCCCACAAAACACCTTGTCAAACAAATACCACTATACCATTCTGCCTGGTCCTTTCTTATGAGACAGAATGTTAAGTAGTCTGCTTTCCAGAAGACACCTTATCCTGAGGTATATCATAAGATCAGATGCACACAGAGCATTTGATAATATATCCCAAGGCATCCCAGGAGATCTCCTGAACCCAGGGCATCAAACACCACACATTGAGACATCCCAGGAGATAAATTGCATCCAGGACTGCACAGCTTAAAGACATCCCAGAAGTACCTCTGTAGACAGGGCAACTGGCCAACCAAAACCACAGTTTAAAGACTTCTCTGTGGTTCTGTGGCATGCAGAACAACTTACCCAAAAGACTGTGAGCCTGCCTGGTGTTTGTCTGAAAATAGGAAAACAGAAACCACACTACATAGTGCCCCCCACCCCCAGGAGAACAGCTTCATATAGTACAACAATTTGATGGCTCATCCAAAAAATCAACAGTTTGAAACTCTCTCATGAGATCTACTACAGGCAGGACAACAAATCAGCAGCTTCTCTGCCCCTCTGAAGACCCTCTAGTTGGAAGGACCCCCAGGAGGTCTGCTACAGCCAGTGCTGCTGTAGCAACCCAGGGACAAAAGAGGCATAATACAGACATCCAGAAGAGTAAATACCAAAAAACAAAACAAAACAAACAAACAAACAAAAACCCAAACATGTGACAAAAGGTAAGCACAAGACCATAAGCAACAAATGCCAATATAGGTAGCCATCATCAGAATCTAGTTCGATCACCATAGCAAGCTTTATATATACAAGAACACCTCAAAATCAGGAAGCTGACATTCTATCTCATGAATATAATAGAGTCAGCTAAAGAGAATATAAACTCATTGAAAGAAATACAGAAAATACAAATAAATAGATAGAACTCCTTAAAGAAAAAACAAAAAACAAAAAACAAAGAATTCCCTAAGAAAATATAAGAAACCACAATTTAAAAGGTGAAGGAATTGCAAAAAAATGGTCCAAGACCAAAAAGTGGAAGGGCTTAGAACATATAAGCACAGGGGAAACTTTCCTGAACCAAACAACAGTGAATTACGCTATAAGATCTAGAATTGGCAAATGAGACCTAATGAAATTGCAAAGTTTCTGTAAGGCAAAGAACACTGTCAAGAGGACAAAATGGCAACCAACAGATTGGGAAAGATATTTACCAATCCTACATCTGATAGAGGATTAATATCCAATATATAAAAAGAACTAAGGGAGTTAGATTCCAGAGAATTAAATAATCCTAATGGAGTACAGAGCTAAACAAAGAATTCTCAAATGAGAAATACTTAAAGACCAAGAAGTACCTAAAAAAATGTTCAACACCCCTAGTCATCAGGGAAAGGCAAATTAAAACAACACTGAGAATATGCTTCATGCCAGTCAGAATGTCTAAGATCAAAAGTTCAGGTGACAGGAAATGTTGGCAAGGATGTGGAGATAGGTGAACCCTCCTCCACTGCAGTGGGGATTGCAACCTGGTACAACTCAGGAAATCAGTCTGGTGGTTCCTCAGAACATTGGAAATTTTATTACCTGAAGACCCACAATACCACTCCTGGGCATATACCCAAACAACACTCCAACATATAACAAGGACACATTCTCCAGCATGTTCATAGCAGCTTTATTTATCAAAGTCAGAAGTCAAAAAGAAACCAGGTGCCCTTCAATAGAGGAATACATACAAAAATTGTGGTACATTACGCAATGGAGTACTACTCAGCAATTAGAAACAATGGCTTTCTGAAATTCCTAGGCAAATGGATGGAACTAGAAGCAATCATCCTGAGTCAGGTAACACGGTCAAAAAAAGAGCATACATGTTATGCATTCATTGATAAGCCGATAATATTCCAAAAGCCCAGAATACCCAAAAAATGATTCACAGACCTAATGAATCTCACAAAAAAGGAAGACCAAAATGCCCTTGTTAGAAGGGAGAACAAAATACTCACATGAGGAAACACAGGGACAAATGGTGGAGCAGGGATTAAAGAAAAGATCATCTACCAACTGCCTCACCAGGGGAATCCATCCCATAGGCAGCCACAAAACTCTGTCACTATTGCTAATGTCAAACAGTGCTTACTGGCAGGAAACTTATTTGAATGCCTCCCCAGGCTCTGCAGGGCCATACTGATACAGGTGAAGATGCTTGCAGCTAACCATTAGACTGAACATGAGGAACCAATTGAGGATCTAGAGAAAGGACTGAAAGTGCTGTAAAAGTTTGCAACCTTGTGGGAATAACAAAAGCATCACCCAACCAACCCTCCTTCCAAAACTACAAGGGAATAAAACACCACTCAGTAAGTGCACATGGAGAGACACATGGCTCCAGCTGCATATGTAGAAGAGGATGGCATTGTCTGTCATCAATAGGAGTAGAGGCCTTTGATTCAGGGAAGGCTCATTTTCCCAGTGTAGGGGAATGACAAGGTGCTGAGATGTGAGTAAGTGATTTGGAGTGGGAACATCTTCCTGGAAGCAAGGGGATGGGGAAGGAGGGATGAGATGGAGGGGGATGGGATAACATTTGAAATGTAAATACAGAGAATATTTAATTAATAATGATAAAAATGTGAACGTGGAAACAAAGAAAACACAAAAGGAGGCAAACCTGGAAATGGAAAACCTAGGAAAGATGGCAGGAATTACCCACGTAAGTATCACCAAAAGAATAAAAAAGAAGAGGCAGTCTTAGGTGAGGAAGATGACTTAAAAGAGATTGAGACAGCTATTAAAGAAAATTCAAAACATCCATGAAATTTAGGACACAACCTTCAATTCAGTATAGGACCCAACTAAAGCAATAACCTCGATGCAGAACAATGCAGAGAACATGGAAGGGTGTTGATTACTATCTTGCTCCCTATGACTTGCTCATCCTGCTTTTTTTTTAAAATCATTTTTTGGATATTCTATATATTTACATTTTAATTGTTATCCCCTTTCTCTCTTCAGTCCCCTTGCTTCCATGAAGATGCTCCCACTACCAACCACCCACTCCCACCTTGTATAAAAACAAGATTATTAGTTCAGGTATGCCATTACCCACAAAGCACTGAGTCCTCCCCCATCAATCACTACAAAAATACCTTTCAGATTGTTCTTATGGAGGCATTTTTTTTTTTTCAATTAATGTTCTCTTCTTTCAGAAAACTCTAATCTGTGTGTCATGTTAACATAAAGATAACCAGCACACCTATAAAAGTTAGGCCCGACAATGGTCAGTGAACAGCATTCACTGATTTGCTTACTACAATGTACAAATACAGTGAGCAGATGTAATAGGTTTGCCTACAGGGTAAAGCAAGCGAGCAAACAAGCAGCAAAGAAAAGGATGTTTCTAAAATGAATGAACTCTCTGGGAGAAAATTCGCTTTATAGGTCTTAAAACCTAAAAAAAAAAAAAAGTGAATATTGATCTACACATAGATATTATCCTCTAAAATAAACTTAAAAGAATAAGAAACAAAAAAATGAAAAGCATCACAGCTATGCCCAGAAGTGAAACATTACAAGCTTTCTGCTCAAGAGTAAGTGATTCTTTGAGAATTACACAATTTCCCTTCTGCTTCCCTGTTCTTGCTTCAGGTATTTTGTTAAATACTGTGCCCATCAAATATAAGCCACTGACAAAGGCCTGTTAAGTAAAAATGCTTCATGCAACCAAGAGTCACACTATATTTGTCAAAGCTACTGTTCTTTTTGCTGATACTAAGAAATTAAAGTAAGATTTGGCTTTAGCTTATAGTTTTAGAAGTTTCAGTCTATGACCACTTGATTTTATGTGGTTGGGAATGGCATCATAGTAGAATGAACATGTAGAAGAGAGTGTTTCATTTTACATCATAAAATGCATGGCACAGAAAAGGAAGGCAGCAGAAACCAGAGACTTTTATTTAAACAGGTTTTCCATCTAAGTCACAACTTTCTATACAGAACCTTTCAAAAAGAGGTCCTAGGCTTTAATATGTGAATGGGCATTTTCTATTCAAATATACTATACAAATTCTTGCATTGCCATATTAAATTATTATATTATTAATCTTAAATATATTAAAATATTTTATGGCAATTAAACTTCAAATTTTTAAAAACAATAAAATCTATAGGGATATAGTATAACTGTTGGCTAAAACTGAAAATAAATTCACCTGAAAAATCTTACCTTAAAATTATTATAAGACAGACTACTGATATAACTTAGTGGCAGAACACTTACATTGAATGTATGATGTAAGTGCTTTTTTTTTTTTTTTGCAGAATGACATTAATAGTAATATGAATAAAGTGCTATTTCCCAAGGCTGAACTTAAATTTGATTGAATCATATAATGTGTTTAATAATTTATATGTTCCTGAGCGTGAAGCAACACATTAAATAACACTTAAAAATTAGAGTTACTAAAACCTACAAGTGTTGGGAGGCTATTAGAACAATGTACCTTCCTCACAAAATAAATTACAAAAGAGAGCAAACCCATTTTAGAGATGCATCATCTAATTATAATGTGTGACTATTGGATCATAGTTCATATAATGCAACCATATAAAAGAAAACAAATGAGACATTAATTAATCTTGTGTATGCTATCTGGCTTGGAAATACCATATTATATGTTATATGGAATATATCATAGAATCTGCCACATCCAGTTTTGGTAAGTGTATGAATTATTGAATTTCTTGAAATAAACTTATCTCTGCCCTAGTCTTGGTGAGACTTCAGCAAGACTGGTGTGATCATTTGTATATGCTTGGCCCAGGAATTGGCACTATTAGAAAGTGTGGCCTTACAGGAGTAGGTGTGTCATGGTGTGTGTGAACTTTAATACCCTTCTTTCAGCTGGCCAGATTATAGTATTCTGCTAGCAGCCTTCAGATGAAGATGTAGAACACTCAGCTCCTTCTGTACCATGCTGGCCTGGATGCTACTATGTTCCCCACCTTGATGATAATGGACTGAACCTCTGACCCTTTAAGCCAGCCCCAGTTAAATGTCCTGTATAAGACTGGCCTTGGTCATGGTAAAACCCTAACTCAGACAATTGGTTTTAGTTCCCATTCATCATATTAGGAGATCTTTGTTAAATAAAGTAAGTGCTCTTACTAATAAATACCAACACTCCAGGGAAGAGGTGGTATCACGTAAAATAGTCCCATAACTTATATGTGCATGACTGATTTCCAGTAACACCTGAGTTCCATTCTATAGGAGGAATGGTCAGTACTGCAAAACTTGGTGATGACCCCATTATTGGTGAGGCACCATGTGTGAAACAACTGCTTTTGTTTAGCTAAATGGACATACTGTCAAACTTACTCTCAGTTGTTTTTGTTGTTGTTGTTTGTTTGTTTGTTTGTTTATACTCCAAATTTTATCTCCCCCCCCCCCGTTACACCTTCTGATTGTTCCAAACCCAATAGT
The DNA here is from genome assembly GCF_963924665.1 of Micromys minutus. Lineage (NCBI taxonomy): Eukaryota > Metazoa > Chordata > Mammalia > Rodentia > Muridae > Micromys > Micromys minutus. The sequence goes on along the minus strand of NC_137970.1, from coordinate 61,331,565 downwards.
GTCTTCCCTCTATTCCTGTCTCCATGAACACATCCCAACCCCAACCACCCCACTAGAACTCTAAATTTCCTGTGGCCTCCAATGTTTTGAGAACTACATGCATCTTCTCTGACTGAAATAAGATCAGGCAGTCTTCAGCTGTATGTGTGTTGCGGGCCTCATATCATCTGGTGTATGCTGCCCAGTTCATGATCCAGTGTCTGTGAGATCATGGGGGTCCAGGTTAATTGAGACTGCTGGTTTCCCTACAGAGTTGCCTTTCTCCTAAGCTTCTTCCAACTTTTCCATAATTAAACCACAGGGGTCAGCACTTCTCTTCATTGGTTGGGTGATCTATCTGCATCGGAATATTTCAGCTGTTTTTTTTTTTTTTTTTTTTTTTGGTTGCTTGTTTTGTTTTTTGTTTGCTTTTTAGTTGTAAAATGTGAATTTATTGCAATTTGTCAATATTTTTTTTAATTTTATAGAATATTCTAGGTATTTACATTTCAAATGTTATACCCTCCCCCTACTCCCCTTTCTCCTCCCTGCCAACTTGTTTCCGTGAAGGTACTCCCTCTCCCTATCACCATCTCCACATCAGTGCCTTGACTGATGATGATGTTGTTCTTCCCATGAGCATGAAAATCTTACAGATATTTCCATCCTTCCTCCAGCTTTTTCATTGGGGTCCACGTGTTCAGTCTGATGTTTAGCTGCAAGCATCCTCATCTGAATCTATAGGACTCTGGCAGAACCTCTGAGGAGGCATCCATGTCTGATTCCTCCCAGTGAACACTTCTTGGTATCAGCAATAGTGCTTGGGTTTGGTGGCTGCATATGAGGTGGTTCTCAAGGTGAAGCAGTCTCTGTCCATCTTTTCTTCAATCCCTGATCCTCTATTTGGCTTGTATTTCCTCCCCTGTTTTGTTCCCCTTTCTAAGAAGGACTAAGGTATCCACATTCTGGTCATCCTTCTTTTGGAGCTTCATAAGTTCTGTGGATAGTTCCTTGGGTATTCCAAGCTTGTGTGTGTGTGTGGGGGGGGTTGTAGTATCTGCTTATAAGTGAATACTTACCATGAGTTTTCTTTTATAGCTGGGTTACCTCACTCAGCATGATAACTTCAGGTTCCATCCATTTGTCTAGGAATTTCATGAACTCATTGTTTTTAATAGCTGAGTAGTATTCCATTGTGTATATGTACCACAATTTCTGAATCCATTCCTCTATTGAGATGATAGGTTTGTTTTTATGAGTGCTCCATAGCCTCACTAATAGTTTCAGGCCTTGGGGCCTCCCATTGAGATAGATCCCCTTTGAGGCCTGTCACTGGACCTTCTTTTCCTCAGTCTTCTTTCCATTTCCATCCCTGCAGTTTTTTCACACAGAAATAATTATGGGTCAGAGTTTTGATTGTGGAATAGCAACCCCATCCCTCACTGTCTTACTGCTGAAGGTGGGATCTTACAAGTTCCCTCTCCCCACTGCAGGGCATTTCTTCTAGGGACCTTCCCTTTGAGTCCTGAGATTCTCTCACCATCCAGGTTTCTGGTAAATTCTGGAGGGACCTTCTAAACTCCTAACCTCCTGAGATTGCCTATTTCCATTCTTTCTGCTGGCTCTCACTACTCAGTTCTTTTTTACCACACAATACCGGATCATGTTCCCCTCTCCCACTATGTCTGTCCCCTTCCCCCCTCAGGTCAGTCCTTCTCTCCCCCCTTGTGGTTGCCTTTCTTCTCCCTCCCAAGTTGAACTGAGGCATCTTTACTTGGGCCCTTAAGCTTGTTGATGGTTTTGACTTCTGTGGACTCTATCTTATTCTGCACTTTTATTTTGGCTAATATCCACTATTCATGAGTACATACTGTGCTTGTCCATTTGGATCTGAGTTACCTCACTCAGGATGGCATTGTGTTGATATTTTGGTGCAGACTACATTGAATCTGCATTGATTTGTACATGCCCTTTGGTAGGATGCCCATCTTTACTATGTTAATTTTGCCAATTCATGATCATGGCGAATCTCTCCATTTTCTGAGATCTTCCTCTATTTTATTCTTGATAGACTTGAAGTTATTGGCATACAGATCTTTCACTTGTTTGGTTAGTGTTACCACAAGGTATTTTATATTATTTGTGACTGTTATGAAGGGAGTTGTGGAATAGGGAAATAGAATAGATGTTATGAGGGAAATGGGAAAGGTAAATAGAAACATAGGATCAATTGGGGAGGAGGAGAAATGCAGTTGAGGGAGCATATGCAGGGAGAAACAACTAGAATTGAGGGGCATTTGAGGGATAGTAAGGAAGCCAAGTATAGTGAAAACATTGTAAAATATATTGTCGGCAGTCATAATGGGACAAGATAATAACTAGCAGGTAATCTCCCTGAGATGGTCTGCTTTGGATTCTTATATAATTTGTAAGAAATTTGTCCATATTAAGAAAGGCTGTGAGCTTGCAGCAAACCTCCTTCCTGGCCCGTAGGGAGACCACCTTTAGCGCCGCTTCTGCTACTACAGCCTGCTCTTGGCAAAATGCTTGGCAGCGGTGGCTGCCTCTGTGGCTCCCACTGTTTTCAGCCCAGTCCACTTGGTTCCCAGGCAGCCAGCGTGCTTTCAGCTGCGGCTTCGGCAGACATGTTGTGAGGCAGCGGCGCGGGTGCCTGGAGGATGGTTTGGCCAAGGCGGCTGCAACCGCTGCTGGTGGCAGTGGCGGGCTCCGGCTCTGTAGAGCCAACCCTGCTATGTGTCCGCCCGGTTCTGCGGCCGGGTGGGTACTCCTCGGTCTTGCTTGCGCTCCTGTGCCATTTAGGTTCGGTTAGATGACCTCGCCAGTTCGTTTGAGGCAACACGAAGGGTGGTTCTTCAGCCCTGGGAGTGGTGTCCCTAGAGCTCTCAGCCCCCTGACCTTTCCTTCATATTTGCACTAAACTCTCTCACACAGTGGGTGTTCCCTGCCCTGCAGCCCGCTTCTTCCTGGTTTCTGCACTCTCTTCTCTGAGCTTCCAGGATTCAGACATCTCTCTCCAGGGACAGCCTGTTGAGAAATCTTCATGGAGTGGTGAACCAGAGGGGACCCTGTCTTTAAAAGTTGGGGCTTGAAAGACAGGAAGGTACAATGGCTTCCTCGTCTGGCAACAACGACGATCTCACTATCCCCAGAGCTGCTATAAATAAGATGATCAAAGAGATTCTCCCTAATGTCCCGGTGGCCAATGATGCCAGAGAGCTGGTAGTGAACTGCTGCACTGAATTCATTCACCTTATATCTTCTGAAGCCAACGAGATTTGTAACAAGTCAGAAAAGAAGACAATTTCACCAGAGCATGTCATTCAAGCACTAGAGAGTTTGGGCTTTGGCTCTTACATCAGTGAAATAAAAGAAGTCTTACAAGAATGCAAGACAGTAGCATTAAAACGAAGAAAGGCCAGTTCTCCTTTGGAAAACCTTGGCATTCCTGAGGAAGAATTACTGAGACAGCAACAGGAATTATTTGCAAAAGCTAGACAGCAACAAGCAGAACTGGCCCCGCAGGAATTGCTTCAAATGCAGCAAGCCGCTCAACAAGCCCAGCTTGCTCAGCCTCAGCCAGCGCATCCAATCAGGCGGGATCTTCACAAGATGAAGAAGAAGATGATGATATCTGAAATCCACCATCTGGGCTTCTGTTTCCTCTATAAGAAAACAGTGAAAGAAACTCATCTTGGCGGACTTACCATTGGTATTTTAGAGAAGTCTGCTGTCAGGTTTCAACTACTGTGCTGTACATGTAAAACTGTCTCTGAACTATTGAAAATTTAAGGTTAAGTATAATATCAACTTTGAATTTATAATGGTGTTTCTGGAATCTTAGACCAGTGTGAACCCTTTATTTGGTCAATAAACAGTGTTACAGACAACTTCAGGTTTATAAAAATACATTGAAATTTATAGAGATCTCTTAATCTGTATTTGTATTTTCTCTGCCCTTTTAACTGAACTGAAATTGAGAATTTATATTGAGATGGGGCATGGTTTGATGCAGAACACATTGAATCAGGTGGTGAAAAGGTTCAGTTACATATTGTATCTAACTTTTTTGTCTTTTAAAGTGAGTATGTATTCAGGTAACAATTATATATGCTCAAATATATTGTTTAGAAGAAATCTCAAGACATTCAATAACTAGGAAGGAAATGTATTCACTAATGGTTGTATAAATTTGGTGAGTTATGGTTTTGATTTTGTTACTGTTTTGTGTAGCAGTGAAGACTGGTTTTATTATAGTATAATTTATCTTGAACTACACTACGACGTTTCAGAAACTGGCTAATCTTGAAGATTGTCACGATTCTTACTATATCACTCCAGTTGAGTAATTGTTCGTAGTATTAGTTGTTAGTCTGTTTTTGAGTACATAGGTGGGGCTCACAAGGCATTGGTTGGGTTCTGTTGGTCTGACTGAGGTTCCTGGGTATCCAAACCTTTGCTAGGGAAGTAAGTGAGAGGAAGCGATGAGCATGCCAGCTATGGAAAGAGCTTTTCATTTTTATTTAACGTGTAGTTTACTTATTGTTTGGTTTTAGTGGAGCATTTACATTTTCTTGACTAGGTGGCCTAAAGAATCCTGTGCTAACTTTTGATATGACATAGTTGTCCCCATCATTATAATTTAGTGATAGCTTTAAAAGTTTTGTGTTTGCTTAAAAAGTGTCATAACTGACCAGCCCTGTATTAAGTGTTAACTTGCTTGTTAAAAGGGAGCAGCTCTAATTTGGTTTCAGTGCATAAAATGCAGTTTGTTTGTGAGAGGAGCCCCAGTGTATTTGGTGAAATGGCATATTACTTATATTTTGGAGACAGAAAAATGCCACCTAAGATAATATAAGTCGTTAACTCCCATGTCAGTTGCCAAGCCATTTAAATATGTGTTCACCAAGCCCCAGAAGAGATTCCAGCTGCTAGGATTTCAATTTTGAGAGCTAAGAAATGTTTATAAGTATTAGATTTCTTAATACTCATATTTTCCAGTTTTAGAAGGGAAATTTATATGCATATTATTGTGCATTTATCAAATATTCTTCCCCCTATAACAAAAAAAGGTAGTAAAAAAGTATTATATGCTTGAAGCCTAGTGACTTTTAATTTTGATGTTCTTGTAACTTCATATGCTGTATTCTTCAAGCAATAAAATTCTGATATGTTTTATTAAAAAAAAAGAAAGGCTGTAAGGGAATCAATTGTAGGAAAGATTCCTGCTGTTAGTAAGCTTTTTTTGTTATTATTAAACATATATAAAAACCATTAAGTAATAGCACAACCCGTTGGAACAGATCTCTGCATATCTACAAAAGTGTACTGTCTTGTAGTGATGCTATATAGACAAATAGATGACTTCTTAGTTCTTAATGATAATCTTATCAGAATTCCTAGAATTATAACAGTGATTATTCAGCTCTTTTGTAGTGGGACCACTATTAGGTCCTTTTCTGTTAGTCAAACCTGCAATGGTAAATTTGCCAGTCTCCCAAGAATCACCAGTTAATTGTTATTAAATATTAACCATACTTTCTCTGACACAGAGCACATTCCAAGAGGTTGTAAAACAATTAAGCAAAGGTCAAAAAAGCAAAATAATGATTTATTATAGGTGGAATGATAGAAGAAAAATATTAACTGTATTTATATATGCAAAACTTAAGGAGATTAAACAAGTCTAAGAGTATCTACTGCTGTGAAGAGAAAGCATGGTGACTCTTTAAAAATGACATTTTATTGGGACTGTCATGAAATTCAGAGACTTAGTTCATTATTGACATAAAGCAAAACATAGTGGCATATAGGTAGATATTGTTCTAAGCAGATACTTAGATTTCTCATTGTGCTGAGAGTTCTACATCCAAATCAGCAGGAAACAAGAAGAGAGAACCACTGTGCCTGGCGTATCTGAAACCTTAAACCCCACACTAAGTGAAACAATTCCTCCAACTAGGCCATACTCAATCCAACAAGGCACCTCCTAATAGAGCTACTCTCTATTATATCCTATGAGAGCCATTTTTTAAGCTACCACATTACACCCCCTAGTCCCTACAAGATTGTAGCTATGTCAGAATGGAAAACAGAATTCAGCCCAACTTCAAAAGTACCTACATATAATCTATCACAGTCTCAATTCATTTTAAAAGTTCAAAGTTCAAAATCTCTTCTGAGACTCATGGCAATCTCTTAAATGTAAATTACAATAAAATCAAAATGAAAAATCAGATCACATACTTTAAACATACAATGGAATAGGATTTACATTACCATTCCAAAAGGGAGGAAAGAAAGCACTGTGCAGAAATATTAGATTGAAAACTAAAACCAACTAAATGAACTTTGCATCTCCATGACTTATGCAAGAGTACTCTTCATATCTTCAATCCTTTTCAGCTTCATTGACTGCAATATACTTTTTTTTTTCCACATGGGCTGGTTCTACTTCCTGATCAGCAGCTTTCTTCAGCATGTATCCTATAACTCTGGTATCTCCATCTTGAGGTCTCCAAAGCAATTCAGGTGTCACCTTCAACACTTCACAATGGCCTTCTAGGCTTCCATGCAGGGTTGCCTTTGACATATGACTGATCTCAGTGGTTTTTCTTGTCTCAGAAGATTCTGTAACCTCTTTCTTTCATATTAACTTGAAACATAGAAACAAATGGCTGAAGCTCACACATTTTGATCCTTGCTGGAGAAGAAACATAACCTCTTCCTTCAAATATATTTTCCCTAAATTTCTGTTTTCTCTAGTTTCCTTTACTTTCTCAGTTTGGCTATACTGCAAGTCATACTATAGACCAGGCTGTCCATAAAATCAAGATCCACCAGCCTATGCCTTCTGAGTGCTGGGAATAAAGGTGTGTACAGCCACACCAGGCCTTGACATTTTTAAATAACATTTTACTTCAAAAATAATTCTTCCTCAAGAGTTAGAATCTTAGCTGGCTGGGTTCTTCTACACTTACCATCACTCTTTTCCTTAATCTGTTGATGCTTCTTACTGCCCATTTTTCTCAAACTTTACATTTTGATTTTTTCTTGTTCAGCTTGTTCCTGTTCATTATAGATCTTCATAAATATATCCACTAATAACTGCATGATACAATCAATGCTAGGCAGTCTGAAAATCTCTTCTGCTAATATTGTCAATTAATAGTTTTTCAATTTAGCCTCAAGCCATTTTTTTCAAAACTACAGAAAGAAGGCACAATCTTTGCCAATATATTATAAGAACCATCCCTGGGCCACATACTTCATTCTTCTCCTATGAAACCTCTTGATCCATAGATCAAGTGCCCTTACACTTTAAATAACTCTCAGCATCATTTTCTTTCATATCCGACTGTTATGGCCTATTAAGGCCTTCCTAAATCATTCAATTGCTTTCCTATCCAAAGTTCCCAACATATTCCCAATTCCTTCAAACAGAAACATGCCCAGGCCTATTGTAGCAATAATCCACTTTTTATTTTATTTATTGCTTTTGAAAATGTGCTTTGAAGACTGCATATCTTAAAATGAAAATGATTTAGTTGAGGGTGGCTTAAAGTGCAGGGCCTTAGTCCACTATCATGGTGAGAATATTGGAAGAAGGCAGGGAGACATTGTCCTGGATAGGTAGTTGTTAGTTATATATATAGCTTAGCAGGCAGGAGGAGGAGAGAGCTGCTTAACCTAGCTTGAATATTTGAAACTCCAAAGCTCAGTCTCAGGGACATGCTTACTTCCAACAAGGCTATAACTACTCCAAAAGGCTAAACCGCCTAGTAGTGATACTGAAAGACCCATGAATTGGGGAAGGCCCCCACTCTAGTACCAGGAGAACACGAACCCAAGAACTCAGAGATCCAGTCTTGCTGCAGTTATTCAAGGGGGTGGGAGGCCAGAGCTCTAAGGCTGACACATATATAACACAGGAGATAGAACAGTCGACCCCAAACTCAATTAAGGGGGACATATTTATAGGGAAAATTACATAGGTAGTTAGCAACAAGCACATAACAATTTCATTGGTTTATTCAAATTGGCACATTTTTTCTGCTTTTGGATATGATTCAACTCCATATCACCCTGTTTTGGAGCACACTGACCTTCATACTAGTTTTTCTCAGGACTGCAGAGTCAGACCTTATGGAGACCAGGTGGTCAGTGTTTTATGTTCTCAGCCTTGAGAAAAAAATACTTGTCCTTAAGGCAGGGTTAGTGGGACTAACTTGAAACTTTAACTCTTTCAATACCTATGATTCTAAAAAGGTCATAATTATTCAAACCACCATAGAACCCATACCTGATATTGATTGGATGGCCAAAACCCAGAGACCAGATAGGCCAAAAACCTAAGGTAAAGTTAAATATCATTGATCCTTAAAAAAAAAAAAAAGAAATAAAAACCTTAAAAATATATTCTGTTATACTCATAGATCAATATTTTAATCAGCCATTACCAAAAATCTTTCCTGCATCAGATAGGAGCAGTTTCAGAGACCCTCAACCAGGTATTACTCAAAGAGATAGAGACCTTAGAACATACAGATCTAAATGTAGTATCACCATCAATTTACTACCCTCAAGGTACATAGAATCCTACAGAAGATGAAGAAGAGGTGGTATAACTGCCAGAAGACAAGACTCCTTAAATCATCTGAGAAAAGGTCATATGGATTCATTGAGACTGGAGCAGAAAGCACAGCGTCAACACAGGTTTTCAGAAGGTTCTCTGTGTATATATTATAGCTTTCAGTTAAGTATCTCTATGGGTCTCCTGAGTGCATGAATTAGTGGATATCTGTTTCTTATGCATTATCTTTGGTCTCTTTTCCTTCAGTTGGTTTGCCTAGTCCAAATGCAATATGTTGATTTTTTTATCTAATTTTATATTATTTTGTTATGTTTTATTATCTTCAGAAGCCATTGTTTTCTGAGAGAAAGAAAAGAAATAGTTCAGGATTGAAGGGGAGGTGGAAGAATTAACTGTAAATATATATATATATATATATATATATATATATATATATATATATATATATATATATATATATATATATATATATTTCACACACACATATGAAAAGAGTGTTTTCAATAAATTCAATAAGAACACATAAAAGAAAAAAAAAAAGACATTCCCTTTGCCCACCTTGACCCCTAAGAAGAATCAAATTAGAACATCTTGAGCTTGTATAAGGAATTGATGTCCTTAAGGACAAGTTTCCGTATGAAAGTAGTTATCTGAGTAAGTTAAAGCATGGCTGACATTGGACATCATAGAGAATGTTGAGGCAACACAAAATGGCTGCCACTGGATGTCAGGAAGTCTACTTGCTCGTTCCAAGGTGGCAAAGGAATGACGACACCCCCTAGAGAGTGGTGGCTTGGACCATCTACGTCATCATTAGGGGCCGGAAAAAGTGGACAGCTACCAGTACCGGGTTGCTAGGATACATAGACCGGTACAACGGTTGAAGTTGGGCGGTTGGACTTGGACTTTGTACTCAGAGAGGGTCAGGTCAGCAGAGAACCAGGTCAGCAGAGGGCAGCCAAGTGGAGCCAACTCATCCTGTGACAATCAAACTCTAAGGCCAGCATGCCCAGGACCAGAGACAACAATCTTCGAGGCTCCTCATCTCGCCGCCGTCGTTCCCGCACCTCCAGAGCCGAGCTGATCTTTGCCGTGAGCCTGGTGGAACATCATCTGAGGCAGGGCGGTCATGCCCGGAGGCTGAGTGAAACGGTACCCATCTTCTTGGCAGCCATCCTGGAGTTCCTCACCCGCAGGCTGCTGGAGCTGGCAGGCAATGAGGCCCAACAAAGAGGTACCCAGAGGCGCATCACTCCTGAGCTGCTGGATCTGGTGATCTACAGCGACGCCCTGCTCAGCGAAGTGTTCCAGTTCATCACCATCTCGCAGGTGGCTCCAGGTCGTCACTAGCTCCTGCTGCTGCCTGGCTCTGCTTTGCTGACCTGCCCTCCACAAGTCTATTATAAATCAGTTCATCCTGTCCAACCTTTTCCACAGACAGCCCTGAATGGCTGACCTACTCCATTTATCCCTTCTCCCAATTGTGTTCTTATTAAATAAAGCTTTAATTGAAAAAAGAAAAAAACTGTTTTCATGTGTGATTCTGTGTTAGGCAACATCTTATTTAACTTTTTTCGTCTCTGTTAGGATATGTAATGGACATTTCTATATTAAAGTACAAGCAATTAATACTTTTAAGAATTATTTCTTTCTAAGCTGCTTCAACTTAGTATCTTACTGTCTTGCTGGTGGGGATGAGGTAGTGGGGAAGAGTTTAGAGTGAAGAACTTATAAAGGGGTAACCTGAGAAGTGGGGCAACTTTAGAATGTAAATAACTAAATAAAATAATTTAATAATTATGTGGGGGGAAGTTCCCTTAGAGGACTTCCTGTCTAGGCTGCTACATTTTGGAGAGAGTTAAGAGAGATTGTTACAGATACCTATAACTCCCTCTCATTTTATTTATTTATTTTTAAATTTCATTTTTAAACTCTAGATTGTATTCCCCTCGTAGTCTACCCTTTGACAGTTCCACATTCAATAACTTTCCCATGCCACCCATGCGTATCCAGGAGGATTTTCCCACCACACCTACCCCACCAGAATTATAAATTCTCTGGGGCCTCTAGTCACTTGAGGGTTAGGTACATCTTCTGTGTCTGAAACTTTACCTGTTAGTCCTATGCTGTATATGTTTTATCAGCTGCTGTATGCTGCCTGTGTGGGGATTCAGTGTCTGAGAGATCTTAGAGTCCAGGTTAGTTGAGACTAATGGTCCTCTTAAAGGGTTGTGTCCTCCTCCTCAGCTTCCTCCAGCTTTATCTGAATTCAACGAAAGGAATCAGCAGCTTACTTTGATTAAGGTTAGGTGCAAATATATGCATCTGATTCATTCTGCTGCTTGTTGGGTCCTTCAAAGAGCAGTCACAACAGGTCCCTTTTTGTGAACACTCCTTATAATTGTATAAGGCCTTGGGGCCACCCTTGAACTGGATCCCATTTTCTGTCTGTCCCTGGATTTTCTTTTATTCAGGCTCTTCTCCATTTGCATCCCTGTAGTTCTTTCAGACAGAGACAGTTATGGACCACATTTTTGACTGTGGGACAGCAACCCAATCCCTCACTTGATGCCCTGTGGTTCTGCTGGAGGTGGGCTCCATGAGGTCCCTCTCCCAGCACTAGGGTATTTCATCTAGGTTCCCCCTTTTTGAGTCCTGAGTGTCTCTTACCTCCCAGGTATCTGGTCATTTTGGAGGGTCATTCCAACCTCCTACCTATCATGGTCACCTGTTTCTATTCTTTCTGTTGGCCCTCAGGCCTTTAGTCCCCCCCCACACACACATACAATAACAGATCATGTCCCATGCTCCCGCATGTCCCCTTTCCCTCCCTGTTCCATGCTCCCGCATGTCCCCTTTCCCTCCCTGTTCCTTTCCTCCCTCCCCACTTGTGGTTGCTTTCTTCTCCCTTCCAAGTAGGACTGAGGCATCCTCACTTGGGCTCTTCAGCTTGTTAAACTTTTTAAGTTCTATGTAATATATCTTGGGTATTCTGTACTTTTTGGTGAATATTCACATATTAATGAGTACATACCATAAATGTCATTTTGGGTCTGAGTTACCTCACTCAGGATGATATTTTCTAGTTCCATCCTTTGGCTGGCAAAACTGAGAATGACCTCATTTTTAATGGCTGAGTAGAATTTCATTGAGCAAATGAACCACATTTTTTGTATCCATTCTGTTAAGAAACATCTGGGTTGTTTCCAGCTTCTGTCGATCATAAGTAAGACTCCTATAAACATAGTGAAACACGTGCCCCTGTAGTATGAGTCATTTTGGGGTATATTTCCAAGAGTGCTATTGCTGGGTCTTCAGGTATATCCAATTTTTCTGAGGAAATTCTATATTTATTTTCAGAATGTTTATAACAATTTGCAATACCAGTACCAATAAAGGAGTGTTTATTTTTCTCCACATCCTTGCCAACATGTATTCTCACCTGAGGTTTTTGATCATAGCCATTCTGATTGGTGTAAGGTGGAATCTCAGGGTCATTTTAATTTGCATTTTTCTGATCACTAAGGACTTTGAAAATTTCTTTAGATGCTTCTCAGACATTCCAGACTCCTCTGTTGTAAATTCTCTGTTTAGTTCTATACCCCCATTTTTATTATGATTGTTCGTGTGTGTGTGTGTGTGTGTGTGTATGTGTGTGTATGTATGTGTGTGTATGTGTGTGTATGTGTGTGTGTGTGTGTGTGTGTGTTTGTGTGTGTGTGTGTGTGTGTGTGACTAGCTTCCTGGATTCCTGGGTTCTTTATATATTTTGGATATTAGCCTTCTACTGGATGTGGGGTTAGTGAATATTGTTTTTGCCTTACACAAGCTTTCCAGTTTTATGAGGTCTTATTTATCAATTTTTGATCTTGAAATGTGCACTATTGGAGTTTGCTTAAGATATTTCCCCCTGTACCAATTATTCAAGGATTTTCCCCACTTTCTGTTCTATTAGATTCAGTATATCTGATTTTATGTTGAGGTCTTTGATCTACTGGACTTGAGCTTTGTGCAATGTGATGAATACAGGTCTATTTTCACTTTTCAACATACAAATATCCAGTTAGACAAGCACCATTTATTGAAGATGCATTCATTTTTCCACTGGATATTTTTGGCTTCTTTGTCAAAGATCAAATATGTGTAAGTTTGATTTCTGGGTCTTCAATTATATTCCATTTATCATACTGTCTGTCTCTATATGCATTTTTTATCTGTAGTAGAACTTGAGGTTAGAGATGGAAATTACCTTAGGCATTCTTCTACTGTTAAGAATTGTTTTCCTCTCTTTGTCCCTGTATTTCTTCCAATGAGTATTCTGTTCTCCCAACTAAAAAGGACTAAAGAATCCACATTTTAGTCTTGCTTCTTCTTAAGTTTCTAATACTCTGTGTATTTTTTCTTGGATATTCTGAGCTTTTGGGTTAGTATCCACTTATCAGTGTGTGTGTGTGTGTGTGTGTGTGTGTGTGTTTGTGTGTGTGTATTTGACTAGGTTACCTCACTCGGGATGATATTCTCCGTTGTGTACATGTAACAAATTTTCTGTATTCATTTCACTGTTGAAGGACATTTGGGTCCTTTCCAGCTTCTGGATATTATAATTAAGGCTCCTATGAACATATTGGAATATGTGTCCTTCTTATACATTGGAATATCTTTTGAGTATATGTCCAGGAGTGGTATACCTGGGTCCTCAGGTAGTACTATCTCGAATCTTCTGAGAAACTGCCAAAATGGTTTCCATAGTTGTACCAGCTTGCAATCCCACCAACAGTGGAGGAGTGTCCCCCTTTCTCTATAACCTGGCCAGCATCTGCTGTCACATGTTTTATTTTTTTTGTTTGTTTTTTGTGGGTTTTTTTGTTTTGTTTTTTTGTCTTGGCCATTCTGACTTGTGTGAGGTAGAATCCCAGGGATGAAAAATATTGTCATGCAGAGACTGCCCCACGTGGAGATCTATTCCATATGCAGCCACCAAACCCAGTCACTATTGCTAAGCTCAAGAAGTGCTTACTGACAGGAACCGGTTATGAATGTCTTCTGAGAGAATCTACCAGAACCTTACTGATACCGTCAAAGATGCATGCAGCTAACAACCTAGCACAGGGCCCAAAAAGGAGGAGCTAGAGAAAGGACTGAAGGAGCTGAAGGGGTTTGCAACTATAGGAATTACAATGATATCAACCAACCAACAGCCCCCCAGAGCACCCAGGGACTAAACCACCAACCAATGAGTACACATGGAAGGACTCATGGCTCCAGCTGCATATATAGCAGCGGATGACACTATATGATATCAATCGAAGGAGAAGCACTTGGTATTATGAAACCTTGTTTCCCCAGTGTAGGGGAATGCCAGCGAATGAGGTGGAAGTTGGTGGGTGGAGTGGGAGCAACCTAATAGATGCAGGGTGTGGAGATGGGAGATGAGAGAATGGGAAAAGAGGAAACATTTGAAATGTAAATTCATAAAATATCAAATAAAATAAAATAAGAAAACTTAAGAAAAACACAAAATAATATTTTTGCTATACTGGGATTTTTGACTTGCCAGATGAATATGAGTATTGCTTTTTTCCATGTCTTTCAGAAATTGTGCTGGGATTTTGATGAGGCTTGCATTGAACCCCTAGACCAACTTTGGTAGGATGGCCATTTTTACTATGTTAATCCTAACAATCTATGAGTATGGAAGATCTATTTTCTGAGATATTCTTCGATTCCTTTCTTAAAGAGAATTGAAGTTATTGTCATACAGATAATTCACTTGTTTGGTTAGAGTTATCCAAATATATTTTATATTATTTGTGGCTATTGTGAAAGTTGTTTTTCTAAATTCTTTCTCAGCCTGTTTATCATTTCTATAAAGAAAAACTAATTTATTTAAGTTATTTTTTTTAATTTTGGTGAGGTTGTTGAAGTTTATCAGCTAGAGAAGTTCTATAGTAGAATTTCTTGGGTGGCTTATATATACTAGCATATCATTTGCAAATAGTTATACTTCTTTTCCTTCTTTGCCAATTTGTATCCCCTTGATCTCTTTCTGTTGTCTTATTGTTCTAGCACTTCAAGTACCTTATGGAATAGAAATAGAAATACAGAGAGTAGGTATTCTTGTTTTGTCCCCAATTTTTGTGGGATAGCTTCAAATATTCTCAATTTAATTTGATAATGGCTGTTGGTTTGCAATAAATACCTTTTATTAGGTTTAAGATGGACCTTGAATTCCTGATTCTTCCAATCCATGTAACATGAAGGGGTGTTGTATTTTGTCAAAAGTTTTTCTGCATCTAAGGAGTTGGTCATCTGATTTAATCTCTTGGAATTTGTTTATTAATGGATTTTCTTATGCCTTTTCTTCATCACTTGGATGAAACCTACTTGATCCTGGGGAATGATGGCCATAATATGTTTTTGGATTTTGTTTGGAAGCATTTTATTGAGTATTTTTACATCAATATTCATAAGCAAGATTACTCTGAAGTTCTCCCTGCCTTGGGTCCTTATGTGGTTTAGGTTTCAGAGTAATTGTGTCTTCATAGAATGAATTGGGTAGCATTACTTTTGTTTCTGTTTTATGAAACAGTTTGAAGAATATTAGTATTTGGTCTTTGGAGGTCTGGTAGAATTCTTCACTAAATCTATCTGACACTAGTTCCCCCAACCACTCACCTTGGGAATTTTAAAAAACAAACAAACAAACAACCAAAATAACAAAAACAAAAAACCCTTCTATTTCCTTACAGAATATGATCCTGTTTAGATAGTTTACTTACTTTTGGTTATATTTTGGTGTGGTATCTGCTTAGAAAACTATCCATTTTATCTAAATTCTCCAATATTATTGAGTATAGACTTTTGTAATAAGATATGATGATTTTTAGATTTTCTGCTGTTTCTGTTGTTAAGTCTCAGTTTTCATTTCTGACTTTCTGAATTGTAATTTTGCCTCTGGGCCATTTTTTGCTACAGGTTTATTTATCTTCTTGTTTCTTTTCTCTCAAAGTAGCAGCTTTTGGTTTTCTGGATACTTTCTATTGTTCTCTTGGTTTCTATTTGGTTAATTTTTGGCCCTGATGTCAACTATTTCCTGCATTCTACTCTTCTTTAGTGTGTTTGATTCTTTTTTGTTCTAGATCAGTGAGGTGTGCTGTTAAGTTTTATGATCATTCCAGTTTATTTACAGGGAACTTAGTGCCATGAATTTTCCTCTTACCATGTTTTTCCTTGTGTCCCATAATATTGGTTATGATGTGTCAATATTTTCATTAAATTCCAGGAAGTCTTTAATTTACTTCTTTATTTCTTCTTCAGTCAAGTTATCACTGAGTAGAGAATTGTTCAGTTTCCACAGGGTGTTTGTTTTCCTTTGTTTTTGTTGTTATTAAATACAAGCTTTAGAACATATTTGTCTGGTAGACTGTGGGGTTCCATGTATGTTTTCAGCTTTTAAAGTTTATTTTATAAATGTGGTTGCCCTTATATTTGGGGTATAGATGTTCAGAATTGAGACTTATTATTGTTGGATTTTTTCCCTCTGATGAATATGAAGTGTTTTTCTTTATAATGTTTGATAACTTTGGTTGGATGTCTATTGTGTTGGATATTAGGATGGTAACTCCAGCTTGTTTCTTTGGACCATTTGCTTGGAAGAAATTTTTCCATACTTTAATATGAGATAGTCTCTGTATTTGTTTTTGAGGTATATTTCTTTTTTACAGCAAAATTCTGGATCTTGTTTGTGTATTCAGTCTGTTAGCTTATAAATTTTTATAGGTGAGTTGAGTCCATTAATATTGAGAAATATTAAAGACAGATGACTGTCCGTTCCTGTTATATTTGTTTTGGTAGGTGGCTTTATGTGTTTGTGGTTCCCTTCTTTTTAGCATTGTTGTGAGATGCTTAGTATCTTTGGTCTTTTCTTTGGTGCAGGTACCTTCCCTGTGTTGGAGTTTTATTTAGGATGCTCTGTGGGGTGGTATTGGTAGATAGATACTGTTTGATTTTGTTTTCTTATAGAATATTTTGATTTCCCCTACTATGTTGATTGAAAGTTATGCTGGGTATTGTATCTTTGGCTGGCATTTGTGTTCTCTTAGAGTCTGGATGGCTTCTGACCAGGCTCTTCTCGCTTTTATAGTCTCTGTTGAGCAGTCTTATTGAATTTTGATCTTTTACATTTGTATGTTACGTGGCTGCTTTTGCTTGTTGATTTTCATATTCTTTTATTGTTCGGTGGGTTTAGTGTTTTGATTATTATATGAAAAGAAATTTTCCGCAGATGTTTTCTTGTTGTTGAGGATGGATTTCGCTATTCTAGGTCCCTGACCTCAAGCTATATTACAAGGTAATTGTGCTGAAAACTGCATGGTACTGGTACAGAAATAGGCACGTGGATCAAAGGAGTAGAATAGAAGATCCAGAAATGAGCCCTCACCTATATGGTCACCTGATTTTTGACAAAAGAGCCATAAACATTCAATGGAAAAAGGACAGCCTTTTCAACAAATGGTGCTGGTCCAACTGGCACTCAGCAGGCAGAAGAATGAAAATAGACGCTTTCTTATCCTCTTGAACAAAGCTCAAGTGTAAGTGGATCAAAGATCTCCACATTAAACCAGATACACTGAAACTATTAGAGGAGAACTTAGGGAAAACCTTAGAACACATATGCACAGGAAAATTTTCTGAACAAGACATCAATCGCTCAAGCTCTAAGGTCAAAGATTAAAATGGGACTTAATGAGATTGCAAAGTTTCTGTAAGGCTAAGGACATTGTCAAGAAAACAAAATGGCAGCCAACAGAATGGGAAAAGATCTTTACCAACTACACATCAGATAGAGGCCTAATATCCAAGGTATACAAGGAACTCAAAAAGCTAGACACCAGAGAATCAAACAACCTTATGAAAAAATGGGGAACAGAGCTAAACAAAACTTTCTCAATTGAGGAATATCGAATTGCTGAGAAACATCTGAGGAAGTGTTCCACATCCTTAGCCATCAGGGAAATGCAAACCAAAACAACCCTGAGATTCTACCTCACACAGTCAGATTGGCCAAGATCCAAAACACAGATGACAACAGATGTTGGTGAGGTTGTGGAGAAAGAGGAACACTTCTCCACTGTTGGTGGGGTTGTAAACTGATACAACCACTCTGGTAATCAGTCTGGCAATACCTCAGAAAATTGGATATAGTACTACCTGAAGACCCAGCTATTCCACTTCTGGGCATAAACCCCAGAGACACTTTAATACACAACAAAGATACATGCACCACAATGTTCATAGCAGCTCTATTTATAATAGCCAGTAGCTGGAAAAAACCCAGATGTCCTTCAGTAGATGAATGGATACAAAAATTGTGGTACATTTACACAATGGAATACTACTCAGCCACCAGAAACAATGACTTAACCAAATTCTTAAGAAAATGGCTGCATCTGGAGAATATCATCCTGAGTGAGATAACCCAGTCACAAAAGAACAGATATAATATGCAGTCACTGATAGTGGGATGCTAATCCCAGAGCCTCGCACTGCCCCAGAAACAACTCACAGACTGTGTGAAGTCCAAGAAAAAAACAAAACCGAACAAAACAAAACAAAACAAAAAAGTCATGCTCAATCATTACCCACCAAGAACACATTGACAAATTCTTGGTTACACCCTGTATTACATGTACTGTTTGCTCATTTAAAAAAAAAATCTTTACACACCAAGAAAACTTTGACTATTTCCAGGTTACATCTTCTTTTACATGTACTTTATGCTCATTGTAACTAGTAAGATAATAATCACACTATCAACCTTTAAAAAAAAAAAGTACTGACAAAAATGTATTGTATTCTTTTATGCAAAAAATGCTTAAAATCTGTACATTTATCTTTGTTTTTTAAAATAAAGTTGTAAAAAAATAAAAAAAAAAGAAAAGAAAGTTTATTTTCTGGTTCCATTTGTTTGGTTCCATTTGTTTGGTGTTCCATAGGTTTCTCTTACCTATATGGTCATCTGTCTCTTTTTTTTTTTTTTTTTTTTTTTTTAGTTTAGAGATATTTTCTTATATGATTTTGCTTAAGACATTTTCAGGTCCTTTGAGCTGTGAATCTTCATTCTTCTTTATTCCAATTATTCTTTAGTATTTCTTATTGTGTCCTGAATTTTCTGGATGATTTGGGTTAGGAGTTTTTAATGTTTTGAATTTTCTTTTAACAGTTATGTCAGTCTTGATTAAGGTATCAACACTTGACGTTCTCTTTTCTATCTCTCATATTTGTTGGTAATTTCTAATCTCTTTCCAAGGTTTTCCATTTCCAGGATTGCCTCTATTTGTGTTTTTTTATTGTTACTATTTTTTTTTTTTTATTTTAGGTCTTGAACTGCTTATGAAATTACCTTGCCTATTTAATTGTACCTTCCTGTATTTATGTAAGAGAATTATTTGTTTCCTCCTTAAGGGCTTATTAACTATTTACCTGTGTTTTTCTATATTTCTTTCCATAAACTGTTTATATCCTCTTTGAAGGACTCTATTATCCTCATTAGATGAAATTTTAGGTCAGCTTCTTGGTTTTCATGTGTGTTGGTGTATTCAGGGTTTGCTGTGGTGGGAGAGCTGGGTTCTGATAATGGCCATATATTAGCTGTTGCTTATGATCTTCAGCTTTTTTATCTGGTTATCTCTGGTGTTTGCTGATCTGGGTGGATCTGTCTGATGACTGCCTCTTTTGACCCTAGGTTGCTTCAGGTTTCCTTGTAGGTCTACAACACTTGCTGTAGCAGACCTCCTCTGGGCCTTCAAATTGCAGAGGAGCTAAGAAGCTACTCATCTATTCTCCTGGGTACAGTATATCTCCTGGGAGGCCTTTAGACTGTTGGGTCTTCAGAGAAGATGTTAAGCTCTTGTCCTGTGTGAAACTATTCTCCAGGGAAGGGGGTCTATGGACTGTATTTTCTGTTTTTCTGTGTGCAGCAGAACTCCATTGAGGTACTTACTCTTTTTGGTCAGTTTCCATGAATGTCACAGAGCACCTAGAAAGTCCTCAGGCTGTGCTGTTAGTTGCCCAATTTCCCCGTGCATAGACATTCTTGGGTTGCTTTCTAGCTGTGGTATCTTGAGTGCAATGGATCTCATGACATGTTTCTGGCTGTGGTGTCAGATTCCTTGAGTTCAGTAGATCTCTTTGGATGCTTTAGGATGTGGTATAAAATGTTCTGAGTGTAGCAAATATTTCTGGGTTGCCTCAAGAAATGTTGTCTTCTGGGAAGCAGACTACCTTGCAGTCTGTCCCAGAAGAAAGGACCAGGCAGAAGCGGAGTAGTATGTAGCTGGAAGGGATGGGTTCTTTAGTCCACTTGGCTCTCAGTGCCAGCTCTGGGATTTTGAAGGGTTATTACCAATATCCAAACTGTCTTTCAAATGCTTATGTTCATAGAAATACATAAGTTCTATTCCCAATCTTGTTCAAAAATGCGTCCCTTTGCAGTAAATGGTGCTTGATAGAGATTGATGGCCGCTCAAGATGCCCAAAACAAGTGTTTCATGAGTACTCAGCCAAATGAAGACATATAATGTCACCTAAGGCTTGGAAAACACAATGGAAAAAGGAATTAAAGATAATATTAAAGTCAAATACTGGAAATAAGTATCCTCAAATCATGTCAGTTACACATAACCTGGTCATGGCACAAATAGTCACAGAGTATCTGAAATATCTTGCATATGGCACATACACTAAGCAGATTCAGAAATGTTAGATCAATGTTTAAGTGTACTTGTTTCACTTACAAAGACCTAGATTGTTAAAAAGTACCTACATGGTGGCTCAGTGCTGTCTATAACTGCATTTATTAGGGATCCAATGTTCTTTTCTAAAATCTATGTGCACTAGTCATGCTTGGAGGCAAAACACTCATGCACATAAAAATGTTTTTTTTTTTTAATTTTGAAAAAATAAAATAAAACAGTATAGAGTCATAAATAGGAAAGGTGCCCATAGTACCTCATTCTACCCTACTCCGCCCCACCATAGGGGATTAATTACAGTTCTCCTGGTTGAAGCGGCTTGTTTTATCAACTTATCCCAGGCTTGAGTGAAATAATAAAAGGGAGAAACAATTCATAATATACCACCATATGATTAGTCTGAAGCCAAAACTGTAGTATATTTTATTGATCCACAATTACTGTGGAATCATCTAGCCTATTGTCAGTGGTATTATTCTTGCATAGGCAGTCCTAGTGTGTATAAAAAAGCAGAGAGCTAAAGCTGTAATAAAGAGAAACCCATGAGTAAGTTTTCTCTGTGAACTCTGCTTCAGATTCTGCCTCTAGGTTTCTAAATATCTTGCTCTCTACTCTTTCCAAATTACAGAGAATGACCTGAGACTTGTAAGAAGAAACAACCTCTTTCCTATTCAAACTGCTTTTGGTTTTGATATTTTGTTACAGCATTAGAATCCCTGACTAAGAAAATAGTCAAAAATAGCTTGTGGGTTTACCTATGTTCACTTGAACTTTGACAGCTAAGCTAAAAACATTTAATGAAAAAAGGATAGCATCTTCAAGAAATGGTGCTAGTTCAACTGGCAGTCAGCATGTAGAAGAATGCAAATTGATTCATTCTTAATTCCTTGCACAAAAGTCATGTCCAATGGAACAAAGACCTCCACATAAAATAAGGTACAATAAAAATGATAGAGAAGAATGTGGGGAAGAGCTTAGAACACAGGGGAAATTTTTCTGAACTGAACACCAATGGTTTATGCTCTAAGATATAGAATAGACAAATAGGACAACATGAAATCACAAAGTTTCTGTAAGGATAAGGACACTGTCAAGAGGACAAGACAGTAACCAAGAGTTTGGGGGAACAAAAAACAATCTTTACCAATCCTACACTTGATAAAAGGCTAATATCCAATATATACAAATAATTCGATAAGAAAGAAAACCAGAAAATTAAGTAATCCTATTAAAAATAGAGTACAGAGCTAAACAAAAAATTCTTAACTGAGAAATACTGAATGACCAAAAAGCATCTAAAGAAATGTTCAATTTCCCTAGTCACCAGGGAAAGACAAATCAAAACAACCCTGAGATTCTCCCTTACACCAGTCAGAGTGGCTAAGATAAAGAACCCAGGTGACAGCTGGCAAGAATGTGGAAAAGTATGAAATCTCCTCCACTGTTGGTGGGGTTATAAGCTGGTACAACCACTCTGAAAATCAGTCTGGCAATTCTCCAGAAAATTGGACATAATATTACATGAAAACCCAGCTACTCCACTCCTGGGCATATACCCAAAAGACACTCCAACATCTAACAAGGATACATACTCCTATATGTTCATAGCAGCCTTATTTATCATAGCAGAAGCTGGAATGTACCCAAATGTCCTTCAATGGAGGAATGAATACTAAAATTGTGGTGTATTTACACAATGGAATACTACTCAGTGATTAAAAACAATAACTTTATGATATTCCTAAGCAAATGGATAGAATTAGAAGCAATCATCCTGACTGAGGTAACACAGTCACAAAAGAACACTTATGGTATGCACTCACTTATAAAAAGATACCATTTCAAAAAACTCTGAATAACCAAGAAACAATTTACAAATCTTATGAAGCTCAAAAAGAAGGAGGGACAGGATGTGGATGTGTCAGTCCTTAGAAGGAAATACAAAACATTTACAGGAGGAAATACAAGGACAAATAGAGAAGCAGGGACTGAAGAAAGGATCATTCAGAGACTGCCTCACCTAGGGATGAACCCCACCTATAGCCACCAAACCCAGTCTCTATTGCAGATGAAAAGAAATGCTTATAGGCAGGAGCCTGATATCGATGCCTCCTCAGAGGCTCTGCCATATTTACAAAAATACAGTTGAGGATGCTTGCAGATAACCACTGAATTTAAGACAGGGACCGTAATGAAGGAGTTATAAAAACAACTGACAGAACTGAAAGGATCTGCAACCTCATGGGAAAAATAACATTATCAACCAAAGAAACGCTATAGAACTCCCAGGGACTAAAACTTCAACCAAGGAGCACACATGGAGAGAACAATGCCTTCAGTTGCATATGTAGAAAAGGATAGCATTTTCTGGCATCAATGGGAGGAGAGGTCTTTGGTCCATGAAGGTGTTTATTCCCTGGGGAATGACAAGGTGCTGAGGTAGAGAGAGTGTTTAAGAGAGAGAGTACTTTCACAGAAGCAAGTGAACAGTCATGTGGGATCAGAATAAGGGGAAAGGGATAACATTTGATGTGTAAATATCCCATAAAAAATTAAAAATAGCTTATGGGGAAGAAAAGTTGCTGCCTTCAATGAGGTAGCCATTTATAAATTCTCAGACTCCACTAGATAGCTTCATACCCATTCCAACATGGATGGTCATGGTGGATCACAAGAAAAATTAAAAAAAAATGTCATGAAAGTGGAATGGGAATTCAATGAGAAAGAGAGGATTGTATTATGAGGTAAAAGACAAGTGTATTGCATGTATATAATATATACATATTAAAGTCAAAGAAAAAATAATGAAAATAAACAAATACATTAAGATAAAATTAATAAAATAAAATAATAATCCCATACCATAAAAACTCAGATAATCATTGACAGTGAATTGTTTTTCCAAAGAATAATTTTAGGTATGCTAATATTGGAATGCACTTTATTTCTCATATGTTCTAATATATTGCTTAAGATTCTACTATTTTCAATAGCTCATATAATTCAATAAACCTTAATTTATTGAATATATTATATAATTATATAAACATGCATGCATTAATGTATTAATCTTACAATGAATGTGAAAGATACCTATATATAGATAGAACATTTTTGCTGGTGAAATGACTTTGTAAACACAGCCTGACTCCCCAAAAAATGCCTATATTAAACTATTCTCTTAAGTATCTATGTTGATAGCTATGTAAAATGCTATTCACAGCCTTAATCAGGCAAGTTTTTCATTGCAATGAATGACACTAAACGTAGAGTCACAGTTGCTGAGAGAACTTAGAATAAGTGACAGTATAGTGTTCAACCATCAACAGCATATTTATAGCATTTCCTCTAAGTATCCGATAACATGGTTGAAGGGAGGGAAGAGAATGTAAGAGCTAGAAGATAGGGCATTTCTTTTTGCTTCATCAAATTAAAAATAAAAAGAAATATACAAAAAATAGAGGTTATTATGTGCCTGGGTATAAAAGTTAGTGCCATGAATAAGCTACACAATTGTACTATCAATCAGATTTACTACATGACTAGCTAATATTTATATGCCTCCTCTGTAATCTTTTTTAAACAAACATTATTTAACATATTGTAAAAACACATAAAACAATTTAAACTGGTTTTGTCTATTATGCAATAACGGCAGAAGGATATTAATACAGGTGTGTTTAAAGGACAAAACTCAATCTATGTTATTATGCTAACAGACATGTTTAGGAATTGGGGATAGGAAATGGGGGTAACGAACAGAAACTCCCAGATTCCAGGAAAGCAAGACACTTTCAGGACATAACAGAAATTAGATTAGCTGAAATATCCAACAAAGAGAAGGGTAAACCTGTAGAGACCATATTTAGAGTTTAGGCAGAGACCCCGGTTGGGGGAAGAGACCACACACTCTTATCCAAACTCTTAACCCAGAAGGGCTCCTGTCTAAAAAAAGAAAAATAAAAAAATAAAAAAAAAAGAAAAAAAATTACAGGGAAAACATATGGAGCCGACACTGAAGGAACGGTCATACATCGACTACTTCAAACTAAAAATTCATCCCATATACAAATACCAAACCCCAACACTAATGCTGATGCCAAAAAGTGCTTGTTGACAGGAGCCTAATATAGCTGTCTCCTGAGAGGGATCTGTTAGAGCCTGACAAATATACAGGAGGATGCTAACAGCCAACCTTTGGACTGAGCACACGTACCCCAATGGATGAGTTAGGATAAGGACTAAAAGAGCTGAAGAGGTTCGCAACCTCGTAGAAAGAACAATAATATCAATCAACTAGACAATCCAGATCTCCCAGGCCCCAAACTAACAACCACAGAATTAATATGAAAAGAACATTAGCTCCAGCAGCACATGTAGCAGATGGTGTCATTGTCTGGCAACGATAGGTGGAGAATCCCTTGGTCCTGTGAAGGCTCCCTTTTTCCACTATAGGGGAATGCCAGAGCAGTGTGGTGAGAGTGGGTGGGTGGGAGAGAAGCACTCTCCTATAAACAGGTGGAGAAGGGATGGGAGAGAGAAGTTATGGAAGGAAAACTGGGAAAGGTTATAACATTTATAATGTAAATACATAAAATATTCAATAAGAAAACCTAAAATTTGTATAAACACAGTGTATCTTCTAAACCTTCTTATTTCTGTTTTCTTCTTCTAACCTTGTCCTTGCCCAGTTTTATTGATATGATCAGTATCATTTTATTTGTGACTGCCTTCTTAGTCAAAGTATTCTTGCACTCAAAGATACAATTTTTTAGGAAGGACATTTTTACTGGACAAATTATTTGGTAACACCAAAGAGCCAGATTTATTATTGCTTTCAGTTTGATTTTTTGTTGCTTTTATTGTTTTAATTTTATTTTTTAAATAGGCAAGTGCTATTCAGACACCGTGGTTTTTATTGCTGCATTATATTTATCTCAACCTCTAAAACCTCTTCAGATAGCAGCCACTTATGCCATTCAGTGACTATTAAGAAAATAAGTGTTCTTCAGAGAAACTGATGAGGAGAAAGCACATGTAGGCAAGGTAGGATTAATTTCAATTTCTTTCCAAGCCTGCTTCATAACTATATACTAGTTCTATAACCTAATTTTTTTTTAGAATTTAATTTTATTCTTGCACTCTAAAAGACAAAAACAAACAAAATAATGAGCAACTACACACTTAATTTTACGATATTGCTATAATGTTACCACTGAGGTTATATTAGAATAGTGGAAGAGATTTTTCTTCCAAAAATTAATTCTTTTTCTATAACAACTTTATTTTACAAAACAAAGATTAATGTACAGATTTTAAGCATTTTTGCATAAAATTATACAATACATTTTTGTCAGTACTTTTTTCAGATTTTAAAATAATTTTTACATAAAATTGTATGAATATATTTGTCAGTCAGTACTTGAATTTTTAAAGGTTTGATAGTATGCATTGAAAACTTAATAGTTACAGTGATCATAAAGTACATATAAAACAAAATGTAACATGGAAATAGTCAAAGTTTTCTTGTTGTATAAAGATTTTTTTGTTTTGTTTTGTTTTGTTTTCTTTATTTCTTGGACTTCATAACCGAATCTTTTTAATGAAATAAAAAATACAGTATTTTGTTTTGGTAGTTAGGGAAATGACATTAGCATTCTTATGAATGGTTCCAACATTCATCCGTTTTCAGAAATAAAACTGGCAGATATATAGTCAGTCCAAGTGGCACAGCAGGATCAGAGGTGGCTGCAGTAAGGTGAATAGCTGGAGGAAATAATGTGTGTTTGTGACTAACCTCATAACCTCACATTTTTTTTTGTAATATTCTCAAAGGCTCAATTAGGTTAACTGACATTTTCAGTATCTTATTCTGATGGTAATCTACTAAGAAAAATGTTTTTCTTTTGCATTGGGATTTCAAACAATGCTTTATTTTATACTTTGTGAAACCCAAATAATCTGATATGAAATTCATAAAATTAAAGCATATACATTGAGAGTCTAGATTCTTATTAGGAATTATGTCACAATCTTTATTTTCATCAACATTATTCTATGGTAATAATATATGGCATTTTGGTGATACATCAAAGCCTGATATCGTTTATCATTTATTCAACTCTAACATATTAATCATATATTCTCTGTCCACTACTTTATAGTTGTGTTATTAAGATTATCATATCATTTGGAGTAGCATTTCACTGAGAGATGTTGACTGTGTATCATCTACTGCAAAAAAAAAAAAAAAAAAAAATCTACTTCAACAGACTCTCTAGTTGTCCATAAAGTCTATACAAACACATAACTCACTATCATAGACCTTTTTCATTTGTCTCATACACCTAAAGAGTTTAAGCTTCAGAGTATGCAAAGTTAAAAATTATCATGCAATGCCCAAGCCAAATGTTTTGATAACTTTATAGTGGCATGAATTTGAAAGCCTATTTATATATGAATTGTTTAATAATAATACCTTGTATAATGTCATTACTTCTAGCTCTTATTTCGGTTATAATATTTTCTACATTGGAGACATTGGATTAATGTTTTATTATTCATAGTGTTTCTTGAATATCATTCTGATTCTTTATCTAAAGTCCCAGTAAGACTTCAGAATTTTATACATCTACTGTTTTGGTCAAGGAGTTGATCTGAAAACTGTCCAGATCATCTTTTATCAAGTATCCTTTTTTGTCTACAAAGTACAGTTAGTACTACTAAATCAGATATAGTGTATTCTGGTATTATCTAGCACATACAATGATTTTGAAGAAAAATCAAAACAAAACAAATTAAACAGCTACAATGAACATCTATTTCTAAAATTCTACAAATATAATATACCATGAAAAAAACACATTATAAATAAATAGTGAAAACCTAATGTAATTGACTTGATTGAATTAGGCTTTTAATGGACAATAAAATCATCTCTATAAACAATTACGATACAGTAAAAAGAATTTGGATCAATTTACAACTTAACAGCTAGTACAAACTGTCCGTGGATAAGATATTACTTAAGTTTTCTATGTACATGCAAAACCAATCTCAGCATTTTTTAAATCAGACTATAAACAATAAAGCCCTTATCAGCCTTCCTGCAAATATTTCAACCAAGCCACTCTCTATGAGTTTTTATATTCTGTGAATGAATTATGAATAAAATTTCCAAATGTCACCAAGAAGATTATCATTATGTATCAACATCCCCAAGCAAGTTTTTGGCAATAAATGTCATAAGAATTTTTTTATGGATTTTAAAACTTATTTGCAATTTGTAATGAGTTTTTTGAAAGTATCATTATTTTATAAGTGAGAACAACTGTCAAATAAATGTATTTGTAATGTCAGGAGTTTCATTACTACATGTCTTCAGGGTAAAGTTTAGGTGCTAAACTGCTTCTTCATTTATGACCCTCTGATAGATTTAAAATATGGGGTAGAGCCCTTGTAACATTCATTAGCTTCACTCTACATTTTTAAATTAATAATTTAACTTGCACTTTTATTATCTCATTGTTACTCATCCACTCCATTAAGAAATCATTACAACACTGACGTTTATAACTTTATAGGAAAGGGAAATAGAAGTATTAACCAATAGTATTGGGTTACTCAGCAATAGCTGTGAATTTCAAGCTGGGCCAGGAGCACTGTGGATTTTGTGCCATTTGAAATCTTTTCATCTCTTTTTAATTTAAAACAGGCAAAAAATATTTTAATTCTCCATCAGAACAATTCATATCCTGTGGATTTTTTTTTCTATTAGACAATAAAGCTGAAATATTAGCACTGAATATAAAAGTAATTCTCATAATCTAAAAGAAAGAAATAGAGCTCCCTCAGAACATTTCATATGAAAGGGATTTTGTTATAGTATTAAAAGGCATTTAATTCTAATTAAAGTCTTAGAAATTTATTCTTTACTCAGCATTGTATTTTGTATTAATCAGACTAGATCAGTATTTGTGTGTACAGACATGAATTTTTCTAGAGGAAAAATGGTAAATATAAGACCAGGATTACCTGTGACATTTTTTTTTGAAAATTTTAAAGTAGCACTATCAATTTGTTTATGTTTCAGTGTTTACAAGTCTATGCTATAAAATATAAAAATTTTAGAAACAATTAACGGAACATTAATTTCTACCTAAAATGTTTATAAATTCACTTCTCTACTAGGTATTCTTAGGTTTAAAACTTAAATGCTCTATATAGTTACTACAGTGATATTTTATTTCCACAATATAACAGTTATAAACTAAAATATTCTTTTAATTTTATACATTTATAGTATTTATAAATTATAATCTCATTATCTTTATATTTTCTGCTCATTGTTTTTGTGTACTACATTTTATGATTACGATTAACGGTTATAAAATTAAAAAAGATTTCTTCACAAACATTCAAAATTTTACATGCCCTTTAGAAATAAAAGATTAATTCAGACAGTTAAAGAAACAATTGAGTGATGAATAAACTCACAATCAGAAGGTCTCTTTGCTGGATAAACATCTTTTAGAGGATTAATATCAAAACTAAGCAAAGAACAAAAATGACTCAATAATCAAAATAAAAAAGAACAAAAATTAGTCAAGAAAGCAAATGATGCAAATATAATATTGTCCAGGGATTTGATCACAGAGTTCTCAATAGAAGAACTAATAATAGCTAACAATTTTTTCAAAAAATGTTCATTATTCTTAGCAATTGGAAAAATGAAAATTTATTTGACTTTAAGATTCAATCTCACTCAAGTCAGAAATGCTAACATCAACAAAACAACTGACAACAAATGCCAATGAGATTCTAGGGGAAAAGGAATGGTTATTCACAATTGATGAAAATGTAAATTGATGAAGTCACTCAGTATAAATTATTTAAAAATGCAAATCCACCTTATGAACAAATTATATCACTCACTGGCAAAATTCCAAAGTATTGGACAACTTACTTTACAGTATTCATAGCCACCCTATTCATAATATTAAGAAAATATAAAGAAGCTGAATGCCCTTCAAATGATAAAAAGTTAATGAAAACATGATACAAATACCCTGTTAAATACTGTCCAGCTCTAAAACAAAATAAATTCTTGAATTCAGCAGGTTAATAGACAGAATATTATATTGAGTGAGGTAACTCAGGTCCTGGAGAGATTTGAATGAAGCGAATTATGAGGATGTACAGGAGGCAAAAAGAAAAGAACAAGTGACAAAAGTCTACTTCGTTTTCCTTCAATTTTTTTATTGAAAATTCTCCTCATTTTCATTTCAGATGTTATCCCTTTTCTACAATCCCGTCCCCCTTCCCCCTCCTATTACCTCCATAAACGTGCTTCCTCTCCCATCTTAGCACCTGGGCATTTCCTTATACTGGGAAACCTAGTCTTAGCTGGACCAAAGGCTTCTCCTCCCATTGCTGTCAGAAAGTGCTATCTTCTGCTGCAAAGGCACCTGGAGGGTCATGGGTCTCTCTATGCTTTCACTGGTTTGTATTTTAGTCCCTTGAAGTCCCTGGGTTTGGTTAATTGATAATTTTGTTCTTCCAATAGGATTGCAGATGCTTTCAGCACCTTCAATCCATTCTTTAACTCCTTCATTGGGATCCTCATGTTCAGCCTGATGGTTAGCTGCAAGCATCTTCCTCTATATCAGCATGGCTCTAGCAGGGCCTCTGAGGAGGCATCCCTATCAGGTTTTTGGCAGTAAGCACTACTTGCCATCAGCAATAGTGCTTGGCTTTATTGGGCACATTTGGGATGTATACCCAGGTGAGGCAGTCTCTGAATGATCTTTTCTCCAATCCCTGCTCCTCTATTTGTCCTTTTATTTTCTTCCATGAATGTTTTTTTCTTCCTTCTAAGAAAGAATAAGTCATCCACTTTCTGGCCTTTCTTCTTTTTGAGCTTAATAAGTTCTGTAGATAGTTTCTTGTGTATTCCAAGATTTTTTTGGCTAGTGTCCACTTATAAGTGAGTACATATTATGTTTTTTTCTTTTCTGACTGGTTTAACTTTCTTAGAATGATAGCTTCAAGTTCAATTGATGTGACTAGGAATTTTATTAAGTAAACTCAGGTATACTGAAACTAATAGAACAGAAAGTGGGGAAGAGCACAGAACACGTAGGCACAGGGGAAGATTTCCTGAACAGAACACCAATGGCTTATGTTCTAAGAACAAGAATCAATAAATGGGACCTCATGAAATTGCAGAGCTTCTGTAAGGCCAATGACACTGTCAAAAGAACAAAACAAAAACCAACAGATTGGGAAACAATCTTTACCAATTCTACATCTGATAGAGGGCTAGTATCCAATATATACAAAGAACTCAAGAAGTTAGACTCTAGAAAATCAAATAACTCTATTAAAATGGGGTAAATTGCTAGCTAAACAATGAATTATCAACTGAGGAATATTGAATAGCAGAGAATCACCTAAAGAAATGTTCAACATAACTAGTCATCAGGGAAATGCAAATCAGAACAACCCTGAGATTACACCTTACACCAGTCATAATGGATAATGTCAAAAACTCATTTGACAGCAGATGCCAGCAAGGATGTATGGAAAGTGGAACACTCCTCCACTGTTGGTGAAACTGTAAACCAGTACAACAACCACTCTAGAAATCAGTTGGCGGTTTCTCACAATATTGGACATAACTGAGGACCCAGCTATACCACTCTTGGGAATATACCCAAAATAAGTTCCAACATCTAATAAGGACACATGCACAGCCATGTTCATTGCAGCCTTATTTATAATAGCCAGAAGCTGGAAAGTACTCAAAAGTCTTTCAACAGAGGAATAGATACAGAAATTGCAGTACATATACACACTGGAGTACTACTCAGCTCTCAAAAGCAATTTTACTTTTAACATTTTGAAATAAAATAAGGTCTTACCCTGTTAAAATTAATTTAAAGTTTGAATGGCAATTTATAATAAATTATCAATAAGAGAACATACCTTAAACATCATACAAGTTCTACATTATATGGTATAATATATACTTAAATGTATTCTCATATCTAAGTTATCTTCTGACATCACATTATCATACAATATTTCCACATTTATTTCAGAATACTTCATTTTACTTTTTATCATTTGTACAAATATGATGATGTTATTTAATTTTATAGAACACTTGAGCTTAAAAACTAGTGTTCTGGAATATTTAAATGTTCATTTCTTAATGGAGACTTCTGATTGATTCTTTTACATGAATTTTAATATAAATGTTGCTGGGTTTTAGACTAAGAATAATGCATGTTAAGAGAACAAGATGAAAGATACCATTGACTGTGGAAAGAGATTTATAGAAAACCAATTATGTTACTCAATTTTCAAGAAAGGATAAATAAATTTTATTTATAACTATTTTCTGTATGTGTATAAAATACTATATTTCAAAATAATTTATACTGAGTCATTACATTTGAACTAGTATGTAGAGGGATAAGTCAAGAACATAGAAATTATTCATAATTATATAAAGCTAACTAATTTCTTGTCTCTGGATCTCAGAAATCCTTATTTTAACTGAACTTGGCGGTAGGATGCTTATTGAAAATAATTTTACTTTTGTATCTTTAGACTTACTCTTTTATGTTGTCCTATTTCTAGGAATTATTTCATCTTTGTTTTTAAAATTTTACTCACAGCCCCCCCCCAGGTCACTCTCCAATCCTTTCTGCATGCCCCCACCCTTCTCTGAATGGGTGGGGCCCAATTGATTAAACCTGGACCTCCAACTTTAACTCTCTCCAAGGCTATGGATATGCTCTTCCACTAGGCCAGATAAGATAGCCCAGCTAGAAGAACATATCTCACATACAGCAACAGCTTTTGGTATACCACCTGATCCAGGTGTTGAAAACCCACTTGAAGACTATCCTGGACATCTGCTATATACATACAGGAAAGCCTAGGTCCAGCCCATATATGTTCTTTGGTTACAGGTTTAGTCTCTGAAAGAGCTCCAGAGGTTCAGATTGGTTGACTATTTGTGTTTTCCGGTAGCATTATTATCCCCTTTTGGAACCAACAATCCTTCCTCCTATTTTTCCAGAGTCCCCTATCTCTACCTACTAACCAGCTGAATTTCTACATCTGTCTGTGTCAGCTGCTGGGTGGAGCCTCTCAGATGACATTCTTGCTAGGCTGCTGTCTCCAAGCATAACAGAGTATCATTAATACCCTCAGGGACTGGTACTTGCCTATTCCCTCAGTTTCTCCTTCATTACTCTTCCCTGAATTACTTGTATTCAGGATAGGTTTTGGCTCAAAATTTTGTGAGTACCTTGGTATCTCTATTGAGGTTTCTGCCAGTTTATAGGAGGTAGCCTCTTCAGGTTCCATATTCCCAATCCTGTGAGACATAGGTAAGAAAACCTGAAAGACCCCTGAATTGGGGAAGCTCATCCCTGTAGTATCGGGCGAACTCAAACCCAAGTACTCACAGAGAGCCTATCTTTCTGCAATCAGGCAAGAGGTTTATTTGGGAGGGAGGAGACCAGAGCTCTGGGTACAACACATATCTCACGCAGGAAATAGAGGAGTCGACCCCAAACTCAATTAGGGGGACATATTTATAGGGAAAATTACATAGGCAGTTAGCAACTGGCGCATAGCAATTTCATTAGTTCATCCAAATATGAATTCTCTTTCTGCATTTGGATATGATTCAACTCCAGATCACCCAGGTTTGGGGCACACTGACCTTCATACTATATTTTCTAGGGATTTCAGAGCCAGACCAATTAAGACCAGGTGGTCTGAGGTTTTGTTCTCAGCCTTGAGACATAATTATCCTTAAGGCAGGGTTAGTGGGGCTATTGTAAAATTTTAACTTTTTCACACCCTTATTAATTCTGGGGAGACTCCGAGTTCCCATGTCTCTGGAACTATTTTTTTTTTGAATATTCAAGTATATCTTTTAAATAAAATCAATGTCTTAGTACATCAATTTTTAAGAATTTGAAATAATGCTTGTTGAAGGGAGATTCTTCTACATATTAATTTCTTTTTTAATCATTTTTTTTTTACATTGAGATCGCTATTTGTGGAATTACATTAAAGCAGATGTAGAATGGGTAAATCTTGGGTACAAGACTGTCAGTTCTGTCCATAACTAACTATAGGAGTCGAATCAGACCTTTATCACCAGAGGGTTTGGTGAAATCCTTTTGCAGAGCATGTGGTTTCTGATGCTAAAGAAGATGGATTGTAGGTTTAGCCACCAGGCAGCGTTAATTATCTGCTATTCAGACTGAAGGTCCTAGAGGAATCTGCAAATTTTAAGGAAAGAAAGGAAATCAGCTGTTCAAGATACTTGGTCAAAATATTAGGAAATCGAACAGTAGGAGCATGATTTTGATTAAATATTGCCTCCATCAAAAAGCATGCAATTTAGAAATTATTACATTAAGCAAACTTTTTTATATTTATACAAATATACCTTTTAAAAGGTACACTAAATTTACCTCATCAAATTATATCACATCAGTTATTTTAAGTACTCTCTTCCCAATATAGGTTAAATAAAAGGGCAAAAAATATTTGTATATTTGTTCACATATATATATATATATATACACATACATATATATGTATATATACATACACTTACACACACAAACATATATATATATATATATGTATTTGTCGATTCACTTTACTACTATATCTGTGAAACCTCTTATATTTGGAAGACTTGCAACAAGAAAATTCATTTTCTTTCTGGCTTGCAGGGCACAGAAAAAAACAACCTGATAGCTTTTTTCTATTAGAAGCACACAATTCTGGTAAACAAAAAAAGTAAAATATCTCTTTAACTCTGGTGAATACTGTAGGAAAATGTGACTATCTACACAATAATATACATATCCAGATTTTTATTCCTTAGAAAAATATCCTAAGACCCCATCAAAAAAGGAAAATAAAAAACATACAAAATATGAATCTACTTGAAGATGTACAAATATTACAGACTAGATAAAGATGTGTATTCTGCCAGATAAATCAAAAAGTACATTGTTACAGAATCAGACAGAGTTTTCTGAATTGTAGCAAATATATATATATATATATGTGTGTGTGTGTATACTGTGTATACACGTGTGTATATGTGTATTATTTAAAACCTGCAATATATAAAAATAAATTAAATTGAATAATAAAAGCCAAAGAAGAATAGAAAGAAATCTCTACTAATGTAAGAGAATAGCTACTGCTAAAAACATAAATGTTGAAAAAAGCATAAATATAATGATCAATGTAAAATATATATTATATATATCTTATCCTTACTTTGCTTCTTTTCAATATCTTTTTTATTTTGTATTAGATATTTTCTGAATTTACATTTTAAATGTTTTCCCATTCCCCCCAACTACCATCCCTTCCCCTTCCATGTGTCTTCAGAAAGGTGCACCCTCTCCCAATCATGTTCTCCAACTCAATGCCTTGGCATTCCTCTACATTGATAAAATGTGTCCTGACAAATCAGTAACCTTCTACTACTCAAAGTATAAACATGCTAAAAAAGAAGTTAGGGAAAAGACATCTTTCAAAATAGTCAAAAGCAATAAGAAATGCCTTGGGGTGATCTGTATGACATGAACGTCAAATCTCTGAGGACAGAAAATGAAGAAGATATCAGAAGATGGAAACATCTTCTGTGCTCATGTATATTCAATAATTTGCCAAAGATCTAAAAGTGTCATTTCCTGTGTTCCATTCAGTGTTATAATGAAGGAATTGCTAAATATTCCCAGGCAGGGTACAAAAAGAGGGATGAATTTTTGCTGCACATGTTTACAATAGAGAAAGTGCCATTAAGTGTTTAGATGTATATTCTCTAGCCCACAGGTGAGAGGTAATATTTGATATGTACTCCTACACTGAAATTTAGAAAATCTGAAAATAGAATTTGAAATAAATATTTATATCAATTCTGGGAAGCAACTACTCTAAAATAAAGACCTAAAAAATATAAAGCACTGTTTCAAAAGTTACAAATTTATAAAGTTATAAATATATTAATTTAAAAATTAATGACTTAGGGTATAAAGATACATAGTAATTTTCAAGAAGATACATGCAACTCACATATACTTAAGCAATTACAAAATGCCAAAAGTAGATACACTTATTTACTGTAAAATTAAATATAAATTCTGGTCATATTATGTTCTGAAGATACAAAGTTATAATTTGACAATAAGAGAATAATGAAAGCTAATAAAAACAAAATCTAACTCAGTTACTATATTATTATAATGATTAAATTTGAAAAGTACACAAAATATTAAGGAGACTATAATGGTAAAACTAATAATAATTGTGTATATATTATTGTATATAATAAAATGTGTTTACATTATATAATTATAAACATATACCTGTAAATTAATTAGAAAATGTGCCACAAACTAAAAATATTCAAACAATAAAGTGTTTGACAATCATATTTTTAAACTTCACTACACTACGTTCAATAAATAGAAATAAATTAGCCTAAGTACAGGAAAAATAGAAATACCTGTGGACCTAATACAACATTCAATCTAAGAGGAATAGGCATTAATACCAAGTGCCTATGAAGCATTCTCTATGTTAGATTTTGTGTTGACTATTAAATAAGAGTCATATTTTTTTTGTGAAGTAAAATACCTCAAAGTATATGCTTTGATACTAATGGGATAAAAATTTCAAATCTATAATAGAAAACACAAATAATCCACCCAAAATAGAAATAAAATAATAACAGTGCAAATTTATCAGTGGAATAAGATGAACTCCATAAGAAAAAGAGGAAAGTTTTTGATGTTAACAAAATTCAAAATACCATGATCTGCCCTGCCCTGCTGGAAGCACAACATCCTTCAGGCCCACAACTCAGTCCAGGGCAGAGATAGTGTTCCAGACACCCTCCCACAAGCTCAAAAGAAGGAAGGCCAAAATTTGGATGCCTCAGTTTTTCTTAGGAGGGAGGACAAAACACTCATGGCAGGAAATACAAGGTGAAATAATGAAAAAGCGATTCAGGAAAAGATCACCCAGAAGCTGCCTTACCTGGGGATCAACCACCTATGCATCCACCAATCCGAGTGCTATAGCTGATACCAAGAAGGACTTACTGGCAGAAACCAGACAGGAATGCTTCTTCAATGGCTCTGCCAGTGTCATATAGATACATCTGACCATGCTTGTAGCTAACCATCAGACTGAACATGGGCACCCCAATTAGGTTGCTAAATAATGGACCTAAGGAGCTGAAAGAGGTTGCAACCTCATGTGAAGAACAACATTATCAACCAACCAAATCCTCCAAAACTCCCATGGATTAAAACATCAATCTTTGTGTACACATTGAGAGACATGTTGACACAGTTGCATATATAGCTGAGGATAGCCATATCAATTTGAGAAGAGGCCTTTGTTCTAGGGATGGTATGTTTTCCCAATGTAGGGGAATGACAAGGCAATGAGGTAGAGAGGGTGTTTAGGATAGAGTACACCTTCCTGAAGACAAATGGAAGTGAAAGGGGAATGAGTGTGGGGTAGGGGAAGGGGATAACCTTGCAAATGTAAATACAGAGAGTATCTAAAAAATAACCCTCCCCCAGAAAGAATTAACTGGAAACGCATCACTAAGTAAAAAGAAAGCAAACAGAATTATGATGAACTTTAGTACATTATATTCTAGGGATGCTATATTTCAAACTTTTTGATTTTCAAAATGAGAACATAGTGCAAAAGGCATTTCTTTATAGAAATATGCAGCAGTTTTCCATAGGAACCAGCTACAGGAGATTTTTGCTAGACTATGCACCGCACTATTAGTACCTATGGCTTCCAAATGTACTAGTTTAAGAAAAAAAATCCTTATTTTTGTACAATGCATTGAAAATGCTCATAAAATTCTTAGTAGGTAAAATAGTTCTTATGAATTTGAAGAATGTCAAATCATGGAGATAATGCGGGTTTCCAATTATGTACCATTAATAGTACAAAATTAATTCTAGATCACTCCATTTGGTTATATTAATTCTTATGCATTATGGGGTAGTGAACAAATAGGAATTATCACTTCATAACAAATATTTTGGCTTCAACAAAACTTAAAGCATAACACTTTTTGTCTGGAAGCTTTATGAGGACAGAGACAATGAATAATTAATCTCTTATTCATCCGTAGCATCTAACATAAATCAAGTATTCTATAATAATTGTTGCTCTTTTATTTTTTTTCTTGAATATTTCCTATGTTCTCAAGGGGTACTATATCCATACACATTTCCATTTCTCCTCAGGATTCTCCATTACATATTTCTCTAAACTATATAAAAGACTTTTATCTTAATAATATAAAAGCAAGAAAGTCCTTTTAGTGATATACAAGTTATAGGGCAAGGTAAAGAACTATAAATTGCAAATCTTTGGAAAAGACATCAGAATTAACAGAACATGTTCGCAAAGAACAATAATGTTCCTACTATGGGATGGATGTAGAATTATCAGTGAGTTTCTGCTAACTGTACTATATAGTAATTCTGAGAGTAACTTGAGATATATAACAAAACATAAAATAGAAGAAAGAAAAAATGAAATATTGTGAAAAATATTAGAACACCCAAGATGTGAAAGATTCACCTTTAAAAAGTCCACGATTCAGCTTCTATGAAGTCTTTTACTTGATGGGCTAAGGTTTGTGAAGAAACCAGATATTTTGAAGTCACTCATGATTTTGCAAGTAATCTCTTGTGGTGACCTGTAAGTAACTAAGTCCATTAAACAAATTGGTTTACCTTAACAAAGAAAAGAAAAGAAAAGAAAAGAAAAGACAAAAAAAAAAAAAAAAGGAAGGAGAGAAGATTATGTATATGGTCACCTGATTTTTGACAAAGGAGCAGTAAACATTCAATGGAAAAAGGACAGCCTATTCAACAAATGGTGCTGGTCCAACTGGCACTCAACATGCAAAAGAATGAAAATAGACCCGTTCTTATCTCCTTGTACAAAGCTCAAGTGTAAGTGGATTAAAGATCTTCACATTAAACCAGATAAACTGGAACTATTAGATGAGAAAGTAGGGAAAACCTTAGAACACATAGGCACAGGAGAAAATTTCCTGAACAAAACACCAATGGCTCATGCTCTAAGGTCAAAGATTAACAAATGGGACTTAATGAGATTGCAAAGTTTCTGTAAGGCTAAGGACATCGTCAAGAAAACAAAACAGCAACCAACAGAATGGGAAAAGATCTTTACCAACACCACATCAGATAGAGGCCTAATATCCAAGGTGTACAAGGAACTCAAAAAGCTAGACACCAGAGAATCAAATAACCCTATTAAAAAATGGGGTACAGAGCTAAACAAATCATTTTCAGTTGAGGAACACCGAATGGCCGAAAAACATCTGAGGAAGTGCTCAACATCTTTAGCCATCAGGGAAATGCAAATCAAAACAACCCTAAGATTCTACCTCACACCAGTCAGATTGGCCAAGATCCAAAACTCAGATGACAGCAGATGCTGGCGAGGCTGCGGAGAAATAGGAACACTTCTCCACTGTTGGTGGGGTTGCAAGCTAATACAACCACTCTGGAAATCTGTCTGGCGATACCTCAGAAAATTGGATATAGTACTACCTGAAGACCCAGCTATTCCACTTCTGGGCATATACCCCAGAGACACTTTAATACACAACAAAGATATATGCACCACAATGTTCATAGCAGCTCTATTTATAATAGCCAGAAGCTGGAAGGAACCCAGATGTCCTTCAGAAGATGAATGGATACAAGAATTGTGGTACATATACACAATGGAATACTACTCAGCCACCAGAAACAATGACTTAACCAAATTCTTAAGAAAATGGCTGCATCTAGAGAAGATCATCCTGAGTGAGATAACCCAGTCACAAAAGAACAGACATAATATGCAGTCACTGATAGTGGGATGCTAACCCCAGAGGCTTGCACTCCCCCAGAAACAACTCACAGACTGTATGAAGTCCAAGAAATAAAGAAAACAAAAAATATACATATATTCACAAAACAAGAAGACTTTGACTATTCCCATGTTGCGTTTTGTTTTGCATGTACTTTACGCTTATTGCAACTAGTACGTTTTCAATGCATACTGTCAAGCCCTTGAAAAAAATCAAGTACTGACTAAAAAACATATTCACATGGTTTTATGTAAAATTTATTTTAATGTCTGAAAAAACAGTACTGACAAAAATGTATAATTTTAAGCAAAAAATGTTTAAAATCTTTACATTTATCTTTGTTTTGCAAAATAAAGTCGTTAAAAAAAATAACTAAGTGAAAATGGAAAAAAAAAACATACAAATCACTAAATTTTTGACTGATGTCCAAGTGTGCAAAGTGTGTGAGAATCATATTCTTTACAAAATAAGAGCCAAGATCAGGCTATAGTTAAAATCAGAAAAGCTTAACTTTGCTGTGTTTTACATTAGTCTGGATTATTCAGATAAATAGAATTGATATAAGAATTTCATGAATTTATTTATAATTTTATGAGTAAAACAGAGACCCGAAAAAATGCAGACACAAAAAAGCCATGTACTTTTAAGGTAAGATTCACATGAGTCTGGGGGACTGACCTGCCTTAAATTCTAAGGACAGAATGGAAATTCCAAAATTTTGCTTATACTTGGTCTTTTGCCTTGAGGTCTTAATTCCCACAAAAGGTTTCTCTGTGCTGAAGGCTCATTTCTCAGCTGATAGACTGAATTAATGAGAGGTGACTGGATCAATAGAGCTTTGACCTAATTGATTGGTTAATCCAATGAAGGATTCATAAAACCATTGACATGATTTAGTGATGTTGGAATTTTTGGAGGCTTGACCTAGCTGGAAGGAATATGTCACTGAGAGTGTTCCTTTTTCTTGTGTTCTGACTTTTATACTCCATGAGGGGGAATCCATCGCTCTTCACAAGATCACCATAATTATGTCCAGCTTCCAACTCATCCTGGAATCTGAGTGGCCACAAACGAAACCATTAAACAAACAAAATGTCTGCTATATGAGTTGATTTCTCTCAGCTATTTCTTGCAGCAATAGAAAAAAAAACTGACTAATGTAATTCATAATTACAGAGTTAACTCTAAATTCAACAGAGCAGCAAATGCAAGCACTGCAAGTTCTATGATTTGCCAGTCATGGGGAGAATTTCTTGTTGCCAGAAAAATCTTAATTAATGCCCTCAAGACTTCAAGACCTTGGGTAAGGCACATTCATTTATTCAAATTCCACTGACTTAAATGTTAATAATATTTAGCAAATATGTCTACAGGGATGACTATATTGTTTGAATAAGCAGCTAGTAATCACAACTTAAACACACTGATATAAATTGGCAAGTGTGTTTTATGTCCATTCTTGACTAAGTGTTTGCATTCTCACTATTCTCCACTAAGATATGAAGATAGCCTTTATGGTTCTTCCTTTGTTTAAAATTATATATATATATATTTCTATTCATTTATCCTATGAATAGGATATTTAATTAGAATATTGATATATTGATGCTATTCAATTATTAGTTTAATTATTTCTTCATTTTTGGTATGATAAAGTAAATATAAAAGTTTGCCTTTTTCTATTCTCCCTCCAAATGCTCTCATATAATCCTCTTTTATCTCTTTAAATTCTGGGATCTACTTTTTCATTAGTTGGTAGTTATGCTGTGGTAGTGATTCTAGTAGTGGTAGAGGTGGAGAGATTTTTATGCCTAGACATCTTTTCTTGTTGTATGATCTTTGACTCTTGGCAGTAGTGTTATCATTTAAAAAAACTATATATTATAATTTACATACAGAATTGGTTTTATAGTTTTTATTTTTATTTATAATATTTATATTTATCATTAATAGTATTATTCCTAAAACTTTTTCAGATCTCCTTCCTATTATTTTATTTTCTTCTCCTTCTTCTTTATTTATTAACTTCAAGGGATTCTATATATGAATCAAACTGGCTTTAAAGTTAAATTAATCTGTTCTTTTATCATACAGAGTATTCTGAGTTAAAATACAGAAAGGTCACAAATTAGATCGAATTAAAATATCAGTCACAGATCTGTAAGGTCATGCTCATTCTAAGTACAATTCTGTAATTCACTAGTTAGTTCTACTTTGAGAAAGCTGATAGCTAACTTTTGCTCGATACATTTCACAAAAGAGTAAAAAGAAATAAAACATGCCTCTATGATACAAGGATATGTACTTCATCTACAATATAAAAATAAGAAATTCAAGGTCATCCTCAGCAGTGTGTGTGTGTGTGTGTGTGTGTGTGTGTGTGTGTGTGTGTGTGAGAGAGAGAGAGAGAGAGAGAGAGAGAGAGAGAGAGAGAGAGAGAGAGAGAGAGGAGAGAGGGAGGGAGGGAGGGAGGGAGGGAGGGAGGGAGGGAGGGAGAGTGGGAGAAGCTAACTCACCTAATTTGATCTAATGATATAATTAAATTTTCTTTAAAATGTGAATAAACATGAGAATATAACAAAATACAAGATTTGAAAATTTACTGAATCCTAGGATTGCAACTGAAATGATGCCAGAACTACTTTTATCAAGGAAAAAAAGAAATGATTTCCAGTCTACATTTGTATATGAATGTGGTGATTTGAATAATAATGGCTGCTATGGGTTCAAAATGTTTAAGAGCTTAATCTGAGATGGAAGACAATTTAATAAAGAGTAAGGGGTGTGCCATTTCAGAGGAGATGTCTCACTGAAGGCAGATTGTAAGGCTTCAAAAGCTCATACTAGAAACATACTGTTTCCTCTCACTTCCTTCTGCCTGCTGAAAAAGATGTAAGCTCTTAGTTACTTCTCAAAGTTCATGCCTGCCTACCACTATGCTCCCCACTATGATGGGCATGGACTCACCCTCTGAAAATGTAATCAAGCCCCTTCCTTTATAAGTTTTTTGATCATTGCATTTCTTCATAGCAATAGAATAGTACCTACAGAAATTATTTAGTTGAGAATGATTAAGAAGAAATACATGAAAATACTTAAGAAGGCAAGAAATCAAAAGTAATCTTAAAAACTAACTATTCTACTCTAAAGTCTCAAAACTGTGTCTTGAAGTTGTACAGTGCTATGCTATGGTTCCAACTATTTTTTCACTTATTTAGTACATTTACTACTCAAACTAAATTCAGAAATATGTAAGTAGTCTCATAATAAGCATGATGAGAAATTAAATTTAATTGTTCAAAATCAGGAGCCAATAAATGAAGAAGATGTCAATTGTTAGTGTATCCTTAATGGCTATGTTTATTCTTGCATATTAGATGGTCCAATATTATTTTACTATTTAAAATTTTATCTTGGATCCTGTGTCTGTAATAATCAATGTTTGAATATACCTTTGTCATGCCATAAAACAACCCACTGCTTGTATGACATGTGGGTTTGTATTCAAGTATTTTCATAGTTAAAAATCACTTGAGTGGAAAGATATTTAACAATCATTTGTGTGAACATTTCTTAGGATTTTTTCATACTGGTCAAAAATTTGGACTGAGAGTGAACATTCTGCAAGAATTGTGGGAATAAACCTTCAAAAAGGAAAAAGGCAAATAAGTTCAGAATCATTTTCATAGTCTTTCTTTTTGTCTCTTGCTCCCTCAAAAAGTTGCATCTTTTTTATCATCATTTATCTTCCTGACAGCTATTACAACTGGTACATACTAATGTCATAAGTTTCAACACCAATTTTCCAGTTTTTATGACGTTTGTTTTAAAAACTTCAAGAATAAGTCTAGCACATCACCATTTTCTCAAAAAAAATGGCCATAAACTATGTAGATTCTTAGGCCTTTGGATTTTGACTTAGCCAGGCTATCAGTTTCCCTTGTTCTCCCTCCAGTCATGGGCCTTCATTTTATTTATTGACAAGGCCTAAATCTTCAAATTAATCTACATAAATCTCCCTATTTAACAGCTGTGTTTTTCTCTTTAAAGATTCTTAATTAAAACTTCTACTCTAAACCCACTAGTTTCTCTGTTTATATTCTTAGACTAAAATGTATTTGATTACTGCTCTGTAATTTAGCCTTCAGGTATTTATTCTTCCCTGGTCTAAACAGTAATTTTTGAAAGTGAAGTTCCCAATGTTATTAGTCTGTCTCTTCTTATGAGCTCTGACTTTTGCATATAATAAAATCTTACTAGAGCATAGGTAAATGCTAGTAACACTAGGTTCCCATAAAATTGTTTTCTGATTCATTCTGGTTAATCTTAAATTGTCATTGACTCTGGCTTCATTATCTTTTTTTTCTACCTAAACTTTCTTTAAAGTATTTAATGGATGGAGAAGCACTCTCAAAAGACAAAGGGAAGGGGGGAGATAGAGGTGGGATAGGGTATTTGCAGTAGGATAATCAGAAAGTGGGATATTATAAAATGGGTTGTTGGTGGAGGGATTAACTAGGAACTAGGATATAATTTGAAATGTAAATAAATAGAATGATTAATAAAAAGTAAAGAGCTTAGTCAGCTACAGGTATTCACTAGTCCTGTTTCATTTTTTTTTCTCTTGATCTCTTCTCTTCTCTTCTTCTTTTGATGTCTTCTCTTCTTGCCCTCTTTCCCTTCTTTCCCAATACCTCTCCCACTCTCTCTAAGTGCTCATAGCCAGCCTCTACTTATTTATTCTCTCTCTCTCTCTCTCTCTCTCTCTCTCTCTCTCTCTCTCTCTCTCTCTCTCTCTCTCTCTCTCTGTCTCTCTCTCTCCCCTCTCCCCTCACTCCCATCTTCATGCCCCGAATTCACTCTATTCTATACTTAAAAATAGTAATAGCCATTCTTTTTTTGAAAATAACCTTCAATAAATATCAATAAATCTTTAGTAATGTTTAATGGTCATCTAATTAATCTTTTTAACTACAAATTATACCCATGAAGACCTGGTTTAAAATTTTTTAGGGCTGATCAACTAGATTTATAAAATATATTATTTAAAATA
The DNA here is from genome assembly GCF_963924665.1 of Micromys minutus. Taxonomy (NCBI): domain Eukaryota; kingdom Metazoa; phylum Chordata; class Mammalia; order Rodentia; family Muridae; genus Micromys; species Micromys minutus. Next base: position 61,287,184 of record NC_137970.1, on the reverse strand, counting down.
TATGTACCATTTATTCTGGCCTAGTTGTCCACCTTAATCTTCCTGCAGTTATATTTGATGCTAGATCATTACTGCAAATGAGTACAATAAGGAAATTAAGAATAAAAGAAATTCATGTGAACATATGTTTAAATAATTAAATATGCTGATATTAGTACGGCCCAGTAATAATAAGTATAGCTAAGCCTTATAGGTGTCATAATTTGAAAAGGGAAATTGGAAATTAAGGAAATGAAGATAACCTAACCCTGTTCTTGAAGAACTGGAGTAACTCAGTTCTGTTTTGGTTTTTGTTTCTTTTTGATGTTGTTGTTGTCAGAATTGTTTTTTCTTTCACTTCCTAGACTGTGAACCATAACCACAATTTAGTACCTATCAGAGACTGGTAGATACATTGTCCAGATACTTTGTTTTATTTCTTAGTTACCAGAGCATATTAAATTTATTCAGATATGTTGACACCTCATGGCTCACCTTTCTTCAGCAACAACTCTAATAATAGAGTTTTTTTAAGTATCCACTGTCCAACCAGAATGCAACAAATTGTGAAACAAATGCTTACCTCTTTCTTTACATGTTAAAATAAATAGTAGTTGTAAAGATATTTCTCTAATAAACAATGATTTATTCTTTTACATTTCTTAGAATATGTACTAGTTTCCCCTTTGTGAAGAAAAGTAGAAGAAGAGGGGGATGGTATTGGGGTGGGCAAATGGTATAACATTTTAAAATAATATTGCAAATCATAAAATGAAGAGAAGAGTTCTGTTAATTGGAAATATGTATAAACAACCGCAGATATATAAATAAAAAGAGAAAACAGGTTAAAGAAAAAAAGAATATGTACTAGTATAGTATCTGTAATTTAAGAAGAAACAATGAGACTGAGATTTCAATGAAAAATAACTTTTATCTAGTAACTGCTTTACTCTATCTTGAAATACCATTTACTAAATGCATAAAACCAGTTTCATCTAAGTGCAAAACAAATCAAATGATAGTCTTCATCCTTTCATGTTTTACCTCCTTCATTAAAACAAAATTCCTTAAAATTATTAATGTCCTGGTAGCCTTGTTATCTCCTTAAGGAAAAGAATTACACTCTGAAAAAAATATCATGTATCATTTTATAGCCTAATCATTTGAAAGTGGAGACTTACCTAACTGTATTTTGTATAAACTTTTCATTTTATGTAGTTGTGCAGAAAGACTGAAAACTACAACTTATTTACATCTGATTTTTAACTTATTCTTACTCTCCTCATCATAAGAGAAATTTCTCATCTATGGAAATTAGAATAATAACTTTTTATAAACATTTTATTAAAAATACATTATATATATATGCAAAACCTATTCCATATAAAATGATAAAACATGAAAAATCATTAGAGAAAGAGACCTTTAAATATAAAGAAAGCATTAGGATTGGAGGTAACAGGTGTTCAATGACTTCTACTTAATTAAATTTAGATATTTCCAAGTAGTAACAGTAACAGAAAAAAGAGACTTATTTATTTGGTCAATAATTGAACACAGAACTTTCCCAAACTTCTTCAGTGCAAGACATGTTCTTTTTGTTATATTTTGTCATTTTCCCCATCCTCTTATTCATGCAAGGCAAAACAGAGCTGTAATACTCAACCTCATATTAAATCATTGAAGCCAATAGTTCACTTCTTTCCCTTGCTTTGAATATACATTTGTTTTCTTAAAATTTTAACATTTACGGTAGGATCAAGTGTGAGGTGTATTCTGAGTAGTGAATTTTAATGCACTTGAGATCAAGTAAGAAATATTCCTCTGGATAGCTGTGTGTAAATATTTTCCACAAAAACTAACTGGAGGGGAAAAGACCTTTCCTCAAAGTGGGCAGCATCCTTCAGTGGAAGCTCATATAGGAACAGCAGTTAGGAAAAAACAGGATGGTTTTCAGATTCATTTTTTGCTCCTTGCCAGTGAGTGCACATGTATTATTGCTACTGTAATTAGGAACTGCTTGTTAATCAAACTTTAGCATGCAGATAGCCAATGCTGAAATATCTATCCCACAAAAGCCAATTTATAGAATCATTTTAGCACTATTGTATCTGGTCAATTCCTTTTGAAAGGCGGATGTACACAGAGTAAACAGAAGGTATTTCTACAATATGAAATAATGACCTTGGGAAAATATGTGTATGATTGATCTGAAATTAGTATTTGAACAAACATACTTATGACATATATAACATTATCAGTATTATATTAATAAATTTTACTTACCTAAATTTGGATATAATTAGCATATGCTATTTTCTTAGATAAGTTGACCACCCTTTTCCTCTATAAAAACTATTTAAACTATGTTTTTATAGTTATAAAATATAACTCTCTTTGTGGCTTAAAGAATTATTTTAAAATACAATGATTTTTCCTCTCTGCTCACATACATATACTATAATTGATGTTCTTTCTTCTGTTTGCATTTTGTTGGACTTAGTAAAACAAATTCCTGGGGCATTAGAAAATAAGATTGCTATATAATTGTTTATGCTCAAGTGTGCTAGTATGTTAATGTGAGGATCTCCTTGACAGGTCAGATTTTTTTTCTCCAGAAAATTTGTTCATAAGAATAGTCTCAACACTAGGAATAGGAATTTCAGATACTTGAGCAAGACCAAGAAAAAAGTAAAGAAGAAAGATTGAATGGAAAGAGGAAATAAAGGAAAAGAAGAATGAAAAAGGAAAAGCAAAAAGTATAAACATTTGTGAAAACACAGGTGGCTGGTAAAATAGGTAAAACTGTATAATGCTTGCCTTGTCGTGCAAGCATGAGGCCCTGAGTTCAATCACAAAACCTATGTAAGAAAATATTGGTCAGATGGTACAGTTTTATGAAAAGCAAACTAATTTACCTGGCAAGATCCAGACTAATGAGTGTACCTGCCTAAAAAAATACAATGTGGGCATCTTATGAGATAGATAACTGAAGTTAACATTAGGTCTTCATATGCATATATATATTCATGTGAGAGAGCCAGGGACAGGAATTTGGGCAGGGACAGGGAGGAATAAAGGAAGGGAGACAAGAGGGAGAAGGAGGGAAAGAAGGAGGAGGAATAGGAGAGGGAGAGGGAGGGGGACAGGAGGGCTATAGGAAGGAAGGGGAGAGGAGAGGGAAGAGGGAGACAGAGTGAGAGAGAGAGACAGAGAGACAGAGACAGATAGACACACACACACATACAGAAAAATGAGTACATGACTAGGAGAATGTAACAATGAAGAAACTGAAAAAAAAAAAAGATTGATAGAAATAGAAAGCAATTCAGAGAAAATACTTAGAGATTATTTTACATAAAATATGAGAAAATTTTGTATTTTATTGATAAATATACATTTAAATTATCTCATATTTAAATCAAGAAATTGATAAATAAGTATCAATATTCAATAACTACAGCAACTGAAACTGTTTAAGAAAGATCACATAGACACTTTAACATTACAGTATACTGTCATGACCCTTTGTTACTATCCAGACTTTGAGAGCAATTCTTGATTACTGAATATGGCAAAGTCAGACTTGGAAGTTCCTTTCCTACTAGATAACTTTTATAATGTTGGTCACACAATCTGTGGAGCTATTAATAAAATTAAGCTGCTTGGATTTATAACGACAGTTTTTTTTTTTTTTTTTTTTTTTTTTTAAAACTTACCCTCTGGTCACTCACCTGTTATTCTGGGCATGATTGCATGTTCAAGAAAATTTGGTCAACACAAATAGATCCTGATGGGGTAAGAAAAATGGATACATATTGGGTGGAAAGAAAAATGGGGACAGGGATATAGAAAAAGATGAAAGGGAATACTAAATATGAGCAAAACATATGGTGTAAAAGTCTAAAAAACAATTAAATTTGGATAGCAAAAAAATTAATGTTTTATAGTAGGCAATATATAAATTTCATTTTGTTTCAAAAACAGGTAAAATAAAACATAAACATAAACTCATTTATTTAACATGTAAAGTAACTCATTAATATGTTAAAAAGAGTAGATTTGTCATGTAAAATTATGGAAGGAAAATATTCCAAAGAAGAATAAACTCAAATATGTGATATAAATTGAGAAATATAATCATGAACATAAAATTCATTGCAAACTAGATGACACTACAAGCAAAGTATTTGCTAGTAGATTAAGTAAAGCAAAATTCAGCTCCACAAAACATTTGTAAACATGATATTTTAACTTGAAATTTAAAAATAATCAAACAATAAAAAATAAGATTTCACATAATAAAAATGTTAAGGTATAAAACACATAGCTCTTTTCAATAGTAAATTAGAAAAAAATTGCCATGCATTAGAAAGTGACTAAGATACTAAATTTCTATTTTCATACTATAAAAATGTTACAACTGAAACTGGGGAAATTCCAGGAATCAACAGATCCTACTACAAAAGCCTATACTCAACAAGACTACAAAATCTGGAGGAAATTGATGAATTCCTAGACAGATACAAGATACTAAAGTTAAATCAGGACCAGGTAAACCATCTAAATAATCCCGCAACACCTAAAGAAATAGAAGCAGTCATCAAAAGCCTCCCAAACAAAAAAAGCCCAGGTCCAGGTGGGTTCAGTGCAGAATTTTATCAGATATTTATTGATAACATAAGACCAATACTCTCCAAACTATTCCACAAGATAGAATCAGATGGAACACTACCTAACTCATTTTTTGAGGCTACAATAACCTTCCTTCCAAAACCACACAAAGACCCTAAAATGAAAGGGAACTTCAGACCAATCTCACTTATGAATATTGATGCAAAAATACTCAACAAAATCCTTCCAAATCGAATCCAAGAACACATCAAAATGATCATTCACCATAATCAAGTAGGCTTCATCCCTGTGATTCAGGGGTGGTTTAATATATGGAAATCCAACAATGTAATCCACCATATAAACAAACTCAAAGGGAAAAAAAAAAAGGTCATCTCACTAGATGCTGAGACAGTGTTTGGCAAAATTGAACTTCCCTTCATGTTAAAAGTCTTGTAAAGAACAGGAATCCAAGACCCATACCTAAACATAATAAAAGCAATATACAGCAAATCAACAGCCAACATGGAACTTAATATTGAGAAACTTGAAGCAATCACACTAAAATCAGGGATTCCACAAGTCTGCCAACTTGTCCCCTACACATTCAACATAGAACTGGAATTCCAGGCTGGAGCAATTAGACTGAAAAAGGAAATCAAATGGATACAAATTGGAAAGGAAGAGGTAAAAGCATCACTATTTGCAGATGACAAGATAGTATACTTAAGCAACCCCACAAATTCCACCAGAGTACTTTTATAGCTGATAAACAAGTTCAGCAAAGTGGCCAGATATAAAATTAACTCAAACAACTCAGAAGTCTTCCTGTACTCAAAGGACAAACATGTAGAGAAAGAAAATAGGGAAAAGATACCCTTCAAATAGTCCCAAAATTATGAAATATTTTGGCGTGACTCTAAGCAAGTAAACGACCTGGATGACAAGAACTTCAAACCTCTAAGAAGGAAATCCTGGAAGATCTCAGAACATGCAATGATCTCCCATGCTCATGGATTGGAAGGATCAACATTGTAAAAATGGCCATCTTACCAAAATCAATCTACAGATTCAAAGCAATCCCCATCAAAATACCAACCAAATTTTTCATTGAGTTGGAAAGAGCAATGTTTAATTTCATCTGGAATAACAAAAGACCAGAATACATAATCCATCCTCAACATCAAGAAAACATCTGCAGGAATCAGTATCCCAAACTCAAGCTATATGGCAAGGCAATTGTGCTAAAAACTGCATGGTACTGGTACAGAAATAGGCATGTGAATCAATGGAATAGAATAGAATAACCAGAGATCAGCCCTTACATATATAGTCACCTGATTTTTGACAAAAGAGCTTTAACCATTCAATGGGAAAAGGACAGCCTATTCAACAAATGGTGTTGGTCCAACTGGCACGCAGCATGCAGAAGAATGAAAATTGTAAACAGCCCAAGTGCAAGTGGATCAAAGATCTCCGCATTAAACCAGGTACACTAAACTATTAGATGAAAGAAGGGAAAACCTTAGAACACATAGGCACAGGAGAAAATTTCCTGAACTGGACACCAATAGCCTGTGCTGTAAGGTCAAATATTGACAAATGGGACTTAATGAGATTGCAAAGTTTCTGTAAGGCTAAGGACACTGTCAAGAAAACAAAAGGTATCCAACAGAGTGGCAAAAGAAATTTGCCAACTCCACATCAGATAGAAGCCTAATATCCAAGTTATACAAAGAACTCAAGATGCTAGACACTAGAGAATCAAACAACCCTATTAAAAATTGGGGTAGAGTGCTAAACAAAAAGTTCTCGATTGAGGAATATTGAAGGGCTGAGAAGGATCTAAGGAAGTTCTTGACATCATTAGCCATCAGGGAAATGCAAAGCAAAACAACCTAAGATTCCACCTCAAACCACACAGATTGGCTAATATCAAAAATTCAGATGACAGCAGATGCTGGCAAGGATGTGGAGAAAGAGGAACACTTCTATACTCTTGGTGGGGATATAAACTGATACAACCACTCTGGAAATCATTGTGGCAACTCCTCAGAAAATTGGACATAGTACTACCTGATGACCAACTTATTCTACTTCTTGGCATTTACCCCAGAGACACTCCAACATACAACAAAGACACATGCACCACAATGTTTATAGAAGCTCTATTTATAATAGCCAGAAGCTGGAAAGAACCCAGATGTCCTTCAGTAGATGAATGGATACAAAAATTGTGGTACATTTCACAATGGAGTACTACTCTGCTATCAGAAAAAAATGACCTTATGAAATTCTTAAGAAACTGGATGCATCTAGAGAATATCATCCTGAGTGAGATAACCCAGTCACAAAAGAACAGACATAATATGCAGTCACTGATAATTGATTACTATCCCCAGAAACTCTGAACACCCCAGAAACAACACACAGACTGTGTGAATTTCAAGAAAAAATAAAGAAAAGAACAAACCATTATGTTTACTCCTTACACACCAAGAAAACCTTGACTAATTCCAGGTTACATCCTGTTTTACATGTACTTTGTTCTCATTGTAACTAGTATGATCTTAATGAAGACTATCACACCTTATTTAAAAAAAGCCAAGCCAGGACAAAAATGTATTCTTATACTTTTATGCAAAAATGTTTAAAATTGGTACATTTATCTTTGTTTTATTCAAATAAAGTTCTTCAATAAAAAAAGTAAAAAAAAAAAAAAAAGAAGCTAAGGAGTAGAGGTAAAATTTTCAGAATCCTAATATGAATTTTAACAGTAAAATGCATTGAAATGGAATTACCAAAAAATAAAACAAAAATCCTGCTTTGAATAGCAGTGCATATTTATGATATACAATCTAGGTATGTCAAAAATAATGAAGTCCTAAGAATGTGACCACATCCTTTTCCATTCTATCCACTAGTCCACCTTCTAACTTCCTTCTTGTATACTACTATTTTTGGATATCTTTTGTATTGTTTTCTCTACAAACATGGAATGTTAATGAAACATATGCATAAAGCTACTAACATACGCCATCAAGTACATTTTGTTTATATACTAAAGAGTTTCCCATTGTGCTTTTACATACCCATAGTTAATAGTCACATTTTTGCATCAAAGGTACAATGTATTTTAACATTTAAAAATTCTATAAAAGTCAAAATAACCAGTGTGAACAGTATCACACCAATTATTTTCTTGAAACAGAATAAGGTCCTATTCATTTAAGGTAAGAGCAAAACCAACAGGAGAGATGATCTATGAGTTTAATGAGGGTCAAAATGATTGCAGTGGAGGCTATTTCTGAATTACAGCCCTTGATTGTAAATAACATAAGAATATCCTGAAATTACGTGTAAGATTTAGACAGCAGAAACAAGATGCAAGCTTGATGACCAAATTTATCTTAAGGCTTACAGACAATGGTAATTAATATTTAAGTACATGGATAATGGGAATGCAGAAGAGGGAAAAGTGCTGTCTATAGTGTGTTGTTATACCCTGAAAATGTATCAGTGAAAGAGCTAGTTTAGAACTGGAGTTAATTCCTCATTTTGAGTTTCCTTTGCTTGCATTCTATGAGAGTTTGAAGTCACTAGCTCCCACAGAGGAAAGGACATTGCGTCTATTGCACCAATGTCTATGATAACTGGAATGAAGAATAAATGAAATCTATGCCAATTAGGAAGTTTGGCTTGGATTTGGGAAATAGTATGTCAGATTAAAACCACATATTGTGGTGTTCAAAAGAAATTTAGATTTTTTTTTTTTTACCAATGACTCTATATCCCAGTCTTCTGTATGAACAGCTGAAAATGATGTACTTCATTTTAGACAACTACCTTGTACTTCCTGAAGTCCCATAACATGGTAACATGTTATTTTTAGGAAGTTGATAGTTATCCAAGTATAAAAAATAATGGCAACTTTGTCTCTATATTTAAGAAATAATATTTCTTTTTATTTAATATTTTCTGTATTTACATTTCAAATATTTTTCACCTCCTCTCCCATCTCTGTTCCTTTCCACTTGCTTCCATGAAGGTGCTCCCTCTCCCAACCATCCCCCACCTCAGTGCCTTGGCATTCTCCTATACTGGGAAAACCTGCAAAGTTATGTTAACTATTAAGTCACTGTTTCAATTGCTGTGATAAAACACCAAAACTAAAACAACCTCAAGAGAAAATGGTTTATTTCATTTTATAATTAGATATAGACATAATGTTATTGTATACTATGTTAAGTGTACACTTGAATTATTCATATACTGACTTCTCTATCCTAGTATATGTTTTCAATTTAGACATGGTGTTGTAATGCTTATCTTAACAATCTCTCATCTCATGTTTGTGTTAACAAAGCTCACCATTTATTCTCTCCCTTGTCAATAAAAGTTAAAATAGCCAATAACTGAGCAATAGAGAATGTGGCGGGACATCCAGAAGGAGAAAAGATTTTAGGGTAGAGCAAAAAGAAGATTTTTTTAGCTAGAATAAGAGAAGTTGAGATAAGGAGAGTTCAGCTGGAACATGGATGGCCTCAAATGCAAGTATTGTGGGGATTTTAGTTGGGATGTAATAAGGACAGATTAGACAGAATAAAATTACATTGCCTAGGAATTATGCATTTAAGTTGTAAGTACATTTTAGTATTTCTGTAACATTTTGGGGGAACTAGCTAGGATAAAAGAAAACAGATGTTTTATTAATTTACTCCTTACATTTATAATAGCATTAATTGTTATCAAAGAGAAGGCAAGACCCCGAGGCAGGAACAGAACAGAAGCCATGCATAGTGTTGCTTATTGACATACTCCACATGGCTTACTCAATTTCTTTTACATGTTAGTATCATTTGTTCATGTATGGAAACCCCTCAACATCACTCTGAACCAAACTATATCAATCATTTATATACTGAACATCCCAAAGACTCTATTGCAGACCAATCTATTGGAATCATATTTTTCAGTACAAGTTCCCTCTTCCCAAATGTTTCTAGCCTTTGCTAAGTTGAGGAGATCAAGTTAACAGAATACCACAAATTCCCATGTTTAAGTCAGAATAATCAATACAAAAGCAGTAATTAATTTTAAATTTTCTATAACTCATAGAGTAATGTCATTTAGAATTGCAAAATATCCTAAAAGCTGTGTTTACAAGAATGAATGGAATCTGAACAAGATCAAGGCACTTAAAATTTTTAGTTTGAGTAGGAGTGGATCCTGAAACCCACCCATATCTTAAGAACTATTGACAGTTGATGGCATTGATCAGAGGTAGAATCACTTTACTATAAGAGTTTTTGTAGTAATAGCCTTCTCTTGCCATAGTAAATGATCTCATATGTAAACACTGTCCTACTTTCCTCTTCATTGCTATGATGAAGTGCTTTGACTGAAATGATCTTAGCAGAGGAAAGTATTTATATAGCTTACATTTGTATGTCTCAGTCCATCATGAGAGGAAGTCATGGCAGGAATTCAATCAGTAAACTGAAGGCAGAAGCTAAGGCAGGGACCAAATGTTATTTACTTGCTTGCTCTCCATGACTTGTGCACCTTGTTTTCTTATACAATATAGTATCACATTTCCAGAAACAGCACCATGTACAGTGTACTTGACATTCTCTCATTTATTGGTCATCAAGCTGCTTCCTCTCTCATTCACCCTCTTCACCTCAGTGCTTTGTCATTGCCCAACATTGGGAAAATGCACCTTCAGTGGACCCAAAACCTCTTCTCCCTTTGATGCCAGACAATGCGATCCTCTGCTATATATGCAACTGGAGCTATGGATCTCTCAATGTGTGCTCAATGGTTGATGTTTAGTACATGGGATCTCTGGAGAGTTTGGTTGGTTTATAATGTCATTTTTCCCACAAGGTTGCAAACCCTTTCAGCTCCTTCAGTCCTTTCTCTAGCTCTTTCACTGGGGTCCCCATGTTCAGTTTGATGCTTACCTACAAAGATCCTCAACTGTATCTGTATGACTCTGGCAGAGCCTCTGAGAAGTTATCCATATCTGGTTCCTGCCAGTAAGCACTATTTGGCATCAGCAATAGTGCTTTGGTTTGGTGGCTGTGTATGGGGTGGATCCCCAGGTGAGGCAGCGTCTTAGTGATCTTTTCTTCAATCTCCGCTCCTCTATTTTACCTTGTATTTACCCCTTAAAGTGTTTTGTTTTAAGAAGGACTGAGGCATTCACATTCTGGCCTTCTTTTGTTTTGACCTTCATAAGGTCTTTGAATGGTTTCTTGGGTATTCAGAGATTTTTGAGGCTAGTATCTGTTTATCAGTGAGTGCAGGCCATGTGTATTCTTTTGTGACTGGGTTACCTCACTTAGGATGATAGTTTCTAGTTCCATCCATTTGTGTAGGAATTTCATAAAAGTCATTGTTTCTAATAACTGAGTAGTACTCCATTGTGTAAATGTACCACAATTTCTGTATCCATACCTCTGTTGAAGGATATCTGGATTATTTCAAGCTTCTGGCTCTTAGAAATAAGGCTAATATGAAGACATGAAGACGGTGGTGCATGTGCCCTTGTTACATATTGGAGCTTCTTTGGGGAATAGACCCAGGACAGGAATATCTGTGTTTTCAGGTAGTATTATGTCTAATTTTCTGAGGAACCACCAGACTGATTTCCAAAGTAGTTGTATCAGCCTGCAATCCCACCAACAATGGAAGACTATTTTTCTTTATCCACATCCTCCCCAGCATCTGCTGTCATGTGAATTTTTGATCTTAGTCATTCTGACTGGTATGAGATGGAATCTTGAGGTTGTTTTGATTTGCATTTCCCTAATGATTAGGGATATTGAACATATCTTTAGGTGATTCTTGGCTATTTGATATTCCACAATTGAAAATTCTTTGTTTAGCTTTTTACCTCATATTTTAATATGATTATTTGATTCTCTGGAGTCTAACTTCTTGAGTTTTTGTGTATATTGGATATTAGTGCTTTATCAGATATAGGATTGTTAAAAATCTTTTCCCAATCTGTTGGCTGCTGTTTTGTCTTCTTGTCAGTGTCCTTAGCCTTACAGAAATTCTGAAATTTCATGAGGTCTCATTTGTAGATTCTTGATCTTAGAACATAAGCCATTGGTGTTCTGTTCAGAAAAAATTCCCGTGCGCCTATGTGTTCTACCCCCCCCCCCAATTTCTCTTCTAATAGTTTCAGAGTACCTGGTTTTATGTAGATATCTTTGATCCACAGCAGCATCTACAGCACTACACTTAGCTCTATTACAACCTTTTTTTTTCCTTTTCTACTCAAACTATATTGCTTTCATTGTTCCTTGTTTCATTTACTTCTAACAATATGGATATGTATAGTTACCTAATAAGCAAATGACAAAGTTAATATTAGCCTTGTTCTCTCCTTTGCCAAAATTGTTAATGTAAAATACTTCAATTTAGACTTGGGCAGATATTTATGACAAGAACAAAATGCAGCCACATTCTTTGCCAAAATACAGCAATACTGGTAAAATTTTCCCTCTCTGAAACATCTTGAACTTGTCCTCCATAGTTCAAATTGCCCACAGCTCTGTTTTCCATGTTCCTGCTAGAAATTCACATTCATCCCACTTATGTACACAACTGCTTTTCTAGTTAAAAGTTCCTAAATCTTCTATATTTCTCCAACCAACAGCATTGTCAGGTTTGAACCACAAATATCACAAAACTGGTGCCAAATTTTGTCTTATTCCCTGTTCTATTGATTTGAGGGGACACCATCTACAAGGCACTCTTATGAAATAAAGTTTTTAATTTGTGGTGTGTTTACCATTTCAGGGGTTTGATCATCCTTCATTACGGCAGGGTGCATGGTAACATGTAGGGAAGCACAAAATTTAGAAACTACAAGTTACATCCTGATCTGTATGCGAAAAAGAGAAATGGCATGAGATTGTAGGAGAGAGAAAGAGACTAAAACTGGCTAAAATTTTTCAACCTTAAAACCAAACCTCAGTGACTTACTTTCTCCAAAAAGGCCAAGTCTACTCCAACAAGACCATATCTCTAGACTCTACTAAGTATTTTAAATGTGCTCTAGTGGTTAGTATTAAAATATAGGGATATACCAGGCCATTATTATTCAAACTTCCATGCTAAGTGACTCTACTTTGTGTTTAAGTGGTAAAAATGAATCAGCATGTGAACATAGGGGCAGTAATTACTACACTCACTAAATTATATAAAAAAATCTAAGTTAAATATGAACTAGTAGCAAAGTAATTTGCAGAAGATTTCTATTTTTCCCCAAGAGAAATAGGAATATTCTCTGGACAAGTCCTTTTCCCTAATTTATTAAAAGACTAAGTTCACTCCTATCTCCATAGATATCCAAAACAAATCACCTGAACAAGGAAATGAGATGTTTTCTGAGTTGTTCAAACAAACAAAACAAAAAAAAAGCATTATTTTAAAAAATATTAACTCTTGTTTAAGTCTACAACTGTTACAGTCTGGAGAGTTATCTGATAATTTCCTATGTTCATAACTGATATTTTATACAATTGAATTCTTTGCATCAGTATGGAAGGAAATTGAACCTATTTTATGTAAGCCTCTGTAGTAAATATCTGCTCTCATTCTATTGATCAAAGTATGAAATAAAAAGACAATGTTTATTGTCAATTAACCTGTTGAATGAATACTATATGTTACACAGGAACAAGAAAAATAAATATTTAATATATGTAGACTATGAGCTTAAGATATGTGTATTCATAGACTTAAGATATGATTACTTTTTACATAATTTTACTTATACTCTTGTGACTTCATAGTGAAAATAAATAACTTTTAGTGGAAAGACAAAATGAGCAAACCCCTGTCCTTGTATATTTACATTTCTTTCTTTATTTATTTATTTTATATCCCAATCACAACTCACACTCCTCTCCTTCTAGTCCCACCCTTACAAATCCTTACCCTATTACCAACCTGACCTGGGACATGAAGGCACAGATGGACTGTTTATCTTCTGCCACTGAGGGCCAACCAGGCAGTACAACTAGAGGAAGGGGACCCAATGATAGGCAGCATCCACTCTAATTGTTAAGAAGCAGTGGTTATTTGAAACTGTTGAACATCTTGTGGTGATCTTGACTTCTCCTGCTTGTTCTACCCTAACCCTCACTTTTCACACAAGACTCCCCAAGCTATATCTGACGTCTATCTGTGAGTTTCTATATCTGTTTCCATCTTCTGCTAGATGAAGCCACTTATGACTATCTGCAAGTATAGTAGAATATCATTACTAGTGTCAGGAGTTGGCTCTCTTCCATTGGGATGGATCTCAAGTTGTGCTAGTCATTGATTGATCAATCCCTCAATCTCTGTTCTATCTTTTTCCTCTACACATCTTGTAGATAAATGGTTTTATGGATGGGTTGCTGTCACCTTCCCTCTACTGGACGTCCAACATGACCATAGAGATGGCCATGCCAATCTCATTATGCACATCTGCTAGGAGTCTCAGGTCGATTCAGCAACATAGATACATGAGATATTCTCTCCTTCCATGTTGCCAGCTAGTTCCAGAAAAAAATCCAACCAACTGATTACCTTTATAACTCCCAGCAGTCTTTTGGCCATCTTCCCAATGTCTAATTCCCATTCCATTTCCATGTCTTACCTCCTCTCCTACCCAGTTTCCTCTCCCCTATCTACTTAAAATGGGTACTTTATTTCCCTTTCTGAGTGAGATTCAAATATCCTCCCTCCTAATTATTCAGTTTGCTTGAGTTTATGGATTGTAACATGACTATCCTGCACTTGATGGCTATTTGCTTATAAATGAGTACAGATCATGCATGTTTTCCTGCTTCTGCTTCTGGGTTAACTCACTCAGGATGATATTTTCTAGTTTCATTTATTTGCCTGTAATTCATGATGCCCCCCTTCGTTTTACTGAACAGTATTGCACTGGGTAGATATTGATTACATTTTCTTTATATATTCTTCAGTTGAGAGATATCTAAATTGTTTCCAATTTTTGGTTATTGTGAATAAATCTCCATTCTGTAAATGTAACACATTTTTTGTATCCATTCCTCTATTGAGGGACATCTGGATTGTTTCCAGCTTCTGGATATTTGAAATAAGGTTGTTAAGAACATAGTGGAGCATATTTCCGTGTTATATATGTTAGAATATCTTTTGTGTATATGCCCAGAAGTGGTATAGCTGGGTACTCAGGTACTACTATTTACAATTTTCTGAGGAACATCCAGACTGACTGTCAGATTGTTGTGCCAGCTTGCAATCCCACCAGCAATAAAAGTGTGTTCCTCTTTCTCCACATCTTCGACACCATCTACTCTCACCTGAGTTTTTGGTCTTAGCCATTCTGATTGGTCTGAGGTAGAATCTCAGGGTTGTTTAGATTTGAAGTTTTCCTGATAATTAAGGAAGTTAAACATTTCATTAGGTGCTACTAGGTCTCTAAGTAATTGCATTAGAATTTTCATAAGAATTGCATTGAATTTGTACATATCTTATGGTAAAATAATCTTTTAATTATGTTAGTAATACAGATCCATGAGCATGAGAAATCTTTCCATCTTCTGTCATATTCCTCAATTTCTTTCTTCAGAGACTTCATGTTCTTGTCATAAAGGTCATTTGCTTGTTAGGTTAGAATTACACAAAAGTATTTTATTTTATTTGTGGCTACTGTAAAGGTGTTATTTCTCAATTTCTTTCTTATTCAGTTTTTTATTTGTATAAAGGAAATACTATTTTTTATCTTGATTTTATGTTCAGTCACATTCCTGAAGCTGTTTATCAACTGTAGAAGTTCTATGGTAAGATGTTTGGGGTCATTTATGTATATAAACAAATTATCTACAAATATCGATAACCTTTATTTCTTCTTTTCCAATTTGCATTTGCTTGATCTTTTTTAGTAGTCTTATTGTTCTTGATAGAATTTCAAGCACTATGTTAAATATAGAAAGAAAGAGTGGTGTCCTTCTCATGTCCCTAATTTTAGTGGAATTGCTTTAAGTTTTTTCTCAATTTAATTTGAGGTTGGTTAATGGCTTGTTCTATATGTTTTTTCTTATGTTTAGGTATGTAACATGTATCCCTGAACTCACCAAGGTATTTAACATAAAGGAGTGTTGGATTTAGAAAAAGGTCTTTACAGCATCTAATGAGATGATAAAGTCATTATTTTTCATTCAATTTGTTTATGGGGTAGATTGTGCTGATGGATTTTCATATATTGAACCTTCCTGCATTCAAATGAAGCCTACCTGCTCATGGTTGATGATGGTTTTGATGTGTTTTTGAATGTGGATTGTGAGTATTTTATATGTATATTTATGCATCAATATTAATAAGTAAAATTGGTATGAAATAATTTTTCCTTGTTTTTTATGTGGCTTGGGTATCAGGATGCCTTTGACTTCATAGAATAAGGTTGTCAATATTCCTCTTATTTCTAATTTGTGGAATAGTTTTAGGAATATTAGTATTAGATATTCACTGAAAGTCTTGTAGAATTATGCATTAAAACAATCTGGCCTTGTTTTTTTTTGTTTTGTTTTTATTTTTTATTTTTTGGTAAGATTTTTGGAGGGGGGAAGTGTTGTAGTAACCTCTCCAACCCATATAATACTATTCAATGAAATCACAACTCAGTTAATAGGAATATAAGCTGCACACCTAGATTGGACAAATCTACTATACTACTATATTGCCCAGCTATCAAAGCCCTTAAAACTTGCAGTTTCACCAGGCCATGTGTTTCAACTCATCTTTCTTCCACTTCCTTCTCTTCCAGAGATCCTCTCCTTCACCTCTCTCCAAACGTTTAGCTACACCTTCCATTTCCCCACCAAATCAGTGACTCTCACCTTTATTTTATAAATTAAAATGGGAAGAAGTTTCTGAGTATGTGACTAGGGAGCCCTTTTTGGGAGAGTGGAATTAATATCAAAATACAAACAGCTACAGGACAATCTGCACCATTTCCCACTTTTTGTCCAGTTAAAAGTTTCTTTTCCCTCAAATATAAAATGAGTATAACTATTACCTTTATACAATTTACAAAGTATAAGACACACATTTCAACAATTTTGCCTGTTAAATAAAGCACTCTGCCATCTATCCTAAAAGTCTATAATTCTACACCTGACTTATATCCTGGTTTTAGATTGCCTGTCATTCGAAAATGACCCTTTCAGATCTCCTTTATCTTTCTACATGCTAAGCAGCTGAGTTGGTTATTAGACTATCAATTTTCAACCATGTCAGAAACAGAAGAACAACTAGTATTACCTGATATATGAGAAACACAAAATATAGCTTCCAAACCATAGCCAATTTATAGAGTCTGCTGATGACCTGGACAGTCCTTCATTTCTCAAAATGTCAGAGCACCAGTCTCAAGACTTCTGGCCCAGGATTGTATCTGACAGACCTTTGTAATGGAGGGATGATAATTCTGGCTGGGCAAAGATTATCAGTCAACTGTTCTGCATAATGTGTCCCTTTCTGGACAGTGTTTGTCTGTAGATGAATTAAGACAACTCTTGCCTAGTGGCTCTCTCACTGATATATTATGATATGGTTACTGTTGTGCACTAAAATTTATTCCACTCATGCCAAGAAGTACTTGCTGACAGGAGCCTGGTATGGCTGTCCCCTGAAAGGCTCTGCCATCAAATCCATTGCTGCTCAATTTCTTTTTAGAATCCAAGGAGTTCTGTTAGGAGCAGACAGGTCTTAAGTCAAATCATCTTTAATAAAGAAATGTCCATAAACATCATATTCTGTGGCACCTGACACCTTTGCAGAACATCAATTTACACAAAGCAACTCTAAAATGTTAAGTCTTAATTACTCTTGGCCATTTCTAATTAGAATATCTAAAACACCTTTTTGTTTAATCTATTAAAAACAGTATACAATAGCAGTTATAGGATGGCTATTTTATTATATAGGTATCTGTATGCAAGTAACAATATTAATTTCAATTTTGAATCATTAAGAAATTATACCAATAAAAATATTAAATTTTTATCAAATAAATTTTACACCAATGTAAAGAGTATAGCTTTAACTTTGCATAAAAAGAAAGATTTCTATCAATGTAAGATATAACTATGTAATATTTTTTAAGAGTAAGTTTATTAACTTATCTCTATTTGTCTATTTCTCTATCTTTTAAAATATTACTATATACCACTTTCTCCTCCACTGTTTCCTTTGACCTAAGAAGGGAGGATAGAAAGAAGAAAGGAAAGGTACCAATCCCTGAGTTTAAATTCTCTAGTTTCCTCCCTGTCCAAAACTGCATTTTAAAAGTATCCCTTAAATAACAACATATCTATAATTCAAGAAATAACCAGAACCATCCACCCTAACATGAAGAATGGAACAATGATCTTCTTTTGTCTGCTCCCAGCTGAATTGGAGCAAAGAGTTCCCTTCAGGAGGCCCAAGGGGAAATAAGAAAACTAGCTCTGTCAAAAGAGAGCTAGTTGGGATCATTTGCCTTCCAGTCACTATGTGCTGAGAAAGTTCAATTCTTAGCTGACATCTTGACTATGACAGTCTGAAAGGCTGGATAGGCAAGCTAGCTGTTCTGAAAAAGTTCTGGCAGCAAGTCTTTAAAAGAAGCAGTTTTGATATAGTTGAGTTAAAATAAAACTCAGAACTGGAATGGAAGGTCCCTGAATCTCAGTATCTCAGAGTATGGATCTTTTCAGGGCCATCATTCTCTTCTTTCATCCTGCTGTACACAAAACTTGCAATCAACATATAGTTCTGTAAAGACAACCACATGGAATGTGCAGGGTGCACATATTGGCTAATGAATATCAATAAAGAAAGATGATATCCTTCCTTCAGAAGTTAGTTTGATCACATAATAAAAATGTAATATAATTTTTGTATACTTGCCATCTTAAAAAATGACATGTAATAACAAGACATGAGGAATGTATACACAATAAGTTTTACTGTCTGTGTATACACATTTTAGTCTCAGCCAGTTCCAAAGCTGTCTCAATATAGAGACATAAACATCACCACATATACATCACCTGTTTGTTGACTGTGTCAGACTCCCTTTTCTTCTCTGTCACCAAAGTCTTCAAGAGGTCACCCTTTGTCATGTCTAATTTTTATCAAATTTGAAGGAACCCACAGTTTTCTTTTCTTATGGAAACATTGGCATAAGCCCTCCCCCAGTGTAACACATTCCCCATTTACCATTTTCAAACAGGCTGGTTTAGTTCAGCTTTTTATTTTTCCACAATCCAGTGTCTTTCAACAGCTGTCCTATTTGGTTCATTAGCATTTAAGAATTTTAAGGTTAATAAAACACTAAGTAATCTATTTTTGCAGGGGTTTGTTGCCCACTTCTACCTTTAAACATCTCCTTTAGAGTTTGATTAGATCTCTTCAAAATTGCTTGTCCTGTAAGATTGTGTGATATGCCTGTAATATTTTTGATATTGCAATATTTTAAAAAACTGCTTTATTTTATTAGAGATAAATTCTGGACCACTGTCTGTTTTAATTTGTATGAGTATTTCCATAATGCCCATAACTTCTAACAAATGTGTAATTACAGAATAAGCATTTTCTGTCCAGTAAAATGCTGAATATGTGTCTATAGTAGGGTGCACATATTTCAGTTTACCAAACTCCGTAAAATGGAAGACATCCATCTGCCAAATTTCTATTCTTTCGGTACCCTCAGGTATAGTTTCTGTAGGAAATAGAGTGTGATTTTATAATGAGCAACTAGAACATTGCCTCACAATTTCCTTGTCTTGTTGCCAAGTGATAGAGAATTCTTTCTTTAAACCTTTGCTGTTAACATGGTTTTTTTTTATGGAATCCTGAAGTCTCTAGTACACTTCCTATCAATAGCTGCTCAATTTCCTTATTATCTTATGCCAGATTCCCTGACAGACCTGTATGAGATCTTATGTGATATATATATATATATATATATATATATATATATATATATATATATATATATATATTATGATAATTATATAATAATTATATATATACATACATATGTATATATATGTGGTAACTCCGATTTCTGATCATTTGTTGTAGTTGAATAAGTAGTGAAGTCAATTTAGAATCATCCTCAGTAAGTTCAACAGAGTCAGTTACTATATTAATAGATTCTTGAAAATCTGACAAACCCTGAGTGCTGCATAAAGATTTTTAACTGACTTATATGGACTCTCTGCCACCTTACTTCTGATTTATATCCTACATTTCCTGACTCTCTGGAATCAGTATAATATGTAGGGGCTCCAGATAATGGAGTTCCCTTTATTATAAGAGGGAAAATCCAATTAGTTCTTTTTATGAAATGAAGTCACTTGCTTTTAGGGTATCTGTTGTTAATTTCTCCCAAGAAATTACTTCTTGCACTTTGCCAGTGTTCATCTTATGCCCATAAAAAGGCAATTTATGCATTAGTAAAAGGTACCACAATTTCAGACGGATCCATTCTGAATAATTGTTGAAGTCTCATTTTTCCTTTTAGTATCAGTTCAGAGACATTCTCATTGTAGGGTTTTAGTTTCTTACTCTGTTCTTGTGATAAAAATATCCATTCTTAGATATAATCTTCCCTCTGCATGAGAATTCCTGTAGGAGAATGAATAGATGATAAAATGACTAAGATGCAGGCCATCTTTGGATCAATACTATCTAGATGTACACCCTGCAATTTTCTTTCTACCAAAGCTAACTCTCATTCTCAGCTGATAGTTTCCTTGGGCTATTTAAATCTTTTTCACCTTGTAACGTTTGAAATAAATTCCTTAGCTCTTGAGTGGCCAAGTCAATCTCAGACCTCAGCCATTTAATATAGCCTAATAGTTTCTGAAAATCATTAAGGGATGCTTAATTAGTTTGTTCTGATTTGCACCCTTTGTGATCTAACTCTTTGCAGACTTATTTGATGCCCTAGATAATTAATAGAATCCCCTCTTTGTATTTTTTTCAGGGGCAGGTTACAATCCCCAGTAAGAGGAAGGCAGAACTTTTTGTTTTGGTTTGTTGGTTTTTTTTTTGTTGTTGTTGCTGCTGTTTTCTTTTGTTTAGTTTTGTTTTAACTTCATCAAACATTCTCTCCAGGATATGTTTATCTGAATCAGTCAATAATATGTCATCCATATAATAATAAATTACAGATTTGCAAAATTGTTTGGAAATCATCTCCAATGGCTGTTGTACAAAATATTGACACATGGTAGGGCTATTTAACATTCCTTGTAGCAGGACAGTCCAATGATATCTTTTTACTTGGCTATCTCTTTTGAAGTTATTGAGAAAGCAAACCTTTCCTAATTGCATTCATGTAAAGGAATTTTGAAAAACAAACCTTTCTGGTGAATCACTATGATAGGCCATTCCTTGGGCAACCAAGGAGGCAGTGTGATCTCAGGCTGCAGGAAACCCATTGGTTGAAAATTATTAATTACTCTTAGATATGTCAACATTTTCCATTTGCCATTTTTTTTTGAAATGACAAATACTGGAGAATCCCAAGGGCTGTTACACTCTTCTATATGCTGAGCCTCCAGCTTCACTTGGAATAACTGTTCTAGTACCTGTAGTTTTTTTTCTTTTGTCATAACAGACCATTGATAAATCCAAATGGGTTGTTCAGTCAGCCACTTAGTGGCAAGGCTGTTGATGGCTTACCAACAGTGGTTCTTTGGGGTAAATCTAAATTGTCAGCCTCTGTTGTATTTTGTTTATGGACAGCTTAAACAGTCTTTGATAATTTTCCCTGACTAATTTAAAATTCTTATTAGGATACTGAAGGGTTTCATGGCCAGACAAGGAAACTGAGGCTTTGGTTTTCCAGTGCTGTAATAGATCTCTTCCTCATAAGTTAATGGTTATATCAACCCCATATGGCCTCAATTTTCCTACTTGACCTTATGGTCCTATACATTTAAGCCACCTGGTGCTTTGCTGTATTTGGGATAAAGTGCTAACATCTTGAAATTGTATATTCACTTCTTGAATTGGCCAACTGGCAGGCCAATATTTTAGAGAAATGATGGTGGCATCTGCTTGAGTGTAAACCATTCCTTCAATTTCAATATTGTTTACTAGTACTTTTAGTTTTCATCATTGATGCTCTATAGATGTTTGACAAAATATCCACTTTTGGCTCATTTTGAGGCTTTTGGAATTGTCTATAGAACTTCCCTCATCCTTGTCTGGTGTCAGAATATCTGTTATAGAAGCTGTGACATTTAATTATTCGGAGGAAGGGAACTCTCCCTGCCTGGCATTAGGGCCAGTGAGAAGCCCTCCTGGGAGATTTTTGTCTCTTATTGTTCTACATTCCCTAGACAAAAGTTGGCCTTTTCCACATCTTTGATATATTCCAGGAGGTATAGGCACCCTTTGGGTATTATTTTGGTATTCTTGGAGTTATATCTGAGACAATCCTGCTCACAACAATTAAAACATTTGAAAATTTGGGTCATTTCTAGCTGTCCAGTGGCATCTTTACTTATTACAGTTTTATCAGGTGAGCAAGATCCTACATTAATGGTATATCTAATCTGCTAATTCACTGATGCTGACCTTATCTTCAGTGGTTTGATTACTTCTTTTCATACAGTATTTGAATTTCCAAAGGCGTAAGATTCAATTATTGTCTTTCTTGTTGCTGAGTCTGATATACTCCTTTCCACAGCTGAGGTTTGCCTTTGTAAAAATCAGGGAAAGTTTTTTTTTAGGACCTTTGGTGTAAATGGATCAAGATCTTTCCCTCAGTATGCGACTTTGTCCCAGGCCTTTAAGGTTGATTATTGACACAATGCCAGAGTATACATCATGTACTTCATCATATACAGCCTGTATTTCTACCTCAGCAAAGCAACATTCACCAAGCAGTTAATCTGTGCAAATTTCTCTACCCCTGGCACTATTTTCTTGTGGGATCTCTCCTGCCTCTTCTCTTCACCATGAGATTCACTGTAAATTTGAGTGGGCTCTAATATTGCTCTTACCACATCTTTCCATTCTTGGGGAAATATTCTGTTTTTAATAGCACAAGAGATCAAAATTTGCTTTACAAATGGAAAATGCATACCAAAAGTAGTGACACTTTCCTTAAATTTCCTCAGTTCTAGCACATCCATGAGTTGCCATTCAAATTCCTCATAACCCTGTGGATGATCATTGTCTGGAGGACTTTGTTGTACATTAACTGGATAGACTACAGTTTGCTTTCTAATAACCTTTGCTTGGCTTTCTCTAATTTTATCTTCTCTCTCTAACTGAGTATTTCCTTTAATTGACATTTTAAATTTCTCCCTTAAGGTCTGTGTTCATGCTTTGTATTTCTCCTTTTGCTGTTCTTCCTGTTCCTTGAGTTTCTCTATTCTCTGTTCAAGGTTCTAACTTGAAATTTTATATTTTTCTTTATATCCTAATTATGAAAGTCTTCTGTCCATTATTTTTAATTGATTAATTTTAAAAAGTTATTCTCCAAGTTTTGCGTCCAAACATTATTATTTTCTCTTTGCTGCTCAGTCTGATTTCTGAACAATTTTTTGTTTTGTTCTAACATCTTTTTCAGCTTTTATCTCCCACCTTCATTTTTGTCTTTCTGTCTTATTCTGATCTATAATTTTCAGTGCCTTCATTTCTAGTGTTTCTTCTTAGCTGCACTGCCAAGTGTTAAATTTCTATTTCTGTTCTTCATACTGGTCTATAAGTTCTTGTATTTTTAGGTCTAAGCCCTGTATCCATAATCTAAACTTCTCTTTATGCTGTATTTCTGATATTGCAGCTTCCGCCTTATTTTGATTGGCTAGGCATTCCTTTCAAATCTTTTCTCTATCTCCTTGTTATTTAGTCTTATTTGTGAATTGTTAAATTTGATTTTTTTCTAGAGTTTCTTCTAGATTCTATCTGCAGCCTTCACTCTCTTCTTTCTTTTGCTTATTTTGACCTATGAAATCCTCAACCTTTTAGTTCTAGTGATTCCTCTAGGCCATGTTGCCAAGCCTTAAGTTTATCTCTTTGTTGCTCAGACTCATCTATAAACTTTAAAAATTTCTCTTCTAGTATCTTTTACAGCTTCTGACTGCAACCTTCACTCTCTTGTTTCTTTTGATTATTTTGACCTATGAAATCCTGAACCTTCAGTTCTAGTGTTTCTTTTTGGCCATGTTACTAAGCTATAAAATCCTGTGCCTAACATTACTTGTAATTTCTTTTCTTGGCAAGAAATATTTTATCTAGGGCCTTGTCTTTTGAGAAGACATAGTAAATCAAGAGAATAATAAATATTAAAATATTGGTAAAGGGGAAGGTCTCTTCTTCCTTAAATCCATCTCTGTCTGATAATTTAAAGTATCATCCCATAAGGCACAAAATATATTTATTGTGTTTCTCATATGTAAGTATCAAAATACCTGATCTGTAGCCCTTATACCTTTTTTTCTCTCTGTTGCTCAAATCAGAACATGGTAGTCCTCTCTGATTCTATATTCCCAGAGAGGGACCTCTTTGGTTTGCAGCTGGCAGCACTTGCTTGTGTGCTGGTCTCAGGCAAACTGCAGTCCACAAATACAGTCTGACTGTCTGTTTTCTGTGTAGATATGGGGGGAAGGGAATACAGGGACTCAAACACAGCCATGTTATCCAGTGCTTAGATACTCAGACCTGTTCACTGTGTCTGCTGGAAAACTACATCACAAACAGTTGTTCCCCAAGGTCTTCTGTACTTTCCCGCCATTCTTAATGCTGCTCCTGGCTGTAGCTCTCTGCCTGGGGTTTAGGGAAGGGAGCCTCTCTATAGTTCTCTCTAGACCCCTCAGACCCTGTCAACTTTCAATCCACCAGTGTTCCTGCCTATATCTCTGCCAGAGCCTGATTCTGAGGTGGTGGTTGTTGGGTAGTGAACTTTAATTTCAGGTAGTTGAGTTCTAAGCTATATGGTTGGCACCAATTTGTTGTAGTAACCTCTCCAACCTGAATAATCCTGTTCAATAAAAACATAACTCAGTTAATAGGAATATAAGCTGCATACCTAGATTGGGCAGTACTACCAATACAATAATCTATTGCCCAGTTATGAAATCTCATAAATCTTGCATATTTTCAAGGCCATGTGTTTCAGCTCAATCTTTCTTCCACCTCCTTCTCTTCCAGAGACCTTCTCCTTCACCTCTCTTCAACCCTCTAGCTCCAACTTCCCTTCCCCTTCCCAATCACTGCCTCCTACCTTTACTTTACAAATTAAAATGGAAAGAATGTTCTGATGAAGTCACCTGAGTATGTGACTAGGCAGTCCTTCTTGGAGAAGTGGAATTAGAATCCAAACACAAACAGCTGAAGGACAGTCCACAGCAAGGGGGAACACCTTTAATTACTACTTTTTATTTTCTTAGTGGTTATAGTATTATTTAAATAGTTTATATGATCTGGATTGAATTTTGTTTAGTAGTATCTATCCATAAAATTGTATATTCTTTTTGATTTTTCATGTTTTAAGTGAGTTCTAATGATTTTTTTAAATATTCTAAGTTTCTGTTTCTATGTCTCTCTTTTCATTTCTGAATTTGTTAATTTGAGTAGTGTCTTTCTGCCTTTTACATAGTTTAGCTAAGGCTTTGTCTCTCTTGATTTTTTCACAGAAACAGAACTTTGTGTTGTTAATTCTTTATGTTCTTGTGCTCTTTTTATCTATCTTTCTTGATTTCCACCCTGAATTTGATCATGTTCTTCAGTCTACTTCACTTTGCTAAGTTTTGTTTTCTTTTTATTTATTTTTGTTTGTTCTAGAGCTTCCAAGTGTACTTTTTAAATTATTTCTAGAATAAATCCTTAAATTCTTTATGAAGGCACTAAGTGTTATAATCTTTCCTCTTAGCAACGTAGAAATTATTTAATTTCTTTATTTTTACCATGTCCCAATGATCATTTAGTAAAGGGTCATTCAGTTTCCATGAGTTTGTAGTACTTATTTATGTAGTTTTTGTAATTCACCTTTAATCCATAGTGACCTGTTAAAATCCATGGGGTTATTTCAATTTTCTTATATAATGTGAGACTTGCTTTGTGACTTTATGTATGGTCAATTTTTTAGATCACGGTGTGTTGATGAGAAGCATATTCTTTTGTGTTCAGGTGAAATGTTCATAACATCTATTTGTTTCTTTTTTTAACAACTTTATTTTAGAAAACAAAGATAAATGTACAGATTTTAAGCATTTTGCATAAAATTATACAATACATTTTTGTTTCTTTACTTTTCTTCTTTTTTTTTTTTTTTCTGATTTGCTTCTGTTTGAATGAAATCCATTGGTGAGCGAGAGAGGTTACAATCTTCCACTATTAATGTATGGGGTTCAATATATTATTTAAGCTTTAATAATTTTTGTTTTATGAATGTGCATTCTCTTTCATTTGGGTCACTGATAATAGGAATTGAGATGTTATCTTGTTAGATTCTTCATTTGATGAATATAAACTGTCCTTCTCTATTTATTTTGCTTAAATTCTAGTTGAAAGTATATTTTATTAGATATTGGAATGGCCACTCCATCCTACTTCTTGTGTTTGCTTTCTCCAGCCCTTTACTCTGAAGTAATAGCTACCTTTACTGCTGAAGTATGTTTCTTGTATGTAGCAAAATGACATATCTTATTTTTATATCCATTCTCTAAGTCTATGTCATTTTATTGAGGGATTGAATCCATTGATTTTGAGAGATATCACTGACCAATGATTGTTAATTCCTCTTATTTGGATGTAGGTTGTATTAGTGTGTGTATATCCCTTCTCTCTCTCTCTCTTTTTGCTGCTGTTGAATTATATATTTTGTATGTTTTCTTTGGTGTATTTCATTTCCTTGAGTTGGGATTCTCCTCTTAGAATTTTCTGTAGGCCCTGTATTTGTAAATAGATATTGCTTCAATATGATTTTGTCTTGAAATATCTTGTTTTTTTTCCATCTATTGTGAATGACTGTTTTCCTCCATATCATAGTTTGGGTTGACATTTGTAGTCTCTTAGGGTCTGTATATCCTTCTAGCTTCAAGATTCTTCATTGAGAAGTTGGGTGTAATTATGTTAGGTTTCCCTTTGTATGTTACTTGGACTTTTTCCATTGAATCTTTTTAATATACCTTCTTTGTTCTAGATTTAGTGTTTTGATTATTATGGGGACAGGACTATTTTTATTTTATTTTCTCCTATATACTTGGTGTTCTGTATGCTTTTAACACTTTTATGGGCATCTTTCTCTTTAAGTTGGAAATTTTTTCTTCCATGATTTTGTTGAAATTGTTATCTTGTACTTGGACCTGAAATTCTCTAACTTCTGTTATTCCTATTATTCTTAGGATAGATCTTTTCCTCATACCCTAGTCTTTTTTTGTCATATTTTCTATACCTTCAATGCTTTCTTCTAGCTCTTGTATTCTCTTGGTGATGATTGCTTATATGGATTTTGTTATTTTCCCTAGGATTTCCATCTTAAGATTGTCTCAGTTTGTGTTTTCTTTATTGCTTCTATTTTCATTTTCAGGTCTTGAGCATTTGTCTTAATTTCCTTCACCTGTTTAATTGTATTTTCCTTTATTTCTTAAGAGATTTATTCATTTTTCTTTAAAGAACACTGTCATTCTTATAAAATTGGATTTAAGGTAATTTTTCGTGCTTCTATTATATTAGAACATTCACAACTTTCTGTAAGATAGCTGTGCTCTGGAGTTACCATATTGCCGTAGTTCTTGATAATTTTGTTCTTCTAGTGGAATTTAGTCTTCTGGTTGTTGGTGAATGTTTCTGGTGTAGAAAACTGTCCTAAACTGGATGTTTTGTGTGTTGTAGGCTTTGATTGGATAACAGTGGTCTGGATAATACTAGTGAAGAGACAATGCATTTCTCAAGGCAGCTGGGTGTACCCCAAGGAACTCACTGGTCAGGAAATAAGGGGTTGAAAGAGAAGTGATGTAACATGGATGTTTTTTGTGTAGCAGGCCTGGTGAAGATATGTTGACTGGGGGTCGGTCAGGGGTTATGATAAGATATAGTATGCAGATCAGGGTAGCTGGCATGAGACCCAGTTTTGGCCTTACATTGGTATGTGCCCAACAAGTATCAGTGTTCAATAAATGGGGGACAGTCTAAAATATATAACTTGGATATTCCTGGTGTAGAAAACCTGGTGAGCAAAGTGGGGTGGGGTCACAGTAGGCCTCTGAAATTGCTTAATTTTACTTCATTTTTTTTATTGTAGGAAAATATAGTTCTTGAATTATACTTCATTCTCTTTATAACAGATTTTTTAAAAAAGAACTAAACCAAGCCAACCAACTAATCATAAAATAAACAAAACAGAAAAAGAATGAAAGAAGGAAAGAAAGAAAGAAAGAAAGAAAGAAAGAAAGAAAGAAAGAAAGAAAGAAAGAAAGAAAGGACAGGAAAGGTAACACACAATTTCAATCCTTGTACTCACGAGGCAGAAGCAGATCTGTCTCTGTGAGTCTGAATATATCCTGGTCCATATAAATGAGTTGCAGGTCACCAAGGGTTCCAAGAATTACATAACTTCTCCCAAAACAAACAAACTACAATAACAAAATATAGAATTTTATAGACATATTTTAACCTTTATTTAATATTATAAAAAATTACATGATTTTTTTTTTTGGTTTTTTTTTTTGTGGTTTTAATCTTCTTTGTTATTCTAGAGTTTTATTTTCATTGAATTTTTTGATGTTATCAGCCACTTAAATGGCAATTCTCTACTAAATTTTAGGTTCATGACAAGATGGAAATTCTTAGAAACTACAGATATATTTCAAGCTAATACTTTCAGGAACCTAAGTCAAAAAAGCCTTTTTCAACTGAGAAATAAAATAAAGGAATTGACTCTAGTAAACAGCTTATTGAAGTCTTGATAGAAATTAATTGCCTGCAAGACTTCTCTGCAACTCAAAGTAGCACAATCAATATAGTGCAACTACACACAATGACAGGCACTGTGGCTATTCTTAAGTACTATCTAGGAGCTATTTGAATGTTTCTATTGGAATGACTTTTTCTCTCCTCTGAAATGCTAGCTTCCTATGTGTAATTTTTTTTTCAAAGCATTAAAAACCTTTATGGAGGAGAGCTTTTCTGAGTAATTGTACTGATTTTGACACTTTCCTTCTGAACCCATGTAGCCTTTACTGAAGTTAAAGATCGAAATAAGTCCACTTATTACAGCATAGTATCTGTCTAAATGTTGCCTGGGAGATCATTAATAAATACTAGGGAATAAAAATTGGATATATAACAGGGGATAGGCATATTAAACGACTAAGCAAGACTCAGAAATAAAATTATCTTACTTTTATTCTAATTCATGGTTCCTAGAATATATATATATAGCCACACAAAATCAGGTATGCATAGATAAAATGAAAAATAATAATTTACAGTGTTTTGGCATGACTATACTTAAAAGCATCATAAAGACTTTGGTTTGGTTATTATTTTGATACTACAACATAATCTATTTTCAAATGTCTTTTTCTATTGTTGTTGTGGTTGTTCATGATGATGATTTGAAAATATGCTGCAGAAAACACCACTCATTGAAGAGAGATACATTTAGTTAGGAAGACAGAGAATGGAATCAGGTTTAATTCTAATGAGACATGCAAATATGAAGAAGATAGAAAACTTATCAAATTGTTCATTCTTTCTTAGCTTTAGGTTAGATTTATGTAACTCACTTATAAATGGGGCTATGGGTAGGTTATTCATGTATAAATAGTGATATGGGCCAAACTTTTTTTTGCAAATTTGATGCTCAGACATTGCAATATAAAATCATTAGAAAACAGGCAAAAATTAACTTAAATATAAATATTTAATTATAAACAATAACATAATCAAACTCATTTTTAACATGAAATTTCCTCACAGGTACTCACAGTTTAATGAAAGTTATGACAGATCAATAAGAGGAAAAAAATAGACAGACGAGGTTTCTTGAATTATCTCCTAAATTTAATCTTAGACCTTAAAAATATCCATTTTTAAATCTATGAGTATAAATGCCATTTGAGTATCTACTAACATGAACTGATATTGAAAAGTTATATTTTTCATTACCCAGTAGACTGATTTTATACTTAACAATATAAAGAAGGATCTTCATTTATTAATTTTGATCTTTAAGATAGGAAAATTAATCAAAAGCATCTCAAAAGTTACATATGTATTTTTAATGAATTTAGAATTGACTATTGGTAACATATATTCTTGTCAATAAGTAAATATAATATATTGCTCAGAATGAACTAAATGGGTTACAAACTACACAAGCGAGTACTATATTCTAGTTAAGCTAACCTAATAATAGGCTATAAGTTTGTTGTGAACTTTACTTCATATAAAGGCATAGAGTATCAGCAAAGTGTGAACTTTCTAAGGTAATTGAACTTCTAGTCTGTGAAAACTTATATGTATATTGTTTGTGTGTATATGTATATGAATATGTATATATGCCACACTGTTCAATAACTGGGTTTCTTCATAGATTTAAATTAACAAATAAGGAACCAGTGAATTCTGCAATTAAGAACACATGCTATTCTGGCAAATGACTTGAGTTGTGTTACTAGAACCCACATGGCAGCTCACAGCCAATCTTAACCCCAGTTCCAGAGGATGTGTTGTCTGCTTCTGGCTCCCATAAGCAATAGGTCTACATATGGTACACATACAATTAGCAAAACATTCATAGACACAAAAGTAATCAAGTCTGTAAAAATATAAAATATGGTATTTCTGATTCTAAGCATGAAATTTAATGGTGTACAATGTTTTGAAAAACAGTAAACATTTTCTCATGTTCCAAAATTTTCTAAAGGTAATATTGAAATTTAAGCTATTTTCATATTAGGCACTTATATCTATGATGAATATTCTTTCTTTTCATTTAGCTTGGCCTCCAAATTATAGCTAATTTTTCTTTAGGCAAAAGCTTGCATATTTTTCCTCTTAAAAGTACCACAGTTAAATTTTTAAAATTTGTCACATACTGTATAGTGATTCTCATTTCCAACATACAATTTATAAAATATAACTGACTAAACTAAATCATTTAAAAGGCATTTCAATGAATTTCCCATAGATATGGAAATTAGAATTTCTGACTACCAGGAACTTACATTCCATTACAGTCTAAAAAGCTTGCATTTAAACATGACATCAAATTTGAGGCTGGAATGAGTCAGGAAAGTCCGAAATGCAAGATCTTCTCTAGCTCCAGTCTCAACTATCATACAACCATAAAGAGTACAGATAAGAGTATTAAAGTAATTTGTAAAATTGTCATAAAAATTCTGGGAAACATTTGTGCATAGTGAGCTTGTAAACAAAAAATAGTCTCCATGTTGCTCTAGTTTATGAGTTCAAAGATGAATGTGATATGATACAAACTTAATCAGATTGAGGAGGCAATGACATCTTTTGTGTGTCAAATAGTGAAATTTATCTATCATTCTAAAATCAATAAGACTTTAGTGAAAAGAATAATTTTAAACTATTCAAATATTTTTTATTGCTTGAATTTGAAAGTTTCTCTAAGTCAGTGAATTAAAAGCTGGACATTTCAACCGCTACAATGGGAAGAC
Source organism: Micromys minutus (assembly GCF_963924665.1). Classification (NCBI taxonomy): domain Eukaryota; kingdom Metazoa; phylum Chordata; class Mammalia; order Rodentia; family Muridae; genus Micromys; species Micromys minutus. The sequence goes on along the minus strand of NC_137970.1, from coordinate 61,255,895 downwards.
TGTAAAAGAAACATCAAGACTCATGGCTATTGTGAAGTCTTTGAGTCTTTGGAAATACATCTTCTAAAATGATATTCATATGTCAGTTCTTTCTTCTTTTTCTCATTCACTCTCAATTTTTAGTTATGTAGTTTTCTTCTTCCAAATCTCTGGCATGTGCCACCACTGTCCCAAACTGCTAAAACTTATCATAGACTCAAATACCTAAGACTATAAGGCAAAATAAATCATTTACATTTAGAAATTATTTGTAACTAGTTTACTCCAATGACAGAATATGTGCAGCCAAAAGTTGGTTATTTACCTTTATTATATACTTGATGATTTGGAAGAACAATTGAAGTTATTCTATAGCAGAATCCGGGGAAAGGTTAGGGGACTGTTCTTGAGAACGTGAAGATTGTTGTAATCACAGATTGATAGATGATTCTGGTAAATAAAAAAAAGTAAGAAAAATAGAGTATAGTCAGCAAAGTGAAGTAATTAAGGTTTCAGGTGAAAGTGAGGATAGTGTTATGAAATGTGCTACTGAAATAGAGTTAAATCATGGATCCTTGCAGATGAAAAAATGCCTTCTCAAATCAGATGGCCTTAAAATTGGGGAGTAAGAGGCCACCAATTTTAAACAGGGCCAGTGGATTTCAGATTTGTGAAGTGAAAGAATGTATCTTGTCACCAACACAAATGAAAGTTTTATAATAAGTGAGTCCTTAAGAGAAAGCATTCAAGCAGAGCTCCCATGTAGCAGCACCAGCACAAGGATGAACTTCCACTGATGCTGCCATTCTATGGGTAAATCTGTCTTTACTGGATTGAGAAGTTGGAGGTTGGGCAAAATGATTATTCTAGTCACCAGTCATACCCTCTATAAAGCAAGCTTGTGCCTTTCATTGTAAGGACTATAATAGAGTTTCAAAAACACCATCAAGAATGGAGAAAGGAAGCTAAGGAAAGGAGGTACAGAGGAATGAGAGTGTGCCTCTACAACTGTCAAAACCTAAAAATTAAAAGATCCCAAGGGTTCAGTGACTCATAAAACTGGTTGTTAATGTATTCAGAAATAACCCATATGTTCTCATTCAAATGAAGTCACTTCTAAAAATCCTAAGATCCTGCATTTATCTGAACAGAAGCTAAAAACAGCTAGGGATTATCTGAAAAATAAAATAGGCCACTGGATTAGAATCCATTGTTATTCAGCATTGGCCCACATGTTTCTGCAGTTAATTTATAAATACGACATGTGGAGGTGACCAGAAAACAAAATAAAAAGGCCATGACATAGTTAAAAATAAAACGAAGTTTTGCAAAATGGGAGGCTTGGCTGGCAGTAGAGCATATGAAATATGAATGGTAGTAGAGAAATTACTAAGGGCAGACTGGCCCACCAGAGGGAAGAGAACCTGGGATTCAGAAGAGGGAATAGGTATTTTATATCAGAATAGAATATATAAATTTTTCTTGTAATTTCCTCACGCTGTGGTTTTAACATTTATCTTATATTTGATAATATCAATAAAAAAATGAGAAAATGTTTTAAAGTCAAGTGAAAAGGAAAGAGTGTGAACAATGACAGTGACTAAAGAAAAGCTGTGAGATTGAATATTTTACTGGAAGGAAGGAGGTTCGTAAAACCACTCAGATATAAAAACATGATCCATTTCATCAAAAAGGAGGGCTGACTCAGAGGAGAAAATCAAGAACTGAAAGAAACTAATGAACACACCAGTGACTCCAAGACCCCAGGGAGTTAAATAAAGAGACGAATAGAATGGAGTCAAGACTGTGGGTTATAGCCTAAAAATCATCCAACAATTTCTTCTTTCAGAAGTGCTTATGCCTCTGATTTCTGACCTTCTGTTTCCCCACTGCTTCTACTCTGTGATTCAGCTCCTTACTATACTCATTTGCTAATAAACATTTTTTCTTAAAGCTTTATTTAAAAAGAGAGATATATGTACAGATTTTTTATGTTTAGAATAAATTATTTTTTTAAATTGAACAACTTTATTTAACAAAAACAAAGATAAATGTACAGATTTTATGCCTTTTTGCATAAAGGTATATGAATACATTTTTGTCAGTACTTGATATTTTTAAAGGGTAGATAGTATGAACTAAAATCTTACTAGTTACCATGAGAATAAAGTACATGTAAAACAAGATGTAATCCGGAAATAGTCAAAGTTTCTTGGTGTGTAAAGATTAAGGATAATAGTTTTTCATTTTCCTTTTTTTTTGTTTTTTGGCCTTTGTTTTCTTGAACTTCATATAGTCTGTGAGTTGTTTCTGGGGTGTTCAGAGCTTTCTGGGGTTAGTATCCCATTATCAGTGACTGCATATTATGTCTGTTCTTTTGTGACTGGGTTACCTCACTCAGGATGATATTCTCTAGATGCATCCATTTTCCTAGGAATTTCTTAAACTCATTGTTTCTAATAGCTGAGTAGTATTCCAGTGTGTAAATATACCACAATTTTATAACCATTCTTCTATTGAAGGACATCTGGGTTCTTTCCAGCTTCCAGCTATTAAAAATAGGGCCTCTATAAACATAGTAGAGCATGTGTCCTTATTGTATGTTGGAGCATCTCTGGGTATATATCCAGAAGTGGAATAAATGGGTTGTCAGGTAGGACTATATCCAGTTTTCTGAGGAGATGCCAGACAGATTTCGAGAGTGCTTGTACCAGCTTACAACCCCAGCAACAGTGGAGGAGTTTTCTTCTTTTTCCACATCCATCCCAGCATCTGCTGTCATCTGAGGTTTTCTTATTAGCCATTCTGACTGGTGTGAGGTAGAATCTAAGGGTTGTTTTGATTTGCATTCCCCTGAAGACAAAGGATATAGAACACTTCTTTAGATGCTTCTTAACCATTCGATACTCCTCAATTGAGAATTTAATGTTTAGCTCTGTAGGATTGTTTGATTTTCTGGAATCTAACTTCTTGAATACCTTGTATATATTGGATATTACACCTCTATTGGATGTGAGATAGGTAAAACTCTTTTCCCAATCTGTTGGCTGAGAATAATGTAAGGAATCCTGGACATTTCTAGTCATCGGGAAAATGCAAATCAATACAACCCTGAGATTCCACCACATACCAGTCAGAATAGCTAATATCTTGACATACAGGTCCTTCACTTGCTTAGTTAGAGTCACAGCAAGGTATTTCTTTCTTTCTTTTCTATTTCTTTTTCTTTCTTTTTTTTTTTTTTTTTTTTTTGACTATTGTGAAAGATCTTTTTCCTAATTTCTTTCTCATCATGTTTGTCTTTTGAGTAGAGGAACGTTACTGATTTGTTTGAGTAAATTTTATATCCAGTCACTTTCCTAAATTTGTTTATCTGCAGTAAAAGTTCTCTGGTGGAATTTTTGGGGTCACTTACATACACTATCATTTCATCTGCAAACAGTGTTGTTTTTACTTTCTCCTTTCCAGTTTGTATCCTTTGATTTCCTTTTGCTGTCTAATTGCTCCAGCCAGGACTTCCAGTACTATGTTGAATATGTAGGGAGAGAGTGGGCAGACTTTTCTCTCCATCTGTGGTGAATGAGAATTTTGCTGGGTATAACAGCCTAGGCTGACACTTCTGCTCCCTTTGGGTCTGTATGATGTCTGTCCAGGATATTTTCTATCTTTCATAGTCTCTGTTGAGAGGTTGGGTGTAATTCTGATTGGTCTACCGTTTTATGTTACATGACCTTTACCCCTTACTGCTCTTAGCATTCTTTCTTTGTCTTTTACATTTGGAGTTTTGACTATTATGTTTTGGGAAGAATTTCTTTTCTAGTCCAATCTATTTGGGGTTCTGTAGGCATCTTTTATTCTCATGGTCATCTCATTCTTAAGGGTAAGGAAGTTTACTTCTTCAATTTTGTTGAAGATATTTACTGTGTCTCTAGGTTGATATTCTTCACCCTCTTCTATTCCTATTATCCTTAGGTTTGGTCTTCTCATTGTGTCTTGGATCTCCTGGACATTTTGTGTTAGAAGCTATTTGGTTTTTGCATCTTTTCTGAATGTTTTGTCTATGTTTTTAATGTTGTCTTCAGCCCCTGAGATTCTCTGTTCCACCTCTGTAGTCGGTTGGAGATGCTTGCATCTGTGACTCCTGGTTTCTTTTTTAGGTTTTTCATCTCCAGGGTTGTCTCTTTTTGTGTTTTCTTTATTGTTTCTATTTCTATTTTCAATTTCATTTTCAATTAGTTTTGGTTATATTTTCCTGTTGTTATTTGAGTGATTGTCATGTTTCCTTTTCAAAAGTTTCTATTTCTTTTTGTAGTCCTCCCACACTTGTTTAAGGAATTTATTCATGCTGTTCTCGGAGATCTTCATTATTATCTTGAGGTATGATTTCAGATCTGAATCTTCTTTTTCTGCAGTGTTTGGCAACCCACTGGTTGTTGTGCTGGCTTCTGATGTTGACAGATTGTCTTGGTTTCCATTGCTTAAGTTTTTTCCTTTACCTCTTGCCATTCTGTTGTCTGTGGTTTTATGTGGTCTTGTTGTCAGTGACTGGCACCTATCTCACCCTTGGATCTGATGGCCTTTGGGCTCAGGGAGAAAATTGCTTCTGAGTGCACAGCTTTTTGTGGGCAAGGAGTGAGTTCTGGTGGCAGGTACTCAGTTGTCTTTGTGGGCTTAGGTATGAGTGCTCTTGTGAGTCTGCTCTGGGAGCTTGGCCCTCTGCCCACTAGTCCTGAGAACAAGTGGTGGGGATCTGGCTCTTTCTCCAGGCCAAAATATACCCATTTCTAGTGAGTACAGCACTCTCTGCTCACTGAGAACTCATTGTGTGCCCTCCCTGCACCTTTTTGTCATGTTCACTTCTGGTCCAGGTGTAAAAGCACTCATGGAACTGATATTCCAGAACTGCCTTCCCCAGGGGAATCAGGAATCTCTCTGACACAGACCCTGATAACACCTCCAAACATTCTTTGTTCTCTGCGTATTCAGTGAACAACCTCACTAGGTCTGTGCATATGTTTCTAGGGAAAACACTAGAACACCTGGGCATATGGTCTGGAAGCACATCTTTTCTGGGCAGATACAGATGCTCCCTTACTGTGGGCAGAAAATAAACTTTTGCCACAAGCACCCCCTCCAAGCCCTCTCTGTGTTTTGGGTGCTCATGCTGCAGCTGCTTCAGGCCAGTGCCCCAGTTTATGTGCTTATCCAAATGGCAGAGCACCCGGGTGTCTTGTCTGAGAGCACAGCCTTTCCCAGAAGATATGGGTCCTCCCTTACTTTGGGCCTGAAAGAAGCCTTTGCCACAAGGACCACCACCAAGCCCTCTCTGTGCTCTAAATACTCACTTCACAACCTCTCTCGGTCTGTACCTCAGGTTACCTGCGGGTCTAGGTGGAAGAGCTCCTTAGTGCCAGGACCACCAGCAAAGCCTTTCCAGAGAGCAGATCCAGATACTCTGCCATTTTGTTTCTTGACAGTGTCCTTAGCCTAACAGAAACTTTGCAGTCTCATTAAGTCCCATTTCTCGATCCTTGGTCTTAGAGCACAAGCCATTGGTGTTCTGTTCAGGAAAATTTTCTCTGTGCCCATGTGTTCTAGGGTTTTCCCCACTTTCTCTCCTAATAGTTTCAGTGTACCTGGTTTAATGTCGCGATCTTTGATCCACTTGTACTTGAGCTTTGTACAAGGAGATAAGAAAGGGTCTATTTTCATTCTTCTGCATGCTGAGTGCCAGTTAAGCCAACACCATTTGTTGAAGAGGCTGTCTTTTTTCCAATGAATGTTTTCAGCTTCTTTGTCAAAGATCAAGTGACCATATGTGTGAGAGTTCATTTCTGGATCTTCTATTCTGTTCCATTGATCCACGTGCCTATTTCTGTACCAGTTCCATGCTGTTTTTAACACAGTTGCCTTGTAATATAGCTTGAGGTCAGGGATGGTGATTCCTGTAGATATTTTCTAGTTGTTGAGAATAGATTTCAATATCCTTGTTTTTTTGTTATTCCATATGAATTTGAAAATTGCTCTTACCAACCCTATGAAGAATTGAGTTATAATTTTGATGGGGATTGCATTGAATCTGTCGATTGCTTACACATTTTAACATTGTGTGTTGATAGTAGATGAGACAACTAATTTGCCCCTTTCATTTTATTCTGAGATGTAGTGATTTTAGTCCTGGGCATTTTGTTTCTACCATAAATTAGAAGCTGAATTTTTGACAACTGTTTAAAGGCAACTTAAAGGAGATTTTTAGCTTATGTTAATTTGGATGATAACATTTATACTTCAAAGGTACGATTTTGGACATAAGTGAAATGATATTTTCTGTTGCCTGACAAATTGAAAGGACCCAAATGTTACTTAGAAAACAAGCCTGAGGCTACCTTTTTTTTTTAAACATGAGAGTGACTTAATTTATTCAATGTTTATTTCTAATTGTATAAAATTTTCTTCAAATGCCATAGCTTCATTCTCTTCATTTTTATTTATAACTGAAAACAAGTCTACTGTGCAGACATCACATTTGATTTATTCCTTGTAGCAAATGACATGACATGCAAGTTTGTTCTATAACTTAGTTATTATGAACCATGCTGCAACAAACATTGATGTGTGGGTATACCTGTGACATACTAATTTGGCATAGCTAGGTCTTATAGTAAATCTGGTTTTAATTTTTTTGAGGAATTTCAATGTTGATTTTTCTCAATGCCTATATGAATGGGTTAATATTTGTTGTTCTTTCTTTTCTTTTTAAATTAATTCATTTGTTTTATAAACTTTGATTATGACTCACAAAATTTGTTACATAATAACATAATATAATGGAAACATGATTTTTTTTCTTCTTTTTCTTTTTCTTTTTTTTTTTTTTTTTTGCTAATAAGGACTGAAGTTTCCACATTCTGGCTTCCTTTTTTTGAGCTTCATAAGGTCTGTGAGTTGTTTCTTGGGTATTCAGAGCTTTTGGGCCTAGTATCCAATCATCAGTGAGTGCATATCATGTGTGTTCTTTTGTGACTGCATTAGGATGTGGAGAAAGAGGAACATTTCTCCACTGTTAGTGAGATGGTAAGCTGGTATGACCACTCTGAAAATTAGTCTGGTGGTTCCTCATAAAATTGAACATAGTATTACCTGAAGACCTAGTTATTCCACTTCTGGGCATATACCCCAAAGATGCTCCAACATATAATAAGGACACATGCTCCACCATGTTCATAGCAGCCTTATTTATAATAGGCAGATGTTTGAAAGAACCCAGATGAAACAGAGAAATAGATACAGAAAATGTGTTACAATTACACAGTGGAGTACTACTCAGCAATTAGAAACAATGACTTTACAAAATTTCTAAGCAAATGGATGGAACTAGAGAATATCATCCTGAGTAGGCTATGCTTCTAAGGAACTACCATGATTAGGTAATAAATTGGAATGGAGAAGTCCCATTTTCACTGTATACAATACCATTCCATAGGAAGGAGTCCTAGAATGAGGAAAAAGGACAAAGCAAGCTGAGTTCCAGCATTCATCATGATTTCTTTTAGATACCAGGCAAACCTGCTTCCTCAAGTTCCTCTCACCATGATTTCTCACAATGAAAGCTCTATTTATAAATTTTGTACCAAAACGACCCATTTTCTTTAAGCTGCTTTTATTTGGGTATTTTGTCCTAGATATGACACATATATCTAATAGGTAAATAGTGTGATGAGATCAAAATATAAGGAATTGAAGACAGTAAAATTATTTTTGAAAGTAGAGTAGGAAGAAACCATGTAAAACAAATCTCTGCCACCTGATCAGTGTCTAGCTATTATGTTATATGAACAAATAATGTTGTAAATGGGCCTATACAAATTCATATAAAACTTTTTTTGTCAATTGCAAGATTATCTTGAAATGTGGAGCCAACCAGAGAAATATTTACTTGCGTTGGAATAGTTAATCTCTATATTCAGGCAAACACTGTTAAGTTCACTATAATTTAATAAAATAAAACAAATAAGGTTCACATGTTTTTGATTCTGTATCTGTAGGTAGTCATATTTCTAATCATTATGTTTACCAAAAAAATGTGAAAATGGTGTCTGACCCCCTATTTATTCTTATTTTGTCAACTCATTTCAATTACATTCTTTCTGCGTTAGATTTGTTAAGACCTCACATGTCTTTGATAATAAAAAAATAATGAAGGTTTATCTTCATCTTATCTGATTTAAAAGTGATGTTTAACACTGATGCTAATCACTGCTTTAGGCTCATCAGTACTTTAGTTACTTTTTTTTTTGATGTGATAAAATAATCTAAAATCAAAGCAATTTAAGGACAGTTTATTTTGGCTCACAGTTCAAGATGCAGTTGATTATGATGAAAAGTCAAGGCAGGCTAAGCTTGAAGCATCTTGTAAGTGCCATTCATAATTAAAAATACAAAAATGGTGCATGCATGCTGCTGTTTATCCCCCTTTCTTTACTTATAACATAGGGCAATATCACATCTTAGAAATGGTCAATACTCATTGGGCAACAATTCCTTCCTCAATTAATGTAATAAGGGTAATCTCACCAGTAAGAATGTGTGAGATGAGTAATCCACTATAGAAAACTATGAAAACACAGTGGAATACTTACCTTATTTTTTGTTTAACAAGAGAAGTTGAACAAAGTTCAGATATTTATCTATCAACATTTATGACAGGCCAGTTTGCCAACTGCTCTTGGGAGAGTGACATTAAATTCTTAGAGTTTTGTTTCCTTTGTGTAAGAACAGATTGCCATTTAGTGTCCAGGGACAATGCTAAAAATAAAATAAAGATACATTGCTGCTGAACTTTGAAGTTAAGCTGGTATGTGCACAAATGATGAATGACACAGGGAGGTAGACAAGAAAGCAAATGGCATTGGATATTTTTAGTGTATAGACATCTGATATCCCCCCCCACTCTTTCTAAAATCATTGCTATGTAATTTTGTTAATGTGACCAATGCAAATTTCTTCTTGTTCATATTCACATGTAGCTCATCATAAAATTTGGTAGTCCAAGAAAATAGACAAAATTCTCTAATTCTGGTGCTAGAATATACCTAAAGAAATAGAAGTCAAGCTGAATGTGCTAGTTCACACCTGAAATCCAAGCACTGAAAGTTAAGGGAATAAGATTAGATTTGGGCTAACTTCAAATAATCCAAATATTCAAAATCATGTTATTACTGTGCTCAAAAGTTTAAATAGTTTCTTGGTTGAAACATAAGCCAAGACGTTCTTATAACATAACATCATGCATGGTTCATATCTCTTTGTTTTCACTACCATTTCTTCATTATAAATTAAGATATATGTTAGTCCAACACCTGTACTTTAAATCTTTATGTATAGCTTATTAAATCATAGGTATGCTTTCTTTACTCTATATTCCTGTGGTTGACTGAATTAGTGGAAAGCTAGAAAAAGTTGAGGAGGAGGATGACCCAGTTAGAAGATCAGCAGTCTCAATTAACCTGGACCCCTGAGATCTCTCAGACACTAGATGTCCAACCAGGTAGCATACACCAGTTGCTATGAGGCCCCCAACACATACAGCAGAAGACTGCCAGGTCTGGATTCAGTCAGAGAAGATGCACCTAACCCTCAAAAGCCTGGAAGCCCTAGGGAGTTTAGAGGTTTTGTGGGTTGGGTGGTGTGGGGACATCCTTGTGGAGATGGGGAGCAGGGAGGAGTTATGGGATGTGGAACAGTAGGAGGGTGGGCTGGGAGAGGAATAAAATCTGGAGTGTAAAACTTAAATAAAAATATATCAACTACTCATAATTGTTCACCTTTAGGAACTGTTTCAAGAAGCAGTTTAATGATTTAAAATTTTCAAATGAGGACATTAATATTCAATAGATTTTATTGAATGACAAAAATACAAATTATCAAGGAACACATAATACTCAGAGCATATTTTATTAAGCAACAACTCATTTAAGTTTCAGGGAACATCAATGAACTCAGAAAGAATGTAAGAGCCATAAGCCCAGGTAGGGGCATGTGCTATAATATAATTTATTGTACATGTGACAGAGTTCTCTACTCATGAAACCTCAAAAGTTGTCACCTATGCAATTCCTACACAAGGATAAAACATATTATCATGTCAGCACAGAAGAAGGAAACCTCACAATTTCCCATCCAAAAATGAAGACCTACAATAAATAAATGGTTGCTAAGAAATGAGAATCAATCTTTCCCAGGACACACCATTAATAGGTTAATTAGTCCCATGATCTCAGCCCTAAACACATATGGTCACCATTAATTGAACTCAGCAGGTTGCATTTATGACTGTGTGTGTGTGTGTGTGTGTGTGTGTGTGTGTGTGTGTGTCTGTGTGTGTGTGTGTGTGTGTGTGTGTGTCTGTGTGTGTGTGTGTGCATGGATATGTATGCATGGTTGTATGTGTATATGAGAAACAATGATGATTAAAGTAGAGAGGTCAAAAATAATTGGAACCAATTTTTTTAAAAAATGAAAAATTTGATCATAAAAACTCTGCTATTAGCTCCATGGTTACTCTTTTATTGATGCAATGCCTAAAAGGCTAATAAATCATATTTTAGGAGAAAATACACCAATAGTTTTAATCAGAGTCAAAATATAGATAACTAATTATTGATATATATGTAAATTCATTGACATTTTACTGTCTAATCTAAGGAGGATTAGCATGTATGACATAGAAATAATTTTTTGTTTTACATCAGTGCGGAGGGATATGTCTCCTCTATACTACCACATTTTGCCTATGACTAGTATATTGTTATGGATCAAGATGTTACCCATAGTATGCTAGTCTCTTTGCTGCAACAAACCACACTTATAGGATTCTTAATATACTATCCATTTGTCTTCAAAAGTTGATTTCTACAAAAATCACTCTCATGCTACATCTCTGACCAGTGATCATTTGAGCTACAGAAGGTAATCACATGTTGTTGCTGAGGCTTTCATTTCTATCCAAAAATTTTTTACAGAAACTAAAGTGGTAAATAATTTAGCAACTAAAGAAGATTTTCAGCAAAAACATTTTATTGCTTCATCCTTTGATGTGAAGAACAGGGAAGATGAAAATTTACTCAGTGGAACTTTCTCAGTAAATCTATCTATAGTCAGTAGCATAAAAATATCTTTTGAAATGCTCTAAACTCTGCAGTCAGAGAAAATGAAAGGAGAAAAGTAGAAAGCAGGAAAAAATGAGATTAAGTGTCCCAAGGTAAGTATCCTAGAGAAAAAAGAATTCATTTTTTCACTAACATATCTAGCACAGAATGTAAAAATTCTCATACCGGAGTTTATAGTATTCCTTCCCGCTTAGATAGCTTTACACTCTGCATACTTTATAACTTTGGTCTTATGTAAGAAAGATATTTTAAGTATAGTAGCTATTAATGTTGATATTTAGCAATATTTTTAATGTTTCACTGGTAGAGACAGTGAAGTAATAAAGTAAACAATAATGTGTAATAACTTTCAGAAAGTTAGCTTACTTTTCATATTTAGTAGAAAGCTAAGTTGAAAATGTCCATTTTTGTTATTTGTTTGTCTTGCATTTGTTTAGCCAGAATACCAAGCAAAGTTTAATAACTCTTCAATTTAACTGTTTCCTGTCATTGTGTATTATAGATATATCCAATGAGATTGGATTCCACAACTCTACATTTCGATTGGTTGTGGTACTCTATAGTAGTCTTCACTTGTTTTCAAGAGAAGTTTACTTGATTAAGGTAAATAGAAATGACAAAAGAGATAAATTTAATATTAAAGTAAACCTTGGTAAAGGAAGTTAATAATCTATTACTTATAGGTAAATTTAAATATTTTTAAATAAAAAGAACACATGGTAAAACGTAAAGGGTGGCCAATGACTTAATAGATGAATTTTAATGATATAGAAATATATAATATTAAACAGAATACACTATTTATACCAAAGTCCTTCGAGCAAGAACTTAATATATTTTTGTTTGTAAGTAGAAACTTGGAAAATAAACACAGATACCTTTAGTAGTCATATCAGAAACAGCGAATAGAAATGAGAACTATTTTATCTGTAGGAGAATAACAATATAGAAAGTTAAAGGAAATGTAGCAGAATCGACTTTAAATATAAAATTACCAGTGTTCAAATTTAACCAGTGTTTATATAACAGAACAAGTATCAGCAAATAATTTTGCAAAGAGACAGACAATAAATATTTTCATAGCTCAGTGCCAAAAGACAGCTCTCACAACCAGATTAATCTTTGCCTCAACTTGGGAAATCATCTACAATAAAGTTACATGTGGTTATAGATGTGTTCAGTCAAATTGAGTGACCACATGAATTTGAATATAACCCATTTTTTTCAGTTTATTAATATCCTTCGCATTATTTCTATTCTCATCTTTATTTCTCTATTTTAACCATTTCATATTATCACTGTTAAATCACAAAAGAGATAAAAATAGAGTGAAAGCTATTTAAACCCTTCTCAATTTTCTCATCTAGTATAGAAAATAATCATAAATGTATGAAAGTAACTAGGATCAATTAAATTTGATTCTCAATAAACTTAACCTGTCAGTGTATCATTGGCAAATGTCATATCTGCATAGATTCATTACAGACAAAAAAAAAACTATCTTCCACAATCTTTGTCTTTACTTTCTATTCTGAACAACAAATTATTTGTTCTCCCATGAATATATATCTTTCTCTTCTATATCATATAGTGTGCTTGAGGTTTAGATGCATCAAATTCCCACAATGTCATGCATCAAAATATTTAGCTTCCTAAGAAATCATTTTCTTCTTCAATATTCAATATTAAATGTTGTTCTCCAATAAGTTCTGCTTTTTGTATTTAGAGAAGATATTAGACATGAAGTCAGCTAATAACAAAGCTGTGCCTTTATTTTATTTTTTATTTAACCCTCCATTTCACAGATCTATCGGGAGCCTTGTAGGAAGAATGGATAATTAGTAAGATAAAAAGTAGGTTATAAAATATTTTAATATCTCAATTTGAGTTCTGCTACTTGACATTTACCTGCAGAACAAATTTAGTTATTATTACTAAAGTGGTTGATCAAGCATAGTTATATTTCTGAAAACAATTTCATATTTTTCTTTTACTTCATGGATACAGTAAAACAGATAATTAAACTTCCAGATTAAGATTAATTTTCTACTATTCTGATATACAGTACACTTCAAATGAAAAGTTTTTGCTTGGTTCCATATACTCAGTCTTTGAAGGCTCTAAATGCTGTTTTATATATTTGTTCCAAACTTCCTAAATTAGCTTCTCAAATATATTTCAAATGTACAAGATGTCTAAGTACTTTGTGAATTGTTTTAAGGTGATGTAAACTCATTTTATATTAGGGATTTTTGGCTATACAAATATCCATTTTTATTTGAAGTTTATTAGAATTACACTTTTATGAGGACAAAAGATTTTTCTCATAACTTTGTCATCTTAGTTGTAGAAAATCAAATCAGGTTTCCAGCTAAATTTTGTCATATATATAGGCCCTAATAAGTACACAGATTCTACAAATGTGAAATAAGTCACAGTTCTATAATTTTAGTTCATGTGTCATTTCCTTACATAAAATTATAAACACTTATCTAGTTGGATCATTAACAGTTTGATATTGAAAGCAATCCAGAGATGATGGATGATAAAGAAAGACAACTAGACAGTTAGACAGACAGATTAATTGATAGATCCAGAGACAGATAAATGCATTTGTTGAGAAGTTTGTAAATGGTTAGATGAGAGATGTATAGGTATATGATATAGGTATATATACTTTATTAGCAGAGTAAATTTATGAGATTAAAAAGCCTTAAATCTTCTTTGGCAGACCATCCTCTAGCTGAAGATTCAGGGATACTAATAAAAATGTCTCAATCTATGACTAAATCCATTGAAGCAAGAAAGCTGATAGTACTACACTTGATCTGAGCATTAAATACTAAGAAACTAGAGGACATTGAGATAAATTTTTAATCCCAATGGACCAAACCTGAAGTTTTTATATCAGTACCAGAGATAATTTTTCAAATCTACAAAAGCTTATTACTACCCTCTGTCATTTGTGTTATCACTTCATCTAAATCCATGATTACGCTCTATTTTGAGAGAAGGTCGTTCTTACACACTGAATATACAGATTCAAATACTATCTCTTGGAAACAGAGTACTTTTTATTTTTCTTATTATTGTGAAAAGAATCTTGACAAAAGCTTCCAATGGAAGAAAAATTTTCTTTTGGTTCATATTCTCAGAAGGTTGGGCATTGTAGCTGGAGTCTTCAACTCCTTGTGCATTAGTAGATCAGGAAATGGATAAAGAATAAAATGCAAAACTGGGATAAATTTTAAAGCCTCCCTATTAGCTACCATTCTCTGCCAGAGAGGCCCCAGAATCTAAGAATTTCACAGCTCTCATAATAATAATAACTTCTGGGACCACTTGTTTACAACACATCTGGACCATATTAAAAATAATATTTAATGGCCAATAACTTGGCTTAGTGGGAAAATACAGTTGCAGAAAATTCTGAAGACATAAGTTCAATACACAAGACAATACTAGAAGGAGAATAGAGACTCTTACAGTTGTCCTCTCACATTCACGAGGGTGCTGTACACTCAACCTTTTCCCATACAAAACAAAACAAACAAACAAACAAACAATTGTTTTAGTTTATCTGCCGGCAGTTATCTGGCAAACCCTTACTCCTATGATCACCTAATTGTACCCATTACAGTCAACAAGCACCTTCAGAAGTTAGTATGTAAATACAAGGCCACTTAGCACTCCAATGCACAAAAGTAGTTTTAATGATACAAACAATTAGATAAGTAAATTTTATGTCCCACAGATGGAAATGTGAGAAATACCTTAAAATTATTTCTTTGGTCAGATTATCTCTACTTGCCTTGTCACACTTATTCCTTACATAGGCCAGTTTAATGCAAGAGTAAGTGGATAACATCCCTTTTTGTCTGAGTCGTGTATTTCTTACATTGTGCTCTGGGGATTCAACAAAAGCTACTACATGGAATTCCCAGAGGATAAGATGTACAATATAGCTGCTTTGTCTTATATTTTAGGTAGATAATTTTTAGATGGATTCTACTCAGTTTCTCAGACAGGCCTAAGGTGATATGGTCTGTTCACCCACAGCAATCAGTACCTTCAAATATATCCTATTACCTTCTCACCTTCTTTATCTACTTTACTGTTCTACATTAGTTCTTTCGAATTCACATCTACATTAGTGTTATGTAATAATTTCTAACAAAATGAATCCATACACAATTTCTTATACTCTTAGTCTTTGCTTTTGTATCCACGGAAAACCAAAATATATACATGTATAGATATAGATGTAGATATATATGTATGTATATAGATAGACAGATGATAGATAGATAAATAGATAGATAGATAGATAGATAGATAGATAGATAGATAGATAGATGATAGATAATCTCTCCCTCGCATGTGTGTGTGTGTGTGTGTGTGCCTGTGTGTGTATATGTGTGAACAACTCACTTACTCACTTAGTATCTTCAATATGCTGAATATTACCAACTTAAGCTTATTTATAAACTCTAGTATGTTCATTTACCAGCCACCTATATTGTCTGAAAATAATAAATAGCAAAATCAATTTTATTAAATAGATTACTGCAAAGCTTTTGTCGAAATGCATCCTGAGCACATCTGAAAGGTGAAATTTTCAATATGACAATGGGGCTGCCCAAGAATGTTGTTTATATATAAGTGTTCAGAAGTCTCACACACTATGAACACTAACTTGAATTAAAATAAATTATTCATATATAGCATATATTTGATTTACTTTAATTCTTCATAGTGCATTTTCAAAATTATTTGTCGAGAGCAAATCCAAAATTTACTTATGGTTTTTTGATGGATGTTTCCAATTTACTTTTTGTAAACAAACTAAAGGAGCTGAGGCACTACATTGTGTGTGTGTGTGTGTGTATATATATATATATATATATATATATATATATATATATATATATATATATATATATATGTTTGTATATAACGCAGGGCATCTCTTCAAACTAAACACGATTATAGAAGATATAATAGAAGTATAATATATTAGGGCATATATACATATACTTTATTTTATTACTTTATAATTTTTCAGTGCACTTTATTTAATACATTCCACAGAGTAGCTACATCCAAATTATGTTAAAAAGATGAATAATTAGATAGATAGATAATACATAGATACATACATACATGGATGGATGATGCACAGATATATTTGCTGGATAGATTTTGTAAATTTTAGACAACATAGCCTCAACTGGGAAGAAAAAAAACTTAAATAGGATAATACCTCCATCAGATTGGGCTCTGGAGTATTTATTTGATTAGTGGCTGATGTGGGAGTTTCTAATATGCTTTGGTTCTGTATTGTGTAAGAAAACAAACTGATTAATTCATTGAGAACAAACAAATATAAAATGTTCTGACATGGTTTCCCTGTAGAATAACATGTAATTAAGGTATGTAAGACATATAAACTCTATTTCTACCTAAGTTACATTGGGTCATGATGTTTTATTTTAACACTATAAAGAAACCTGGATACAGATGTTAGACTGATAGAATCATATTCTTGGTCTACATCCCAGCAATATTAATCAGATTTTCAGAATGTGTAAATTTGAAAAAGAATTGTGGGAGCTGGAGAGATGCCTCAGTAGTTAGGACTGTGCATCATTATTCTTGCAGATGACACCAGCTATTGCCTTGCACTCACAGTAGGCTTTTTAACCCTGCCTGAAACTCCAGGTTCAGTGAATCAGAATCTACCAGGGTCCTTTGATCCTACACTCATATATACAAATCTACACACTGACAAAAACATAGAAACACACAAATACATAATTTACAAATAAAGCAGATTGTAAAACACTTTCCTGCACCTTGTCTGTATACCCTAAGTTTTAAAACATGAAGTAATACATCTTCACTCTCCCATATAGCACCCATGCATTCTTGTCACATTTCTTCTGCCTATGGAGGATTACAACTCCTCCTGGCCCCTCTTCCTTCTTTTGGGGATAGTCACAGGTATATGCCTACCAAAAATACTGCCACTCAACAACTTAGCATGGAATGACAGGCAGCCACTTGTATATTCCTTCTTAAATTCTTTATATAGTGGTCATCACTGCAACTTTTCAGAGACCTTTAACATCCTCACAGCCCTTCTCCATCTCTAGTATATTTTGAATATGAACTCCAGAGGTGACATTCTAGGTACCATTACTTGCACCTAGGTAAACTAGAAATCTCTCTTCCTTCAGGACTCACCACAGCCCTAGAAACTGTTTGATAGAGACCCTTCCATTATCCTATATGTCCTATGTGAAGATGAAGAACCAGTTTACAAAGTCAGGGTTATGAATTTTCAAGCTCCTTATCTAAGGCTCTAAAAGTAGTATAATATATCTAAAAAGCAGAAAACATGGGAAAGGCATTGTAGTCCCAAATATCACAAAAAAAAAAAAAAAAAAACTGGAATATATTGACATCCCAATATATCTATGAATTCCCCTCCTCATGAACATTGTAAACACCCCTGCAGAAGCAAAAATGGTGGCTTGTAAAAGAAAAGAGAAACTGAAGTAGCAAAGTAACTGCAGATTTTTAAATAACAATGTAGGCATAAAAACAGTATCAAAAAATTATAAATAGCATAGAAAAGATCCCTACTTAAAGAGAAATATAACTCTCAAAGTACTTAGCAGAATGATTATAACTATGGTTAAAAAAATGTCAAAGGTAACAAAGCAAATACATGAAAGAAATAAAGAAGTCAAGCTAACACATGAAAATAGAGATTGAAATTATTATTATTATTATTATTATTATTATTATTATTATTATTAATTAACAGTTCAAATCTTGCCCGCATTCTAGTCTCATCTCCCCATACCCACAACCCCATCCCACATCCCCTTTGCCTCTAAGAAGATGCTTCCCAATCCACCACCTACTCTCCCTTCTCACTTCTCTATTGTCTCCCTTCCTTAGGGCAACAAGACTCCATAGGATTAATTGCTTCCCCTCCTACTGATGCCAGGTAAGTCAGTTTTCTGCTACATGTAGCAGGAACCATGGACCTGTTTATGTATACTCTTTGGTTGGTGGTTTAGTTCCTGGGAGCTCTGTGGTATCCTGTTAGTTGAGATTGGTGTTATTCCTAAGAGGTTGCCCCTTCAGCTCCTTCAGTCCTTCCCCCAACTCTTCTTTTGGGGACCCTGGGCTCAATCAAGTAGTTGACTATGAGTATCTGAATCTGTCTAATGTGCTGGCTGAGCCTCTCAGAGGAATACCATACTGGGCTCCTGTCTGCAAATACTTCTGGGCATCAGCAATACTGTCAGGGCTTGTAGTCTGTGGATGTGATGGATCCCTATGTTGGGCAGTCTCTGGATGACTTTTCATTCAGTATCTGCTCCATGTCTTTCCCCTATGTTTCCTTCATACAGGAAACATTCTGGATTAAGGATTTTGAGATGAATGGATAACCCTATCCCTCCACTCTGCACTGTTGAATATTTTGGTTAATGTCCCCTCATTTGGGTCCTGGGAGCCTCCACATGCCTGGCTTCCAGAACTTCTGAGTGGTTCCCTCTGCATTCTCCCTGTTATATATTTCTATTCATTCTACTGGCCCTCCTGACTTTTCTCCTGTGTCTTCCCATACTTGATCCTACTCATCCCCCATTTTTCCATCTCCTCCTATCCCCCACCCAGGTACTTCTCTCCCTCTGTCTCACTTGATTACTCTTAGCTCCCACACCTTCTAGAGTGGTATTGAAGAATTAACACCTTTCCTTCCTTCTTGTTAAGCCTTATATGATCCATGATTTATATCATGAAAGTTCTGAGCTTTTGACCTAATATACAGTTATCAGTGAGTACATACCATGTATGTCTTTTTGGGTCTGGGTTACCTCACACAGTATGATATTTTCTAGTTCCATCCAATTGGTTACAAAATTCACGACTGCCTTATTCCTGATGTTTCTAGCTTCTGGCTATTATAAATAAGTTTGCTATGAACAAAGTGGGACAAGTGTCCATGGTATATGTTGGAGCATCTTTTGGGTATATGGGCAATAGCATGATATATCTAGGGTTTTAGGTAGAACTATTTCTAATTTTCTGAGGAAATGCCAGATTGATTTTCTACATGGTTGTACAAGCTTGTAATTCCAACAGAAATGGAAGAAAATTTGAGAACTTCAGACTCTATATTTAATGGATGGAATATAGTAAAATTCTTCCTAGTGAAATTTCCAAGATGGCTCATAAAATTCCCTGTCTTATTGGAAATGGCAATTTATACACAGTACAATCATATGAAAGCTAGGATCATTAAAAATGCTATAACATTGGGAGCAAAAATTACTTGTGTGGTACATTATATGTGAATACTTGATATTTTCTTTCAGGTATAAAAATTAATCACTGATTTCTGGGTTAATAAAAGTAACCTTTATTTACCAGATATAATAGTTGACCAGGAGGCTCATTGTTGAAAAAAAACCTCACCCTTTCTAGTTCGTTCTGAACTCTGGCTGGCTGGTTTAACTCAGAAGTTCTTGCTTATACTTCTCTCTAAGTCAACTTTACTCTTCTCTCAGCTTTTCACTAAATTGCTCTGATTGACCTTAAACTAACCCTGGCAAGTAGTTCTAATCTTCTGCCTGTCCCTTGTTCTTTGGCTTCAACTGATACTGCTGACCTTCAATAAACTGCATGAATTCACAAACAAACTCACATCTATTGTACTGCACTCATTTAACAGAACTGCATTAGGATTCAACTATAATAAATAAGCTGATTCTCCATCTTTTTTTCTCTCTTAAGTTGCCCCTCTTTCCTAGCCTCCTGAGGTATCCTATTTTTGATGCTTTCTGTCATATCATTTTCTTCATTGTCTCTTTGACTTTTCCTCAATCAGGTATCATTCAAACTCCTCAATTAGATATCACATTCAAACATGACAACTTATTCCTGTGCACTAACTTTATATTCATTGTTTGGGATTAATGGTGTGTACTGAGGGTGTTTGTTTGTGTGTGTGTGTGTGTGTGTGTGTGTGTGTGTGTGTGTGTGGTACAACTAGAGGGATTAAAGGTGTGTAATAAGGGCATGTGTGTATTCCAGCCAGGTCATATAGTCCTGAATGGTTTTTGACTATGATCCTATGCCAGAGCATCCATATTGCTGGATTAAAATTACTCCTTGTTTAACCCCTCCGTGTAAACTAAAAATAATGCACAGCATAACTGTCATATGAGAAACAGTTATCAATCCCCTAAACTTAACAGTTCAAATGCTATTATAAAGAACCACTGATGCAATGATCATTAATAACTGCAATTCTGACCATCCATATTTCAGGAAAAAATGACCAAGGTTTTCCAGTCTCCCAATATGATAAATGATTTGTCCTTCTTCAGCTTGTTTCTTGAGCCTCTGGAGTGGTTGATGATGTTTCTCTGTAACCTTTCCTACAACCCAGTGTGTTTTAGCTTATCTCATACCCTTTTCTGTTTATCAAGGTACAATTAAATCTTGATGAATCCACAAATAAATTAGACACGTATGCACTCTCATTAAATGGCCAACTCCACACGAGTAAGCCTGGCTTCTCTCCCAATTAAACATAGAGCCAATCAAGCCCAATATACAGTGTCTCCAATACCTAGTTTAGTTTGTTTGTTTGTTTGTTTGTTTGTTTTTAGTTGTTATGAAATAAAATGGCTGGCTGGTGTTTGTTGCTGGGTTAATTGTAGTACCAGAGCTACTTAAAAAAGAAGGCTCACCATTAAGCAATAGAGCCCATCACTTTGAATAAACCATATCAGGGAGAATTTAAAGAACCCATTTACACTGAATCCACTGTCAAAAGTAGGAATGAATGTATGATTTTATTTGGTTAGTTTTCTCCTTTTTATCTACCACAGAATAGGCCCAAAGAACAGTGTCTTACACAATGGTCAGGGCTTCTCATTTCATTTCACTTAAATAACTTATTCTCCAAGGACATGTTTAGTAACCCATCTCCATGTCATTATAGTTCTCATCAAATCGACAATTCAGATTCTCAAAACTAAAAATAAAAGCTCATTTTTCTCTACTATTTGCTCTGAGCATCAGATGAATAACTTGAAATAGGAACTGGAGCACAGACATAAAGAATATGTATCTGATTGCTGTAGAGTTACAAACACATATGGTGAAAAATGTCATACACACAAGTTAAGGTGATAATAGTATACAAAACATGATTATAAGCCCTTTTATTTTGTAGAATATATTATAGTTATAAATCAGAGAACGAGTCATATAAACTGACATGGTCAGAACAAAGTTTACAATGAAGGTGAAGTTTAAGGCAACCTTAGCATGTAGGTGGGATTTACATAGCAGAAAAAAATACAGATATTTCAGCCAGGGATAACAGGAAAGAAAAATAATGGATAATTTTGCAGGGCAGTAGCAAAAATAATAATGGAACCATGTGTGGCTGCTTCTTTGTAAAGTGATTTTCTTTTGTTTCTGATGTTTGACAGAATCATTATCATTGTTATAATAATGTTTTAGAATAATTAATGTTTTAGTGGATATGAACTTTGTATACTACATCTAATAAATCAGAATGGAAAAAAAGACAGTTTAAAAGTCATGTTGTTACTGACTTGGAATAAAACAAATTCTGAAGGAAATTAGTAAAGGAGTATTAATAGTGTCAAAGAGTCATAGCATATTGAGAATTAGGCGATGAGTTTGGACCACATGAGCATGATATTCTAAATAATTACTAACCTTTGATTTTTGAAATTCTTATGTTTTTATTTTGCACAACTAACTTGCCTAAGGAGAAAAACATGATTATTTCTCAATTTCACATTCTCCTCTTCTTGTTCTTCCATTATGACATGTTTTACAAAATCTTTTAAATTATATTTCTGTTTTTAACATACATACCTTTGATTATCATCATAGTAAAAATACTCTGTATTGTTCATGAAGACAACTTGTCAAACTTTGTGATGTTTTCTTAATATTAATTTAATCAATGAAATCAATGATAGAACCAAGTATCTTTCTACTGCTTCTTTATTTCTCAAACTCCTTTTTAAGTGGTTGTCTTTACAGTTCCAGCATCATTGTAGATTTCAACCTTTATTTTCTCAATAATTCCATCACAACATTAAATATTTTCAAAGCAAATAACTTTATAGTCTCTTCCCCTACCACATTTCTCATAATCTCTGCTTTAAAAAATAACAAATCCCTGATGCCCTCCAAGTAAAAGAAATGCCTAAATCTTATAAATAATGATTTCAAATTCTAGCTTCTCATCTCTCTAGAGATCTTGCCAAATAATATCTTCAACCCATGGATGCAGTTGTCAATGAACTATTTTACAGATTCACTGCTTACAATTGCTCCAAATCATCTGTGTCCTTCTCTACATCATCCCAATTAAGCTCAATCATAATATTACACCAATTATTGTGTTTACATTTATAATGATTAACATATGTAATAAAATATGTAATGATTAAGGGGACGGCCTCAGGTTGCTGTTACTTATATGGGTAGTCCTGACACTGTGTGGACAATATAGAATAACCTGGCCTTAAATGGAAAATATTCTTGCTTTGCCTCTTATTCCTTGAATTATAGGTAAATAGCATGAGGCCTTTCAATAGGAGAAAACACTGAATGTCAACAGAGGAAAGAGAAGTATTTACCAATTTCTTATTAAGAAACATTGTATTACAGCAAATTCGGAGCAGATGCTATTTCACACAATCTTCTCAAACACTTATGTGTACATTATAATTTAAATTGTCTTCTTTGATAAAATTGTAAACTTTATTCACAAATGGTTCTCAAAAGTATTAGAAGGTTATTTCACAATGATTTATGCAGCTTCCAAAAAAGTGCTGAAATTTAGACACTGTTTATTGGTATAATGACTGACACTACAGTTTTGCATGCGATCCAATTATGAATGCATATTAGTGCCTATTAAGCACTTGATGCTTGAGTTCACTTTCTAATTAATTAAAACCTTGTAGATGTGACATAAATTACACTGAACAATAAAGTTTCTAATACTTATGAACAACATTCTTAAAACCAATTACTCTCTTATTGGGCAAGTGAGAGCATTAATTTTAAGATAGTACAGTGAAAAAAATAGAACTATAATGTTCCTATAATTCACTGAAATCAGACACCTAGTTAGTGACAATGTAAAAATTTCAATTCAGGCTTATACAGTGCTGGTTGTAGTCTGTGTTGACTATAGTTTACCATTATGACAAAGGAAATATGTTCTTAGCTTCAGTATCTGCAGTTTAGGGATTTCAACCTTAATTTGAGTAAGATGCTTCTAGTACCCAAAATTTACACCAAAAATGTATTAGTGTTTTTATATACAGACTCTTCTGCCTTTTTAATTTTTATATCACTTATGCACCTGTATTTAATATTGTGGGCATGGGAAGCTAAAGTGTGAAAGATTTCAATTATCTTATGTGTCATAATTCTATATATTTAAACATTTAAAAACCAAGTTAACTGTTTCTTAAGATATATTCCTTGTGATAAAATATGTGTTGGTAAAGATCTAGAGGAACAAAAGTAATCTAGGAGGACAAAATAAAAACAAAACCAAAAAATAGAATGACAGATTCTGGTACAAAATTTTCAGATTCATTAGTGTTCTATACCTAAAGACCTTTCTCAATAATCTTTCTCCCAACTGTACTTCAAGAAATTGTGCATGCATGTTTATATACATGACAGCTTAAATATCTAAAGTCTGTCCATAACAGCCTTTGACTTCACCTATGTATGTGATAAACACTATAAGAATTGTTGTGAGACAGAAAAAGCCACAGATGTCACATCTTAGCTAAATGTACCAGGATAAAGCTCATGTAATATTTGCCTATATATTCAGAAACATTTAAATAAAGATTATCAAATATGTAAAGAAAGAAACAATTTGTCTCTTCTGGATCTTGTAAGTTTATAAAAATAAACTGATAACAAAGAATAGTAAGAGAAAAAGAAAACGAAAGTGTGTTTATATTGTGGGAGCTTATTCATTTGTGATTGTAGAGAAGACAAGAGTTGTAGGTAATTTATGTGAGATTTAATGACTTTTAAGAAAGCTGAATGGCTTTAGAGTAATAAACTATAATTTGTAGTAGTTTTTCTGGATGTGATGAAGATTCAGGAGAAACCATTTCCTAAATGTATTTCATGCATTCTTAGTATGAGTTCATTTGCAACCTATCATATTAAGTTTGTGTATGGAGGTGGCATTTTTAAAAATTGTGTTGCAATGGATAAAGAGTCATTGAGAAGGAAGGTTGAGACAAGAAATACCACTGCAAATTTCCTCTTCAGTTTGTGATAGCCCCCCTTTCTCATAGAGATTGAGCCTTGAGAAATACAGAAGAGTACAGGGGCTATTAAGGATTAGAATATAGCACCTCAAAATATGACTACAGAAATCTACCTTATGTTATTCAAAGTATACATCTCTGGGTTGTTATTTACTTTCATGTTCAGAAACTATAGGCATAGAATTATCTTTCAAAAACTATCCTTTAGTAAGATAAGCCAACATTCATTGTATAAAGCAGGTGAAGTCCGGAGTGAATATGTTTTCTACATGTGGGCGGCTATGTGAATGACCCATGCTGAAGACATAAGGATAGCAATCCCTTCCCTGAGTAATGTTAAAGACTTCCTTTTCTGGTGCAATATTGTCATCGTTTGCAAAAAGTATCCACCTTAGTTTTCTTCCCTTGGATGTTTCTGGCCTGAATACTGTGTCCCTACCTAGAATGATCCTATCAAGTTTAGCTGAACCCACTTCCCTTTTCATGTATATGTTATAAGCCTGCTATCTTGTATTTTTTTTTTTTTTTGCATTTAGTAACCACTATTTTGTTATCCAACTGCACATAGTAATTCTTATTACCTGTTCAACCATTATATAATAAACATACCAGGCTTTTCCATTAAAGAGCCTAGACCTTCTAATCCCAGCAATTTTGTGCCCACATTTCTCTCCTTTCTTTAGTCCCTTTCCACTATAGTTTGTCAGTCACTAAAGCTGTTCAGAGCACAAAAGTTAACAGAGGCAACTTTCTCTAATAAAGCTATCTATATCCAGAATAAAATGGTGGTACACATTATCACTTTAGAGATTTTCATCATGAGTACAGCACCCATTATTCACCATGCATTCTCCTCCCCATTATTCTCCAGATTTATGCAAGATTTTATTTCCACCATCACCCAGAGGCTGCACACCCCTGCAACTTCTTGTAGTTCAAAATAGTATTGAAACATCCATCTCATGGTTCTTCTTTGAGTCACATTTTATTTTCCAACTATTACCTGAACACATACATACACACACACACACACACACACACACACACACACACACACACACACACAATAATTTCTCTCTTGTTAATTTGTGTTATGTCAATTTAATCAGGTGCCCAGTCAAAGAAATTGGAATACTAGAAAGCTCAGGTGGTATTTTACTTTTCCTGGTCTAAAATAAATAAAACTTGGACCCTCCAAAGGTCTTTGTGATCAAGTAAATGTTGATTCAATGTTTTTTGAGC
This sequence comes from Micromys minutus, assembly GCF_963924665.1. Taxonomy (NCBI): domain Eukaryota; kingdom Metazoa; phylum Chordata; class Mammalia; order Rodentia; family Muridae; genus Micromys; species Micromys minutus. The sequence continues at coordinate 61,230,121 of NC_137970.1, read as the reverse complement.
ATTTTTTAAAAGAATACTTATTTTCTTTTCAGAGTTTATAAATAACAAAATGCAAAACTTCCTTATACCCTGGATTTGTGAGACTTTTTACATATCTACAGGAGTTAAAATGTCATTCACTGATCCCCAATATAAATGTGTAAAATTATAAATGAACCTATTAGCTTTTGTAAGGGCTTTCACAAAAGCTTAACCTCAAATCTATAGTTTTATAATAAAAGGAATGTGCTTTAAAAGCCAAGGCTAAATTAAAATGTAGAAAAGTTATTTTCTTATTTTGGTGAACTTGCTCAAGTTGAAGTTCAACTTGATTTATTACATAAGACTTCTGAAATAAGCTTTTCAGCTAGTCACAGAAACAAAAAAGTTTGTCCAACTTTAGCTTAAGTTAGCATGCACACAGTTTCAGAGGATTTGCATTAGAACAACTTAGAAAGCATGCTGACTGGAAAACAGCTGAGAAAGCCTCTAGGAAGAAAAGCACGTTTTTCAAATTGAAATAACACAAGCTTAGCTTATAGTGTGTTAATTTCAGCAAGATACCTGAATGCAAATCTCTTTAACAAAAACTCACTGGTTGTATTTATGGATCTTGTGCAGTTCAAAGGGATTTGGAATTCATGTATTCTGTAATAGATGCAAGTGCTTATTTAATGACAAGAGGAAGCATGCATAAATTTAAAATGGTGACCCTGCAGGCTTGTATTTTGTCATAAAAAGATACTAGCAAAATGAAGAATAAGCCATTAATTCATCCTTACAAGAACTAGTAGATAATGGCTTTTATTTAATCATTTATTTTTATGAATATATTTATTGTTTATAGAGTAGAGCTAGATGGCAGGATAAGGCTGAAAGAAATTTGTGAGATGCATGACAAAAAGGCAAAGACAGAAATGAAATTAGTAAAAAAAGAAAATAGTCAAGTTTTAGTTTTCAAATTAAATCTGAGACACACATAGAACTAAGTTTGATGTGTATGTGACATAATTTGAAAATGATATTCCCATCATTGTGTGACTATCATTATGATTTAAATTTAAATTCTGGTGCTTAAAAGAGCTATACAACAAAAATGTCTGTAACCTGAAAGCCTACTTATCCAAGGACATATAATTTCCTGTAATTCTGGGAGCTAGTGTTACTATAATATACCAAGCTGCATACCTTCTCTTCCTTAAATAAGTTTGGTTACCTCCTGTCATGCAAGATGTATGATTGGTCACAGGTAGGCAAGAAGTTTGTCAAAATATGTGCTTCTCTCTGATTGAATGAAGGCAGTAGTACATATCCTTCTAAGTTTTGCTTTTATAAACCCCTGACTATTGAAATTTGGTGTTGTACTATGAGCATTATTCATGGATGTAGACTTGGTCATTTTCCATGACTCTGGACATATTTAGTAAAGCCTCTTATTTGTTAAAATATATTTATGATCATACTAGTGAATCTTTGAATGATTCCAGACCCATAATATGATTATCTAACAAACAAATCTTTGAATTATTTTTAAACGATTACCAATCATTTAGATCACAAGTTGCAAATGTCTATTATATTGAAAAATAAATTGCCTAAATCTATGAACTGTTTTGAAGATTAAGTGACGTAATAGGAAAAAAATAAAACAGGTTTGACATTTGACACAAAATAGAGTTTTGATAAATAATAGCTCTCCTGTCCCTTAGGACATAAAACTAAATTAAAACATTTAATATTTCTTTGACTTAAAACTTAGTATAGATGCATATTAGAAATATGCACACTGGGGTTTCCTATACTAAATATCTTTTATAGTGTTATATATTGAAAGTATTTTTACTGTTAGGATGTGTGGCAATGGAGTATTTGTGAGCTTGTTGGAGGATATGTGTCATTGTTGGGGTGGTCTTTGAGGTTCTATAATCAAACTCTGCCCAGTGTAAAAAAAGTATGTACTCCTGGTTGCCTGTGGAAGGAAGCTAACCTTTCCTGGTTGCCTTTGGATCAAGATGTAGATCTCTCCTCCAGCATCATGTTTGCCTGCACAATGTCATGTTTCTTGTCATGATAATAATGGACTAAACCTCTGAAACTGTAAACCAGTCCCAATTAAATGTTGTCCTTATAAGAGTTTTGTTGTTGTTGTTGTTGTTATGGTGTCTTTTTACAATGGAAACACTAAGTAAGATAGAAGTTGGTACCAGGACTGGGGTAATAGACCTGATCATACTTTTGTTTGGATAAATGTAGATTTGAGGACTTTGAATTTGGAATATAGGGGAATGCTTTTAGAGGGCTTCATTGGGCAATTTTAGTAGGAGTATAGTATATATTAGTGCTGAGAGTGATTTGAACTTTCTGACATTTTGTCCTAGTAGAATAACTAAATATCTTACTTAAAGACACTATAAAACTTATAATAAAAATATACCTGATAGTTTTTAGTTATAGGATATAAACTAATACTCTATATTTATACAGTAATTTATTATATGCAATCTTCTTTTAAATGTGAATATATTATCTGCATTAGTGACACCATCAACTATGTTATGAATTAATAATCATGAATTACTAATTCTATAAGCTTTATTAGGCCATTGTAATAAAAATACCTGATAAATCTGAGAACAATCTTCTATTGTGTGACAAAACACTGCCACACTCAAGTTTTGTTTATTCATACCTTAGGTTTTCTCTTTGTGTTTGTTTTCAATTAGATTTCTTTTTAGAAGTATTTATGGACAATTTCAAAGAAGTCATAACTGTTCTTCAAATCTATTTAAGTTGTTACTTATAAACTCAAGACAGCTTCTGTACTTGTGCCTGCCATATTTTCAGACGAAAAACTAGTTTCCATATACAACTTCATTCCAAATGTGTCCTGATATATTCTTCTCAATTTTCTAAGACAGAAACTGAGATTGAACAATTTTTAGTAAGATTCATAGTGATTATGATTGTAAAAATTCCATCCATCACAATCAGAAAATCATAGAAGGAAGAACCCAGACTCACATGTATGCAAAGACAATGCATATGTGTTCTACAGAAACAACCAGAATGTAGGGGTCAAAATTTTTCAAAGTGACAACACCAGTAATCTGCACTCAGGCCTTATTATATGAAACTGGGGGAAGTCTCTAGAAGGGTTAGGTAATCTAAATTTTCATTAGTGGTGCTAGGGGGTCACAGGTGATCAGTGGTATGCATTCCTATGTCATGAATGTTTAAACAAAGGAATAGATAGGACTGCCCAGCACAGCTGGCCCATCCTGAGATAAGATGCCCCCCTTTTTTATACTTACCTCAGGCTGTTCATTGAGTGTGGGATTTATGAGCTTGTTTGGGGATTTTATGGCCTGTTCCTGGAGTTGGTGCTTTTAAGGACCTAATTGTTAAATGAAAAATTGATTTCATGTTGTCATTTCAAAACTGATTAAAGCTATTTTGTTTTTTCCTTCCTTATATATTTATTTATTTATATATTACTGGGAATAGAACCCAGGGCTCTGCATGTTTCTACATTAGTGGGGGGTTAGATTATAGTCACCTATTTTGTTTATTTGTTGTTGCTGTTTTGGTTTTTTTTGTTTTGTTCTGTTTTGTTTTTATATTTTAGCTTGAGATTTGGGTCACGTGACAGAATACTCTGGCATGAGTACTCTAATATTCATGATATTAGCAGGGCCCTATAAAGAACCTCAATGTCTCAGACAAAATTAAATGAAAGGCCTTTCTCTGATTGGAATTTGGATGTTGATGGTATGTGCAGAAAATTTCAAGCATATCTTCTTCCTCTCAGAGGACTGTAACCCATGACTGCTCCCCTACATGGACCTACTGCAGTGTGGTGGGCAAGGAGACGAGGTCTAGTAAGGCTAAGTTAAGGCTAGAAGCCCCATAGACTGATTTTGCCTGTTCCTGTGTCTAGACCCTTGGCACATAGCCACAGCCTCCTATACCAACCCCTTAGTAGAATGGTTTCTGGCCATCAACCACATAAGTCCAGCACCCTAACCCCTTAGACTAAGACAATAGGAAGAACCTAATGTCAGACTCCAACCCAAAACTGTATAAAAAGATTCTATCGTTATAAAATAAGGAATAAAGGTGTGTGACAATCACTCCATCATCTTAGAATTTCAGTCATAAAAAGAGTAACACTACCAACAGGCAAGTCGCCTGCTCTCTCAAAACACCACCAAAATCTCCAACATAACCCTCCTTGGCTAGTTACCTTCCCACTGGCTCAGACCTGCCTGACTCAGCACAGAGCTGCTGAGTACAATGAGGTACCTTGGAGCAACAGCAATGATATACTGCAGAGGTGGAGGTAGCTGCAGCAGTGGAGGGTGGGGAGACAATTCTCCTTCCGTGCTAGAGTTCTTTCTGCTTCCACTCTGCCACCTGGCCTGGCCAAAGAGCTCTGTGAAACGCCTCTGGTATACAGGCTTACAACCTACTACTGAATTTAGGACACCTTACCCTGGCTCATCTGTATATAGCCAACCTAACTCCTCAATCAGCTGTTTTACAACAGACATGAGAAGCTTTTAGGCTCTTCTTAGTGCATCTCCATCAGAGCTCACATCCCAACAGACTTCAGTTTTTTTTTTTTCCATAAACAATTTTATTGATGACATATGACCTAAAATATTTTATCTCCCAAAAATGAATTAAAAAATATAAAAACAAAAGCCATTCCCCACCACCATGTTCGCAATTCCTTCCATTCTCTCCAAATTAAAGGGGGGGGGGAAATAAATAAATAAATAAATGATTAATTAATTAATAACACCATGAAAACAAAACACCCCAATCTCCAGAAACAAAGTAGTGCATTTCCTCAAGACTATGGTGAATTACACTGGAGCTGCAGGTAGCAAGATCTTCAGGCTATAGAAACCTGCAAAGAAAGACACTCAAGACAGAAAAAGAAACACAAAAGGAAATAAAATTGATCACCAGGCAAACTGGAGGGGGTAGGAGGTAGAGTCAAGTGTGGTAGGGTGGGACGAAACCAGGTAGGATAGAAGCAGACAGGCAGGGACTTCAAAAGGCAGAGAGAGACAAGGGAAGGAAGCAAGCTGAAGAGTGTCTCTTCCAGAGCCCTGGGTAAAAATAAAATGCCCTCCTACCACCCGTGCTGTGCCCACCTACTCTTCAGCAGAGCCAAAGAGGATGAAGGGAAGAAAGGAAACAGAGAGCAGCTTGCCCAGGTGAGATGTGTTCATGGTGAGTCTCCAGAGCTCACTCTCTGAGCCTTCCCCTACTCCCCAAAGCTGGTCCTTCCTCACAGTTAGTTATGAGATTCTCTCCCCTTCCATGGTATATCATTTTGTTTTATTGGATAGTTTATGTTTATACATTTCAAATGTTACCCCCTTTCCTGTCCCCTTCTTTCTCATCCCCCCACCTCTATGACTATGTTTCCCCTCCATTCCACAAACTTCCACCTCAATACCGTGGCATTCCCCTACACTGGGGAAATAAGCCTTCACAGGACCAAGGGCATCTCCTCTCACTGATGCCAGACAATGCCAACCTATTCTACATATGCAGCTAGTGCCATGGGTCTCACCATGTGTAGTTTTTGGTGGTTCGGTCCCTGGGAGCTCTGGGGTTAGGGGGAGTCTGGCTGATTGATATTGTTGTTCTTCCTATAAGGTTGCCAACCCCTTCAGCTCCTTCAGTTTTTAACTACTCCACTGGGGTTCCTGTGCTCAGTTTGATGATTGGCTGTGAGCCTCCTCATCTGTTTCAGAAAGGCTCTGGCACAGACATCCTCTGTGTTTTCTTTCATTTTTTATTGTTTTTTTTTGTTCTTCTCTCTTCTTTTTTTCCCTCTCTTTCCCAATGCTTGTTTTAAGAAATGGAAATACTAGCTTTTCTTCATGTCTATCATTTCTTCTTTCCTTATCACAACAGTCAGGTCTATGCTAACATCACAGAGGTCAAAGCAGACATGATCTTTGTGAATGTCTTATGGTGGTCTTGATGTGATCTTATAACTGAGCAGGTCTTGTAATTGAAATATTCTTGCATAACTCTTCTGAACAGCAGGGATTACAAACCCGCACACACTTAAGACGTGGCTGCAACTTTTTTGAATTATACAGATTTAACCAGTACAATCATGTTCCTATACTGGGAATATATTACTGCAGAGCTCTTCTGCCGCAAATTCCGTTATCCTTTATTTTCTTAATTCCAAAGAATGTTAACTGAATTTTCAAAATGATAACATTATACTGAAAAGAAATTTAGTTTGATTTCCATTTCATATTGGACTTTACATTAGCATGATATAAACAATAGTTTCATCAAGTGAGATGCACATTAAAAAGAAATGATATTTTTGTAGAAAATATTTAAGGTTCTATATCCAAAAAAAAAAAAAAAAACAAACATTCAGATACTTTTTAAAATATCTATTTCAATTTCCTACTATCTTCATAATGTCAAGGGCATCCTAAAGATATAGAGAGAGGTCTCAAGGTATAGAGTGAAAGAAAGAAGTGTCTCTCAGGGAAAGGTTAATATAAGATTCTGGTATCATTTTTTGAATTTAAACAACTTTATTTTTAAAAACAGAGATGCATGTACATATTTTCAAAAAGCATTTTTGCGTAAAATTATATGAATATATTTTGTCAGTACTTGATTTTTTTTAAATTGATAGTATGAACTGAAATCTTACTAGTTACAATAAGTATAAAGTACATGTAAAACAAATGTAACATGGAAATAGTCAAAGTTTTCTTGGTAGGTAAAGATTAAACATAATGATCTTTAAATACCTAGAATTGCCAAAATGCTATATTCTTAGTTCTTGAATTATGAATGATTTAAAGTCTAGGTATACCACACTCTGAGAGGGTGCTATATACATTTTTTTCTAAGAAGGACTGAGGTTTCCAGTTTTTGGACTTTTTTTTTTTTTTTTTTTTTTTTTTTTTTTTTTTTTTTAGCTTCATATGGTCTGTGAGTTGTTTTTTGGGTATTAAGCTTTCTGGGGTTAGTATCCAATTATCAGTGACTGTGTATTATGTCTGTTCTTTTGTGACTGGGTTACCTCACTCTAGATCAATCCATTTGCCTAGGAATTTAATAAAGTCATTCTTTCTAATAGCTGAGTAGTATTACATTGTGTAAATATACCACAGTTTCTGTATCCATTCCTCTGTTGAAGGATATCTGGCTTCTTTCCAGTGTCTGGCTATTATAAATAAGGCTGCTATGAACATGGTGGAATATGTGTCCTTATATGTTAGAGCTTCTTTGAGGTATATACCCAGACATGGAATAACTGTGTCTTCAGGTAATCCTATGTCCAATTTTCTGAGGAACTGCCAGACTGATTTTCAAAGTGGTTGTACCAGCTTACAAACCCACAAACAATGGAGGAGTGTTCCTCTTTCTCCCAGTCCTCACCAGCATCTGCTGTCATGTGAGTTTGTCATCTTAGCCATTCTGACTGGTGCGAGATGGAATCTCAGCAGTTTATTTCTTTTTATTTGCATTTCACTGATGACTAAGGAAGTTGAGCATTTGCTTAGGTTCTTCTCGGCCATTAAATATTCCTAAGTTGAGAATTATTTTTTGAGCTCTGTACCCAATTTTATTAGGATTGTTTGATTCTCTGGAGTCTAACTTCTAGAGTTCTTTGTATAGATTGGATATTAGACCTCTATCAGATGTGGGATTGGTAAAGGGTTTTTTTTTTGTTGTTGTTGTTGTTGTTTTTTTGGTTTTTGTTTTTTTGTTTTTTTTTTTTTTTTTTTTTTTTTTTTCCAGTCTGTTGGTGTCCATTTTGTTTTTGTTTTTGTTTTTGTTTTGTTTTTTTGACAGTATCCTTAGCCTTACAGAAACATTGCAATATCATTAAGTCCCATTTATTTTACTTGATCTTAGAGCATAAGCCATTAGTGTTTTTTTCAGTAAATTTTACCCTGTGCATGCATATATGTTCTACGGTTTTCCCCAATTTCTCTTCTAATAGTTTCAGTGTATTTGGTTTAATGTGGAGATCTTTGATCCACTTGCAATTGAGATTTTTACAAGGAGACAAAAGAGTCTATTTTCATTGTTCTGCATGCTGACTGCCAGTTGAAACAACACCATTTGTTGAAGAATTTGTCCTTTGTCTATTGAATGTTTTCAGCTCCTCTGTCAAAGATCAAGTAACCTTATCTGTGAGAGTTCATTTCAGGATCTTCTATTCCATTCCATTGATCAACATGCCTATCTCTGCACAAATATCATGCAGTTTTTAACACAATTGCTTTGTAATATAGTTTGAGGTTTGGGATGGTAATTCCCCCAGATGTTTTCTTGTTGTTGAGAATAGATTTCAGTATTCTAGGCATTTTATAATTCCAGATAATCTTGCAAATTATGCTTTCCAGCCCCATGAATAATTGAGTTGGAATTTTGGTGAAAACTGCATTGAATCTGTAGATTACTTTTGGTATGATGGCATTTTTTAAAATGTTGATTCTTCCAATTCCTGAGAATGGGAGATCTTTCAGTCTTCTGAGATTTTCTTCAATTTCCTTCTTCAAAGATTTGAAGTTCTTGGAATATAAATCATTCATACTTGCTTACTTAGGATCATACCAAGGTATTGCATATTGTTTGTGACTATTGTTGAGGATATCTTTTCCTTAATTTCTTTCTCAGCATGTTTGTCCTTTGAGTAGAATAAGGTGGCTCATTTGTTAGTGTTAGTTTTATAACCAGCCACTATTTTGAAGTTGTTTGTCAGCTGTAAAAGTTCTCTTGTGGAATTTTTGGGTCACTTAAGTATACTATCATGCCATCATCAAATAGTGATATTTTGACTTTTTACTTTCTGACTTGTATCCCACTGACTTCCCATTGCTGTCTAATTGCTCTGGCCAGGACTTCCAGTTTTATATAGAATAGGTAACGGGAGAATATGAAGACCTGTCTATTCCCTAATTGTATTGGGATTGCTTCAAGTTTCTCACCTTTTAGTTTGATGTCGGCAATTTGTTTGCTGTATATTGCTTTTACTAAGTTTAGATATGGGCAGTGGAATCCTGTTCTTTCCAAAACTTTAACATGAAGGGGTGTAATTTTGTCAAATGTTTCCTCAGCATCTAGTGATATGATCATATAATTTTTATCTTTGAGTTTGTTTATATGGTGGATTATGTTGGGTTTCTATATATTGAACCATCCCTGCATCTTATGGATGATGAAGCCTACTTTATTATGGTGAATGATTGTTTTGATGTGTTCTTGGATTTGGATTGCAAGGATTTTATTGAGTATTTTTGCATCAATGTTAATAAGAGAGATTGTTCTGAAATTCTCTTTCCTTGTAGACTCTTTGTGTGGTTTAGGAATGAGTGTTATTGTGGTTTCAAAGAATGAGCTGGGTAGTGTTCTATCTGACTCTATTTTGTGGAATAGTTTGGAGAGTATTGGTATTAGGTCATCAATGAATATATGGTTTGATAGAATTCTGCATTGAACCCACCCTGTCCTGGGCTTTTATTGATTAGGAGGCTTTTGATTACTGTGTCCATTCTTTTAGGTGTTATGGGATTTTTAAATGGTTTATCAGATCCTGTTTTAACTTTGATATCTCATATCTGTCTAGAAATTTATCCATTTCCTCCAGATTTTTCAGATTTGTTGAGTATAGGCTTTTGTAGTTAGATCTGATGATTTCTTGAATTCTCTGTTTCTGTTGTTATATCTTGCCTTTTATTTCTGATTTTGTTAATTTGGATAGTCTGTCTGTGTCCTCTAGTTATCTGGGTAAGGGTTTATTGATCTTGTTCATTTTCTCAAAGAACCAGATCCTCATTTTGTTGATTTTTTGCCTGGTTCTTTTTGTTTCTACTTGGTTGATTTCTGCTCTGAGTTTGATTATTTCCTGTTGTTTCTTTTGTTCTAGATATTATAGGTGTGCTGTCAAGCTGCTAGTGTATGCTCTCTCCAGTTTTTTTTTTTTATTATTATTATTATTTTTTTTTTTTTAAATAGGCACTCAGAGCTATGAGTTTTCCTCTTAGTACTACTTTCCTTGCATCCCACAGGTTTGGGTGTGTTGTGCTTTGATTTTCTTTAAATTCTAAAAAAAAAAAAAATCCTTAATTTTCTTCTTTATTACTTCTTTGACCATGTTATCATTGAGTAGAACATTGTTAAGCTTCCATGTATATGTGGACTTTTTGTTGTATTTGCTTTTATTAAAGACCAGCCTTAGTCCATGGTGATATGATAGGATACATGGGAGTATTTTAATATTCTTATATCTGTTGAGGCTTGGTTTGTGACTGACTATATGCTCCATTTTGTGTAGGGTGGGGGTGCTGAGTAGCCTTTTGTTTTAGGATGAAATGTTTTGAGAATGTCTGTTAATTCCATAACTTCTGATAGTTTCACTGTTCAGTTTCTGCTTCCGTTATCTGTCCATTGATGAGAGTGGGCTGTTGAAGTCTTATTATTGTGTGTGGTATAATATATGTTTTGAGCTTTAGTAGGGTGTGTTTTATGAATGTTTGTGTTCTTATATTTGGAGTATAGATGTTTAGGATTGAGAATTCATCTTGATAGATTTTTGATAACTTTTGGTTGGAAATCTATTTTATTCGATGTTAGCATGGCTACCCCCTCTTGTTTCTGGGGCCATTTGCTTGGAAGAGATTTTCCCAGCGTTTTACTCTGAGCTACTGTTTTTCTTTGTCTCTGAGATGAGTTTCCTGTATGCAGCATAATTCTGGCTCTTGTTTAAGTATCCAGTCTGATAGTCAATGTCTCTTTATTGGGGAACTGAGTCCATTTAAGTTAACAGATATTAAGAAACAGTGACTGTTATTTCCTTTTATTTTTGTTATTAGAGGTAGAATTATATTTGTGTTTCTTTCTTCTTTAGGTTTTCTTGATTAGTTATTTTCTTGACTTTTCTAGGGTGTAGTTTCCCTCCTTGTGTTGGATTTTCCATCTCTTATCATTTTCAGGTCTGGATTTGTGGTCACATAGTGTAAATTTAGTTTTGTTCTAAAATGTCTTTGTCTCTCCACCTATTACAATCGAGAGTTTTGCTGGATATAGTAACCATGGCTGGCATTTGTATTCTCTTAGACACTGTATGATGTCTGCCCAGGATCTTCTAGCTTTCATAGTCTCAGTTTAGAAGTCAGGTGTAATTCTGATGGTCTGCCTTTATATGTTACTTGTCCTTTTTCACTCACTGCTTTTAGTATTCTTTCTTTACCTTCTGCTACAATCAATCTATTTGGAGTTCTGTAGGCTTCTTTTATGCTCATGGTCATTTTGTTCTTAAGGGTAGGGGAGTTTTCTTCTATGATTTTGTTGAAGATATTTACTGTGCCTTTTAGTTGATATTCTTGGCCCTCTTCTACACCTGGTATCCTTAGGTTTGGTCTTTTCATTATGTTCTGGATCTCCTGGATGTTTTGGGTTAGGAACTTTTTGATTTTTGCATCTTCTCTTACTGTTTTGTCTATGTTTTCTATGTTGTCTTTGGCCTCTGAGATCCTCTTTTCCATTTCTTGTAGTCTGTTTCTGATGCTTGCATCTGTGACTCCTGATTTATTTTTTAGGTTTTCTATCTCCAAGGTTGTCTCTTTTTGTGTGTTTTTTTTATTGTTGCTTCTGAGTGTTAGACTTTTTGTGGGCAATTGGTGAGTTCTGATGGCAGTGACCCAGTTCTTTCTTTGTGGGCCCAGGTGTGGGAGCTGTTGTGAGGCTGTTCTGGGATCTTAGCCCTCTGCCCACAGGCCCTGAGTCCTTACTGGTAGAAAACTGGCTCTTTCTCTAGGAAAAAGGGGGCCCTTTTCCAGAGAGCACAGCACTGTCTGCTCTCTGAGATCTCCTGGTGTGCCCTTCTGGTAGCTATGTATCAGTCTTACCACTGGTCCAGGTGCAAAAGTGCCTGTGGAGCTGATCCTCAAGCACGGCCTTTCCCTGGCAGATCCTGAGACCAGATGACAGAAGACAGGCCCTCATTGTGGTCCGGAAAGGATCCTTTTCCAGAGAGCACAGCATTCTCTACGTTCCCAAGAACTTCTAGCATGACTTCTCTACCCCAGGCTCTCTGCTGGTCCAGGTGTAAAACAGCCTGTGCAGCTGTCTGCTAGCACAGCCTTTACAGGCAGATTCAATTTCCCGCTGACAGATGCCTGGGCCAACAAAGCACACTCTGTGCTCTGAGAACTCATGGCATGACCTCACCAGGCCTGTGCCCCAGCTCTCTGCTGGTCCAGGTGGAAAAGAGCCTGTGTCTGCTCTGCAAACCACATTCTGGTATCTTAAATCACTCCTAAATCTATAGACATTTATCAGCTGTGTTTGGTTTCTTCTTTTCTGTGAGTTGCAACAATACTGCTAGCAAAGCAGTAGGATACTGGGGATGTTTTTTTCCTCTCTCCTCTCCCAACCCCTTCAATTTTTACTTCTGATTTTGTTATTTATGATTATGTTTTGTGAAACAGCGAGAAATAACTTCAGATCATGCTATACTCCTTAACAAATGGGATTTTGTTACTGGTGTCCGGGTTATAGAATTTGATCCATATAACCACATTTGGGTCCTTGTCCTCAGAGCCAAATAGTGAGAAAGAAGAAGAGGAGATTTATTAAATGTGGTCAAACTGAAAAGTAAAATGAAACCACCAAAATATATACTGATCCCCTAAGTCTATCTTCCGGTTGCAAAGAATGTTTTAAATAGAAAGATAGGCATATATAAGAAGTCCAGGTGATGCCCAGCATTAATGCATCCTTGTCTCTAACATATACTAGAACGTTGTGAATCTAGCTGGGAGAAAAATTCTGCTCTGTAAGATTCAGGATTTAGGCTTTTTCTCCTTCTACCAGTAAATTCCTGGGGGAATTCCAGTTTCTTGGGCTTCATTTTTTTAAATTCTCTAATAGTCACATAATAAACAGGTAAGTCTCTTAAAAATATCGTGATCCATGACAGGTTCGGTATACTTGTTCTTCTAACTCCTTGTTATGTATATGAAAAACTATATGTCTGTCACATAATATTCAAATAGATTGTTTCACTATATCAATTGATATATATTTGTTGTTGACCAAATTAAATATTTGTTGTTTATCAAAACCCTATGAATTAAAACAACTTCCATAATAAGACAAGTTGAGCATCCTTTTCTCTGCTGAGTGGAAGTGAAAGTTGCAAACAATGTCAGAACTGTACCAGGATAGGCATAGATATTAGAGGAAAAATTAAAATAACAAATCTATAAAGCAGGAACTATGTCTTATCAGGAAACAACAGCCTTTCCTTAGCTGAGCACTGGTATGCACAATAAAGCCAGCCCTGCCAAACTGAGTCCTCCTCCATCTGTCTATCTTCCTAATTCACTTGCCAAAATAATCCTTCTCACCTGGTGTAAAACAACTCTTCATTATTTATTTGCAAGTTAATAGGAACACTGGACATTGTTGGGACTGGAAAAATACACTTTAAAGAAAATGGAGTCAGTGCTCTTCCAGGAACTCAACAGAAGAACAAATGACTTTTTTAAACTCAGTCAATAACCTTAAACCTATCATGCCTTAAAAATATTTCAGATATTGTAGCAAACATCTCATTAAGACATATGGTCTCTATACCATCATCCTAGTCCAGGATATGCATAAAAAATATCTTCACCAATTTCTCTGTTCCAGTTTGTTTCCATAAGGAATACTGGTATGAGGGTACTCAGGCTCTGGATAACAGAAAGATATGTGTAAATACAAAAATAAATTGCTCATTAAAGGAGGAAAGAGAGAGATTATTCTGGAGCCAAATATGAGTGGCCATGACCTGAGAAGATAGAGTTAAATTACCCCAAATTCCTTTCTTAAACATAACAGTTTGAGAAAGTTTCTATAGTAACAAAATAAAGAAACATCAAGCAGACCTATTACAGAATGGCAGGACAAATCACATTTTTAGTTTCAGATACTACCTGCTGGCTTTATTTTCTCTTTTGTTGGTAGACACTAAGGAATGCTACATTAATACATTTTTTAATGTTTACCTAATAGTTACTAGGATATTTGAATAGACACTATAGTGAGAAAGTAACAGAAAAAAATAAGGTCGTAAATCAGAGACTAACATTAGTTTTAAGTGGGCTTCAGACCTGTGACATTCTAATGTCTCTACTTATTTTAATTTCTATTCAGTCTTGAAGAAAGTTTCAGCTGAAAAGCTAGCTTCTGTTTATTCACACCAACAAAGTGATCTCAGAAAATTGGTAAGAGAAAGATTGACAGGATAGGATCTAATGTTCTGAAAGTCTACTCAGAGAACAAGACTTATGTATGAATCAGAGAAACTACTGAACTGGACCACTTCATTGATAGAAAGAAATGTTTATAGGAATAAACTTCCAGTCTCCCTTAGAGAATAAAATTCATCAGCTTGGCAGGAAAGCAAGTAGATTTTATAGGATAGTCAGCAGGGTAAGGAATCTGTGAAATGATGCAGCCTGGCAATTGATGTACCTGTGCATCTAGCACCACACGGTGATGATGGGTTGTCAGACAACCAAATGCCAACAAAAAATGTCATCATTAGCTTCCCAGAGATGATACATTGTTGCCCCTCTGACATGTTCACTTGGGAATGCACTACAGTTCCTATAAAAGAGCCACATTATGCCATCTTCCTTCCTCCCTTCCCTTCCAAATTCAGTGTAAGCTTTGCCCCTTTGTCTGAATAAACCTTCCAGGACAGACCTGTTGCACACTGTGGTTTTATTCCATCACAGGCTGACTGACTAATTAGGAACTAAAGGTCTTTGCCTGAGGTAGCTGACCAAAGCAATATAACGGCTTATCCTAACAGAAACTTCACAAGGTTTCTGAGTAATGCTGAGTTTAGGTTTTTATTTACCTGCAATTATTTGGTTTACCTAGTCAGAGTACAGTAGAAGCTAAGCTAATAGTGTCATTTAAGACATTGCCAGCAGCACGGCCATTTTTGGTACCTTCTTTGGTTCCAACATTCAGCACCTACCATATATAGCCAGCAAAGAATGGTACATATATCAGAATTTCTAGACACCAAACAACACCAGAGGATATCACTCTGATGAACTGATTATGCCCCCAAACTAAGAAGGATTCTCATCAAGAACAGTTCTTTTCTCACTATGCTGTTGGTTTAAGTGAGAATACTCCTCATAGAACCATATATTTGAATGTTTTGTGTTAGTTGGTAGGATTGATTTGGGGGAAGGATTAGGCACTATGGTTTTGTTAAAAAAGGACCAAATGCAGTCATTTTTATTTCAAAAGCCCAAGCCATTCCCAGTTCTCTCTCTCTCTCTCTCTCTCTCTCTCTCTCTCTCTCTCTCTCTCTGTGTGTGTGTGTGTGTGTGTCTGTCTGTCTGTTTGTCTGTCTTCTGCTTGTGGATCAGATGTATACTTTGAGCTACTACTGTAGTGCCATCAGTCCCTCAATTTTATAGTTTTTATTTTGTTGTTATTGGTGGTGGTGGTTTGTTTTTCATTTCCTGTAAATCACCTTGGTCATAGAGTCTCTTCATAGCAATAAAGCAGTAACTAAGGCAACCATCATTATCATCATCATCATGTCTGACACACCACTTTTCCAAGCAAAGAAATAATGAGGGGAAACATGCTATGTCAAGTGATTTGAATGAGAATGGCCTTCATGGGCTCATTTATTTGAATTCTTAGTAACATGATTGTCAAAGTGTTTATAAATAATTAGGAGGTTTAGTCTTATTGGACTAGGTGAGGCTAGGCTGAAGGGAATCTGGCCTTGTTGGAATAGTCATGTTTCAGGAAGTGAACTTTGAGGTTTCAGAATCCTATGTGAAGCAGTCTCTCTCCATCAATTTCTATCTCTCTGTCTCTCTCTTCTTTGTTCTCTCTTCTACAACCCCAGCCCCTCCCCTCTCCATGCTCTGTTGCTTGCAGATCAAGGTGTAAAGCTCACAAAATCAGTATAATACTTGACTGTTACCATACTCCTATGATGAACCCTATGAAACAATAAGCAATTGCCTAATTAAATGCATTCTTCTATTAGTTGCTTTGGCCATGTTGTCTTTTCACAGCAATAGAACAGTGACTAAGACAAGATGTAACATGGGCAAAAGAAATCCCCACCCAAAAGCAAAGTACTATTAAAAGCAGTGTATTTTCAACAGAGGAAATCCTCCAAACATGTTCACAGTCTAATAAACACTTTTCTACAGTGTGGTTTGGAAACGCCTCTCTCCCAATTACATGTACATTTTTTTTTCTACCCAGTGAAACTGTTTTCAAATGAGAGACATCATTGGGTGGGGTGAATGTAAGAATCAACAAATACCAGACAATCTAAGTAGATCATATCAAACAAACAAACAAAAAAACTCAGAAAATGAAATTGTCAATGGAACAAAAAGTACCCACACAAGAGGCAAAGCAGCATGTATTATTTGCTTTTCTATTGGTGTAATAGAAAGTCATGACTAAAAACATTTTATGGAGAAAATAGGTTATTCTGAAATATGGATGGAGAAGAATCTATATATTTTGTTAGGAGTTGAATGAGACACGGCAGCAGCAGAATGCTGAAAGATCCCATCATTTTTGTTTTATCTAATTTATATGAGTATACTGTAGCTGTTTTCAGAAGAAGAAGGCATCAGATGCTATTATGGATGGTTGTGAGCCACCATATGGTTGCTGGGAACTGAAGTCAAGAACTCTGAAAGAGCAGTCAGTGCTCTTAACCACTGAGCCAACTCTCCTGCCTGAAAGATTACATCTTAAACAGCAACATAAAACAGAATCAATTGTCAGCAAGACAGACATCTGTTTCTCTGTCTCTCTGTGTGTGTGTGTGTCTCTGTGTCACTCTCTTTTTGTCTCTCTGGCTCTGCTTCATTGTATTTCTCTCCTTTGCCTTTAGTTTAAGATGTAACCCTCTCAGCTATGTCTCCAGCATCATTTAGGCCTGTAAGTTTAACACACTGCACATGGGAGCATTTTTTTTTTTTTCTCTCAGGAGGCTCTAATTGACAAAAGGCCTTCCCCAAACAGCATCACCAAACAGGGAGCAAGTATTCAAACACATGAGCCTACAGGGTTCATTTCTCATTAAGATCACTATGAAATCTAATTGGCAATCCTCTTATTCCATATGAAGGTGCTTACTCCATATGCATATGGAAAGTGATCAACTTTGTGAGCCACAAGGGAATTGACAATGAAGAATACAACAAAATATTTTTTCTTTTTTTTTTCTCTTTTTTTAAACTTTATTTTACAAAACAAAGATAAAAGGAAAAAATTTAAACATTTTTGCATAAATGTATACAAATACATTTTTGTCAGTGCTTGGCGTTTTTTTTTTTTTTTTTTTTTTCTTTTTTTTTTTTTTAAGTTTGATACACTGCATTAAGGTCTTACTAGTTACAATGAGCAAAAAGTACATGTAAAACAGGATGTAACCCGGAAATTAGTCAATGTTTTTTGCTGTGTAAGGACTGAGCATAATGTCTTTCTTGTTTGTTTGTTTGTTTTGTTTTGTTTTATTTTTTTTCTTGAACTTCACAGTCTGTGAGTTTTTTCTAGGGCAGTCCGAGCCTCTGGGGTTAGCATCCCTCTATCAGTGACTGCATATTATGTCTGTTCTTTTGTGACTGGGTTATCTCACTCAGGATGATATTCTCTAGATGCAACCATTTTCTTAAGAATTTGGTTAAGTCATTGTTTCTGATGGCTGAGTAATACTCCATTGTGTAAATGTACCACAATTTTTGTATCCATTCATCTACTGAAGGACATCGGGGTTCTTTCCAGTTTCTGGCTATTATAAATAGAGCTGCTATGAACATTGAGGTGCATGTATCTTTGTTGTATATTGGAGTGTCTCTGGGGTATATTCCTATACAACTTTCAGACTAATTTAAATGAAATATTGTAACACTACTATAGAAAAGATATGCTGTTGAGAATCACGATCATTTATACATTTGTTGATGAGAATATAAAAGTTATAGCCAGTCTAGTAAATAGCTTATTTATGCTGGATAAAATATGTTGTTAGGCACTAACTTTAAAAATCTAAATAATCTGCTACAACTTTCTCATTAGAATACTATTCTCAAAACAGAGCTCCACTTATTCCATTGAGACATGTCATTGTTCTCCAGAGTATGAAATAATAGAATAAAGAATTGAAAAATAGTATATAATAAGTGATCTGATTCCTATAATGATATTGACAGAAGAAAATTTAAGGAATGGAGAAGAAATTAGTACTTTGTAGGAGCCAGATACAGATGAAAAGGAACTGGATATGGCTATAAAGGATGACAACAAAAATCTCTGTGTCGATGGAAATATCTGGATCTTGATTGTATGGTCCTAGTTTCTCTGTGCAAGGTTTTTGGGTTTGAAGTCAATCTGGACACTGCAGTTTATTATCTTTAGACATAAGTAGTTTCCTAGAAGAGTTAAACTGGGTATTCTAACATACCCATTATAGAGGCAGAGGTAGATTGCTGTCTGTAAATTAAAGGCCCACCTGGTCAATAGAGTGTGTCCTTGTCTCAAAGAAGAATTTAGAAGAATTATTGATACTAGACACAGTCAGCATTATATTATTTATTAAAACTGCATAGAAATATCAGATCTTTTCTGAATGGTTCAAGCCTATGACCAGAGCAAAGACAGTGCCAAAGTTGGAAGTTCATAAGACTCTGGTCAGCCTGAGCTACACAGTGAGACTTTGTAAATAAAACAGAAATAAGCAAAAATATTGTATATTGACTTTATGTTTTTCTATAAAAATATTTTTTTCAGGTTCTCCTGGAGACTGAGCTTCATTTTGAACCACAATTGGCCTGGATCACACAATATGTGGCCTATGATTGTCTTTAACTTATGAAAGCTCTGCTTAACCTTCTTAGTGCTGAGGGAAAAATGTGAGCTACTATGTCCAGATAACAAAATGAATTGTATAATTGAAAATGTTATATACAGTTTTAGTGAATAAACTATCAAACATAATTTGGCCATGTAATAACACAATTCTAATCAATAAAATTATTTTATTTCACTCTCTTTCAGCATTTTTTATTAAAGTTTCAGGTACCTAAACTTCATTATAAAATTCTTTATTATAAGCATTCACTAAGGTGTAGTAATATTTTCGTGGTATTTTATCATTGTACTAATTTTTCCAGAAAAAAAAAGCAAAACTGAGTAACACTGCTCTGAAGACTATAAAAGAGATGAGAAAGTAAGTCCTGTTCACTTAACTTCAGATATATCTGCATCAGGACCTTGGCATTGGCTTCTTTATTAGATTGGTGGTAAATTTGTACTGAGTTAAACTATAATTAACTATCTTTCATTAACCTTTTGAGAATGCCCTGTTTCTTCTAAGTCACATATATTGATTGAAACAACATTCCATTAATTTCCTGCAAAACTCTTAAGTAAGCCTCAGGTTTGAGGCCTGCCTAAGCTATAGAGCATCATGCCTCTGTGTGAGTGACACATTGTCTTAAATGAACAAAAACAAAGAAAAAAAAACAAATTGCCATAATCTTCAGAAAATTTTAGTTTTTTCTGGGGGGGGGGGCTTCTGCGGCTTTTATTTTGGCATGTAAACCACTGGGGGAGTCTTGATGGTGGGCATCCTAGAGATTACACTGAAATTCTGAGGGCTCTAGAAACTAGCTGGGAAAGTCAGGTGGCATAAATAATGATTCAGACTGATGACATTACAAAGCTAGGCTACAGCTGGGCTACAGCTTGGCTCCAGGTGCTCAGCAGTGGACATCTAAAGGAGCAGTGACATGCACTGGGCTGGCCTTGAGATACCTGTATGATATCAGGGACAGAGCTGGTGGCTGGGGGGGGATCTACAGTCCATCCTTTGCTTGGCCAATGGGTTCATGAAGTACCTTCCAGCAAACTTGGCTTTGCTGCCCAGCTCTTCCTCTATTCTATGGCTCTAATTGTACATGGTCAGGAGCTCAAATCAGCAAGGGGAACAAGTCTTGATCTGCGCAGTGCAGAGCCCTACCACCAGGTCAGCAGTGAAAGCATCTTCAGTCTCCCCAGATTGATGGGACACCATTACACCCAAACCATTGGACTCGGCCATCTTACACACCTGCAGAGACTCGGTCACAGAACCAAGTTCACTTTAAGCAGGAAGAAATTACATAACTTTTCGCCAGCATCCTTGGCAATCCCTTTAGGATTGATCGATTTGATCACCACCTGGATGTCTGCACTAGCTGTGAACTTCTACCAAGCATCCCAGTAGTCCTGGTCAAAGGGATGTTCAGTGGATAATACTGGGTATTTCTGGATAAAGGACTTGTACAGGTCAAAGAGGTCTTCAATGGATACCACTGGGTATTTCTGGATAAAGGACTTGTGCTGGTCAGCCAGCTGGTCAGGTGTAATGTACCGGCTGGGGTCATCTGGAGTCCAGGTCATACTTGCCAGTCCTGTAGAACTCTTAGGAAGCTACATCCATACCAATGACAACGTGGTCATTGTAGCCGGCCTTTGCAATTGTAGTCTTGGACTGCTCCAGTACTTCTTTGTTCTCCAGGAGATTAGGTATGAATCCATTCTCATCACCAAACATTGGTGGTGTCTTTCCCATATTTCTCCTTGTTGACATTCTTCAGGTTGTGGTAAACCTCTGCTCCATTATGCATGGCTTCCCGGAAACTGGATAATCCCACAGTAGCATCGTGAACTCTTGTAGGGCCAGCTTATTGCCAGCATGAGAACCACCGTTAATCACATTAAAAGCTGGGACAGGCATGATGACTTCAGAGTTGCTGGCTAAGTCAGCAATGTGACGGGAAAGGGGCACCTCTTTTTCCATGGCACCGGCTCTGTAGAAAGCAAGGGACATTCCCAGGATAGCATTTGCACCAAATTTATACTTATTCTTGGTGCCATCCATCTCTATCATCAGCTGGTCAATTTTCTCTTGCTCCACACAATTCACTTTCTTGCTAACCAGAGCAGGTAAAATAATAGTGTTATTGATGTGCTCAACAGACTTTGAGACACCCTTCCCCAATGAAGTGAGTCTTATCATTGTCCCAGAGTTATGGGGCCTTGTAGATGCCTGTGGACATACCACTGGGCACTGCAGCTCAGAAGAGACCTTTTGTTGTGTAGAGATCCACACACAACAACAGGATTACCATGGGAGTCAATGATCTCTCTGACATGGATTCTGAGAATAGACATGATGAACTTCTAGCAGTCAGTTGGCTGCGAAGGAAGGAAAGGGTTCTGTAGACACCAAAGAGAGCCCTAAGGACAGACTTGAGCATGACCCTGTACCTGGGGTGATATTTTAGTTTTTAAATTAAAAACTGGAACAACAATTTAAAGTCTCACGTCTCTGAAGTTTCACGTTTAGTTTGCAATAAAATCAGTCTCTGGTATGACTAGAAAACTATTTTCATAGTCCATTTAATTTCTTCTCCTAAATATTTATGACCTAAACAAACTTTTTTTTTCTGTTCCTAGAAGGTTACTACCTTCTCCCCTCATTTACAAGTTTCCTTCTTACCATTCAAGAACACCTTTCATAGGACAACTTTTAGACTCCTCTTCTGAGTTTGCATTTTTATGAAGCATATACTTTCTGTTTTATTTGTTCCAGTATCTCCCAGGATAAGTAGTAAGATTCTAAAAGAACATGATTAACCCTCAACTTTCAATCTCTAGTGCCCAGCACAGTGGCTAGTACCATAATGTAGATGTCTGAAAATCAAACATAACAGGCTAAATGACAGAATTTGCATGTAGATAATCAGAAGACTGGATAGTTAAAAGTCAAGTTAATGCAATTCAAATTGAAGTTTGTACAGGAATTTTTGTCACTGCCAAGGAAATGTCATCTAAATTGCATTTGCTATCACAAATAATGCATCAAATATTCATTAAAATATATTTCAAAAAGTTAAAGTACATTTTGAAATATATTGAAATTTCCATGAAAGTAAGAACTTTATGAATTTTGATCTATCAAATGTGCTGTAAGATCTCTTTCTAATTGTATATGAACAAACACTGAACTATATAGGTCACTCTTAATAATATTCATAGATTAATGAGTAATGAATATTTTAAAAATTTAAAATTTTGTGCATCAAATTCAACTCAAGCAGAAATAGTCAGAAGCATTAAATTAGGAATGAACTGATATTAATAATTTCTGCTTGTTACTATAAATTTATTGAATACCTTTTTTTTTCTACTTAGACACTGAAGATCATTTTTGATTTGGAACAAAATTTAAGTTTCTTGAAAAGTCTGTTGAAATATTTCATGTGATAAATATCTCATATTTTTAACATTTTAACTTGAAAAAAATGTGTCTGTATTTTTCATAAAAGTACTATCAAAGTAAAGATGCACAATCATTTGAAAGTGTATTGATATTTAAATACTAAATTAATATTATATTTGTATATAAATATTACACATTTGTATTTAACAACTATTACAAAGCATACATATTAACGGGTGCTTCTTTTCCCATACAAAAAGATTAAAAAAAAATAGTTTGAAATTAGCATTTGCTTCTTCGTTCATTATCTGCTCAGTGTTACAGTAATTGGTAGCTTACATTATACAGACCGTTTTGTACTCAACAAAAGAGAAGTAAATTGAACAGTACTGAAAATAAAAAATGATAGATTGATCTGTTCAGATTATGAGTTGCTTAATATTTTCCTATAAATAAAAAAAAACAAAACAAATTAATACTACAAAATATAACCTGTTTTGATGAGAAATCTGCAAAAATGAATTCTTGCTCATGCATTCTGTGTATTTGCCAAGATGAATTTTAGACCACACATGAAGTTAAAACATTTTTATGCCCTAAAATGAATACCAGAACTTATCATGAAGATTAATTTTAAAATTGATTTATACATTTTAATTTTTAAACCATACTTCAAAGAAAATTATCTAGTTAGAAGCATCAATAATTCAGTTAAAATATTTCCATAGTAAATTAATGTAGAAAAAAACAACATTTTTAATAGTAGCTAACCATAATATTGATTGATGTATCTGCCTTATATTTAAAAATCTCCTTACTTTACATGAATGTGAGCATATTAATTTCTTATGTTATTTATTATACATATACACATACACATAAATACGTACATACATACGTACGTACATACATACATACATATAATTGTATCTGACTCTGGAATAAACACGATGATTATTGCTCAAGTATGCCTTCAAGAAAATCATGGATTTTAAAAGGCATAAATGGGGTAGTCGGGGGTGGTGGGAGAAGGAGGCGGCGGCGAATCACTTATAAATGGCGCCCAAGCAGGACCCGAAGCCTAAATTCCAGGAGGGTGAGCGAGTGCTGTGCTTTCATGGGCCTCTTCTTTATGAAGCAAAGTGTGTAAAGGTTGCCATAAAGGACAAACAAGTGAAGTACTTTATCCATTACAGTGGTTGGAATAAAAAATTGGGATGAATGGGTGCCAGAAAGCAGAGTACTCAAATACATGGATACCAATTTGCAGAAACAGCGAGAACTTCAAAAGGCCAATCAGGAACAATATGCAAAGGGCAAGAAGAGAGGGGCTGCTCCAGGGAAAAAGACATCTGGTCTGCAACAGAAAAACGTTGAAGTGAAAACAAAAAAGAACAAGCAGAAAACACCTGGAAATGGAGATGGTGGCAGTACCAGTGAGACACCTCAGCCTCCTAGGAAGAAGAGAGCCCGGGTAGATCCTACTGTTGAAAATGAAGAAACATTTATGAACAGAGTTGAAGTTAAAGTGAAGATTCCTGAAGAGCTGAAACCATGGCTTGTGGATGACTGGGACTTAATCACCAGACAAAAGCAGCTTTTTTATCTTCCTGCCAAGAAGAATGTGGATTCCATTTTGGAGGATTACGCAAATTATAAGAAGTCTCCAGGAAATACAGATAATAAGGAGTATGCTGTTAATGAGGTTGTGGCAGGGATAAAGGAGTACATCAATGTAATGTTGGGCACTCAGCTGCTCTACAAAATTTGAGAGACCTCAGTACGCTGAAATTCTGGCCGATCACCCCGATGCACCCATGTCCCAGGTGTATGGAGCGCCACATTTACTGAGATTATTTGTGCAAATTGGAGTGATGTTGGCCTATACACCTTTAGATGAGAAAAGCCTTGCTTTATTACTGAACTATCTACATGATTTCCTCAAGTACCTGGCGAAGAATTCTGCAACTTTGTTCAGTGCCAGTGATTATGAAGTGGCTCCTCCCAAGTACCATTGGAAAGCCGTGTGAGGGGTGTGCTCTCGCTCACTTGTGCTTGGGTCTCTGTAAACAGTTTGGTTCTTAGTCCTTCTCTTGCACAAATGATATACTTTGAAGACCGTTAGTGTATAACAGAGTTGATGTTTGTTTTCTGTTTAAACAGAGAAAATAAAAGGAGTAACTGCTCCTTTTTTCTTTTTTTTTTTATTTTAAAGTTCCTACCAGTGTATCAGTGATGGACAACAGAGAGACATGCTGTAGAGTGTTTGCCTAGTTGACGAAGCTGCTTTTGAATGCTGGTGGTTCTGTTCCTTTGACACTATGCACTTTTATAATATGTGTTAATGCTCTATGACAAAATGCTCTGATTCCTAGTGCCAAAGGTTCACTTCAGTGTATATAACTGAACACTCATCCATCTGTGCTCTTTTTTTTTAAAATGGTGCTTAAAGAGCCCATCCTTTGCA
The DNA here is from genome assembly GCF_963924665.1 of Micromys minutus. Taxonomy (NCBI): domain Eukaryota; kingdom Metazoa; phylum Chordata; class Mammalia; order Rodentia; family Muridae; genus Micromys; species Micromys minutus. Next base: position 61,205,342 of record NC_137970.1, on the reverse strand, counting down.
AGTCATCCATGTTGTTCCTTAGCATTTTATCTTTGCTCAGTTGTTAAAGAATGGTGGCTTGTTTTCATGGTTTTTGTATTTGTGTCTAATGCACGTTTTAACATGATAGACGCAATGCATCGTGTAGCTACAGTTTTATGGAAAAGTCAATTTTGTAGGAGTTGTTTTTCATATCTTCAATAAATTTTTTCTTTAAATTTCAAAAAAAAAGGCATAAATGTATAAAAATATTTCTAGGAGGAGAGGACCTTGGTCCTGTGAAGGCTCAGTGCCCCAATGTAGGAGAATGCCAGGGCACGGTGGCAGAACGGAGTGAGTGGGTGGTTCAGGGAGCCTCCTCATAGAAGCAGGGGGAGAGTGGTGGGATACAGAGTTTCCAAAGGGAAAACCAGGGAAAGGGATAACATTTGAAATATAAATAAATAAAATATTCAATAAAAATAACATTTATATGCTTAAAGAAAATAAGATACTACATTAATGAATATTAAAGCATATATATGTATATACATAGACATATATAAATATTTCTTACAAACTTGTATTTTGGGATCCACTTATAAGTTCAAAATATACTCACTTTGAGATAAAGTGTTTGTTCTAACTAAGAGTACAGGAAAACATGTACAAATAATAAATATTCATTTATAAATCTGATTGATCATCCTGATCATCCTCTTATGTTTTTGTAAAATTTGTGTACTCAATAGTTTTAACATATGGAAGCAATGGTATTTTATCTGAAATCAAGTAAAAATTAATTCTAGACAACTTATTTTCTTACCTGAGCATTTTTAATGCAGATAATGAATGACATTATTTATCAAGGTGCAGGGTATACTTTACCGTGCAAAAATTGCATACCAGAAAAGAGATGTTTAAAGTGTGACTTTTTATTTTCGTATATTTTTTCTCCTACCAAGAAAAAATGTTTTTCTCATTGTTCATGTTCTATAAATGCCAGCTGGAGTTCTTCCGTACTCACTCAATGGCAGCAAATATAAACTCTTCTTGGCTACCTGATTGAACTATTTTGAATGTAGTAGTTTGGCTAGCAATTTAGTCTGTCGACAGAGTTTCCTGAGGTAGAAATGTGTTTAGGGTTCTGTATAGGCAGTAACATAGCATAAAGTCTCCACGTGAAATTTGAAAGAGTCGAGAATATAATTTCATGACTTCATAGAGCAAAAGGAAAATAAATAGTGCAAATGGAAGTTGGCAAATGATTCAAAGTAACTGCATTGAAAAGATTTGCAAATTTAATTAATAGTCAGACTTTCTCTAAATGTACACATGTGGTGTGAAAAAATACAGCAGCATACATTTAAAATAAATTAAGTAGAGAAAAACCTGCCTTAACTGAATTTACTTAGGTTATTTTTAAAGTTGGTGTGATATTTTAGTTTCAAACATTTTTTAGGACATAATTTATGAGTTTTGTATAAAATAACATGATTTTTTGTGCAAAAAGGAGAATTCATTTAATAGTCAATGGCTTTGAAGAACTAAAAATTAAATGGCAGATCATTTGATCAACATTGTAATTATTTAAAGTTCTATCAATTTTTATTTAAGCATTTATAAAATGATTTTTAATTGAACAACTTTATTATAAAAATCGGAAATAAATGTACAGATTTTAAAAGCATTTTTGCATAAATGTATGCAAATATATTTTGTCAGTACTTGATTATTTTAAAGGTTTGATAGTATACATTAAAATCTTACTAATAAAAATGAGCATAAAGTACATGTAAAACAAGATGTAACCTGGAAATAGACAAAGGTTTCTTGGTGTGTGAAGATTAAGCATAATGATTTTTCTTTTTTTTAAGATTTATTTTAAAAAACAAATATAAAAGAAAAAAATTAAACATTTTTCCATAAATGTTTACAAATACAATTGTGTCAGTGCTTGTTTTTTTTTTTTTTCTTTTTTTTCTTTTTTGTAAAGTTTGATACTCTGCATTAAGGTGTTACAATTTACAATGAGGAAAAAGTACATGTAAAACAGGATGTAAACCAGAATTAGTCAACGTGTTCTTGGTGTGTAAGGATTGAGCATGATGATTTATTTTTTTTTTTTTGTTTTGTTTTGTTTTTTTGTTTTTTTTCTTGAACTTCACACAGTCTGTGAGTTGTTTCTGGGGCAGTGCCAGCCTCTGGGGTTAGTATCCCACTATCAGTGACTGCATATTATGTCTGTTCTTTTGTGACTGGGTTATCTCACTCAGGATGATATTCTCTAGATGCAGCAATTTTCTTAAGAATTTGGTTAAGTCATTGTTTCTGATGGCTGAGTAGTATTCCATTGTGTAAACGAACCACAATTTTTGTATCCATTCATCTTCTGAAGGACATCTGGGTTCTTTCCAGTTTCTGGCTATTATAAATAGAGCTGCTATGAACATTGAGGTGCATGTATCTTTGTTGTATATTAAAGTGTCTCTGGGGTATATGCCCAGAAGTGGAATACCTGGATCTTCAGGTAGTAGTACTATGTCCAATTTTCTGAGGAATCGCCAGACTGATTTCCAGAGTGGTTGTATCAGTTTAAAACCCCACCAACAGTGGAGAAGGGCTCCTCTTTCTCCGAAACCTCGCCAGCATCTGTTGTCATCTGAGTTTTGGATCTTGCCAATCTGACTGGTGTGAGGTGGAATCTCAGGGTTGTTTTGATTTGCATTTCCATGATGGCTAAGGATGTGGAGCACTTCCTCAGATGTTTCTCAGCCATTCGATATTCCTCAATTGAGAACATTTTGTTTAGCTCTGTACCACATTTTTTAATAGAGTTGTTTGATTCTCTGGTGTCTAGCTTTTTGAGTTCTTTGTATACCTTGGATATTAGGCCTCTATCTGATGTGGAGTTGGTAAAGATCTTTTCCCATTCTGTTGGCTGCCCTTTTGTTTTCTTGACAATGTCCTTAGCCTTACAGAAACTTTGCAATCTCATTAAGTCCCATTTGTTAATCTTTGACCTTAGAGCTTGAGCCATTGGTGTTATGTTCACAAAATTTGCTCCTGTGCCTATGTGTTCTAAGGTTTTCCCTAATTTCTCATCTAATAGTTTCACTGTATCTGGTTTAGTGTGGAGGTCTTTGATCCACTTACACTTGAGCTTTATACAAGGAGATAAGAAAGGGTCTATTTTCATTCTTTTGCATGCTGAGTGCCAGTTGGACCAGCAACATTTGTTGAATAGGCTGTCCTTTTTCCATTGAATGTTACGGCTCCTTTGTCAAATATCAGGTGACCATATACATGAGGGCTCATTTCTGGATCTTCTATTCTATTCCATTGTTCCACATGCCTATTTCTGTACCAGTACCATGCAGTTTTCAGCACAATTGCCTTGTAATATAGCTTGAGGTCAGGGATAGTGATTCCTGCAGATGTTTTCTTGTTGTTGAGGATAGATTTCGCTATTCTAGGTCTTTTGTTATTCCATATGAAATTGCACATTGATCTTTCCAACTTAATGAAGAACTGGGTTAGAATTTTGATGGGGATTGCATTGAATCTGTAGATTGCTTTTGGTAGGATGACCCTTTTTAAAATGTTGATCCTTACAATCCATGAGCATGGGAGATCTTTCCATTTTCTGAGATCTTTCTGGATTTCCTTCTTTAGAAGTTTGAAGTTCTTGTCATACAGGTCCTTCACTTGCTTAGTTAGAGTCATACCAAGGTATTTCATAGTTTTTGTGACTATTGTGAAGGGTATCATTTCCCTTATTTCTTTCTCCACATGTTTATCCTTTGAATATAGGAAGGCTACTGATTTTTTTGAGTTAATTTTGTATCTAGCCTCTTTGCTGAACTTGTTTATCAGCTGTAGGAGTTCTCTGGTGGAATTTTTGGGGTCACTTAAGTACACTATCATGTCATCTGCAAAGAGTGATGTTTTTACCTCTTCCTTTCCGATTTGTATCCCCTTGATCTCCTTTTGCTGTCTAATTGCTCTAGCCAGGACTTCCAGTACTATGTTGAATAGGTAGGGGGAGAGTGGCAGCCTTGTCGAGTCCCTGATTTTAGTGGGATTGCTTCAAGTTTCCCACCATTAAGTTTGATGTTTGCTGTTGGTTTTCTGTATATTGCTTTTATTATGTTTAGGTATGGACCTTGGATTCCTTTTCTTTTCAGGACTTTTAACATGAAGGGGTGTTGAATTTTGTCAAATGCTTTCTCAGCATCTAGTGAGATGACCATGTGGGGTTTTTCTTTGAGTTTGTTTAAATGGTGGATTATGTTGTTGGATTACCCTATATTAAATGATCCCTGAATTTCAGGGATGAAGCCGACTTGATCATATTGAAAGATCATTTTGATGTGTTCTTGAAATCAGTTTGCAAATAATTTGTTGAGTATTTTTGCATCAATGTTCATAAGTGAGATTTGTCTGTAGTTCTCTTTCCTTGTAAGGTCTTTTTGTTGTTTAGGAATAAAGGTTATTGTGGCCTTGAAAAAGGAGTTAGGCAGTGTTCCATCTGACTCTATTTTGTGAAATATGTAGGAGAGTATTAATATTAGGTTGTTAATAAATGTCTGATAGAATTCTGCACTGAACTCATCTGGACCTGGGCTTTTTTTGGTTAGGGGGCTATTAATGACTGCTTCTTTTTCTTTAGATGTTATTGGATTATTTAGATAGTTTACCTGGTCCTTTTTTAACTTTAGTATCTGGTATCTGTCTAGGTATTCATCCATTTCTTCCAGAATTTCCAACTTTTTTGAGTATAGTCTTTTGTAATAGGATCTGATGATTTCTTGAATTTCCTCAGTTTCAATTATTATGTCTCTACTGTCATTTCTGATTTTCTTAATTTGGATATTTTTTCTTTGCCCTCTAGTTAGTCTGGCTAAGTACTTATCAATCTTGTTAATTTTCTCAAAGCAACAGCTCTTGGTATTGTTGATTCTTTGAATGGTTCTTTTTGTTTCTATTTTGTCAATTTCTGCTCTGAGTTTGAATATTTCTTGCCATCTACTCCTCTTGGGTGTACTCTACTTGCTTTTGTTCTAGAGTTTTCAATTGTGCTATCAAGTTGCTAGTGTTTGTTCTCTCCAGATTATTTTTGGAAGCACTCAAACGTATCTGTTTTCCTCTCAATGCTGCTTTCATTGCATCCCATAGGTTTGGGTATGTTGTGTTTTTATTTTCAATAAATTCTAGAAAATCCTTAATTTCTTTCTCTATTTCTTTTGAGCATGCTTTGGCCATGTCCTTTTTCCCTGACTGCTTTTTAGTATTCTTTCTTTGTTTTGAACACTTAGCTTTTTGCCTATTATGTGTCTGGTGGAATTTCTTATCTGGTCAACTCTGTTTGGTGTTCTGTAGGCTTCTTTTATGCTCATTTTCATCTCATTCTTAAGGGTAGGTAAGTTTTCTTCTATGATTTTGTTGAAGATATTTACTGTGCCTCTTAGTTGATATTCTTCACTCTCTTCTATTCCTACTATCCTTAGGTTTGGCCTTCTCATTGTGTCCTGTATCTCCTGGTCATTTTGGGTTAGGAACTTTTTGGCTTTTGCATCTCTGACTGCTTTGTCTATGTTTTCAATGTTCTCTCTGGACCCTGAGATTCTCTATTCCATCTCTTGTATTGTTTTGGAGATGCTTGCACCTGTATCTCCTGTTTTCTTTTTTAGGTTTTCTACCTCCAAGGTTGTCTCTTTTAATGTTTTCTTTATTGTTTCCATTTCCATTTTAAATTCCTTTTTCAATTCCTTCATCTCTTTGGTTCTGTTTTCTTCTAGTTATTTGATTTCTCTGAGTGTTTTTTTGTGTTTCCTCTTTTTAAAAAAAAAAAAAAAAACTTTATTTTACAAAACAAAGATAAATGTACAGATTTTAAACATTTTTTGCTTAAAATTATACATTTTTGTCAGTACTTTTTTCAGATTTTAACATAATTTTTATATAAAACTCTATGAATATATTTTTAGTTAGTACTTGATTTTTTTCAAGGTTTGATAGTATGCGTTGAAAACTTAATAGTTACAATGAGCATAAAGTACATGTGTTTCCTCTTTAAAAGCTTCTTTTTCTTTATTTTTTCTCTCCTGTTCTTGTTTAAATATCTCCATCATCATCTTGAGGTATGATTTCAGATCTGAGTCTTCTCTTTTCTTGAATGTTTGGCATTCCAATGTTTGCTGTTATAGGAGAGCTGGGTTCTGGTGTTGCCAGGTTGTCTTGATTTCCATTGGGTAAGTTCTTTTGTTTTCCTCTTCTCATCTTGTTTTCTGTGATTATTAGTGGTCTTGTTGTCAGTGATCAGTTCCTGTCTCTCCTGTGTATCTGGCTGGTGTCTCTGGATCTCTGCTGTTTTAGGTGGCATTTGGTCTGCCCTCAAGTGCCTTCCAGGTGGACCCGAATCTCTAAGGCAGAGTTCCTGCTCCCCTGGACCAAAAGGAGGGCCATACCTACTGTGTTCCAGGCTTAGCCCGCTCTGCACCCAGGGCTTCTCTCAGTGCAATCTTACCAGTCCTGTATCCTGGATCTCTGCTGTTCCTGGTGGCAAATTGCCTCAGCCTTTGGTCACCACTCAAGGGCCTTTCCGGTAGAAATGAGTCCCTATGCAGAGTTCCTGCTCCCATGAACCAATTGGGTTGTTGTGCTTTCCGCGTGCCATGCCCAGCCCTCTCTGTTCCCTGGCTACTTGCAGTGCAGTCTCACCAGGCCTGCACCCCTGCCATCTCCTCTGTTCTCAGACGGTTTTTATATTCAACTATTATTCTGCTATAAGTATATCATATGTTTTATACATACAAGTTCGTAGTCACAGATAACTGTAATATCTGACCTAAAAAGGCAATATTTTCAATACAATTTGTTTACTAGAGTCTGACCTCATATTTTAAAATTAAATTATATTATATTATTTATTAAGTTCTAAGAAATATTTTTTCTTAGATAATAATTTCCTTAATTATTTTAATTTTCATAGAAAATATTATTTTGTAATGTATGTAATTTATAGCAGAATAATTTAATTAATATTTTATGCAGTAATGTGTAATATGTAATAATTTGTAATAATATATAAGCTTGTTGTTATTACCAGTTTTTGAGACACAGTCACATTAGTTTGCCCAAGATGTCCTCAAATTCACAAGGATATACCTCCTTTGATCTACCTACTAAAGGGATTAAAAGTATATGCCACCACTCCTGGCCTGCAAGTGATACAACTGATACTTAACTCTGAATGTAACATAATAAGTTTTCAAATATTGTGTAACTTTAATACAAAATATTTTTAATTTAGGGATCTAAGGAATCAGACATTTCTTAAATATAACCTTCTCTTTAAAGATGAATTTGAAATAAAAAAATAAATATGTCCCAATTGTTATGTATATAATTAATAGCAGAGGGAAAATTTTTGAAAGCTGTTTATTTAATTCTTATTTATCAATTTACTTCTTTTCTATAATTGGCATTGTATAAAAAGAATTTAAAGTGTAAACTAAATTATTTAGCTATTAGTCATATCTTTTGCATGTGTTGCATGTGTTGTTTTTCTGGGCATTTTGATAACTACAAAAATAATTGTATGTTTCTTAGCTTTAATGTTTTTAGACTTTCAAAGGTATTTAAATAAAAATAATATTTTCATAGTAATTTATGTCTTAATTGCTCCCTATTAGTATTTTACAAATTATTGAGATCTTTCATCAATATTTATGTATATATAAAAAGTTTGTGAAGTTATGCATAGCCTGTGCACATAGAAATCCAAAGATTAGGCATTCAAAACTTTTACCAGCCAAAGAACATGCCATAGATAAAACAGCAGGGAATAGCCACTAAAATTCCTACTTTAATTCCAAGTAGATAAAAAAAAATCTGAAAATAGACAAAAGGCATTATATTATGTGGTCAAAACAATTTCAATACTTACTTTTGAAAATACTGTCTCACTGATGTAGAGAGAAGGAACTATTAGAATGAATTTTTATGTTTATGCTTTTCCTTACATTTCCTTTATCTTGGGGGAAAGGACTAGCTTCTTCCAAATACCTTCATAACTCCAGAGAGTAGACCCTTTTTTCATTGAAAATGACATGAAAATATTTACAATATACTTGAAAGAACTGTCACTCTGTTAATGTCTGGATGGGTAAAGTTTATTTTCTTACTAAGGGATTTTTTTTTTTTGAAACAGGGTTATTCTGTTTCTTATTCTGCAGAAACAGGGCCAGCAGAGCAATGATCCACATGCGGGAAGAAAGAAATCTGTTTCAATATGACTTAGTTAGGCACTGATGGTTCAAACTTCTAGAGTCTGCCACTGGACAGTTTATGATCTGACACTTTCCACCCCACAATAGCCATAGGCATTTTGCTCAATTCATGTTAGTTATTTTATATTGTTTCTGTAATATGTCTGCCAGTCATTGACTCAAAGAAGTGACTTGGCTCAAAGATATGATGACAAAATATCAAGCTTTGTTCTGTAGATTATGAATGTTTCAGTGTAATGTTTTCTAGTCTAAAGAATTTCCTCAAAGCTTTACTTATGACCCATGAAATCCAAGGCCATTATGAACTGTTTTATCTAAAATATCTTGAGTCAGAATTGAACAGCAGGCTGCCCTTCCTGCACCTACATATGAGCTCACTAGTTTTTTTTTTTTTTTAATAGCTGACACTGAAGATTGATTCTAACAAGTCAAAAACATATGATTATAATATGCATGCTCTGTTATCTCAATGTTCTGAAATTCCTATTTTCACCACTCATCCACCACTAACCCCCTCAGCTTACTCAGGACCAAATGGCTTTAAAGTTAGGTGATAACATTTTGCCTAGTAAGCCAACTATTTCTGACTTTCCCTTTAAACTTTTAAACCTGTTTTTTTTTTTTTAAAGGCCTGCTGTTCGTTTTATAGTCCTGTTTGTTCAGTATGATGGTATGCTTTCAATAAACTACTCATGCTTAGCTGAGATTGCTGTACCTATGATTTGTGTGGTGATTTTCTGATTCCTAATAATCATAGACATATTTAAGTAAAGTAAGGACAATTTGGAAGAAAGTTTTCCAGTATAATACAATCCCCTGTGGACAAGGAGGCATACTTACATTGAAGCTCTTCTCAATGTACATGTTACTTTCTCCATGAAAAATAGGTCCTAGAGATAGGAACAAAGAAGCAAGCTATTAACCATCTCCTTTGTGGAAAAAGGGGTTTAACATCTGTTACAATAAGCATAAAGTACATGCAAAACAAAATGCAACATGGAAATACTCAAAGTCTTCTTGTTTTGTAAATATATATATTTTTTGTTTTCTTTATTTCTTGGACTTCATACAGTCTGTGAGTTGTTTCTGGGGGAGTGCAAGCCTCTGGGGTTAGCATCCCACTATCAGTGACTGCATATTATGTCTGTTCTTTTGTGACTAGGTTATCTCACTCAGGATGATATTCTCTAGATGCAGCCATTTTCTTAAGAATTTGGTTAAGTCATTGTTTCTGGTGGCTGAGTAGTATTCCATTGTGTATATGTACCACAATTTTTGTATCCATTCAACTTCTGAAGGACATCTGGGTTCCTTCCAGCTTCTGGCTATTATAAATAGAGCCGCTATGAACATTGTGGTGCATATATCTTTGTTGTGTATTAAAGTGTCTCTGGGGTATATGCCCAGAAGTGGAATAGCTGGGTCTTCAGGTAGTACTATTCCACTAAAATCAGGGACTCGACAAGGCTGCCCACTCTCCCCCTACCTATTCAACATAGTACTGGAAGTCCTGGCTGGAGCAATTAGACAGCAAAAGGAGATCAAGGGTCTACAAATCGGAAAGGAAGAGATAAAAACATCACTCTTTGCTGATGATATCATAGTGTATTTGAGTGACCCCAAAAATTCCACCAGAGAACTCCTACAGCTGATAAACAAGTTCAGCAAAGTGGCTGGATACAAAATTAACTCAAACAAATCAGTAGCCTTCGTATACTCAAAGGACACACATGTGGAGAAAGAAATTAGGGAAAAGATACCCTTCACAATTGTTACAAAAACTATGAAATACCTTGGTGTGACTCTAACTAAGCAAGTGAAGGACCTGTATTACAAGAACTTCAAACTTCTAAAGAAAGAAATTGAGGAGGATCTCAGAAAATGGAAAGATCTCCCATGCTCATGGATTAGAAAAATCAACATCTTAAAAATGGCCATCCTACCAAAAGCAATCTACAGATTCAATGCAATCCCCATCAAAATTCCAACCCAGTTCTTCATTGAGTTGGAAAGATCAATGTGCAATTTCATATGGAATAACAAAAGACCTAGAATAGCGAAATCTATCCTCAACAACAAGAAAACATCTGCAGGAATCACTATCCCTGACCTCAAGCTATATTACAAGGCAATTGTGCTGAAAACTGCATGGTACTGGTACAGAAATAGGAATGTGGATCAATGGAATAGAATAGAAGATCCAGAAATGAGCCCTCATGTATATGGTTACCTGATTTTTGACAAAGGAGCAGTAAACATTCAATGGAAAAAGGACAGCCTATTCAACAAATGGTGCTGGTCCAACTGGCACTCAGCATGCAAAAGAATGAAAATAGACCCGTTCTTATCTCCTTGTACAAAGCTCAAGTGTAAGTGGATCAAGATCTCCACATTAAACCAGATACACTGAACCTATTAGATGAGAAAGTAGGGGAAACCTTAGAACACATAGGTTCAGGAGAAAATTTCCTGAACAAAACACCAATGGCTCAAGCTCTAAGGTCAAAGATTAAGAAATGTGACTTAATGAGATTGCAAAGTTTCTGTAAGGCTAAGGACATCTTCAAGAAAACAAAACGGCAACCAACAGAATGGGAAAAGATCTTTACCAACACCACGTCAGATAGAGGCCTAATATCCAAGGTGTACAAGGAACTCAAAAAGCTAGACACCAGAGAATCAATTAACCGTATTAAAAAATGGGGTACAGAACTAAACAAAACGTTTTCAGTTGAGGAACACCGAATGGCCAAGAAACATCTGAGGAAGTGCTCGACATCCTTAGCCATCAGGGAAATGCAAATCAAAACAACCCTGAGATTCCACCTCACACCAGTCAGATTGGCCAAGATCTAAAACTCAGATGAGAGCAGATGCTGGCGAGGCTGCGGAGAAAGAGGAATACTTCTCCACTGTTGGTGGGGATGCAAGCTAATACAACCACTCTGGAAATCTGTCTGGTGATACCTCAGCTTGCTTTCTTAAAAAACCCAGGGTCACCTGCCCATGAGTGACCTTTCAAATATCAGTCATTAAATAAGGAATGCACCACAAATTTGCTTACAGTCAATCAGGTGGAGGTATCCCCTCAGTCAAATGTGTCACTCTCTAAATGACTCCAGCTTGTGTTGACTGGACAAAAAACTAACCAGCTGTCACGCGCCCACGCTTCCCGCCGCTAGGAACAGGCGTGCAACAAAACAAACAGCTTCTTCTGTGGATAACCTTTATTGTCCAGCACTTTGAGCAGGGGCTTCTTGAGCAGGAAATTTCTCTCTGGGCCGGGGACTCCCTACCGAGTTCTACTGTCTAGTCAACCTCACACGCGCAGTCCCCCACAAGCGATCTCTCTGTCCAGTCTCTGTCCACGTGGGATCTCCCACAACCTCTCCTATCGGGCTTCTCTCCACATGGTATCTCTCCGCCATCTCTCCACGTGGCGTCTCCCGCAATCTCTCCACTGTCTTCCTCTTCTTCTCCTTGTGGGGGAGAAAATACATGCCTAGGAGACTCGTGTTGCTACCTGATTGGTGAATCCTCCTGTAGCTCAATCACGTGCCCCAAGAGTGGGCTGTGACTTATGTGGTGCATGCACATTAAGTCTCTTGGCTGGGCAACAGCTCTGTTTGCTGAGTTCTCGACGGGAAGCCGGCACCATGTTTGGGTGCAGCACAAACGGCTCCCTACATCTCCTCCTACTTTCTAAAATAAAAACATGGCCGATCAACCATCAGGCTTTTGTTGGACCTTTAAGCCAAACAGAGGGAGAGGTGCCCATTACGAGTGCAGCAAGAGCTTGTGCTATGACCACTTTGTCACGTTATTGTTGAGTACGGAGTTTGCACACCATCCAGAGCAGAAACACAGTCTCTCTGCACAAAAGCATGCCAAAATTACTTCATAAGGCAAGAGTTCTAATCCCCATAACCCTGCTATCTCTGTGTTTGGGTGCGGCACAAACGGCTCCCTACAACCAGCATACTGACATAGTGTTTGTTAAATTATTGCTAAATTTAACAACAATATTTAACAGTGTTTCAGTACTTTGTTTAGTTGGAAGTGATAAAATTATAGAAGGGAAAATTCCTTCATTTCTATACAATGAATATATTAAGTTACTTTAATGTAATTAGAGAATAAAATGTCTGAATAAAGACTAAGATATTCCAAATTTCAAATAAGTAAAATATAAGGATGCTGTCGGGTTTTCTTATGCTAAGTAGTAAAAAGTAATTTGCCCTAAATAACTACCAACTGGTTTCCTCTTCCCTGGGGGAAGACTAAGTCTCAGCATTCCTTAGTTGTTACATGTTATACCATAATCTCAAAAATGAAACCAAATAAAATGAAAGGTCATTTTAATTAATCAGTAGGTCCACAAAGTTAAATAATTAAAGTTCTTAGTGGTTAAAAATAATAATACTCCCAGTTGTATCAATTATGATGTTTATGAACCACATACTTCCAGGATAGCTATGAAAAAGGTTTGATGCATCTGAAGATGATGACATCATGTTGAAATACCGAAAAGTTGCAATTTCCTGCTACACTATTTTAAACTGCATTCCCCTCAAAAGTTTCTTAAATTTGTTTTGCAACAATATTTTTCATAGCCAGTGTGAAGTTAAAAATGAAGCCTGGACAAGGACTCTTTGTAATAGTTTTCATCAGCAAAGTACATCAGTAAGAGGTTAATGTATAAAAAAAAAAAAAAAAAAAAAAAACAATGAATAGTAAATGCAGGATTTGAAGGAAATGAATTATTTCTTTACTCAGAGAAAAATCTAAGACTGTTTCCCAGAATGTGAATTTCTGACAGGATTACTTCTTCACATTATTTCTCATCTTTCATTTTAAAATGTCTTCTTTCTTGTTAATATTTTATTATTGATTATGACATTTTCATGCTATACTGTATGGTTGTCATCCCCGAAAATGTAAACACTGAATGAATTTGATGCAGAGGAAGTCCCCATTCTGTCTAAACTACAGCAAATCAAAGGCTTTCAAACTTAATTTGCTCCTAGATTTATGTCAGAATTCTTCCTTGATTCCAAACACTTTAGAGGTTCAAGGAAAAGCCATTTTACACTTTGAAATTGTTTCCTGACTTATCATTTATATATATTGTATCCTATATTCTTGCTTTAGTATTCACTTTACATCCCAATCGCTGCCCCCTCATAGTACTCCCCTCCCAAAGTCCATCCTCCCCATCTCCTCTGAGAGTGTGAAGCACCCTACCCACTCATCTTCCCACTCTGGTACATCATGGAAGGCCTAGGCAGATCCTTTCCCACTGAGACTAGACAAGGCAGTCCAGGCAAAAGCATTTGGAATAGCCCCTGTTCAAGTTTTTCACGGACCACATAAACATCAAGCTGAACTTCTTCTACATCTAAACAGAGAGGGCTAGGTCCAGCCTGTGTATGATCTTTGCTGAGTAGTATAGTCTCTGAAAGCCTCAAGGGTCCAGCTTGGTTTAGTTGACACTTTAATTTTTTAAAGAAATAATGGAAACATAAAGAATAGAAAACAATGGATGGTTGCTCATAGTTGACTTCTCTACTCCTCGTCCAAGAATGGGTTTGAATGGGATAAGAAATCCTTAGCAGGCAACATGAAAACACACTTAGTTTTGTTTCTTGTTTGCTACCATATATTTTGAAGAAGCAGTAATATAGGGGAAGGGGATGTGGGATAGCAAAACAATCAGGAATGGGAATTTTACCTGTTATGAGTGGAATATAGGTCTCTGGTTAGAGTTGCTGTTATAAAAGACACCCATTTGGCTTTCAACTTTTCCGAACAATGCGTAACAATTATTCATGTTGTTCAATAGAGATGATCATGAAATACATCAACAGCTGAAGTGTAGCAAAGTATCAAATCTTGCCTCCCTTATTGAGAAATACTTTTGCCAAATACACAGTTTTTAAAATGACTAAGTATTTAATTAAAACACATGTTATTTAATATTCAATAAGTAACTTTGATTTTTAAGTGTAATAATGTTTACTGAAAAAAATTAAAGGATGATAAAATTACTAATATTTGACCTCTAAAAACTTCCCATACCACTCTAATGTATTTGAGAAACATGAAAAACAAACAAAAAAGTGAGCTTTTTGAATGTGCTAGGCATTTTCCTTCCCATTCCAATATTGGTTTTGCAGTATCATTATGGTTTTTATTTTAAAGGATGAGAATTTCCTTTTAATTACACATATATTCTCAGTTCCTCACATTGTTATGTAAACAGATGTTTGTAAAACTAGATGACATCTGAGCTGAACCATTTTCTTTGTAATCAAGGACTTACATAACCAAGGATTCGAACTGCTGCATCTGAAGTACTGGTTTAGAGGAATGGCTTATTTATCTCTATGGTCCTTATAGGAGAAGCATGATCTCATAATCTACTCAGAAGACATGAGTTCCTATCTATCTTCACATATCACTAGGAGTCTGAACCTTATTTGATTATTGTATAACTGGAGCTCTCTGATAAACCAAAATAGCATAACATTGTCTTCATTTTGGTGTTGTTGTGGTGTTTTTTTTTGTTTTTTTTTTTTTTAATAAAAATTGAATCGAGATGGACCTGTCAGTCACTTGGACAGGAAGATATTCCTATTGAATGTTGTCAGTTTGTGGGGCTTAAAATCCAGAATAAATTCTTCTTAAAATGAAATTCAGACAGTGACATCTTTTCTTTGGTCTACTATAAACCCTTGAGAATGTGAAGCAAGCAATGTCCTTTAAAAATTCCCATCCCATTAAAGTGTGCTTTATACAATGTAACACTTTTGACATTTTCTACTCTTCTTCCATAGGAGCATTCACTATTGTAGTAAATGCTACCTGTTTTCAACAGTATGTTCTGTGTTTATTCTTTTGTTAACAAGATACACAAAATACAATCTTTTAACTGTTTTTTTTTCTTATTAAAATGTGCATTTTCTTCTAATATTTGTGGCCTTGTGTTTCTTCATTACAATTCTGTTGGAATTGTAACATATTTTACTTGTTAATCTTCAAATTTTCTTTACATAGCAAAGCTTCTGTATCTTTCAGAAATAAAATTTAGAACATTCTACTATTCTGTTTCTTCTTGTGTTTTGGGTCTTTGAATTTTATGTGTTCTTGCCCTAATAGAGTATTTAATGCATGTGGAGACTGAAATGGGAAATGTATCTCAGCAGACTCTAGTATTTGAATAATAGGTTCTTAGTTGATGTTGTTCTTTAGGAAAATTGAGGTAATACATTGCTAGAAAAAGTACATCAACTTGGATGGGCTTTACACTCATATAGCTCCACAGCATTTCTAATTTTCTCTTGCTGCTTTGTGCTTGCCTTTGAGGATGTGAATTTTCAGCTTCTTGTTCCGGTAGCCATGCTTTCCACTTTCTACCAAGCATACTTGCCTTGACAAACTCTTATTCCTCTGGAATTATGAATTTAAGTTCTCTCTTCTATAAAATTGCACTGGCCACACAAAAGAATAGTAAGGGATACAATGCACATATATTTCTGAATTATTCAATAACAATCACAAGTAGTGGAACCTATGTAGACTTTTTAAGGAGATGTCAAAACAACAAGAAATATAAATAATTTCTTTTGAAACAACTCTAAAATTTTTCATATATATATATATAAGATACAACAACATATCATCTAAAACATCTCTTTATTGTCTATGGGCTCCTACTTGGTTTGGGCCATGGTCTATATACATACACAAGAAACCATTTTTACCCTGATCTTTGCCACTTCTTTCAAGTAAATGCAGTGCCTGAGAATGGAGTCAGACTAGGGCTCGGTCCATCTGCTACCCAGTCCAGCAGTTCCTAAAGTTTTAAAAACTGGTGAGTAGGAGATCTGGGCATCCAGGGAGCAGAGAGATCTCTGCGGAGTGTGCATGGAAAGCGCACCCCTGCCCTGCCTGATTCAGGGACCAGGAACACAACAACTCACAGACAGTATGAAGTCCACGAAAAAAACAAAACAAAACAAAACAAAACAAAACAAAAAAAAAAAGTCATTCTCAATCCTTACACACCAATAACACATTGACAAATTTCTGGTTACGCCCCGTATTACATATAATTTTTGCTCACTGTAAAAAAAAAAAAAAAAAGAAAGAAAGAAAGAAAGAAAAATTTGTATTGATTGATATTTTTTACAACATTTTTTCTTTCTGTTAAACTCTCTAAAATGTTTTTCTAAAGTCTTGGACAACCAGGGGACTATTGCCTGCAAATTTTTCACTGCCTTATTTACCATGTGGAGAGTTTGGTTAAATTCTGTGTACTAGAAACACTGTGCTTCTCCTTTAGATGTTTTGTGTACTATTGTTCTTTCTAGGAAAACCCATTGTGGTTTTTATTGTTTCTATGTGCCATTTTACCAATAAAAGATGGTCTATGAAAAAAAAAAAGAGAGAATGGAGTCAGACAGGTTCACAAGTGTATCACATCTCTTTATGTCAATGTACACTAGCTTGACACATGGAACATGCTTTAAAAGGTCAACAAACATTTCCATAAGTAATTTTTGTCTTCATCTTATCTTTAACAGAATTTATTATGTAAAGTATATCACTCAGACATGAAAGTGTTTGGCAGAGGAGTCCTAAAGGCAAATAAACATACCTAGGTAGCCAAAGATAAGGTAGAATTGTTCCTCCTGCCTTTGACCTCAGTGAATACAACCACTCATCTGCTCCTTGTTTATGCTATCTACTTCAAAGGGAACTGGGAGGATTATTTGTATCAAAGCAAGCACAGAAGAGAGCTTTTAATATCAGTAAAAATAAAATATAACTACCTTTAAGATGATCTACATGAGAGCAACACTTACAAGATTCTTGTGCTTGCTCACTGTAGTAAGGTTCAGAATATGGCCAGTACATAGCCACATAAATACATAGACCTCAGGACAGTAGACATTGCAAATCTTGTTAACAACAATCAGAAAGTAGGCCTGGCCAGAAAAGGTGAACCATGATCAGGTAAGGAATTTTCTTCCTGGGCTAAACTGGAAAAGTCATTATGTTTTTCACCATCATTTGTTGATATTTTTAACTTATTTACATCAAACACTGTTCCTTGTCCCCTGTTCAAACAAACCTCCCCTTTCCCCTCTCCTTTTTCCTTTAGAGGAGGTTCTACCTTACACAATCAGCATGGCTAAGATAAAAGGACAGCCCATGCTGACAGGATGTGGAGAAAGGGAAACACTTCTCTACTGCTGGTGGGATTCTAAACTTGTACAACCACTCTAGAAACCAATTTGGTGGTTTATCAGAAATAGCTCTACCTGGTAACCAAACTATACAACTTCTTGGCATATAAAACTGAAGAATTTGAACACTGAGTGAGCCAGGGAAGACATTTTGAATTATTATTAACAAAACCTTGTTACTGTCTAAGGATATGCACAAGAGGATAACAGGAAGGCTTGACTGACATGGAACCCATCATGACCTTGAAGACTATCATGTTTCCTACCTTTACCACCTATCACACATGTATTTCTTCTTTTTCTTTTTTTTTTTTTTTACTTTTTTGTGTTTTCCTTTTTTATTAGATATTCTGTATTTACATTTGAGATATTATCCCTTTACCCCACCCTGCTCCCATCCCCTCTCCCCCATTAGTTGCATTCACAAAGGTCTGCTCCCTTCTGATCCCCCTCTCCACCCCATTGCCTTGTCATTCCCCTACACTGGGAACAAAAGCCTCTTCTCACATTGATGCCAGACATTGCTATCTTCAGCTACATATGCAAGTGGATCAATAAGTCTCTCAAAGTGCGCAAAAAGGTTGGTGTTTTACTCCATGGGAGCATTGGAGGGTTTGGTTGGTTGATAATGTAATTTTCCCATGAGGTTGCAACCTCTTTCAGCTCCTTAGGTCCTTTCTTTATCAACCTCATTGGGATCCCCAAGTTCAGACTGACAGCTGTAAACATGATCAGCTGTATGTATATGACTCTAGCATAGTTCTGAGGGGGCATCTCTGTCTGGTTCTTGCCAGTAAGTACTTTTGGGTATCAACTATAGTGCTTGGATTTGGTGATTGCATATGTGGTGGAGCCTCAGGAAAGGCGGCTTCTGATTGATTTTTTCTTCAACCCCTGTTCCTCTATTTGACCTTATATTTCCTCCCATGAGAGATTTGTTCTCTTTTCTAAGAATGGCTGAGGTATACCCTTTTTTGCTTGCCTTCTTTTTGAGCTTCATAGTGTCTGTGAATTGTTTCTTTGGTATTGGGAATTTAGAGCTTTCTGGGGATAGTACTTGCTTATCAGTGAGTGCATACAATGTGTGTTCTTTTATGACTGGGTTACATCTCTCAGGATGATTGTCTCTAGTTCCATTCATTTGCCTATGAATTTCATGAAGCCATTGTTGCTAATAAGTGAGTAGTACTCCACTGTGTAAATGTACTATGCTCTTTTTTTTCTTACTTCATGGAGTATTACAGGAAAAAAAAATGAGATTCTGTTTTGTAGTTGACTTTTCTTGACAGGAGAAAATGGTCTTTGCTAGATTTAGCACAGTGCCTTTCATTCACTGAGACACTGTAAGCCTCTGAGTCAAGTTCCTGTTGTTATACTTACCATTCATAAATGAAGAGTATAACTTAAAAGATCCTACCGTAAAAAAACAGAAAAAAATGGTTTGATAATGTTGGAGACATGATGCAGTAAAGATTTCTGATTTTAACCATTATATAGACCAATAATTCTAAGTCTGAAAATGCCTGTAGACTATCAGATTTCCTTGATATAACCTATGTCAGCTTCTTATATTGAAGTTTATAAAGAAGTTACTGGAAAATAATCAGCATATGTGGCCATGAGTAGAGTCATATTTTCTAGCTGAGCTCAACCAGTTTCAGTACAGTTTTCTTATAAAATATTTAAATCATTGTAAAACTGGAATGTTTAGTGATGTAACTGTATTGTTACTGAAACATGAGTACAGATGAACATTTTGCATTATGAAACTGTTTAAATAGTAAGATCAATTAAAAATAATCACAATGATACAAAATAGTTCCTTTAGACAACATGAAAAGATTATTTAAATTTAAAAATATATTGCTGACTATTTCTCAGACTTTAAGAATTCATAACCATAATGTCAACATTGTTTTTTGCCTATTTCTTTAATAATTTAACTAATTTCCATTTTAGTGTGTCTGTGAAAGTTTGAAAGTTGCAAGAACATTAGCTTTGATCTATTACTTTATCATTGTAAACTTTTGTAGTGCAATGTTTCCACATTGGAAATATTGTGCACAAGCTGGATTATAGCTTTTTAAAGAAAATGACTTAGGAAATATAACAGCAGGTTCCCGGGTAAAGCACAGCCATTAGAAAAATCTATTTTTAGAAAGAATGGAGAAAGAACGTTATATTATGCTCTGGCATAAAATTCCATAATTGTATTTTACTTGTATATCTGAGGCATGTTATATAATGATAATTGCTTTTTTATATGGAATTTCACTGTTTAAAGTTTACAAGCACCACCATTTAGTTTGATAATATTCACTTTGTGTTGACAAAAACTCTCAACACCTCTAAAACTCTAGAAATAAAATGAGTACTTAAGTATTTACAAATCTTCCTTGCATTCAAATGTGGAGTCTTAAAATTAGTCCGCCACATATAGTTTACTAGTATTGACTATAGGAGACAAAAGTTGATATGACGAAGATAAGTATTATAGAAAATGTCTCAAAATATCTTATTTTAACTGGTGAGTGACTTAAGGACATTATAACTTCAGTAGCATTTGGAAGCATAAAAGTTATTATTTTGCCCTTCATCACGCCCAACTGAGGCCAGATATATTCTTGCTTATGCATTCTTTCTCCATGCATTGTCCCCCACTAAATAATACCATATCAAGAGTCCTCTCCTAAACTAATGTCTTGGTGATATTGGACTACTCACCATCATGAATTCTAAAAAATAAATTTGTTTTCTTCTTTAATTACTCAGTGTACTTTTTAGGTTTTGTTAGTTTGACACAAACTGAGTCACTTGGGAAGAGGGAACCTCAGATGAACTATTATCCCAAATAGATTGACCAGGGAACATGTCTATAAAGATTATTTTTTGTAATTGATTATTGATGCAGGAGAAAATAGACCTCTGTGAATTGTACCACTCCTAGGAGATATATAAAATAAAGTTAAGTAAACTAGAAACATAAATGAGTGATCAGAGATACTCTGTGGTCTCTGCTTCCATTCCTGAATCCAATTTCCATTTCAATTTCTAAAGTGGAAATTTCTAGTTTTTTGAAGTTTGTTATGTCAAATGATGTTTGGTTGGGGCACTATCTTGCTATAACACATATGTAAAAGGCTGTTGTCCTGAAGCAGACACAGGTGGACAAATGCTTTAATATATCAAACATGTGGAAAGACTTGTGATGAAGGAATAATAAATATGACCACACAGACAATGGGAGTTGACCAATGAGCATTGGTTTTGTTTGGTCTGTCTTATGCGTAAACACACATGAGTATTCATTTGCTGTATGTAGTATTGTTGAGCTCAATTTGTGGTAACACTATGATTAAGAGAAACTCA
This sequence comes from Micromys minutus, assembly GCF_963924665.1. Lineage (NCBI taxonomy): Eukaryota > Metazoa > Chordata > Mammalia > Rodentia > Muridae > Micromys > Micromys minutus. The sequence goes on along the minus strand of NC_137970.1, from coordinate 61,184,470 downwards.
TGTAAGTTCTGCTTGTGAGGTTCCTGTAATAGCATGCAGTTTCTGTGGCCTCACCTCAGCCCTCTTTATAAGCAGTTTATGGTCCAGAGATGGAAGGAAAGGCCATCCAGAGACTGCCCCACCCAGGGATCCGGGGATCCATCCCAAACCCAGTCACTATTGCTGATGCCCCAAAGTTCTTGCTGACAGGAGCCTGATATGGATGACTCCTGAGAAGCTCTGCCAGAGCCTTACTGATGCAAATGAGGCTGCTTGCAGCTAACCATCAAACTGAACATGGTAACCCCAATAGAAGAGTAAAAGTACTGAAGGAGGGAGCTGAAGGTGTTGGCAATCCTATAGGAAGAACAACAATATCAAACAACCAGATGTGCCAAAGCACCCAGGAACTAAACCACCAACCAAAGAGTACACATGGAGGAACCCATGGCTCCAGCTGCATATGTAGAAGAGGATGGCCTCGTAGGGCATGGATGGGAAAATAAGCCATTGGTCCTTTGAAGGTTCATTTACCCAGTTAGGGTAATGCCAAGGTGGTGAGGTAAGAGTGGGTTTGTGGGAGGGGAACTATCCTCATAGAAGCAGAGGTAGGGAATGGGAGAGGAGAAAACCAAGAAGGAGGTTAACATTTGAAATGTAAATGCATAATAAAATAATTTTATAGTGAATAATAAAAATTAAAAATGAAAAATTAGATTGCAAAACAATGTATGCTTAAAAATTTCTGCCTTGACTTTACTCAGAATAACTTTGAACATGAAAAGAATCACTTCCACCTAAGTTTCTTGTGGTTATGTTGTTTACCATAGCAACAGAAAGAAAAGTTGTACACCTAGTCTGTTTTCTTCCATTATGTTATAAGATAGTAGACTTTTTAATGAGTTTTTAATTGAAATATTTCTGTAATTAGGCAACATATTCAGTAGGAGTTAATTTATTTTTGGACTAATATTAGAATATTTTAGGGATATATTTGCTAATCTTCAGAGTCATAATTCAAATATGCATATGTTAATACTTAACTTCAATTTATCCTCTAAACTTATGTTCAATAGCAAACTAAATTTAGTTTAAATGTTCTGCTTTAAAAAATGGTATGTACTTGATTGGCTCATCTCCTCAAGGAAATATTAGATACCTATAGGTCTTCATAAGGTGGTAGGACTTAGGAACATTAATGAGCCAAATCTGGTGTGGGTCCCATGCAGGTAAATCACCAGAGATGAAATTTCATGAAAGCAATGCCTAAGCAGTAACAAGAAGATACTATTTCACATTACTACATTCAGGCTTTTATACTTTTCTCCACTATCTTTGTGATGTTCCATTATATCTCTGTGTTGAGTACTCAAGAATCCCTTTCCATCAGAATTTTAACAATTTCTCAGTATCTGTACTAATTAATTTTTCCAGGAAAAAAATGTCTAGGATAAATGTTTAAAGCAGCATAAGTCTATGAGTTTAAACACAAAATTATTTGGAACGTTTGTTTCATTTCTAAAAATAAGCATAAATAGTTAACAGTATTTCCAAAAATTATTTCACATTCTAAATTTTGAGATTCCATCTAATGCCAATAAGTATAAAAAACTTTTGTGAAAATACTAAGAAAATGTATACAAGGATCTGAGGAAAAAAATAAGATCTATTCATTTTTTTCTTTATTCTTTTTCTTTTTTATTTTTCCTTACCACTTGATTTTTTTAAAGAGGGGAGAAGTACATTTACGGATATTTAAAGGCAATTTGGCATAAAATTATATGAATGATTTTGTCAGCACTTAATTGTATTAGAGTTTTGATAGCATGCATAGAAATCCCACTAGTTACCATAAGCATGAAGTACATGTAGGACAGAACATAAAACTGAAACAGATTTCTTGTTGGGTATAGATTAAGCATAATGATCTTTGAATACCAAAATTGCCACAAGGCTATATTCTTAGCTCTTGGATTATTAATGATTTGAGGTCCAGGAATATCAAACTCTGAGAAGGGGCTATACATTTTTTTCCCTAAGAAGGACTAAAGTTTTCCTTTTTTTTTTTTTTTTTTTTTTCTTTTTTTGGCATTTGTTTTTCTTGAGTTTCATATAGTCTGTGAGTTGTTTCTGGGGTATTCAGAGGTTTCTGGGGTTAGTATCCAATTATCAGGGACTGGATATTATGTCTGTTGTTTAATGACTGGGTTACCTCACTCAGGATGATATTCTCTAGATGCATCCATTTTCTTAGGAATTTCATAAAGTCATTGTTTCTGATAGCTGAATATTACTCCATTGTGTAAATATAGCACTATTTTTGTATCCATTCATCTACTGAAGGACATCTGGGTTCTTTCCAGCTTCTGGCTATTAATAGGGCTGTAAATAGGGCTGCTACTAATATTGTAGTGCATGTGCCTCTGTTGTATGTTGGAGCATCTCTGGGGTATATGCCCAGAAGTGGAATAACTGGGTCTTTAGGTAGTATTATGTTCCATTTTCTGAGGAACAGCCAGACTAAATTCCAGAGTGGTTGTACCAGTTTACAACCCCACTAACAGTGGAGAAGTGTTCCTCTTTCTCTGCATCCTCACCAGCATCTGCTGTCATCTGAATTTTTGATCTTAACCATTCTGAGTTGTGTGAGGTAGAATCTCAGGGTTGTTTTGATTTGCGTTTCCCTGATGGCTAAGGATGTCGAGCACCTTGTTAAATGCTTCTCAGGCATGCAATATTTATCAACTGAGAACTTTTTGTTTAGCTCTGTACCCCATTTTTTAACACTGTTTGATTTTCTGGTGTCTAACTTCTTGAGTTCTTTGTATACCTTGGATGTTAGGCCTGTACCAGATGTGGGGTTGGTAAAGATCTTTTCCCAATCTATTAGATGCAATTTTGTTTTCTTGACAGTATCCTTAGCCTTACAGAAACTTTGAAATATCATTAAGTTCCATTTGTAGATCTTTGACCTTAGAGCACTAGTCATTGGTGTTCTTTTCAGGAAATTTTCCCCTGTACCTATGCGATCTAAGATTTTCCCTACTTTTTCTCCTAATAGTTTCAGTGTACCTGGATTAATGTGGAGATCTTTGATCCACTTGTACCTTATCTTTGAACAAGGAGATAAGGGTTTATTTCCATTCTTCTGCATGCTGAATGCCCATTAATCCAACAAAATTTGTTGAAGACGCTGTTCTTTTTCTATTGAATGTTTACTGCTCATTTGTCAAAAATCAATTGACCATGTATGTGTGGGTTCATTTCTGGACCGTCTATTCTATTCCATTGATCCATGTGCCTATCTCTGTACCAGTACCATGCAGTTTTTAACACAATTGCCTTGTAATATAGCTTGGGGTCAGGGATGGTGATTCCTGTAGATATTGTCTTGTTGTTGAGGATGAATTTTGCTATTCCAGGTTTTTTGTTATTCCAGATAAAATTGCACATTGCTCTTTCGAAATCTATGAAGAATCGCGTGGGAATTTTGATAGGGATTGCATTGAATCTGTAGATTGCTTTTGGTAAGATTGCCATTTTTACAATGTTGACCCTTCCAATCCATGACCGAGGGAGATCTTTTCATTTTCTAAGATCTTCCTCAATTTACTTCTACAGAGTTTTGACGTTTTTGTCATACAGGTCCTTCACTTGTTAGGTTGATTCACACCACAGTATTTCATATTGTTTGTGACTATTGTGAAGGGTATCTTTTCGCTAATTTCACTATCTACATGTTTGTCATTTGAGTAGGGAAGACTACTGATTTGTTTTATTTAATTTTATATCCAGATACTTTGCTGAACTTGTTTATCAGCTGTAGAAGTTCTCTGGTGGAATTTTTGGGGTCACTTATGTACACTATCATATCATCAGCAAACAGCGATATTTTTACTTCTTCCTTTTCAAATTGTATAATTTGATTTCATTTTCTGTCTAATTGCTCCTGCCAGGACTTCCAGTATTATGTTGAATAGGTAGGGAGAGAGTGGTCAGCTTTGTCTAGTCCCTGATTTTAGTGGTATTCCTTCAAGTTTCTCACCCTTAAGTTTGATGTTGGCTATTGGTTTACTGTATATTGTTTTTATTATATTTAGATATGGGCCTTATATTCCTGTTCTTTCCAAAATTTTTAACATGAAGGGGTGTTGAGTCTTGTCAAATGCTTTCTCAGCATCTAGTAAGATGACCATATGGGTTTTTTCTTTGAGGTTTTTTTTTTTTTTTATATTGGGTATTATATTGATGGATTTCCGTACCTTAAACCATCCCTGTATCCCAGGGATGAAGTGTACTTGATCATGCAGAATGATGATTTTGATGTGATCTTGGATTCAGTTTGCTAGGTATTTGTTGGGTATATTTGCATCAATGTTCATAAGTGAGATTGGTCTGAAGTTCTCTTTCCTTGTAGGGTCTTTATGTGGTTTAAGAACAAAGGTTATTGGGGCCTCAAAAAAAAAAAAAAAACAAAACAAAAACAAAAACAAAACAAACAAGTTAGACAGTGTTCCATCTGACTCTATTTTGTGAAATAGGTAGGAGAGTATTGGTATTAGGTTTTCAATAAATGTCTAATAGAATTCTTCACTGAGCCCATCTGGATCTGGGCTTTTTTTTTTTGGTTGGGAGGCTTTCTATGACTGCTTTTATTTCTTTAGGTGTTATGGGATTATTTACATGGTTTACCTGGTCCTGTTTTAACCTTAGTATCTGATATCTGTCTAGGAATTCATCCATTTCCTCCAGCTTTTCCAGTTTTGTTGAGTATAGGCTTTTGTAGTAGGATCTGATCATTTCTGAATTTCCTTACTTTCAGTTGTTATGTATCCAATTTCCTTTCTGATTTTCTTAATTTGGATACTCTCTTTTTTTCCCCTCTAGTTAATCTGGCTAAGGGTTTATCAATCTTGTTAATTTTCTCAAAGAATCAGCTCTTGGTTTTGTTTATTCTTTGAATGGTTATTTTTGTTTCTATTTGGTCAATTTCTGTTCTGAGTTTGATTATTTCTTTCTGTCTACTCTCCTTGTGTGTATCTGCTTTCTTTTGTTCTAGATATTTTAAATGTGCTGTCAAGTTGCTAGTGTATGCTCTCTCCAGTTTCTTTTTTTAAGCACATAGAGCTATGAGTTTTTCTGTCAGTTCTGCTTTCATTGCATCCCATAGGTTTGGGTATGTTGTGTTTTCATTATCATTAAATTCTACAAAATCCTTAATTTCTTTCTTTATTTTTTCTTTGACCATGCTTTCTTTAATAGAGCATTGTTTAGTTTACATGTGTATATGGGCTTTTGGTTGTCTTTGTTGTTATTAAAGACTAGCCTTAGTCCATGCTGATATAATAGGATGCATGGTAATATTTTAACTTATATCTGTTGAGGCTTGTTTTGTGATCGATTGATTATATGTTCAGTTATAGAGAAGGTGCTATGAGGTGCTGAGAAGGTATATTCTTTTGTTTTAGGATTAAATGTTCTGTAGATATCTATTAATTCCAATTGGTTCATAACCTCTGCTAGTTTCACTGCATCTTTGTTCAATTTCTGCTTCTATGGTCTGTCCATTGATGAGAGTCGGGTGTTGATGTCTTCCTCTAATATTATGTGAGGTGAAATACATTTTGTAGCTTTAGTAGGGTTTCTTTTATGAATATGAGTGCTCTTGTATTTAGAGCATATATGTTAAGGATTGAGAGTTCCTCCTGATAATTTTTCCCTGTAATGAGTTAAAAAAGTGTCCTTACTTAGCTTTTTGGTAACTTTTGGTTGAAAATCTACTTTATTAAATATTAGAATGGCTAAAATGGCTACTCTATCTTGTTTTGTAAGATCTTTTCATTAATATTGGAAATTTTCATGTATACAACTACTATGGAAATAATTATTGAAGATCTGAAAAACTTTGAAAAGAAATAATTCAGCTATATTCCTTTTTGTTATGGATTCTAAGAACTCTGAGTGAATATAATACATATATCCATGTACTTCCATGCTTTTTAATGTATAATTCATAGTATATAAATAACGGAACTATTCTAGATGGCTATATATGTCACACAGAAAAATGAAATGATCAAATTTACAAAATATAGAACTCATTGTCAAGCAAAATAATCCAGATTAAGAATGTAAATTGTACATTTCTATCATAAGTGAAATTTAGTTTTTTAATGATCTCTGTGTTTGTATCTATGTGTATGTGTTTGTGTGTATATGTGGACTTGTTTGTCTCTGTGTGTGTGGCTCATAATGTGTAGTGTATACAGCAATAGAAAGAACTGTAAAAGAGGAAAAAATACTTTAAGGAAGGCAAGAAATGGGAGGGAATAAAAAAGAAGACAGAAAGGGAAATGTAATTTGTGTGACATAACATCCTAAAGAGGATACTAGTGTAGAACAAAGGAGCCAGCAAAAATGATCCAAGGATACATGAAAAGACAATAGGGAAGATTGATGAATAAAAATACAGCATGGATCATTTGCCATAAAGAGTGTGAGTATTTTACAAATTTACAACACAAAGCAAGATACTCTAGTATGGTTGGTCAGACAGCACTGGGAATAATATAGGAAAAGCAACATTGTGATTAAAAGCAAAAGAACATTTATTTAATGCTGGACGCTAGGATTGACAATCACAAAGACAGTTGAAGAACTTGCACTGTCATGTTGTCTTGACAGCCTAAGACCCTCTTGTGAACCATAATCTTGGGAAATAAAAACAAATCAATACAAGGTTGTCTTTGTTACTTCTTTTGTTCTTACTCTAGTAAAAGGCCTTATCAAAATTTCAACATCATACTTCACAGAAATGGAAAACAGAACAATTTCAAAACTCACATGTTAGCACAAAACACCCAAAATAATGAAATAATGCTGAGCAAAAACAATAATGTCAAAAGTAACATCTTATAAAATTTTAATTTACAGCACAGAGCCATAGCAACTGACATAGCATGGTAGTGGCACAACATCATATATATTATGCAATAAAGGATTCAGTTTTATACATACATGATTATACTCACCTGATTTTTGGTAAAGATTACAAAAGCCAAGCAATGGTGGTGGTTAATCTATGTGGTGTTAATCAATGGTGGTAGATACATACATGTAGAGTAACTAAATCAGATTCTTTTAACTGAATAATAATCAAATACAGTGGATCAAGGATTTTAATGTAACTTAAACTCTGAAATTATAACAGAAATTTTAGAAAAATATATTATAGTTAGGATGCAATTAATTCATGAAATGATGCCAACAGTAAGACAGGATAGTGGTAACTCATAAGATTAAATGGCTTCTACAGAACAAAAGAAACTGTTCATTGGGTGAAGAGTTACCTAACAGAATAGGAGATAAGCTTTGTCAATTTTTCAACTGATATTGTGATGATATTTAAAATGCATAGAAATGTCAAGAATTTAAACAGTAAGAAAATATATAATCAAACTAGAAGAAAAGTAGACTTTGGAACTGAATAGAAAATTCTCCAACCAAGAAATATTACTGGCTATTAAAAATGTTTTACAAAGTGTTCATCTTACTATAGTTAAAATTATTACTCTCAGAAAACAAAATCAAATGATATCAGATGTTTTGAAATTGTGGGGGAAATGAATCCTTATATTCTGTTGGTTGGACTGTAGATGTGAGTAGCACTTGTGAAAATCAGTGTAGATATTCTCATAAAAACTAAAAATGGAACTGATATATGATTCAACTGTAACCTTAATACTCAAATGACTTTGCATCCCTCTACATAGATCATTTTTGTTAGTGTGCATTGTTGCTATTCAATACACAATAGACAAGAAATAAATTTGCAAATATATTCATTAACTGATGAATGTATATTGACAGTGTAGTACATATGCACGTTGAACATTATACTAAGTTGAAAAGCAAAATAAATTATAAATATTCCATGTCATTAATGACAGTGGAAATATACTGAGTAAGGTTACTAAGGTTCAGATAGTGAATAATTCTTCATATTTTGCTTACATGCAGATAGTAGCTTGAAATCCTAGATTTGTGTGCTTTACCTCGGATGCATACAGAGACCTCAAACCCTAAAATGCCATTATGATAAAATAAAAAAATCTTTGAAGAATGAATATTGGAAAACATATATGAAAGTTGAATTGGGTAAATACTGTTAGTGGGTGAATGAGTGGGAAAAATCATGATGTGAGGAAAGATAAATTTAGATTAAGGATATAAGAAAATGCTCAGGAAGATCTATTACTTTGTTAAAATTGTGATTAAAGAATATTTTATAATAATATACTATATGGGTAAACAAAATTGGTCCCAAATGCATAGGATATTAAATAAAAATCACATTTCCAGGTGTTGTAAACATATGAGTAGTTGATCAAATATACACTAGAGGACTCTAAACTATACAAAGAATTGCTGTTTCTCTTTTCTGTGTAACTAATATGTATGGTTTATAGGGCCCTCTGCAGAAGCCCACTTCTTCTGTATATATGACAGAGAAATCCAGTTATATTGGCAGAACTATGTCCATTTTTATTCCAGCAGTAATCTTTTATTTTACTCCCACAACTGTTTCAACATTACGATGATTTTATACTGAAATTTATTTTTTACTGAGATATGATTAGATGAATTTAAATATGATATATGTTGCCTAACACTGATTACCCTGAATACTTGTATGAAATTGTCAATATGACAAAATATGTATAAGATGGCCACATGTTTTGCTGAAAGAATCAGAATCAGAATTAGTGTACTAAACTGTTTTCTGCAGCATTTTAAATTAAATTAAATCAATTTTGTTCTAATATAATATAATATACCATCCTACTGGCCTTGTACAACATATCTTTATTACTTAGGAATGTCTTTGTTGATTTTTTTGTTCTTCAGTTATAATTTTAGATTGAAATTATTTATATGTGATACTTAAGTGACCCCAAAAGTTCCACTGGCGAACTTCTGCAGCTTATAAACAACTTCAGCAAAGTGACTGGTTATAAAATTGACTGGAATGAATCAGTAGCCTTCCTCTATTCAAAGGATAAATATGCTGAGAAAGAAATTAGGGAAAAGACACCCTTCACAATAGTCACAAACAATAGTAAATATATTGGTGTGACCCTAACCAAGCAAGTGAAACATCTTTATGACAAGAACTGCAAATCTCTGAAGAAGGAAGTTGAACAAGATCTCATAATATGGAAAGAATTCTCATGCTCATAGATTAGAAGAATCCACATTGTAAAAATTGTCATAATACTAAAGCAATCTAGTGATTAAATGCAATCTCCATCAAAATTCCAACTCAAATATTCAAAGAGTTAGAAAGAACAATTTACAAATTTGGAATGTCAAAAAACCTAGGATAGTGAAATCTATTCTCAACAATTAAACAACTCTTAGGGCACTGGCCATCCCTGACCTCAAGCTATATTCCATATTTATCATAATAAAATTTACATGGTATTGGTACAGAAATAGGCAGGTAAGAGCCAGAAATAAGCCCACATATCTATGGTTACTTGATCTTTGACAAAAGTACTAAAAACATTCAATGGAAAAACATAGCCTCTCCAACAAATGGTGCTGGTTCAACTGGCAGTCAGCATGCAGAAGAATTCAAATCCATTCTGTCTTACGTCCTTCTACAAAGCTCAAGTTCAAGTGGATCAAAGACCTCCACATAAAACCAGGTACATTGACACTATTAGAAGAGGAAATGGGAAAGAGCTTAGAACACATAGACACAGGGGAATATTTCCTGAACAGAACCCTAATGGCTTTTGCTCTGAGGTCAAGAATAGACAAATGGAACCTCATGAGATTGCAGATTCTGTAAGGCAAAATATATTGTTAGGAAGACAAAATGTCAACCAACACATTTGGAAAGGATCTTTTCCAATCCTATATCTGATAGAGAGTAGTATCCAATATATATAAAGAACACAAGAAATTAGACTCCCGAGAATTAAACAATCCTATTAAAGATTGGTACAGACCAAAACATGAATTCTCAACTGAGGAAGGTTGAATGGCCAAGAAACACCTAAAGAAATGTTCAACATCGCTAGTCATCAGGAAAATGCAAATGGAAACAACCCTGAGATTCTACCTCATACCAGTCACAATGGGTAAGATGAAAAACTCATATGACAGTAGATTCTGGCATGGATGTGAAAAAAAGAAACATCCCTCCATTGTTGTGGGTATTGCAAGGTGGTACAACTACTCTAGAAATCAGCCTGGTGGTTCCTCAGAATATTGGACATGTTATTATCTGAAGACCCAGTTTTTTAACTCCTGTGCATATACCCAGAAGTTGCTCCAACATCCAATCAGGACACATGTTCCACCTTGTTCATAGCACCCTTATTTATCATAGGCAGAAGCTAGAAAGAACTCAGATGTCCTTTAACGGAGAAATGGACACAGAAATTGTTTTATATTTACACAATGGAGTACAATACAGCTAATAGAAACAATGACTTTATGAAATTCCTAAGCAAATGGATAGAACTAGAGACTATCATCCTGAGTAAGGTAACCCACTCACAAAAGAACACACATCATATACACTCACTGATAAGTGGACACTAGCCCCAGAAAAATCTGAATACTGGAATAAAAATCACAAACCTTATGAAGCTCAAAAAGAAAGAAGGCCAAAATGTTTATGCCTTAGTCTTTCTTCGAAGGGAGAAAGAACACTCAAGGGAGGAGAAACAAGGTCAAATAGAAGGGGAGGGATTGAAAATATGATCAACTTCAACTTCGGATCTACCCTCTATGCAGCTACCAAAGGCAAGGACTATTGCTGGTGTGAAGAAGAAGTTACTGGGCATAACCAGATTGGGATGCCTCATCAGGGGCTCTACCAGAGTATGCTTGTAACTAACCATTGGTTTGAACATGTGAACCACAATGAAGGTGCTAAGGAGAGGACTGAAGGAGCGCAAAGGGTTTGCACCCTCATGTGAAGAACAACATTATCAACCATCTATGCCCTCCACATTACAATAGACTAAATAAAACACCATCCACAGAGCACATATTAAATGATCCATGGCTCCAATTGCATATGTAACAAAAGATAGCAGTATCTGGCATCAATGTGAGAAGAGGCCTTTAGTCCAGTGAGGCCTTAATTTCCAGTGTAGGAGAAGGCCAAGGCACTGAGGTGGAGAGGGTGTTTGGGAGAGGGTGCACTTTCATGGAGACTAGTGGAGGAGGAGGAGGGGAAATAAGTGAGTGGTGGGGGAAGGGGATAACATTTGAAATATAAATAAAGAGAATATCTAAATAAAAAAGAAAAATGAAGCTATTAAGTAACTGTAAAAATATTTTTAATCATACAAAATTCTTCCTATAATTTTCTAAGTTTGATATTTGTATTTTTATTGTATTTTTAATTGAAAAAAACCACACAAAAAAAAATCAAAGAGCAGACCTGACTCTAAGGAGTTCTTTCATTTAGACTATCAGGTAACCTGGGGTACAGACCTAGTGAGGTTGTGCAGTCAGTACACAGAGCACAGAGAGTGCTTGGAGGCTGTGCCTGGGTCTGTGTCAGAGAGAATCTTGATCTGTCTGGGGAAGGCAGTTCTGAAATATCAGCTCCACAGGCCCTTTCACACATGTGCCAGAGGTGAACCTGAAACAAAGGCCAAGGGAGTGTACACCTTGAGATCTCACTGAGCAAAGATAATAGGAATGAAAGGGGACAAGGAATACCAACTAAGAGTCACAGTAAATATCTAAAACAAAATTGTAGAAGAAAACTTCCCTACCCTTACAAATGAGATGACCATGACCATAAAAGAAGCCTACCGAACTCCAAATTGAATGGACCAGAAAAGAAATTTTTACCGATACATAATAGGCAAAATGTTAGGTGTTCAAAGCAAAGAAAGAATACTAAAAGCAGTAAGGGAAAAAAAGGTCATCTAATATATAAAGGCAGCCCAATTAGAATTATACCTGACTTCTCAACAGAGACTATGAAAGATAGAATATCCTGGACAGACATCATACAGACCCTAAGAGAACACAAATGTCACCCAGGCTACTATACCCAACAAAACTCTCAATCACCATAGATGGAAAGACCAAGATATTCCAGAACAAAACTAAATTTACACAATATCTGACCACAAATCCAGTCCTACTAAGAATAATAGATGAAAAACACAACACAAGGAGGGAAACTACATCTGAGAAAAAGCAAGAAAATAACTAAAAGAAGAAAGACACATGGACACAATTCTACCTCTAAAAGCAAAAAGAGCAGGAAACAGCAACCCCTACTCATTTATATCTGTTAACATAAATGGACTCAATTCCAAAATGAAGAAACATAGATTATCAGACTAGATATGTAAACAGAATCCAGCATTTTGTTGTATAAAGAAAACTCATATCAGAGACAAAGACAGACACTATCTCAGAGGAAAAGGTTGGGAAAATATCTTCTAGGCAAATGGCCCCAAGACATGAGCTGAAGTAGCCATTCTAATATCAAGTAAAGTATATTTTCAACCAAAAGTTATAATAACAAAAAAGATAATCAAGGACACTTTTTACGCATTAAAGGGAAAAGTTATCAGGAGGAATTCGCTATCCTTAACATATATTTCCAAATACAAGAGCAACCATTATTATAAAAGAAACCTTAGTAAACCTCAAAACATACATTGCACCACACACAATAATAGTGAGAGATTTCAACACCCCACTCTCATCAGTGGACAGATCATAGAAGCAGAAACTGAACAAGGACGAAGTGAAACTAGCAGAGGTTATGAACCAATTGGAATTAATAGACATCTATGAAACATTTTACCCTAAAACAAAAGAATATACCTTCTTCTACGCACGTCATGGCACCTTCTCCAAAACTGACCATTTAGGCTGTCACAAAACAAGCCTCAATAGATATAAGAAGATTGAAATACCCCCATACATCCTATGAGATCAACACAGATTAAGGCTGGTCTTTAATAACAACAAAAAACAACAAAAAGCCCATATATACATAAAAACTGAACAATGCTCTACTCAACAATAGCATTCTCAAAAATGAAATAAAAAAAATGAAAAATTTTCTAGAACTTAATGAAAACAAAAGCATGACATACCCAAACCTATGGGATACAATAAAAGCATTACTAAGAGGGAAACTCATAGCCCTGAGTGCCTCCAAGAAGAAACAGGAGAAAACATACACTAGGAACTTGATAACATGGTTGAAAGCTCTAGAACAAAAAGAAGTAGACACACATGAGAGGAGTAGACAGCAAGACATAATCAAACTCAGAGTAGAAAGTAACCAAATAGAAACAAAAAGAACCATTCAAAGAATCAACAAAACCAAGAGCTGGTTCTTTGAGAAAATTAACAAGATTGATAAACCCGTATCCAGACTAAGTATTTGATTCTCTACTGTCTAACTTCTTGAGTTCTTTGTATATATTGGATACTAGCACTCTTTCAGATGTAGGATTGGTAAAGATCTTCTCCTAATCTATTCATTGCTGTTTTTTTTTTTTTTTCCTCTTCTTTTTGACAGTGTCCTTTGCCTTATGGAAGGTTGTAATTTCATTAAGTACCATTTGTCTAAATGTTTTATTTTTAAAACCTATATCATGAGCAATGGTAATTTTGTTCACTGAACTATAAGATCAAATTCTTTTATTCTTAGCAATTAAATTAGTCCTTGCAGAGTTACTGGCTTCAGTTGAAAAGCATTTCTCACAAGTTTTTTTTTTTTTTTTTTTTTTTTTGAGTGATATTTAAAAAGCTACAAGAACTCTAGGGAACCCAAAAAACCTTGTGTTTTTATTTCATCACTGCATTGCAGCCATTGAGCTGCTTTTCTGCAGAATACAGAGCACAACACCAATCAGTGCTTGAATTCAGCTGAAGGATGTTACAAATTATGGACATATCTTAAGGGATGACATTCACTATAAATGGATAACTTTATGGTAACGTTTGTATGTCTTTAGAAAAACATAAGTTTAAGTATGTAGTTTTCCTGAACTTATAATAGCAGCTCTTCCTTTTACTTGAATATAGAATTTTTTTCTTATTAACTGTCAAATCTGGCACAAAATAGCTGAACCTTAAAAATCAACCCATAATTTTTGGCTATTGATTTTTATTGCGAATGATAGTGTTACTCACTCTTATGTACTACTTAAATACAGAAAGTGCAAAAATTAACATCCTCGACTGTCAGTGTCTTATAGAAGACATAAAATTTTACTTTAAATTTCCCAGTGTTGATCCAGTAACTATTCAACTTCATAACTAGATTTTCTTTTAAAAAAAGAAAGAAGACAGAATCCTCATAGATCACAGGATAATCATCCCATAGGAAGGGTAGTTTTGCTGTTTGCCTGGCTGCCCCACCTTTCCCTTCCTTCTCCTCTTCTTTCCTTCTTCTTCTTCTTCTTCTTCTTCTTCTTCTTCTTCTTCTTCTTCTTCTTCTTCTTCTTCTTCTTCTTCTTCTTCTTCTTCTTCTTCTTCTTCTTCTTCTCTTCTTCTTCCCCCCTCTCTCTGTCTCTATCTCTCTTTCCTCCCTCTTTCCCACTTCTCTTCCTTTTTTCCTTTCTTTTTGTTCCTGATGAGTGAAGTAGATAGTCAAGAAGGCAGGCTGCTTCCTCCTCTTTAAGTTTTTCCATAATACACCAACATGTTAGTTTGCTGTGGATATTTTTGAAATATTACAGTGGAGGACCTGGAACAGGAGTCATAATGGCTTTCCTACCTTCAGCTGCCAGGGAAGCCATAGTATCCAGCTATACTGACTCAGCCTTGAGTCCAAATTCCTCTCTATTTCCAGTGCTCCCATCATATTACTTTAAAATTTCACCATTGAAATCCATGTCCTTGACATTGAAGTCTGAAAGGTTTATACTTTCTTGAAGGCTGCCTGAAAACACTTTTCCAGAAAGGACCTCATGCAGCGTTTTGTTTATTGTCCTTTTATTTTGTAGTCATTTCAATTTCTTTTCTTTCAATAAAATGTTTCATTTATTTACATTCCAGCTCTTGTTCCCCTGCTTTCTGACCCCCTTTTTTCTCATCCCACTTCTCCTCCCCATTGCCTCAGAGAGAGTATCCCCACAAACACCAGGCCTTTTCCTTCGCTCAGGCCTCAAGTCTCTAAATGATTGAGCACATCTTCCTCCACTGAGACCATTCCAGGCACTCCTCTAGCATACATGTATGTGCCTGGGGGAACCATCCTGTGTCACTTCAGTTTTTACCAAGATTCTAGGTATGTAAATACTTATATTAAAATATCCAATTATTCTGATTTTTAAAATATTCAACATTTCTTTTCTGTATTTCTGATACTGTTAATGAAAAAATAAATTTCCAGTGGTATATTTGATATTATCAAAATGGGTTTGTTTTAAAATATAACTCAACAAATTGCTTTTGAGTAAAAGAAAAATATGGAAGCTAAATCTCATTTCCAAATATTTAAGTTTTTCTATTTAGAATTTTTCATGTACTATATGCATGAATTATTGGTTATGGCACATGTCTCATTTGGGTTAATCATGCTAGGATGAAATACCTTAACTAATGAAACCTCTGAAGGAAAGGAATTATTTGGCTTACACTTCCTCATTATTAAACATCATTGAATGAAATAAAGACAGGAATTCAAATAGGGCAGGACCCTGGCTGGATGTAAGAGTTGATGTAGGAACAATAGATGGGTACCCCATCTATTGATATATATATATCAAAACAAAATATAAGTCTATAGAAATGGCATCTGTAAAGGTTCCACATAAACTCACCACCACATGACATTTGTCACTTCCTCCCAGAACCTCCTCCAAATCACAATCAAGTACAGGCAGTACTGCTGAGAGAGAGAGAGAGAGAGAGAGAGAGAGAGAGAGAGAGAGAGAGAGAGAGAGAGAGAGAGAGAGAGAGAGAGAGGAGAGTGGAGAGAGGGGTGACAGGGAGAGGAGAGAGAGGTGACAGGTAGAGGAGAGAGGGGTGACAGGGAGAGAAAGAGGAAGAGAAAGAATTCTTCTGAAGAAAAAATTGGTTTATTTTCCTGCTGCTGTGTCCTCTAACCTAGGTAACAAGGACTAGTCTCTCCTGGGTCTTTCTAAAGGAAATATAAACAATTCTATTTCAAAGTCAATTTTAGAAGATATGTGTATGATTTTTTTTAAATGATGACTGAGTACATATATAATCTTCTACCTCTCCTTTACCCTGTGCCTGCAAACCCTACAGCTAGATGTCCAGATTTAGCCAAAGATCTCTTCAAAGGGGTTTCAGGGAAGGTTGAGAGAAGCTTTTTCCTATTATTTACACAGGTCTTCCTTGTATGATGGCAGGGAAGTCTTCATCAATGTTTCTGACTGGCAGCATGCAAGTTGTTAAGTTTTATCAGGCAGAAGAAAGGCCCATAGCCCAATAATGAATCATTCTTCTCACCTCTGTGTAGGACTCTATCCAGGCCTGTGTCCATCCAGGTCTGAATGCTCAGTAATAGGACAGTGCCCTCCATGTAACGCCCTAGTATCCCTGCACACACGTGTCCATGCAATGGTCCCCTCCCAGCTATGGCCAAATGTCCTTAGTCCTGCTTCCTAGGACCATACAGAGGTCCTGACCGACTGGCCTTGGCCCCTTTTCTTTCTACCATGCTATACACACTGCTACCTGGAGACATCTTGGATGCCTTGCTGGGGCTTCTTTGTGGGTCCAGTCTTGGAGAGGAAGGGTCTGGTGGAAGCAATCCAGGCAGAAATGCAGAGTGGCCTGGTGATGGCTGCCAGGAGTGCTCAGGCTCCAAGCAGCAGGACTCGGTCTTACAATGCACAGTGAAATACAAACACTCTCTAGTTATTCTCCAGGACCCCAAGACTAGACTGAGACTACTGATACATCCAGCCTCATAGACTGAACAACCTGCAGATTCTCAGCTTTTCTATTGTTGGACTTTTCATTTTCCACTCTGCTCCTTTCATAAACCCTGATAATACAACACATATTATCTTCTTTTGTTTTTTTGTTGTTGTTTTCTTTTCTTTTTAACCACTATTGATTTATTATTAGACACTTTCTGTATTTTCTCTTGAATTGTTATTCCCTTCCCCCACCCCGCCCCTATCCACCCCTCTCCCTACACTTGTCACGAAGATGCACTTGGAATCTCTGGGTTGTTTTCACCTGTATTGCCCCTGATGACTAGGGATGCTGAGCATTTCTTTAGGTATTTCTTGGCCATTCAGGATTACCTAGCTGAGAGTTATTTCTTTGACACTGTATCGCATTTTCAATAGGATTGTTTGATTGTCTGGAGTCTAATATCTTGAGTTGGTTGTATATCTTGGATACTAGCCCTCTATCAGACATAGGATTGGTCAAGATCTTTTCCAAATATGATGATGGTATTTTGTCTTCTTGACAGTGCCCTTAACCTTACAGAAACTGCAATATTATGAGATCACATTTGTCTAGTCTTGATCTTAGAGCATAAGACATTGGTGTTCTGTTCAGGAAATTTTACCCTGTGCCTATGTGTTCTAAGCACTTACCCACTTCCTCTTCTAATAGTTTCAGTGTACCTGATTTTATGTCTATCATCCAGTTGTATGTAAACTTTGTACAAGGAGATTAGAAAGGATGGATTTGCATTTTTCTGCATGCTGACTGCAAGTTAAACCAACACAATTTGATGAAAAGTCTGTCTTTTCCAGTAAATGTTTTTAGCTCCTTTGTCAAAGACCAAGTAACCATAGGTGTGTGGGTTCATTTATGGATCTTAAATTCTGTTCCACTGATCTACTTGCCTATCTCTGTACCAATACCATGTGGTTTTTATCACAATTGATGTGTAATATTGCTTGGGGTCAGGGATGGTGATTCTCTCTGAAGTTGTTTTATTGTTGAAAATAAATTTAACTATCCAAGTTTTTGTTATTCCAGATGTATTTGCAAATTGCTCTTTCCAACTCTATAAAAAATTGAGTTGGAATTTTGATGGGGATTGCATTGAATACCTAGATTGCTTTTGGCAAGATGGCCATTTTTACAATGTGGATCCTTCTAATTCACAAGCATGGGAGTTCTTTCCATCTTCTGAGATTTTCAATTTTCTTCTTCAGAGATTTGAAGTTCTTGTCATACAGATGGTTCCCTTGCTTAGTTAGGGACACACCAAGGTGTTTCTTATTGTTTATGACTATTGTGAATGTTTTTTTTTTCTCTTTTTTTTTTTTTTTTTTTTTTGCCTAATTTCTTTCTCAGTATGTTTATGCTTTGAGTAGAGAAAGGCTACTGACTTTGTTGAGTTGATTTTATACTCATCCGATTTGTTGAAGTTGTTAATCAGTTTTCAGAGTTTTCTGGTTAATGGTTTGGGGACATTTAAGTATACTATCATATCATGAACAAATGTTGTAATTTGACTTCTTTCTTTTGGACTTGTATCCCTTTGACTTTTTTATTGTCTACTTGCTCTGGAGTGGATTTCCAGTACTATATTGATTAGGTAGTGGGACTTTGGGCAGTCTTGTCTAGTCCCTGATTTTACTGTGATTGTTTCAAGTTTTTATTTTTTCCCATTTAGTTTGAGGTTGGATACCAGTTTACAGTATATTGCTTTTGTTATGTTTAGGTATGGGTCTTGCATTCCTTATCTTTCCAAGACTTTTTCCTTAAAGGGGTGTTGAATTTTGTCAAATGCTTTCTTAGCATCTAGTGAGATGATCATGTGGGTTTTTTCTTTCAATTTGTTTATGTGGTGTATTACATTGATAGATTTCCATATATTGAACAATCCCTGGATCTGTGGAATAAAGCCTACTTGATCATGATGAATGATTGATGCGTTCTTGGATTCTATATGCAAGAATGTTGCTGAGTATTATTGTATTGATGTTTACAAGGGAAATTGTTCTGAAGTTCTCTTTCTTTGTATGGTCTTTCTGTGGTTTATGCATGAGCTTAAGTATGGCTTCAAAGAATGAGTTGGGTTGTATGTCTGCTCTTTCTATTTTTGAAATAGTTTGACATTATTGGTATTAGGACTTCTATAAAAGTCCGATGAAATTCTGCACTGAACCCCTCTGGTACTGGGTTTTATTGATTGGGAGACTTTTGATGACTGTATCTATTCCTTAGTAATTATCTGACTATTTAGATGGTTTATATGATCCTGATTTAAATTTGGTATCTGGGAGCTGTCTAGAAATTTGTCCATTTCCTCTAGATTTTCTAGTTTTGTTGAAAATAGGATTTTGTAGTATGATCTGATGATTTCTCAAATTTCCTCAGGTTTTGTTGTTATGTCTCCCTTTCATTTCTAATTATCTTAATTTGGATTCTGTCTGTGTGCCTTCTAGTTATTCTGGCTAAGGGTTTGTTGATCATGTTGATTTTCTCAAAATAAATATCTCTTAATTTTTAAAAATCATTTTTAGTTCTTTTTGTTTCTACTCGGTTGGTTTCTGCTCTGAGTTTGATCATCTCCTGCTGACTACTCCTTTTGGGTATATCTGCTTCTTTTTGTTCTAGAGACCATAGACATTAATGCAAGGGGTGTTTTATTTTGTCAACAGTTTCTTCAGCAACTAAGATGAACAAGTTATTTTTTTGAGTTTATTTATATAGTACATTACATAGCTAGATTTCCATATATTGAACCATCCCTGCATCTCTGGAATAAAGCCTACTTGATTGTGGTAAATGATCACTTTGATTTGTTCTTAGATTAGTTTGTGAGAAATGTATGTGTACTTTGCATAAATGTTCATAAGTAAAGTTAGTCTAAAGTTTTTTTTTTTTTTTTTTTTTCTTTGTTGGGTCTTTGTGCAATTTGGGTAACAGCATTACTGTAGCTTCATAAAATGAATTAGGTTGTGCTCCTTCTGTTTTTATTTTATGTAGTAGTTTGATGAGTATTGGTATAGGTCTTCTTTGAAGGACTAATAGAATTTTGCCTTAAAACCATCTGGCCTTGGGCTATTTTACCTGGGGTGGGGTGGGTCGGAGTCTTTAAATAAATACTGCTATTTTCTTGGGGATCTTGGGACTCTTATATAGTCCTGATTTAATTTTAGTTCCAAGTATCTATCTAGAAAATCATTCATTTCATTTGGAGTTTACAGTTTTGTTGAGTATAGGCTTTGTAATAAGATTTTATTGTTTTTAAATTCTATTTCTGATGTTATGTCTCCTTTTTCATTTCTGATTTTGCTAATTCGGATACTTTCTCTGTGCCATTTATGTAATTTGGTTAAGGATTTTATTTATCATGTTGATTTTATCAAAAAACAATTTTTCCATTTTGCTAATTATTTGTATAGTTCTCTTTGTTTTAGCTTTGAGTTTGATTGTTTCCTGCCTTCTACTCCTCTTGGATATGTTTGCTTCTTTTTGTTCTAAAACTTTTAGGTGTGCCATTAAGTTGCTAATGTAGGATCTCTGCAATTTCTTTATGAAGCCACTCAGTGAAATGAATTTTCCTCTTAGTACAGTTTTTACTCTGTCCTATATGTTTTGGTATGCTGTCCTTTCATTTCATTAAATTCTAGAAAGTCTGTAATTTCTTTGTTTTTTTTTTTTCTTGACCAAGTTATCATTGTATAGAGAGCTGTTCAGTTTCTATGAGTATATGAGCTCTTTGTTATTTTTCTTGTTGAATACCACTCAGTCTGTGGTGATCTGATAGGATGCATGGGATTATTGAAACATTCTTGTGTCTCTTGAGGCTTGTTTTATAGCAGATCACATGGCCAATTTTGGAGAAGGTATTATGAGGTGCAGAGAAAACATTATTTTATTTTACAGTGAGTGAAATGTTCTGGAGATATCTGTGAAACTATTTGGTTCATACCTTCTGTTAGTTTCTCTGTGTCTCTGTTGTGGTCTCATTTTCATTTGATTATAAGGTTGTAAGGAAATTCCCTTTGTGTTTTCCTCAGTGATCCAGCTGTGACTCAAGTTTATATTGTTTATTACTTAGGTAGTTTCTGTGTCTAATTTTCTTATTGATTTCTTCTTATTCCAGTATAATTTAACACAATAAATAGGATCAATTTTATTTCTAGCATTTATTAAGGTTTGCTTCATGTTCTATAATGTAAATAATTTAAAAATATATTCTGTGGAATAATGAAGAATATGTATATTTGATACCTATTTAGTGGAATATTCTGATTATATTTCCCTGTAGTATCCTAGATCATGCCACTTTCACTGTTTATCTCTATTATTTAATAATCTTATTATAGGTTTATGCTTTTTTAAATTCACATGTCAAATATGAAAGAAAAGAAGGGATGTTTATATTTAAAACATCAAAAGTTTTTCATAAAATGTAAACTAATTAGGTCATAGTTAGATTCTTACATATATTTAAACGTACCATTTTTATTTTTCATAATTTTTGTTGGCTTGTTTTTGAGACTGGATCTTTCTATATAGTCCTGGATGGCCTAGAACTATCTTTACCAGAGACTTCTCAAATCTGGCAATCTTCTGGCCTTTACACACTGAATGCTGGGACTGAATGCTTAATATTTCTAAATACAATTTTAATACATTCCTATATTATAGCTTTTCATACAAAAATAAAGATAATTTTGCTTTACTTTTAATTGAGAGTATATTTTTTAGAGGTTAATGTTCATGTTTTGTTCAACCAGTGTTTATCCATTTTTTAAACTTTAGGTTATAAATGATGGTCTCCAGTAGTGGGAAAAAGAAAATACCATTTCAAGATAAGTCAGTTTCTTATGACACTAAAATTAAATTACAATAAACATATCAAAGCTTAAGTTTAAAAAGAAAATATTTATCAAAATGAACATAAATGATTTCCAATGGTAAAAACACTATATGAGAAATAAATGGTTAAATTAAAATTAAAAGATAAGTAAAAGAAAATAACTTACAGAGAATTTGGATTTCTTTTTGTAAAGCTGGTCACTGAGTCTCCCCCAGAGGCTGATAGTCAACTCTGTGGGAGTCCCAGATGGGGGTGTAAAACTCATTAAAGTCAACCAACATTTTATCTGGCATGTTAATTTCTTTCTAGAAGAAGCTAATCACAGGAGACTGCAAAATTCTGTCAGAGATAAAGATCAGGGCTTTTTTTTTTCTGTGCTCCAACTCTGCTTGAGATAATAATTAAAGATTTGCCTTAGCAAAGAATGATCTATCTCACTTGTTTTGTTTTAAGATTATTACTTTAATTGGTAACTTTGTCAATCTTTCTTTACATTTTGAATATTCTAAAAATTTCAGCATTTGCTTAATTCATATAATGAATACTTAATTATAACCTCTAATAGTATTAGTGTGCATGAAGATTTTATTCATTTAAATAAGTTTAATACATTAGAAAATATTTTCCAAGCTAATTTCTGTGGTGATACAGTGATAGCTATTACGTACTGTTTTTGAATGTGAGACTTTTAAATTTTGATATTATTTATAATATTTCAACTACATGAACCTCCTTGTTTATAATCTAATGACTTAGGTACATAGTGTTAAAGAATGGCTGTAGCATAGACTTGAGTTCCTTTTATGTCTTCCATCAAAAATATCCAAAAATATGTTGTAAGATTATTTTCATGATTGAAAATCTGTCTTGTACATTGGGTTCCTCTCGGGTCACCTTCTTTAGCCCAGAGAAAAAGATGAAAATTACACTTCTCTTAGTTTTAAATAAAATAACTACATCTATCTTTTTTCAATTAAAAATACTTTATTTTGGCAAAGTATATACGTGGAGGGGGATATATGCATTTGATTATAGTTATCTGCGGAGGACAGAAATTGTCTTGACCATGAAGCTTCAGATAGAGGTAGTTATGACATGACTACATGAGTTCCAGAAACTGAATTGGAGTCCTTTGGAATAAAAAAAAAAGTACTCCTAACTATTGAGCAATTTCTCTAGCTCCATTTTTTGTTTATCTGTAAAACTAGTCAGATCATTCAGTAACTGATGCCTTTTTCTGCTTATTAGGTTCAGATAATAACTACTTTCTAAAGAAAAAATGAAGCAGTGTTTTTAGATACTATTTACAGTCTGTTTTTTCTAATAGTGAGTTTCATTTTATAATTTAATTATTAAAATTCATCACTAAATATAACTTTCTTGCAATGACATGGACACAACTAATTTTTTAATTCTTTATTCAGCCAAATATTGAATAACAAAACGTATGTTCAATGCCACAAAATAAAGGGACTAATAAAAGCAAACTCAGTGTTATATATTAACCTGATTACTCCTGTTGTATTATGTGTTTTATAGATAATACATAATTTCTCTAAAGATTTCAAGGCTGTCTATAAATGAGATTTTTTGTAGAAAGAAAATGAACTGTTTTTTTTTTTTTTTTTTCTAATATCTAGTTTCAGATACTGGGGAATTTATGAAAAGACATTAGTAAAAGATGAATGAATGAATTAGATACATTAAGAAAGTAAAATTTGAGTTACAAATAGTAACTTAAGCCAAGCAACGGAATGGGAGTTTTGGGATTCTGAGCAGGGAAGTAAAACTTTCTGAAGATGAAAGCCAATATATGATATAAGATAGTGCATTATGACGATTACTCTCTCATGAGATGAGTTGTCTCCTGGAATAGCAATCCTCCTGACAAAGTAGTAGTTTTACAAATGAATAAATTATGGCCCTGTGTTTAGGTGAATCAGATAAAAAACCAACCAACCAAACAAACAAACAAACAAATAAAAAAACCAAAGATCTTCCTCTGTGTTTTATCTTGTGCAGGTGTGACTCAGTTTACAGCATGGAATATGGAAAACATTCTCACAAAAATGCACAAAATTTACCAACTAAATAGTTTACCATATCTAGCAAACTCTAGAATGGTGACTATATGTCCTCATGATTTTATAGCTGATTGTGAATTGTGGTTCACTGCCTGTAGCAAGTCATTATAATGTACCTAATTAGATATTAAGTGGTAAATAAGTGCTATGCATAGCTGCAATCAGCTCACTGGAGAAAAATCTGTCTGAACATTGAGAATTCTCCTAATATTACTTCCATTCAATGTGACAAGACAGTACACATGTTACTATGAGGATTAGAAGCCATAATTATGAGAAATGTAGATATCATCTCTGAAATGAGGAATCCCTCAGCTTCACTTAGATTTTGACTCAAACATTACTATCAATGACACAAAGCCTTAAAGTTCCAGATATTTTCTCTTAACATTTTCACTATCTTTAGTTTGCATTTTAAAGAATGTATCTCAAAAGCATGCAACATTTGGCCCATCAATGAGATTCCTATGACAAAAGATTTAGCTTTACATTATGTTATCTATGGAACAACTTAATACACTACAATTAATATAAGCTTCTTATTTCACTGGAAACAGACCTATTAGGTAAAATGGACCAAAATTATCTTAAACTTTCTATATAGTCCCACAGCATTGCCAATAGTCATTGACTTTCCTAAGGAACAAGCAATTAATCTTTTTGTCTAGATATTAACCCACAATTAAGGGTGAATATCATGGCAGGTAGGACAATCTCAGATAACACTGTTAGAATCAGATTTTTAAAAATATAATTTTCTAAAACATAAACAATAGTTTCTTTATCCTAAAACTATGGTAGGTATCAACCTGTAGTAAGTAAATTCTTTCAATATTGGCATGGAATTTCTTTCCAGTTACCTGTAACACTCCAGTGTTTGCTACTGAAGAATATAATGGAGGCTATAATGTCATCCTATAAGTCAAACTGTTATAGTTTGTGTTCTGTTGTGTGATAAAACATGACCAGAGGACTAAAGAGTTTATGTGGCTTATAGGTTATACAGTTTATTACTGAGGAAAATTAAGGCAGGAATTTAAGGTAGAAACTTAAAACAGAAACCCGAGAAGAAAAGTTGCTTCATAGCTTGATTCCTTTCGCTTTCTTATGCCAGAGTAATGGCTTAGGGAAGAAACCACCCACAGTGGATTGGAACCTCTTGTAACAATTATATTTTTTAATGAACCATAGCCTTGTCTATAGGCCAATATTGTTGAGGGAATTCTTCACCTATGGTTTCCTCTCCTCAAAATAGTCTACCTTATTGTGATTTTGTCAGATTAAGGTAATTATGACAGAAATGATTATTTTTATAAAGTCCGAATGCTCTCTAATACCTATGCATCTCTACCTTGTGATTATTGTCTCAAAATATATGTTTTTAACTGTTACTTGTTACCTGCCTGCTGATATGCTTTCTACCATGATGCTTATGTATTCATCCTATGAAATTATATAGTGCCCTCCAATTAAACACTTTCTTTTATAAGTTGGCTTGGTCACAATATTTTTCCAAAAATAAATGAGAAACGTGTGTTAGTCAGAATGACCTTACTTTATGTTGTATTTTGAATAAATGAAGAGGACTTTGGGACTTAGAACAGAAAATAGAAAAGGCCATCAGAACAGGATATTCAAAGACTGTAATACTGGGAATAATGTGCACTGTGGAGACACAGCTGAAGACTTTTGAGAGGGGAACAGTATTATAAATTGAGCTACAGATCATTTTGAGATATTTTGGTAAATAATGTGGCTAGTTTTTTCCCCTTTTCCTAAAACTCTTCAGAGGCTTAATCGGTGAATTTTGACTAATTTTGTTGATAGAAAATATTCCAAGATATTTTAATGTTTATCCTGCTATGTGGTTATTATCAATTACTCTTAGGTATATTGTCAATAAAGTAGTACAAAAATTACTCAATGCAAAATTTAAGGGGAAAAATGAGGGCATTGGGAAATGTAATTAGAAAATTTCGGAACCACGTCTTGTGCTCAAAGAAGTTTTAAATAAGGAGTGGTGTTTCTAGGACATATGCTACTCTCCCACCCAGGTAAACATTCAATTTGTAAAAAGGAAATGATTAATAACAGGACTTGGCTACACTGACTTTTGGGCTCTGGCTTCAGAGTCATGGAAATGACTACAATATAGAGGTTGTTAAATCTTCAGCAGCAGTTAAGAAAAGCTTCTGTAGCCAGGCAAAAGGCAGTAATTTCCTGCTTAGATGTGCTAGAAAGCTATAACAAGAAGCTTGGAAAATGGATTCTGGAGTAAGTAGGAGACAACAAGATTCTGGAAATGCCAAAACTTTTTGATAAATTCTAGGAAAGGTTACATGCAGCTAATATAACCAGTCCTAGAGAGAGACTTGTTGCAGTTACCAAAGCTGTAAGGCAAGAGCAAGCTAATCCTTTTGAAATCAAACAAAGTGTTACAGGATTTTGAATTTACCCTGCTTATTGTCAGTCTTCCTTTGATTTAGTATTTCCTCAATATTCCTCCATTACTCCCTTTTAGAATGGTAATGCATATTTTGATTCAGTGTATATAATTTCCTTTTTGATTTTAATAGGTAATTGCTATTACAAGATTGCCTTGAATCTCAGAGGAAAGCATTTTAACTTTAGACTTAAAAATAGTGTTGAGACTGAAAGACTATGGAAACATTTGTTGGAGATTGGTTCTAATGCCTTGATTCAACCAGGAATCTGCATATCCAAACCATAAAAGTTCCTGTCCCGGTTGTATTTTTATTGATAAATAAAGACACCAACAGCTAATAGGTTGTGCAAAGGGAGATTAAGTGGGACCCTAAGTTGCACAGGCTAGAACACAATGGAGGAGGAGGAGAAACCCCATGGAGGCTTGGGATATAGATAGACATCAGAGCTACAAGAAATAAAGTTGAAGAGCTATGTAAGAATTTGTGTGTGTGTGTGTGTGTGTGTATGTGTTCCCTTGTGTGTGTCTTTCATCTGTGAATCCAGATAGCTCCTGGCTTGGCATATGTGTGATCATCTAGGAGTCAAAGAGTTTGTGTAGCACAAACTCACCACTACAAATGTATAACTGTGATTCAACATTCTGCATCATTCTATGGTCCCAAGTTTATGGAGGCCAAGGAGTAATTATTTCGTAGTGATTTTATTGAGAATGACCCTATAGACTTATATGTTTGAATAGTTGGGTCTCATTTGATAGAGCTATTTGTAAAGTTTTAGAAGGTGTGGCCTTCTTGGAGGAAGGATGTCACTGGGGTTGGGCTTTGAAATTCAAAGTATTCATTAGGCTTTTTGCCAAGAAGGCACCAAAAGTGAAAAAAGGAAAGTCCTGCCCCTTCCAAAGTCAAAGCCAAAGTGAAGGGCTTGAAAGCTAAGAAGGAGCATAAAGTACATGTAAAACAAGATGTAACCTGGAATTAGTCAAAGTTTTCATGGTGTGTAAAGATTAAGCATAATGGTTTTTCATTTTCTTTTATTTTTTTTTGAACTTCAAATAGTCTCTGAGTTGTTTCTGGGGTGTTCAGAGCTTTCTGAAGTTATATACTTTATGCTCATTGTAACTAGTAAGATCTTAATGCACACTATCAAACTTATAAAACAACCAAGCACTGACAAAAATGTATTCATATACTTTTATGCAAAAACGTTTAAAATCTGTACATTTATCTTTGTTTTTAAATAAAGTTATTCAATTAAAACAAAAAGAAAGAAAGCTAAGAAGACAGTGCTGAAAGTCATCCACAGCCACAAAAAGAAGACCTGAATATCACCCACTTTCTTGTGGCCAAAGTGTCTACACCTCTGGAGGCAGCCAAATTATCCTTGAAAGAGTGCACCCAGGAGAAACAAGATTGACCACTATGCTATCATCAAATTCCCACTGACCACCAAGTCAGCCATGAAAAAAATAAAGGACAACAACAGGCTGGTGTTCATTGTGGATGTCAAGGCCAACAAGCACCAGATCAAGCAGGTTATGAAGAAACTTACAACATTGATACAACATTGATATAGCCAAAGTCAATACCCTGATAAAGCCTGGATGGAGAGAAGAAGGTATGTGTTTGCTTGGCTCCAGATTATGATGCTCTAGATGTTGCCAACAAGATTGGGATCATCTAAACTGTGTCCGGATGGCTAATTCTAAAACTTCTAAATATGCACTTTTGTTTCATTATAAATTTTAAAAAATAGATTCCTAGTGTTCTTTCTGATTCTTACTTGTGGATAAAGATGTAAATTCACAGCTTCCTGCTGCTTACCACCTATGTTCTACCATCTTAATCTCTATAAACCTCTAAAATCAGATGTCCCAAATAAACTTAGAAGCTTTCATAAGTTGCATTGTGCATGATATTTATCACAGTAATAAAAATGTAACTAATAAATTGTCCACCAACAGAACAATGGATAATAAAATTGTGTGTGTATATATATATATATGGATATATATAATTTGATAAAAATGGATGTATTATATTTATAGATACAGGGCAGAACAGGAAACATTGTATGTAACGGCATAGCTGTTGTTTATAGAGAGAAATACAATTGTTTTATCATGTGTATGTGTCTCAGCTTTAGATTCTTTGATTTCTGTGCTTATCTTTAAATACCCATAGAAGTTAAGAAATAAAACTTGTTATTCTAGCAGAGAGATCACTAATGGAAGATGGTGATAAAGTGAATGTGGTATGAATGATGAAAGGGGAGTAAGGGCACATAAAGTTTTAAGTGAGGATTGGGATGATATGATAAGGCAAAATACGTTTCTAGGGGACTACTGAATGTGAGAGTTGTTTGCAAAAGACATATCAGAACCTATTGTTTTATAAGCTTCTTTAAAGAATATATAGGGAAAAATAATTTAGATAATGATGGAGATAATCTTCCTCCAAAAAGACATATCTAAAAAATAATATGCTAAATTCCAGGTTTGGAATGCTTCCCTTTGAGTTCTTGGTAAGTGGATTTTAGACAACTTCCTTCAAAAGACAGACAGAGTTCACAACTATTATGTGGAGAGTTTTAGAGAGTATAAATCTGCTTCTTAAAATCTTATCATACATTATTGAATCTCCCAGCCATCACTAGACATACTGCTCATTAGCAGCATATAAATAATCATAATTGTAGTGTGTGTGTGTATGTGTGTGTGTGTGTGTGTGAAATGTTTATTACTAAAGTACATCAATAGTACTCTTATTGACAAAGTATGAGAATATATTATGAAAAGGAACAGAGAAGAATTAAAGAGACTAAGGTTTAAGAAAAGTAAAAAAAGGTATATTTTGTATATTAAAAAGTCTCTGAACTCACAGAAGCTATGGTTATCATCATAGACCTTTGTGGCAGTAAATATCAAAAAATAAAATAATCTTATCTCTTAATTGTCCCTGCAGTCTCACTCCACAGGCCTGCTTCTAGTACTGAGCCAGCACATGGCCTCTTTCCCTTAGTCTCAATCATCACCTGGGTCTCACACCATTCCTGCAACTCCCTTCTCTAGGCGATTTTACTCTACCATTTTACTGCCTCTGCTCCAAATCTCAACACAAAGACCACTCTAATGCCTGATAGTTTTTTTATTACTTTATTTTATAAAGTACTATTATAGCTCACAAAATTTGTTATATAATAATATATGATGAATACATGTTTTTTTTTTTCTTTTTTTGTAATAAAAAGGACTAAGGCTTCTGCATTTAGGTATTCCTTCTTTTTGACCTTCAAAGGTCTGAGTGGTTTCTTGGCATGCAGTTCGTTCTGTGACTAGTATACAATCATCAGTGACTGCTTACCATGTCTGTTCTTTTGTGACTGGTTTACCTCATCAAAGATGATAGTCTCTAGTTCCATCCACTTGCCTACAAATTTTATGAAGTCAATGTTTCTAATAGCTATTGTATAAATGTACCACACATTTTGTATCCATTCCTTTGTTGAATGACATCTGGGTTCTTTCCAGCATCTGGCTATTATAAATAGGGCTGCTATGAACATGGTGGAGCATGTGTCCATATTATATGTTAGAGCATCTTTGGGGTATACGCCCAGAAGTGGAATAGCTGGGTCTTCAGGTAGTAGTATGTCTAATTTTCTGAGGAACCCCCTAACTGATTCCCAGAGTGGTTGTACAAGCTTACAACCACACCAACAGTGGGGGAGAGTTTCTCTTTATCCACATCCTCTCCAGCATCTGAGATTTGATCTTAGCCATTCTGACTGCTAAGAGGTAGAAACTCAGGGATGTTTTGATTTGTATTTCTCTGATAACAAGGGATGTTGAGCATTTATTTAGGTGCTTCTAGGTCATTTCTCAGTGGAGAATTCTTTGTTTAGCTCTGTACCCCATTTTTAATAGAATTGTTTGATACTCTGGCATATAACTACTTGAGTTCTTAGTATATATTACATATTATATCTCTATCAGATGTAGGATTAGTAAAGATCTTTTCCCTGTCTGTTGGCTGCCATTTAGTTTTGTTGACAGTGTCCTTAGCCTTATAGAAACTTTACAATTTCATGAGGTCCCATTTACCTATTCTTGATTTTAGTGTATAGGCTATTGGGTTTCTGTTTAGGAAAATGTTTCCTGTGCCTATGTGTTCTAAGCTTTCACCCACTTTCTCTTCTAATAGTTTCAGTGTACCTGGATTTATGAGGAGGTCTTTGTACTTGAGCTTTGTACAAGAAGATATGAAAGGATTGATTTGCATTCTTCTGCATGCTGACTGCCAGTGAAACCATTTGTTGAAGAGGCTGTCATTTTTCCATTGAATGTTTTTGCTCCTTTATCAAAGTTCAAGTGACCATGTATGTGATGGTTCATTTCTGGGTCTTCAGTTCTGTTCCATTGATCTAGCTGCCTATCTCTGTTACAATACCATTCAGTTTTTAACACAAATGCTTTGTAATATAGCTTGAAATCAGGAATAGTGATTTCTGCAAATGTTTTCTTGTTCTTCAGAATAGATTTTAGTATCCTAGGTTTATTTGTTATTCCAGATGAATTTTCAAATTGCTTTTTTCAACTCTATGAAGAATTGAATTGGAATTCTGTAGATTGTTTTTGGGAAGATGGCTATTTTTACAGTGTCGATCCTTCTAATCTATGACCATGGGTGTTCTTTATGTCTTCTGAGATCTTATTCAATTTCCTTCTTCAATATTTGAAGTTCTTGTCATACAGATATTTCACTTGCTTGGTTAGGGTAACTCCAAGGTATTTTATAGTATTTGTGACTATTGTGAAGTGTGTCAATTCCCTAATACTTTTCTCAGCCAGTTTATCCATTCAGTAGAGAAAGGCTATTTATTTATAACCAGCCACATTGCTGAAGTTGTTTATTAGTTGTAAAACTTCTCTGGTGAAAGATTTGGGGGTCACTTAAGTATACTATCAGTTCATCTGCAAATAGTGTCATTTTGATTCATCCTTTCCAATGTGAATCCTCCCCTTTTTTTCATCGTATTGCTCTGGCTAGGATTTCCAGTATTATATTGAATAGGTAGAGGAAGAAGAGCATTATCTAGTCCCTGATTTTAATGGAGTTGCTTCAAGTTTATCCCCATTTGTTTGATGTTGGCTACTGGTTTGCTGTATATTGATTTTATTATGTTAAGTTATAAGCACTGGATTTCTGATCTTACCAAGACTTTTATCATAAAGCAGTGTTGAATATTGTCTAATGCCTTCACAGCATCTAGTGAGAGGATCATGTAGATTTTTCTTTGAGTTCCTTTTTATGGTGGATTACTGTGAATGATTTTCATATGTTGAACTGACCCTGCATCCCTGGGATAAAGCATACTTGGTCATGGTGGATGATTTTTTTTTTTTTTTTGATGTGTTCTTGGATTTCGTTTGCAAGAATTTTATTGAGTATTTTTGCATCAATATTCATGAGAGAAATTGGTTTGAAATTCTCTTTCTTTTTAGTATCTTTGTGTGGTTTAGTTATAAGCTTAATTGTGCCATCAAAGAGTTTGCAGAGTATAGGTATTAGGTCACCTACCAATGTCTAATAGAATTCTCCACTAAACCCATGTGGCCTTGGGCTTTTGTGATAGCAGGCTTTTCATGACTGTTTCTATTTCTTTAGCTGTTATGGGACTATTTAGGTCGTCATCTGATCCTCATTGAACTATGGTATCTGGTATCTGTCTAGAAATTTCTTCATTTCCTCTATATCTTCCAGTTTTGTTGATTATTTCCTGAATTTTTTCATTTTCTGTGGTTCTGTCTCCCCTTTCATCTCTGAGTTTGTTAATTTTGATACTTTCTCTTTGTCCTCAAATTAGTCTGGCTAACAGATTATTTTGATTTTCTCAAATAAAACTGCTTTTGGTTTTATTGATTTGTTGGATAGTTCTTTTTGTCTCTATTTGGTTGATTTCTGTTCTGAGTTTGATTATTTCCTGATGTCTACTCCTCTTGGGTGTATCTGATATTTTTTGTTCTAGAGCTTTCAGTTGTGCTGTCAAGTTACTAGTGTATGCTTTTCCAGTTTCTTTTTGGAGGCACTCAGACCTTCTTCTTGTATCTGCTGAGGCCTGTTTTGTGACCTACTATATGATCAGTTTTAGAGAAGGTACAATGACATGCTGGGAAGAAAGTATATTCTTTTCTTTTTGGATAAAACGTCCTGTAGATGTCTGTTAATTTCAGTTGGTTCATAACCTCTGTTAGTTTCACTGTAGTGGTATAATTTTTGTAAAATAATCCTTCATTTCTTTATTTCTTTCTTGACTATGTTTTCATTGAGCAAAGCATTGTTCAGTTTCCATATGTATGTGGGCTTTTTATGTCTCTGTGCAGTTTCTGTCTCCATGATCTGTCCATGATTGATGAGACTGACATGTTGAATTCTCTCACTATTATTTTCTGTGGTGTAATATATGCTTTGATCTTTAGTAGAACTTATTTTATAAATGTGGGTACCCTTGTAATTGGAACATAGATGTTCAAGATTGAGAGTTCATCTTGATAGATGTTTTTCTTTGATGAGTAAAAAGTGTCCTTCCTTTTTTTTGATAACTTTTGGTTGAAAAGCTATTTAATTTGATATCAGAATAGCTACTCCAGCTTGTTTCCTGGGCCCATTTGCTTGGAAAGGTTTTTTCCCAGTCTTCTACTCTAAGATAGTGTCTGCATTTGTATCTGAGATGAGTTTCCTGTATACAGCAAAATGCTGAATCCTGTTTACATATTCAGTCTGACAGTCTATGCCATTTTATTGGAGAATTGAGTCCATTGATGTTAAGAGAAATTATGGAATAGTGATTTTTGTTTCCTGTTATTTTTGTTGCTAGAGGTAGACTCATGTTTGTGTGCTTTTCTTCTTTTGTTTTTTGTGTATTCTTTTTTTTTTTTCTTTTTTGGAGGGAGGGGTGTAGTTTCCATCCCTGTGTAGGATTTTTCTATCTATCACCCTTTTTAGGGCTGGATTTGTGCATAGATATTTTGTAAATTTGCTTTTATCATGGAATATCTTTGTTTCTTCCTCTATAGTGATTGGAAATTTTGTTTGGATATAGTAAACTAGAATGACATTTGTGTTCTTATAGGGCCAGTATGATGTCTGTCCAGGATTTTCTAGCTTTCATAATCTCTGTTAAGAAGTCTGGTATAATTCTGATGGTCTGCCTTCATGTTTCTTGTACTTTTTTTCCTTACAGCTTTTAGGATTCTATTTTTATTTCAAATATTTAGTGTTTTGACTATTATGTGTTGGAAGGAGTCTTTTGTTTTTCTGGTCCAGTTAATTTGGGGGTCCCATAGGCTTCCTGTATATTCATAGTCATCTCAATCTTAAAGACAGGGTACTTTCTTCTATGATTTTGTTAAAGATACTTACTCTGCCTTTTAGTTGATATTCTTTGCCCATTTCTACACCTATCATTTTAAGTTTGGAGTTCTCATTGTGTCCTGGATCTCCTGGACATTTTGGGTTAGGAGCTTTTTGATTTTGGCATATTCTCTGATGGTTTTATCTATGTTTTCTATGGTGTCACCTACTCCTGACATCCTCTCTTTCATCTCTTTTAGTCAGTTGGTGATGTTTGCATCTGTGAATATTGATTTCTTCTTCTTCTTCTTTTTTTTCTTTTTTTGATTTCTATCTCCAGGGTTGTCCTTTTTTGTGTTTTATTTGTTGTTTCTATTTTAGTTTTGAATTCCTTTGTCTGTTTTGTTGTGTTTTCTTGTAGTTCTTTGAGCAATTTCTCCTGGTTCTCCTGTAATTATTTAAGGGAGTTACTTATTATGTGCTTCTCCAAGATCTCCATCATCATCATGAAGTATGATTTTAAATCTAAGTCTTGTATTTCTGGTGTGTTTGGCAATCCACTACATGCTGTGGTGGGAGATCTGGGTTCTGATGTTGTCAGGTTGTCTTGGTTTCCATTGCTTAGGTTTTTTAGCTTTCCTCTTTTCATCTTCTTGTCTGTGATTATAGGTGATTTTGTTGTCTCTGAATGGAGCTTGTCTCTTGTGTGGATCTACTTGCCTGTAGGCTCAGGAAGGAAATTGCTTCTGGGTGTTTGTCTTTTTGTAGGCAGTTTTGTTTGCAGTGATTCCCTTTTGTCTCTGTGGGCTCAGGTGGGAGAGCTCTTGCAAGACTTCTCTGCAGGCTAAGGAGTGTGCAAGTGGTTCCTGAGTCATGATGTTGGTTGCTAGACCTTCTCGCTGGGCTGGAAAGTACCTAATCCCAGAGTGCAGCATGCCTGCTGTCCTCCAGGAGCTCCAGGCTATCCCTCCTGGGATAGCCTGAAGGGTGTTTGGCAATCTCCCTGTGGACACAGGGGGAAGAGCACTTGCAATGCTGTTCTGGGGGCTCTGAGTGCAGGTCCTGAGTCTTAATGCTACTCACCGGGCCCTCTTACTGGGCCAGAAAGGACCCCATTCCACAGTTCACCACCTTATCTGCTCAGGAGATCACCAGGTGTTCCCTCCACCAACAACTAGTGAGGGTATGAGGCAGGCTTAGGGCTTACCTTGGGCTCAGGTGGGAGAATGCTTGATAGACTTCTCTGGGGGGCACAGATGTGTGCAGGCAGGTCCTAAGTCTTGATCGCAGTAACCCTGCACTCTCCTGGTCCAGGAAGTCACACATTCTTTACTCTGCTATGTCAAATGCAAACCCAAGTTTCTTACCATTTTTGAATTTTTATTGTCTAGGTACTTGAAGAAACTTTAAGAATTGTTTCAAGTATCCTTAATTTTACTTCTAGAGTACAACATATTTTGCGTTCTTTTTTAAATGTCTGGAACAGTATTAAAGATTAATTTGAAGTGTGACTTCATTGTTTTATGGGTCTTGTTTTAAGGAAGGATGTACATGTTACTTAGTTTTCCAATTTGGAGTAATAATATAAAAATAGTAAATGCATATCTGGTAACCAAAATTGAAAATAAATCACAATTTATTTCCGATACTGTAGAATTCCCCTGCTGTCTGCTTATCCTTATAGAAAGATTAAAATATGTATTTTAAATTTATAACTCTTAATCATCTCACTAAAACTTCAATAAAGATTTGTTCCTCACTCAGTTTTTAGTGTTATTTAGTTAAACAATAATTTTCTTCCAGATTTTCAGAAAATGTAAAAATAACACTGCGTGACATGCTTACATTTGCCACAGTGTCTTCTTTGAAAATCTGCCTTACCAGAGTGTCATATCAACACAAATGTTAACTAAAACAAAATGAAATTTTTACCAAATGGAATGAAATACACACAGAAATGTTTAGCATTCCAGGAGTTGGTCTGTAGCAGATGCTTTACAAAATTAAGTGTTTGGACACATTTCAAAACACTGTAAGCTAAATTTGAAGTTTTGGCATTTTATGATGCCAAACTTTCATCAACAAAATTACTTTAGTGCAAACATTAAGACCCTGTTTTGTTTATCACAGAACAGGGGATATTAACAGATTTTTTAATTAGCATTCCCAGCTCAAACTCAGTACTAGTTAGCAATTTCTTTTGTAAGTGACAGTTTTTAGACTTTTTAGAGAGCATAAGTTAAGAAAAACTTATTACTCTTTAAATGTGAGGTTTAAATTCTCATTATACAACATTTGATAAAACAGTATATCCTGCAGAACATCATTTGAATTACGTAAATTAAAAAGCTTTAGAAAAGTAATTGTAAATGTGCTGTTTGGTCGTCTCCATGCCTTCAATGCATTTTATAGAACAGAATGTCTTAATGATCCTTTCATATGAGAACACTCTTAGGAGAAATGTGTAAGACATTCACCTCGTTCATGATGTGGAAATTAAGAAATCATTATAACAGAAATATTTATACTGCAAATAAAGTTAGAGTGGCTGCCCTACATGGATTTGTTTTTGCTTTTGTCAGCACATACATATACTTACATGTATACATATACCTATACTTATACCTACATATGTGAGAAGAGAAAATCTAAGTAAGGATAATACCTCCATCTGATTTGCCAGGAGGTAAAGCTGTAAGGTATTTTGTTTCTTTGTTTTTTGTTTTTTATGATAAGAATAATATTAAATGTCATTGACTACTACAGGCAGTGCCAACCCTTCTAAAAGTGGTCATATGTTCTATAAGAAAAACATCTGAGCAAGACATGAACAACAGACAAGTAACCAGCCTTTCTCAGTTGCCTCTACTGAAGTTCTTGCATCAAGGTTCCTACCTTGAATTCTATCTTTGACATTGTTCAATAATGGATAGTTCAATCATTCAATAGTCTGAGAATTTTATGCTAAAATAAACCCTTTTATCTTTAAGTTACTTCCAGTGTTTATGTTTGATGACATTTTTAAAAGTCTTATCCAAGTTAATGGTTTAACACTCTGGATGTTATTTTGTTGCCTAAGAGATTATCTCTTCATAGATTCTGGTGAAAGACCCCGGGACTAAGGAAGCCCCTCAATCAAGTATCAGGATACACGAACCCAAGAACTCACATAGAGCCTATTTTGCTGCAATCAGCCAAGAGGTTTATTTCCAGAGCTCTGGGGACGACAACAATCTCACGCAGGAGATAGAGGAGTCGACCCTGAACTCAACTCGGGGGACATATTTATAGGGAAAATTACATAGGCAGTTAGCAACAGGCACATAGCAATTTTATTGTTTTTATTGTTTTTGTTTTTTTTTTAATTGGCACACTGTCTATTTTGGACACGATTTAACTCTAGGCCACTTGCTTTAGGAGCCCACTGACCTTCACACTTTTTTTTTTTTTCAGGAATACAAGGTCAGCCCAGACCTTATCGAGTTTAGCCGATCTGGGTTTGGGCCAATTTTTTAAACAAGTTATTTTGTTTTAAGCCTTGAAGCATACTTGTCTTCAAATCAGGGTCGGTGGGGCCAACTTGAAATTTTAACTCCTTTACTGGAAGATCATTGTGTCTACATAACCTTCGATACTGGAAATATTGGCTTTCTATATTAACAAAGAAGAGACACATCTACAATTGTACCATTATCTAAATGTGTGTGGTAGGAGTATAGGGTATATGAACATGGGATGGGAATGTGGTATGTGACCCTTCACATTTTTTTTCTCTTTCAAATTTATATTAAAAAAGAGAGATACATGTACAGATTTTAAGGGCATTTTCACATAATACTATATGAATATATTTTTGTCATTACTGAATTTTTTTAGAAGTTTGACAGAATGCATTGAAATCTACTAGTTACCATGAACATAAAGTGCATGTAGCACAGAACATAACATGAAAACAGACAGAGTTTTCTTGGTGTGTATAGATTAAACATAATGATTTTTTAATGAGAAAAATTGCCACAAAGCTATATTCTTAGCTCTTGGATTATTAATGATTTAAGGTCCAGGAGTACCACACTCTGAGAGGGTGCAATTCACTTATTTTTTTTTCCTCAGAAGAACTGAGGCTTTCACTTTTAGGCCTTTGTTTTTCTTGAGTTTCATATGGCCTGTGAGTTTTTTCTGGGGTATTCAGAGCTTTCTTGGGCTAGTATCTAATTACCAGTGACTGCATATTATGTCTGTTCTTTTGTGACTGGGTTACCTCACTCAGGATGATATTCTCTAGATGCATCCATTTTCTTAGGAATTTCATAAAGTCATTGTTTTTAATAGCGGAGTAGTATGATATTGTGTAAATATACCACAATTTTTGTATTCATTCGTCTTCTGAAGGACATGTGGGTTCTTTCAAGTGTCTGGCTATTATAAATAGTGCTGCTATGAACATTGTGGTGCATGTGACCTTATTGTATGTTGGAGCATCTCTGGGGTATATGACCAGAAGTGCAATAACTGGATCTTCAGGTAGGACTATGTCCAATTTTCTGAGGAACCAGCAGACTGATTTCCAGAGAGGTTGTACCAGCTTACAACCCCAGAACAATAGAGGAGTTTTCCTCTTTCTCTGCATTCTCACCAGCATCTGCTGTCATCTTAGTTTTTGATCTTAGCTATTCTGATTGGCATGAGGTGGAATCTCAGGGTTGTTTTTAATTTGCATTTCCTTGATGTCTAGGGATGTCTAGCACTTCTTCAGATGCTTCTCAGCCATTTGATATTCTTCAATTGAGAAATTTTTGTTTAGCTCTCTACCCCATTTTTTTTCAAAGGATGGTTTGATGCTCTGGCAAGTAACTTCTTGAGTTCTTCATATATATTGGATCTTAGACATCTATCAAATGTGGTGTTGGTAAATATCTTTTCCGAATCTGATAGCTGCCAGTTTGTTTTCTTGACAGTGTCATTAGCCCTACAGAAACTTGGCAATCTCATTAATTCCCATCTATCAATCCTTGGTCTTAGAGCACAAGCCATTGGTGTTCTGTTTATGAAATTTTTTCCCTGTGTCTGTGTTCTAAGGTTTCCCCTACTTTCTCTTCTAATAGTTTCAGTGCACCTGGTTTAATGCAGAGTTCTTTGATCTACTTGCACTTGAGTTTTGTATAGGAGATAAGAAAGGGTCTATTTTTATTCTGCATGGTAAGTGCCAGTTGAGCCAACACCATTTGTTGAAAAGGATGTCATTTTTGCATTGAATGTTTTCAGTTTCTTCGTCAAAATTCAAGTGACCATATGTGTAAGAGTTGATTTCTGCATCTTCTATTCTGTTCCATTGATCAATCTGCCTATCTCTGTACCTGTACCATGTGGTTTTTAACACAATTACCTTGTAATATAGCTTAAGGTCAGGGATGGTGATTCCCGCAGATGTTTCCTTGTTTTTGAGGATGGATTTTGATATTTTAGGTTTTTTGACCCTCAATAGTTTTGAAGACTGGTGGAAGGCATTTGGACATTTTATTCTGTCATCTGTCTTTGAGATAGGATCTCTCATTAAAACTAGATAGGCCAAGAGTTATCCAACTCAGCTATATTACTATCTTTATCTCCTACTGTAAATTGATGTTAAGGTGAAACATAATTTGGACAGTAGAGAAGTAGGCTTGGAGAAGGTAGGAAAATGAAGAGGGGGCAGAGAGAAAGGAGAGAAAAATCAAGATGGAACTAGGGAAACCAGCCCTAATCCTTGTAGCTATAACTGGCAACAAGTAGATATAAATGTTCTTATGTAATTCTATAGGTCATTCTATCTCTTATACAACAGTTGTTTGAATCTTTGTTCATTGGATGTTATCTTAATGTGTAGAGGGTTTGTGGTTGAGAAGTTAATATATAAACCTGCTTGAAAAATTACAGGGCTTTGGAGTAATGCGTGTGCTGGGTGGTAGTGGGAAAAAACACACTGGGGTATTTGTATACACATGGGACAGAAGCAGCAGTACAAGCGGTGTGAACTGCCTAGGAATGTAATTGTGTGAAGAGTATGATGTTCAAGCTGAGAAATGAAGTCTGTGTGCTCGGCTAGATATTAGAGAGGTGTCCACAGATTGAAACTGCAGGGGCCATTAAAGGGATAAACAATCAAAGTTAAATATTTACTGCAGCATCCTACAATGCTACATCTACAGGAACTTGTTTGTTTATTTATAGCTTTTTACATAGGTTCTAAGATTTAAACTTAAATCCTTGACATTGTGTATCAAGTATGCTCACTGGGTGAGCTTCTCTCTTGGCTTCCTATCATATTTCTGAAGCCATTGTAAACACATGGCCATTTTATGTTTTTATTAATCATTTTATTCATTTACATTTCAAATAATATCTTCCTTCCCTGTTATCCCTCTACAAACATCCCATCTGAATGGAGGACTTTCATTTTACATTTTTAAATTATGTTTTCCTTCAATTTAGTGAACCCAAACACTCAAGGCAGAAGATGATCATGAATACAATGGATATGAAGTAAGAAAGAATATGCTTAAAGAAAAATTAGAACAGAGAAAGAGGTATCTAAGAAATGCTTAGCTACTTCCTAAGTTAATGATTAATCATAAAATTGTAAATATTTGAGTTTGGGTCAAGTACTCAGATGAAATGGAATAGAGACAACAATTCCATCATTCTACTACTAATAATAAAATTGTGTTTTATGCCAATAAAAAATTTATAATTAGAGAAATTTTGTGTGAGTAGCTCATGTTAGATACAAATCTGTATATGCCAGATGTGGTAAAATACACCTTTAATTCTAGCACTCAACAGGCAGAGGAAAGTGAATCTTTATGTCTAAGGCTGGCCTGCATATATTATAGAGTATTGAGATAGGATGTGACACAATCTTAAACAAATGAACATTCTATATGTGAAATGTGAAAAAAATGGTCATATTTTGCTAAAACATTTTAGAAAATAACTGTATTTGTGATTAATAGTAGCCTATGAAAGTGATGGAAGTGGTAATCCCCATTGACTTTCAAGCCATTTAAAATTAACGGTAATAAAATGTTCAAATTATGTTTTTTTTTTTTTTTTTTTGAACACATGGATAGTAAGACCTTGATAGTCTCTCATGTTTTACAACCACACAGACTTCTTTTACATTTCACACTTTGAGCCAATTTTTTTTTTAAAAAAAAAGAAAAGTCTTTAATATAGAGAACCAACAGAAGGTGTAGTTCAGATTAAAGGTGAATTTCCCCACCTCAAAACATCTGGTAAAAAGATTTATTTTCCCACCTCAAAGATCTGGTTTAGAAGTGCTTCTTCATACTTCAAGTGCTTTAATCAAGGGGAGAAAACCCACAAAGGTATGCACAGTCATTAGAGTTTTACTAAGTTACCAGTGTGGTCAAGTTGACAGCTAAGGATAGACATCACAGATATACAATCTAATAGAAAATCAGTCACTCCAATATTAAACTAAGTACTATCAAACGGTGAATAAGTTTATATTTTATTCCACAGAAGAACATATTTATTTAGTACCATGCAAGAGATCAGCAGGCTGGGTAGTAAGAAAAGCACACAGAGGAGTGCTCTGCCAGAGGATTAATTTGAGAGTGGGTTATAGTGTTTTCTGACATATAATTCAATCCAAAAGAAAGAGGAAAGTCCAGATATGGTCAATGTACTGTTCTGGATAGTTAGTATTAGCTGAGGAGCACTTAGTAATTTCCAGTTGTGCAATCTCTGTCCTGCAAATAGAATACCTGCAAATTAATCCTGCTCTAATAAGAGTAGTGTTTGTCAAACTATGACATCACAGGGTTCATAAAAGTATTAATTTCTCTTCAGAGCATTCTAATGTTAGAAGTACGGTACACAAGTTGATGTTTTTAATTTATTAATAATAGTCTCATGATCACCAATAATGTGTCAGTGTCACATCAAGAAAAAGAAATTAATGAAGCTATTTCCCCTTGATATAACTTAATCCAGACTGAGTCCAGTTTGAAATTTTTACTTTTATCATCCATGTGTCTGTTATGTGAGTGTGAATTGCTGCTTGCCTTGATGCTAACTTTCTAATATGGTCTTGTAATGTCTGGGTAAAAAAAGCATTATAACTCCTTTCAAGCTTCCTTTTAGAAATGTAGTATTTAGGCTCCATATAAGAATTTTGGCCATATTGAGAGAGCTGGGGTTAAGCAAAATAACTGAAGAAAGGGAGAGTGAATTACAAGGAGGAGGAAGACAAAGAAGGAAGAAGAAAACATAGAAACACACTATATTAAAGCAGAGTTTCAGATTTGCATAAGAATGATAATTGTGCTTTCTGATCCCAGAAATAAATAAATGTCATATTTAGGGAGGGTAGGGTTTACCTGCATCTTTTTATTTTGACATACTACCAACCAAAATTTTCCTATAATAACCTGAGACTGACTCAAATAAAGTTGCCTGTTGTGGCTTTTAAGATTTGACAACTGAAAGGTTGCATGGTTTGTCTCTCAGTGGGCAGACATAGTATGCTGCAACTATTGAAAGTCACTTCTTTGTGGGTTTCTGAACTGTGGAACTGAATCATTCCTCTTGGTTGAACTGGAAGATTTCCACACAGATGCTTAAATGAGAGGCTATTCTCTTATGAAACCAGAGGTCATTGAGATAGTATAATTTTTCCTAGCAATTGTTGACAAAATTGCAAGGTAAGGGAGACCCAAATTGCCAGGGAGAAGCTTCATCTTTTTCCACATCCCTTGTGTGAGTAAATTAAGTAAGACTTTGTAGCCACCATCAATGATATTTGTTTTTAAAATTGGAACCACTTGTAGTCTGAAATGTGTGTCATTTTTGAAAAAAACAAACAATATGATTATTTGTCTATATACACTTGACTATTCTGAGTACATACAGTTGTGAGATTAGCAAAAGAAACAGTGACCAATTAAAGCTAATCTTGCCTTTTGACATATATTTCTATCTCCCCACTTTCTCTCTCTCTCCCTCTCAAAAAAATCAGAATTATGATCCAGTTCTTTGTTCCATCTTATGTGCCTTTATTTTATATGCACTATCACTGGGTCTGTCTGGGTGGGTATATGGGTAGTATATAGCTTCAAACACATGCATATAAAATATCCTGTATCAAAGATATTGTTTCTCTTCTAGCTAATACTACCATACATATAAAAATAAAGGAAGATCAGGGCTGGGGACCATAGGGATATTGTAAAATGCAATGGAGCATAGGGTTTGTAAAAAGGGAAACTTCTTTTAATCATTCTTTTTTGGTATCACTGAAAGTGATATGTGAGATTAAAGCATATATAGAGAGCTTTTCTCTCATTCTTCTGGAGGTCATATGTAGTAGTTTCAATAAGAATATCTTTCCTAAGGATATCTACACAAACTTAGATATTTTAACATTTGGTTTATAAATGTATGTACTATTTGTCAGGGTTTAGGAGGTGTAAA
The DNA here is from genome assembly GCF_963924665.1 of Micromys minutus. Classification (NCBI taxonomy): domain Eukaryota; kingdom Metazoa; phylum Chordata; class Mammalia; order Rodentia; family Muridae; genus Micromys; species Micromys minutus. Next base: position 61,141,343 of record NC_137970.1, on the reverse strand, counting down.
GTTAATGGAAAAGGTACTTTATTGGGGGTGTGTTATAAAGAGCCTATGAAAGGTGTCCATTCAGATAGTTTAGAGCCAAATAAAAGTCTTTATTCTAGGGGAGTGTAAAGAAACTTGGGTTATTTGAGGATATAAGTATACTACAGAGTGTCCAGAGCACAGTGGTTAAAAGGAGAAAACCATATTCCAGACTCTTGCTAGCAGCTGCAATGAGGTCTTCATACAAGCACATAGTTTAAGAGAAGGTAAGATAAGCACTTAGCTAGAGCATATTTATCCATGTTTCTAGAGTAAAAGTAGGTAAATTTTCACAGGAGTTATAATCAAAGAGATTAAATTCTAGTTAAACCTAAAAGGGCATCAGCAAGAATGCAAGATGGGGGAGCCTATGCACTGACTTCTCTTGTCACAGGCAAGTATCTCAATATATATATCTATGTTTGCTAACCTCCTGTTTTTAGCTGATCATATGAGCCAACAGCATCTTGTTCAGAGCCATTTTATCTTCCTGTTGCCATGCTTCATCTATGTGGTAGAATCTTCTCTCATTTGAACCATAACTCAAAATGAACACCTTCAACTTTTGATTATAGTACATTATTATATAGCAACAGAAAAATAAAGCATACTTCTTGAATCAACTTAATTTATAAAAAATTAAAAAAAATATTAGTTTTTTTCTCAATGCTATGCTTTGATTCTTGAATGTCTCTCAAATGGCTCAGGTACATGAATGTGAGAATAACTACCTTCTTTTAAAACTCAAACTCAATCAAGCCTGAAGAGCCTGCCTGAGTCCTGTAGTGCACATAAACTGCTCGAACAGTCCCTACCTCTGAGTATCATTGTCCAGACAAAGGCTTCCTACTTGATGTCTGATGAAGCAGAAACAAGCAAGTGAGACATCCCTTCTCAGAGACTTACTATATCTGCAACATCCAGGAAAACCATATGGCCTATGTCCAGCATAAAAACAAAATCAACAAGAGCCAGGAATAATATTATACCTCCAGAGCACAGATATCTCACTGTAGCAACCCATGAATATCCTAACACAACTGGAGCACAAGAATGTTACTTTGAATAAAATCTTATAAAGTTTACAGATACCTTTAAAGAGGAAAATAATAAATCACTTAAATATATGTAGGGAAATACAGACAGGTGATATAAATAAATACAACTTTTGAATATTTGAAAATGGAAGTATAACCAATATGTAAAAACACAGTGAGGAGATTCTTCAGATAAAAAAAATCCTGAGGAAGAAAACTGTAATAAGGGCACAAGAATCACCCATGGAATAGAAGAAATATAAGGGAGAATTTTAGGCATAGAAGACACAATGGAAGAAACAAATACATTAATAAATAAAATGTTACGTCTAAAATTTTTGTGACTCAAAAACATCCAGGTAATCTAGGTTACTATGAAAAGGCCTAACCAAAGAAAAGTAGGAATAGAAGGTGAAAAGACCCAGCTCCCAGAAAATACATTTAACACCATAGAGGAAAATCACCGAACTTGAGGAAAACTGCCTATAGAACACTAATTAGACTAGACAAAAATTAAAAATCTTCCTGGCACATAGTAATCAAAGTACAAAACTTACAGAACAAAGAGAGAATATTGAAAGCTTAAAGGGAAAAACAAACTAAAAACAAGAGAAAGCAGAAATAAACACAACTTTACAACAGAGACAGTCAGTCAGAAGCCAATGTAGACTTCAATATACAGCAAAAAATCTCAATCACTGAAAAAAGAGAAAGATGAAGGAAACAAAATATTCCAAGGAAAAACTAAATTTAAACAATATCTACCCACAAATCTAGCCTGACTAAAAACACTAGAAGGAAAATCCAAACTACTGAGGTTGATTGCACCCAAAACAACACAGGAAATAAACAATTATACACCAGCAAAAATAAAAGAATGCAAGTATATATATATATATATATATATATATATATATATATATATATATATACACACACACACACACACACACACACACACACATACACTGTAAACATCAAAATAACAGAGATTAGTCATCACTGATGATTAATATTTTCAATATTAATGGATTCAATTCACATGTAGATACAGGCTAACAGAGCAGATGCATAAACAAGATACAGCACTCTAGTGAATAGGAGAAATATACCTCAGCAACAAAGAAAAATACTATTTCAGAGTACAAGGCAGGAAAAAAAAGTCAAGCAAATAGACCCAATAAGCCAGCTGTGGTAGTCATTCTAATATTAATAAAATAAACACATGCAACCGAAATTAATTAAAATAAATGGTGAAGGACATTTCATACATATTAAAGGAAAATCTACCAAGATGACATCTTAATTCTGAACATCTATGCCCCAAATGCAAGAGTACTCACATACTTAAAAGGAGCAATGTAAAATTTAATTCATACATCAAACCCCACAGGTTAGTAGTATAAAATTTCAACACCCCATTCTCATGAATAAACAGGTCACTGAAACAGAAACTAAATAGAGAAACAATAAACTCACTGAAATTGTGAATCAAATGGTCCCCACAGACATCTACAGAACATTTTATGCAAACACAAAAGAATATAACTTGTTCTCAGCACCTCATGTAAGCTTCTATGAAACTGAACATATAGTAATTCTTAATTCAAGCCTATAAAATATATATAAAAAGTGAAATAACACCTATATTATCAGACCTCCATAGATTAAAGTTAGACATCAGCAACAACAGAAAGAACAGAAATCTTACAAACTCATGGGTACAGAATAAAACTCTACTCAGTGATCATTGGGTAAGAAAGAAATAAAGGAAAACATTGAAGACTTTCTAGAACAAATTAAATTGATACTACTACGTACACAAATTTATGGGGAAAATGAAAGCTCTGCTATTAGAAGTTTATAGCACTAAGTTCATTCATAAAGAATTTGGGGTGTTGTCATGCTAGTAATCTAAAATGTTAGGATAAAAAAGAAGAAAACATACCCAAAATGAATAGGCAACAGTATAAAAAACTCAGGGATGCAAGCAATAAATTAGAAACAAACAGAACAATACAAAGTATCAACAATACAAAGAACTGATTCTTTGAGATGAAATCAACAGGAAAGATAAATCCTTAGTCAAATACACTAAAAGACTGTGAGACTATCCAAATTAACAAAATCACAAATGAAAAGGGAGACATGACAGACACTGAGGTAATTCAAAGAATCATTAAGTCTTAATTCACAATATTATACTACACAAAATTTGAAAATGTAAACCAAAGTGATGACTTTGTAGATAAATACCACTTATCAAAGTTGACTCATGATCACTCTACTTAATAGGAGATACACTTCAGCAACAAAGATAAACACTATTTCAGAGTAAAGGCAGGAATCCAAGAACACATCTAAACCATCATCCACCAAAATCAAGTAGGCTTCATACCAGGGATGCAGGAATTGTTCTATATAAGAAAATCATAAATGTTAACTACCATATAATCAAACTGAAAGAACAATAATATATGATCATCTTATTAGGTGCAGAAAACACCTTTGGCAAAATCCAACAACCCTTCATGTTAAAAGTCTTGGAGAAATTGGGGATACAAGGCACATGTCTTAATAAATGCAATATACAGTAACCCAATAGCCAACATTAATTTAAATAGAGACGCCTTTAAAACCACTGCACTTGCTGGAGAGATGGTTCAGCGGTTAAGATAATTCTTTAGAGAATTCTTTGAAAGAGCAATTCTCAACTTCCCATGGGGGTAACAAAAAAATAACTCAGGAAAGCTAAAACACTCTTGTAAAAAAGCAAACAAAAACTTCTGGAGGTGTCACTATCCCTGATTTCAAGCTACACTACAGTGCAGTAGTAATAAACAAACAAACAAACAAACAAACAAAAACATGGCACAGCTGTAACAACTGACACATGGATGAATTGAATCAAATTGAAGACATGAAAAAACTCATACCTAAGCACACTGGATTTTTAAAAATAAAGCCAAACTCATAAAATGGTAAACAGAAAGTATCTTTAATATATGGTAATGGTGTAACTGGATATATACATGTAAAAGAATGCAAATAGACTCACACTTAGGACCATACACAAAACTAAGTTCCAGTGGTTCAAAGACCAGCACATGAATCTGTACACATGAAGTCTAAGAGAAGAGAAAGGGCGTAACTGCATTTAACATATTGGAACAGGAGACAAATTCCTGATCAGAACACAAATAGCTCAGGCACTAAGATCAACAGTTACTAAATGAGACGTCATGATACTGAGCAGTGTTTGCAAGGCTGAGGACATCATCAATAGAACAAACAACATCCCATAGAATGGGAAAATATTACTACCAACTTTATATTCAAAAGAAGAATATATCCAATATATAAAGACTAAAAATTAGACAACAACAAACCAAGTAAACCAATGTTAAATAGGGTATAGAGCTAAACAGAATTCTCAACAGAAGAATCTTTAATGGTCTAATAGCATTAAAAAATGTATACAGGAGCTTAGCATAACTATCTCCTGAGATGTTTCATGTAGCAGCTGATGGAAACAAAGAGTCAAAACCAATCATAGTTGTGGGAAATATTAGGGAGTCTTTTGGAAGAGTAGACAATAAGAAATATCTAGTTGGAGGGGTGAAGGATAGCCCAGAAAGATCGACAAATTCAACTAATTTTAGGCCATTAGATACTCACTAAGACTGAATCACCAATCAAGAAGCATGCAAGGGTTGGACCTAAGACCCCTACAAATGTATAGCATATGTGCAGCTTGTCCATTATTTGGGTCTCCTAGAAATCTGAGCATTGGCTTTTTTTTTCAGCCTCTGTAGGGATCCTCTTCCCCTAGCTGGACTAACTGGTTAGGCTTCAGTAAAAGAGGATATGCTTACTCTTGCTGTGATTAGATATCCTAGGACTGAAAGGTACTCAAAGGAGCCTTCTTTTTCTCTGGAAATGGGAGGGGTAATTGGGGAAGGAATTTGCAAAATTGGAAATGGGTGGAGAGGAGGGACAAGAGGCTGCTATTGGGATAGAAAGTGAATAGATAGTTTACTAGTGATATATTTTACTTATATTTCAAATGTTATCCCCTGTCCTGGTTTCCCCTCCATAAACTCCCTATCTCATCTTCCTCCTCTTGCTTCTATGTTGGTGTCCCCTACCAACCAACTCCCTCCTGACTCACAGCTGGAGCCATGTGTCCATTCATTTGTACTATTTGGATAATGGGTTCCTGGGAGCTCTGGTTGGTTGGTATTGTTGTTCTTATAGGGTTGCAAACCACTGCAGCTCCTTCAATAATTTCTCTAACTCCTCCATTAGGGACCCCATTTTCAGTTAAAGGGTTGGCTGTGAGCATCTGCCTTTGTGTTTGTCATGATCTTGCAGAGCCTCTCAGGAGACAGCTATATTAGGCTCTTGTCAGTATGCACTTCTTAACCTTGGCAATATTGTCTGGTTTTGGTGGCTGCATCTGGAGAGGATCTCCAGATGGTGCAGTTTCTGGATGGCCATTGCTTCACCCTCTGCTTGAAACTTTGTCTCCATATTTTCTCCTGTGAATTTTTTTGTTCCACCTTCTAAAAAGGACTGAAGCATCTGCACTTTGGTCTTCCTTCTTCTTAAGCTTCATGTGATCTGTGAATTGTATCTTGGGTAATCCAAACTTTTTGGCTAATATCCACTTACCAGTGAGTATATACTATGGTGTGTGTGTGTGTGTGTGTGTGTGTGTGTGTGTGTGTGTGTGTGTGTGTGTGTGTGTGTGTGTTTGATTGAGTTACCTCATTCAAGATATTTTCTTGTTTCATCCATTTGCCAAAGTATAATTTCATATACTAAAGGTTGATGATATTCATTACTCTCACCTAACTTCTTCCAGTTTCTCTCTCACCTTCTTACCTAACCAACACCATGTTCTTTATCCTTCTTTCTCTCTCTTAAAACACATACACTTGCAGTCCAGTCTGTTTTGGTTGAATGTTTCTGGACATGAAACATACCTTGAGTGTACAAAATTCCTAATAAATTCTGGCAATAGGTTTATTAGCTGCCTCAATGGTTTATGTTCCTGAATGAATCACACACACACACACACACACACACACACACACACACACATTATTTTAGTATGCCGTAAACATCAGTACAGCTGAACCACCTGTTAAACTTCAGTGTTACTAGAATCTACCTCATACTGATAATGTTGAGATACTACTTACTAATACTTACATTCTAACTTGGCTGCTCTACACCCATTTAAGCAGCCCTGTGGGTTGCTCTCTCCCAGCTCCTTCATTGGCTACTATATCTCTCTGTCTCAGGCACAGCTGATATCCCCTTCTCTCTCCCTCCAGTTGCAAAGCCTGGCATCTCATAATTCAGCCTCTGTCTGTCCTCCTCAGCTATTGAATGTTGGCATCGTTATTTAATAATCAGAACAAACTGGAGGCATATTCCCAGAAGCTATTTGCAGACATTCTTGTGAAAGCATTTTGTGGGAGACATAATTAATATTTGTAAAACAAGCAGTTACAAGAAATACCAAGTGACACTATTGCTGATGCAAAAAAAAAATCTTGATGACAGGAGTCTGATATAGATGTCTCCTGAGAGGCTTGGCCAAAGTCTTACCAATATGGGTGCTTGCAGCCAAACAACAGACTGAGCAGGGGACCCTAATTGAGGAATAAAGGGACAGACTGAAGGTGCTAAAGGGTTTTAAACACTATAGAAAGAATAACAGTATCAACAAACTAGAACCTCCAGAGCTCCTAGTGACTAAACTACCAACCAAAAAATAATAATAAAAAAAAATAAAAATACACATAGAGGAACCTATGGCTCCAGCTACATTTCTATCAGGTTTGGACATGTCTGGCATCAATGGGAGGGGAGGCCCTTGGTCTTGTGAATTCTAGGCTTTAATGTCCCAATATATAGTAATGATAGGGCAGTGGGGGGGTTGAGTGTTTGTGGTTGGGTAGGCAGGAAAGCACTCTCCTGGAGGAAGTGGGAGAGGATGTTAGATGGGGGATTTCAGAGGGGAAACAGGGAAGAGGGATAATATTTGAAATGTAAATAAACAAAATATCCAATAAAAATTAAAAAATAGCACTGCTATACAACTGGAAAAAACTAATATTCTCTGACCTAGCAGCAAGCAATTGTCAAGAACACTTTGACTGTGGCTATAGATTAGCCTTTATATGTACTTCCTCTTCTCCATTTCAGAATTTGTCTAGCTTGAAACTGTGTGGGTTTTTACATGTTGCTAGTTTCTGTGTCTTCAAATGCATGATTTCCCTACTGTGTTGGCTTAAAGTCATCTACCAACTCTGACTATTACAATTTTTCTTTATATTTTGCATAAACATTTAATCCTTGGGACAAAGGATACGATATAGATGTCCCTTTTAGAGAAGAACATCCCAAACTCTATTATTGTGTGCACATTGACCATTTGTGCCTTTCTATGATAATTGCATTGCCCTTCAAGAAGAAACTTCTGTTTGTTGAGTGATGCACTGACTTATGGGTATAGTACTATATCAGTATAAGTCAGTTTATTGCTAAGTTCATTTAGCGGAATGATAGTAATAAGTTTTCTCCTAGGCTATAAGACCTACCTCTTCTTGGGATCTTGGTCTCATTGAATAAAACATGCTTGGGTTTTGTCTCAATCATGAGCAGGGATTACTAAAATCCAATTTTGAAAATTGGAAAATCAAGGTTGGCTGTTTAATCCCATAACAGTGTCATTATAGCATCAGGATCTAACCAGGTACATCATTATTGAAGCTTGCAGGTTTCATAGCTAAGGGAGATTAATGATTACTTTTCTTCTTGGTTGCATGTACAACAACTTCCAGCACTATTAGCACTATTAGCTAATAGAAATAAAGCTTGGAATTAAAAATAAAGTAGATTTCTATAGTGGTAAATATTAAAAAAATACAAAAATGAAAAACAAAAGTATGCACCAACTCTTGCTATCGCTGGCACCATGGGGCCACATGATATTTGGAGGGTATTTTCATCTCAAACAGAAAAACATGACTCAATTGAATGCTCTAAGTACCTAATTATCATCCCAGTCTGCCACAGGCTACTCTCTGCTCCCAGCAGTGGCCACCATCCCACAGCCCCCTGCAGCGGACTCTGCTTACATTCCCACCCACCTGGTAAAATCAGAACTGTAGAAGCTTGTAATTTATCAATCAGATTTATATCAGTAAATTTTTACTCCACAAAGCATCCACAATAAACTTAAGAGATATAAACTGTGCACAGAGATAAGACAAATTGTCATGTAATACTCTATCCCTTATAAGATATTCATAGCTATCTGTGGCTGATTAAAGCCACACAGGTCTGGCTCATCTCCATTCTCCATCTTCTCTTCTTCCTCTCCTCTCTTCTCTCCTCTGCATTTCCAAAATGTTGTCTTCACCTGTTTTCTACTGCCTAATTACAGGCCTTGCCTAATCTTGTGCCTACCCTCACCAGCATATCAACCACATATTTCTCCATGTTCTGTGTTATAGACATGTGACATCCTCAGCAATAAAATCTTACTGTTAAGTTGTAAAGGTAGCCAAAAGTAATGTAGTATCCTGTAATTCTTGGTCGAGTAGTATGTGACCTTTTGAACAACAATTCAATAAGTATCAACATACCCCTAATACCAGAGAGTAGTGTTAATTTGGCAGTGTGTAATGTCCATGTAGATTATTGCTCTCTCATTATAGTGTAGTCCCATTTAGACTCCTCTTATAAATGTATATAGTTAAAATCCTTCAAGAATAATAGTTTTCTTTTGGCTTTTCTGAAGACATTTGGTTCAGTTATCCTTACTCATATTTCCTCCTCTACCCTGACAACCCATCTTCCACTCACTTTAATCCTTCCTGTATAATTTTGTTCTGTAATAGCTTTATGACACTATATTATATTTGCTTTTGCTTTCAAGATCCTCTACTGCCTCATAGTCTTATAGCTTTAAAATATCCTTTTATTCAATAGTTTTCAACCTTCTTAATGCTGTGATATTTTAATACAGTTCTTTATGTCATGTTAAACCTCAGCTATAAAAGTATTTCATTGCTACTTCATAAGTATAATTCTTACTGTCATGAATTATGATGTAAATATCTGATATGTAGGACATTTTATTTGTGAATGCTCTGAAAAGTTCATTCAACCACAAAAGGATTATAATAAACCTGTTTCTAATTCCAATTCTTCTCCAAATTTCACAGTCTTGGTCTTTTAAAGTATAATTGCTTAAAATATTCACATCATTTATCTATAATTATACATATCTATAGTCCTAACACTTGGGAGATATAATCTGCCAAATCATGAGTTTGAACACAATTTGGGCTACATAGTTCTAAACCAGCCTACATTAAAAAACAATATACTTCCTTAAAAAGCATATATATGTGACATGCAGAAATATCTCTCTCCTCAGAATGTCTCTTGGGCTCCAGGAAGAAATGTGTGTGTGTGTGTGTGTGTGTGTGTGTGTGTGTGTGTGTGTGTGTGTGTAGTTTTCTCTATACACCCTTCTCATCTGATATAAAAAATCAACTCAAGAGAAAAAAAAAAGCAAAACTCTTGCTAACGCAACCTAAAAGTTGGCCACTTAAAGAAAGCTTTGTCTTATATTTTTCATGTTTATTTAGTCATAGACTCATCTAGAGACTGTGGCTACAAGTAAATCTGATATTCCCAGCACTAACAATTTGAGTAGGGAAACACCATTTATCTTATTACTGACACCAGTGCTATACAACCCAGAGCTATGCAGAAAATTCCAAAGGTTGTTTTGTTTCCTTACTAATCACCTACTTCCCATGTCTTTCTGGATTCTTTGAATTCTTATAGACTAAAGAAATAAATGTCTCTAACAAGATAAAAGGGACAGCTCTTACTCCTTGTTTTTCTAAATAAGGGATCTATAGATCTTCTGTGTTTAAACAAAATTGTTGACAAGCAGTAATTAATTTTCAAGCCCTTGATATATTTGTACTGATCTCCATGCCATATGAGCTTGCTAAAATGCTAGGAAATCTTGATTATGAGAGAATATAGTTTTAAAAATCTTTCTTCAGACGGGAATATGGTCTCTGCTATACCAGTGAAAGTTTGAAATAAAATCTTTTCCTATGTTTACTGACAAATAATTATTAATCTACATAGATTTTCTTATTTAACCTATAAACAATACTCTAATTACTTCTGATTGGATAAAGCCTGATCTCTTGGTTTCCATTGCTTAGGTTCTTGTACTTTCCTCTTGGTAGCTTGTTATCTGTGATTATAGGTGATCTTGTTGCCTCTGGCTGGAGTTTATCTCTCTTGTGGGTCTGAGGGCCTGTGGGCTCAGGAGGGAGATTGCTCCTGGGTGTTCTGTTCTTTATGGGCAGGCAGTGAGTTCTGATGGCAGTGACTTGTTTCTGTCTCTGTGGGCTCAGGTGGAAGAGCACTTGTGAGGCTGCTCTGAAAGCTCAGCTGTCTGCGGTCAGGTCCTGAGTACTGATGGTGGTCACCCAGCCCTCTCTCTGGGCTAGAAATGACCTGTTCCCAGAGAGAGGCACTCTATCTTAGCTCTGAGATTTCCCTGTGTTCCCACCCTGGAAAACTGGTGAGGGTATGTGGCAGGCTCACCATGGGCTCAGGTGGGAAAGAGCTTGTGAGGATATTCTGGAAGCTCAGTAGTTTTTGTCCATGTCTTGGGTCCTGATGTCGATCACCTGGCCCTCTGTCTGGACTGAAAATTAAAACGTAAAACTTAAGAGCTCAGATAAGCACTTCTGATCTTGCTTCCTCCTAGAAGCAACTATTTAGGCCATATCCCTTTCCATGTAGTTGGTTCTCCAGTACATATTGATCCTATGGACTTCACATGTGAGGAGAGTCCTGCAGAGGACTCAAACAATGAATAGGAAGGCCCTCATGCCACAAAGGCAGCACTCTTGATCCATGATACCCCAGAAGACATCATTCTGGAAGCAGCAGCCAGTGGCACAGTGTTCCATCCGAATCAAGATCTTCTAGCAGCCAGGGACATGGACAGGGATGTTTGCATCTTTTCCTACTCTTGTCAGGAGGGAGAAACCAAGGGATTATGATCCTAAGGACAATACCTCAAGTCCAGCTGAGCTGTTGTCTTCTCAGATGATGGGCAAAAACTTGTTACTGTCTCGAAGGACAAATAAACCCATGTATTAGACATCAAACAGGGACAGTTGGAAAGACGAATTTCCAAGGCTCACTGTGCCCCCATTAATAATCTGTTGTTCATGGATGAGAATGTTCTGGTTATGAGGGATGACACAGCTGGATATGAAGGAGCATGTGTAGTACATTGCTGACAGAGCTCTAGACTGAGCCAAAAAGCTGCTGCTGACAGCCAGTGTCTTCGAAATCAAGAGATGCTGGTTTGAGTTATTCTCATAGTCTCAATTTGGAGATCTAATCTCCATCGCCCTCATGAAATATGGGAAGAAGGTGGCCTGTGGATCTAGTGAAGGCTCCATCTACTTCTTCAATTGGAATGGTTTGGAGAGTAGAAATGATCACTTTGCCCTGAGAGCAGAGTCTATCGTCTGCATGGTTCCAGTCACTGAGAATGTGCTGTGCACTGGCACCACTGATGAAATCATGAGGGCTGTGAACATCCTGCCAAACCGAGTAGTAGGCACTGTGAGCCATCATACTAGGAAGCCTGCTGAGGAGCTAGCCCTCTCCAATTTTGGCCGATTTCTGGCCAGTAGTGGTCACAATAAGCTCCTCAAGTTTTGGGACACGACTCAGTGTCAAACTGTGGTTGTAGATAACTATCGGCAACACAAGAAAAAGGGAGCACAGCTTCGTGCCCTGAGCAGTAAAGTGTGGAGCACAGATGACTTCTTTGCAAGGTTGAGAGAAGGTGAAGAGGATATCAAGGCTCCAGAGGAGGTGGCAAGGGTGACTCATGATGAGCAAGATAGCACATGTATACCAACTAGGGTTTTAATATAAATAAAATCAGTATAGGAAAACCAAAACCATACAAGGCCAAACTAGTGACAAGTGGTGAAATGGTGGAGGAAGGGGCTCTTTGGTTCAGACAGTTCTCCAAATAAAAACAAAGTTTCATAAAACAGACAATAATCTCAGATAAATGTCATGTTGTTCAAAAGATTGTGTAAGCCTCTTAGAAACAATCAGGGACCTAATGAATTAATATGTTGAACAAGGAGGATGGCTGAAATGAAGTACTTTTGGATACATTTCACAATTGCAGACCTCACCTAAAATGAAACATTTACTAGCCAGTAATCTGTCTGGAACCAGCCTGGATTATTGTAGTGTATCTGACCAACTACTTGAGCTGCTTGCTATTGAAAGTCCCCCTAATTGGGGAAGCCCCTCACTCAATTACCAGGAGAACTCGAATCCAAGAACTCACAGAGATCCAATCATGGTGCAATTTGGCAAGAGGTTTATTCGGAGGGGAGGGGAACAGAGGGGAGGTCAGAGCTCTGGGGAAGACACATATTTCACACAGGAGATAGAGGATTCGACCCTGAACTCAATTAGGGGGACATATTTATAGGGAAAATTACATAAGGAGTTAGCAACAGGCACATAGCACTTTCATTGGTTTATTCAAATTGGCAGTGTCTGTCTACTTTTGGATATAATTCAACTCTAGGCCACTCTGTTTTGGGGCACACTGACCTTCATACTAGTTTTTCTCAGCACTGCAGAGCCAGACCTTATCGAGACCAGGCGGTCTGTGGTTTTTGTTCTCAGCCTTGAGACATACTTGTCCTCAAGGCACTGTTTGTGGGGCTAACTTTAAATTTTAACTCTTTCACTACGATAATGTATGTCCTGTCGCCAAAAGCCTGAAATAAACAGGTGCTCTTTGTGACTATACTTCTTTTAATATTAAAAGATAATTTAATAAGAAAATGACTTAATTTTATTCATGTTTTAGTACCAGGTATCAGGGTGGGAGAAAATAAGATATATTTCTGGGAGTCAAATGCTTTGGTGGCATGTCTCAGAATGTATTATACTTTCCTCAATTTAGACACTTGTAGGCCATGAGAGGACAGAGTTGTGTTATGAATGATAAGGTTAACAGAAAATGAAAGGCACTGGTGGGATTTACATTGTGCCTGTGTAAGTGGGGGATTCTAAAAGTCACCAGCTAAGGCAAAACACTCTAAAATCCTGGCTGTCATCAATTATCTACATACTCTTTCTTGATTTTACTCTACATTTGTGTGTAAAAATTTCAGGGCTTGTTCACATGGATGGTCTACTGGTACTAGATTTATGCTAAGAAACCTTAGCCAAGATAGCTCTGCAGCCTGTGGTGATTCAGCTCCTAGCACATACCACTACCAGTTCATAAATTTGTATTTGAATTTGGCTTTAAACTCCATCTTTAAATTGCTGGGCATGCTGCATTAAATGTTTTAAATCTCATGCTGATGTTCTCATGCACTCATACTGTAGTTTAGTTGCTGAGGTATTGGGCCCCAAAGTTCACTATTCATACATGGTCCCCAAGCCCATCTTTTTAAATTTGTTTTGGCTCCCATAGAGGTGAATTGTAGGAGGATGAGGTAGGTAAGCTATAAAGAAGCAACCTCAATTCTGGATATATATACACATTTACCAGTGCAATTTACTCCCTTTTGCACTAGCCCCTGGCATTATGCTTTTGTGTGTGTTCTGATACCAAAAGCAAATAATCTCTCTATATATTCATATATAAATGGATGAATGATGGATGGATAGATAGACAGATGGATAGATAGATAGATAGATAGATAGACAGACAGATAACAGAAACATTTAAGTATTCAGAAACATATTGCATTTATGTTTTGCAAAGGAAATTATTCCACTATAAAGAAGATGCAGCATAAAGTATATTCAAGACAATATATCTGATGCATCATGACCCCACAACAGTCTGGAAGGTATTCAATATTCAGCTTTACCTCAGACCCAAGAAGTGTAGCTAAGAAAATAATCTATATTTTTCTCTTTACAAGCTAAAGTGAAATCAGTGAGAATTATTGATATAGCATATTGTTCCTAGGCACATGCTTCAGTTTAGTTAGAAAAAGTTAATAAAAACACTTAAGAAAGAAGCCACTGGGCTTTGTGATTAAATAGATTTGTTTAGCTGAATAGACTCAAAAACCTTAGAGGATTTAGCAAAGTCAGTACTGCAGACTTGACCATTTGAAACCCTCTGAGACCTTATCTTACTGCTGGCAATTGCTGGATAAGTGTTGTTTAAGAAAAAAAAATGAACAAATTTGGTCCAAATCCTTGTAGGTCAGATTAAAATGAGGAAAAAATGGAGTGGCACTGTATGGAAATATTGACTGAATCCCAAACAGCATGGAAACTCAGGTGTGTGTGTATGTGTGTGTGTGTGTGTGTGTGTGTGTGTGTATGTGTTGGTGTGTGTGTGTATGTGTGTGCTAGCGTGCATACACACACGTGCATGTTTGTGTATGTAGACTTTAGTCATTGTAAAATAAAATTTTGATAAATGAATAGATTAAAAAAGAATCAGACTTGAGTTAATTTTTAGCTGTATTGATAATAAAAGAGGTCTGGTCTCTATCTGTGCCCAGAGACACAGGCAAAGCCAGCACACAATGATCAGGAATCACAGCCTGCCCACAGATGACTGAGCATTCAGAAGAGATGAAGGAGGGCTCCCCTTCCTGAGCCCACAGGCCTCCATCTACATCAAGAGCTAGAGCCAGTCTATCATCATCAAAATTCACAGCCTGGCCATAGAGAACTGAGAACACAAGACTGATTTCCCTCAGGAGCCCATAGCTCACAGACTCACAAGAGAGACAAGGTCCATCCAGAGACAACAAGATCAACTAACATCAAAGGTAAGAAGATGGCAAAAGGCAAGTACAAGAGTATAAGCAACAGAAGTCAAGACAAACTGGCAACATCAGCACTCAAGCCACAACAATTATATTCCAACACAACAGAAAAACAAGATTTGGACTTAATATTGTGCCTCATGATGATGATAAAGTGCCTTGAGAAGTACATAAATAACTCCCTTAAAGAAATACAGTAGAACACAGATAAACAAGTACAAGCCTTTAGAGAAACACAAGAAAACACAAGCATACAGATGAAGCAATTGAACAAAACAAAACAAGATCTAAAAACAGAAATGGAAACAATAAAGGAAACACAAGGAGAAATAACCCTGAAGATATAAAACCTATGAAAGAAGTCAGGAGTCATAGACAGAAGCATCACAAACAGAATACAAGAGATGAAAGAGAGAATCTCAGGGTCAGAAGATAACAGAAAACATTGACATAAGTCAGAGAACATGTAAAAATTACAAAGGTCCTAACCCAAAACATCCTGGAAATCCCAGGACACAATGAGAATAACAAACCTAATGATAATAGGTATAGAGAGGGCAAAGACTTCCAACTAAAAGGCCCAGTAAATATCTTCAACAAAATTATAGAAGAAAACTTGCTTAAATAAACATTCAAGAAGCATTCAGAACTCAAAATAGATTGGACAAAAAAAAAAAAATAACTCCTCTTAACATATAATAGTAAAAAAAAAGTGAATGTTCAAAATAAAGAAAGAATCCTGAAAGTAGTAGGGCAAAAGGAACAAATTACATATAAAGGCAGACCTATCAGAATTACACTAGACTTCTCAAGAGAAACTATGAAAGCTACAA
Source organism: Micromys minutus (assembly GCF_963924665.1). Taxonomy (NCBI): domain Eukaryota; kingdom Metazoa; phylum Chordata; class Mammalia; order Rodentia; family Muridae; genus Micromys; species Micromys minutus. The sequence continues at coordinate 61,125,539 of NC_137970.1, read as the reverse complement.
GATCCTAGACAGATGTCATGCAGACCCCTAAGGGAACTAGATCCAGCAAGTTCTCAGCTACTATAGTTGGAGAACCCAATATATTTCAGGGCAAGACCAAATTTACATAATATATGTCCACAAATTAAAACCTACAAAGAATAATAGGTGGAAAAATTCAACACAAGGAGGGAAACTGCACCCTAGGCAAAGCAAGAATATAATATCCTTGGAAGGAAACCAAAAGAAGAAGGGCACACCAGCATAATTCTACCCCTAACTATAAAAAAAACAAGAAATAACAGCCATTATTCTTTAATATCTCTTAACATCAATGGATTCAAATCCCCAATAAAAAAGATACAGCCTATAACACTGGATATGTAAACAGGACCCAGCAAATTGCTGCATAGAGTAAACTAATCTCAGCAAACAAGACAGGCACTATCTTAGTGTAAAAGGTTGGACAAAAACTTTCCAAGCAAAAGGTTCCAAAAAAACAAGCCGAGGTAGCCACCCTGATATCAAATAAAATGGATTTTCAACTAAAGTCACAATAAAAGAAGACAGAATGCTTTTAAAGGACATTTTTACTTATCACAGTAAATATCTATCATGAGGAACACTCAATCCTGAATATCTATGCTCCAAAAACAAGGGAAACCGCATTGAAAAAAGAAACTCAAAGAAGGAGGGACAAAATGTATATATATGCTCAAGTTCTTCTTAGAAGGAATAACAAAACCCTCTTGGGAGGAAATAATGCTACACATAGTGGAGCAGGGATTGGTGAAAAGATTATCAAGAGACTGCCTCACCTTGGGATCCATCCCATATGGAGCCACTAAACCCACACACCATGGCTTGGAGGATGCTGTAAATTCAATTGGTCTAGCCAAGGCATCCACTGAACTAAGACACAAATTTCCTTGGTCTGATTTAGGACCTGTAGATGTACACAATGGGTATATCTTAAAGAGTAAGCCCACCAGGTATCCTCAGGGGTGAATCAAATACCCATCACTACTACCACAGATATAAGCTACAAAGAAACTTTTTCTCTGGGAGGACAGTGTCAATCTATAGTTTTTGAAAGGATACTTGTTGCAGGGTGAAAGCTTATGGGAACCTTCACCAGCAGCCTTCATCTGTGTTGTTCTGTCTTATGGGGCCTGTTGCAGCTATTCTCTCATAATATAGGGGAACTGTGTCACAGTAGAGCTAACAAGAGGTGGTACAGTAAAGCTTAGTTGAGTTCAGAACTAGATAAGTGATATCTATAATAAGGTTTATAAGCGGGTGCTCATCACCCTGGGGATCCTGATGAGAGAACAGCTTCTCTATTATCAAGGCCACTCTGGCCACAGTTGTAACATCAGTCACCACCTTTGGCCATATGGTAAATGTTGGCATAGTGTGCCGTGAGGCTGGAGGTGCTGGTACTATAACAGAGTTAGGCCCGATGAGGTAGTCAATCCCTTAACTCACAAGTAGATGGTACAAAGAAGCCCATTATTATAGCCAGATTGATATAGCCTTAGTCTCCAGTTATCTCTCTTTTCTCAAGTAAATGTTCTTTTTTTCTGCTTCAATAAATCAGATGGAGAGGGCGTTGTAGAAAAAAAGATAAAACAGGGCCCTTCTCCTTCTCTCTGTCAGGGCTGGTACCTGGGACCGCAGCTGTTGTGTGTTAGCACCCGACTTGTGGAATTTCTTCTTACAGTAATTAAATCCTATGGGAAACATGCAGTGGTCTCGAAACACCACACACTAAAAAGTAGCCATCAGCCCCTTTGTATTTATTGGTCTATGCCCTGCTCCACTCATGTCGGGGGCACGCATAGACTGGGACTAGGCATAGCTTACTCTTTAGCTGAGGGTGCCCGTATCATAATACTTCTACCAGACAACCTTCAGTACAGGGCTTCAAGGATCATGTGGGTTAACACTGACACTCTGGTAGTCCTTCTCCCCCCATTCCTGGGTGTGAATATCCCAGCAGCTAATTTATAAAAATCAGGGGTAAAAGTAAGTCATCAGGTGTAAGGGAGTGATTCTTTAGACATGGACCACACCTGTAGTTGATAGGATATCCCAAAAAGTCTATCAGGGGTATGTGGGTTGCTCAAAGTTCTTGAGACATCCTTTTCCAGCCACAAACTAGTAGCAAGATCATGGCATTTGGGATATCTTGAGTTTTAGCATGTTGTCAGTCTTTTTGATTTTCCAACTGGAGATGTCAGAGGGCTTGGGTGCTGGAGCAGGTTTTACATGGGAGGCATGTTTCCAGGCTGGAATCCTATTCACTTGCACTGACATTGGCATAGTCATCAAAACCAAGTCTGGCCCAACATGGTTTGAGAGTCAGGGTCTGATGACATCTCACATAGGCCTCCGATTTGGAAAGGGTGAGCAGTCTCCTGGGTAGCTGGAACACAGGTCACAACTAACAGAGCCCAGATTTATTTTTGAATTATCTGCAGAGTCTTAAGTCTGACATGAAAATCATTATCATTATGGCAAGTAAATTAATGGAACATTCCCCAATAGGGTGAGAGGAGCAGGCATCCCATATAGTATCTCAAAGAGGGTCAAGTTGAAGTATGATGGGGTGCTCCTAACATTAAAAGGGGCTAAAGGAAAGGAGCACCACTCAGTATGCCCTAGTCTCCAAGGTCAATTGAGTTTGCTAATTGGTCCCCAAGAAACGAGCTAATATCTGACTTATGTGGGCAATAAAAGCTGTCCCATTGTCTGATAGAATTACTTTAGGGTTGTCAAACATAGAGACGATCTCTTCTAGAGTCTTCTTAGGTACAATTGCCACCATTTGTCTCTGTTGGGAGGCTTTCACCCACCCAGAAAAGGTATTTGTAAAGATTAATAGATATTTATATCCAAAGTGGCTTAATCTTGGTAAAGTACACTTTCCAGTAAACCCCAGGTCTATGTCTTCCCAATCTTATTTTTCTTTTACTACCTAAGTTCTACATGCATTCACTTTTTGGTGTGGCACACAGTTATATGGCACAAAAAAAATTTGACAATAAGATGATCCTTACAAGTTTGTCGAACACTAGATGAGTCCATTGATGCATTTGCTTCAAGTTCAGTACTGTACACCAGGTTCTGGATGGGGGCAATGAGCTCAAGAGGTTATAGGGATTAGGTATCATGAGGTGAATGTCGGCCACCAGTGTGTTTACCTCTCAAAGATCTTGAACTAACTGTTAGTCATTGGTATCAGGTTTTCGCACTGGAAATAGAGGTGTATTTCAGGCTGATTGGCACTTATGCAGAACCCTGAGTTGGTGATCCCGTCTCATACCTCATTTGACATGGGGTGCTGATGGTTTTAGTGCAGAATTTTATCAGACCTTCAAAGAAGACCCAATACCAACACTACTTAAATTATTCCACAAAATAGGAACAGAAGGAGTACTGATTAATTCTTTCTAGGAGGCCACAAGTACACTGTTAATTTGCCACCCAAGACCCAATCACAAAAGGCACTTTGGAACAACTTCTCATATGAGTTTTGATTCAAAAATATTCAATAAAATTCTCTCAAACTGAATCCAAGCATCCGTCAACACAATCATTCACAATTACCAAGTATGCTTCAGCATTGTATAGAGGGATGATACCATATATAGAAATTCATCAATATCATATATTCTATATTTAAAGTCAAAGACAAAACACACATAATCATGTAATTAGATTCTCAAAATGCCTTTGACAAAATGCAAAATTCCTTCATGTTAACAGTACTAAAAAGATAAGGCATGCAGTGTCCACACCTGAATACAATAATAGCAATGAACAGCAATAATAATAATAATAATAATAATAATAATAATAATAATAATAATAATAATAATAAAAGCTCACATCAAACTAAATGGAAAGAGACTCAAAGTAATCTTATTGAAATCAGGGATCAGGGAAAAGAGAAAGCTATTTGCTTTCTCCCTAGACAAGATCTCTTAGCCAGGGAAATTAAAAAAACAAATGGAGATAACATGGATGCAAACTGGGAAGGAAGAAGTCATGATATCACTATTTTCAGAAGATATGTTAGTATACAAAAGCGACCCTAACAATTCCATGAAAGAGCTCTGACAGCTGATAAGTAAATTCAGCAAAGTGGCAGGATATAAAGTTAACTCAAAGCAGTAGCCTAACTTTACTCAAGGAATAAGTAGGCTGAAGAACCTAGGGGAAAAAATAACCTTCAAAATCGTCACACAATGTAAAATCTCTTAGTGTGACTAACCAAGTAGGTGAAAGATCTGTATTATAAGAACTTCAAGTTTTTGAAGAAAGAATTAAAGGAAGACCTTAGAAGATAGTAAGATTTCCAATGCTCATAGATTGGAAGGATTAATAGAGCAAGAGCAAAATTAGCCATCTTGCCAAAAAGTATTCAATAGATTCAATTCAATCTCAATCAAAATCCTACTTACATTCTTCATAGAGTTAGATAGAAAAATTCTCAAATTAATTTGGAATAACAAAAATCCCAGAAGACCAAAAAATATGCTCAATGATAAAACAACTTCCGTGGAAATAACCATTCAGGTCCTCAAGCTGTATTACAGGGCAATCATAATAAAAACTGCATGTTATTGGTATAAAGACAAGTAGGTATATCTACCTAACTCATTTTTGAGGCTAAAAAAAACCTTGTTCCTAAACCACAAAAAGACACTACAAGGAAAGAGAATTTCAGACCTATCTCACTTATGAACATTGATGCAAAAATACTCAACAAAATCCTTTCAAACCGAATCCAAGAACACATCAAAAAGATCATTTACCATGACCAAGTAGGCTTCATCCCTGGGATTCAGGAATGGTTTAATATAAGGAAATCCACCAATGCAATCCACCATATAAACAACTCAAAGAACAAAATCACATGGTCATCTCACTAGATGCTGAGAAAGCATTTGACAAAATTCAACACCCCTTCATGTTAAAAGTCTTGGAAAGAACAGGAATCCAAGGTACATACCTAAACATAATAAAAGCAATTTACAGCAAACCAACAGCCAACATCAAACTTAATGGCGGGAAACTTGAACCAATCCCACTAAAATCAGGGACTCTACAAGGCTGTCCACTCTCCCCCTACCTACTCAACATAGTACTGGAAGTCCTGGCTGGAGAATTTAGACAGCAAAAGAAAATCAAAGGGATACAAATCTGAAAGGAAGAAGTAAAAACATCATTCTTTGCAGATGACATGATAGTGTACTTAAGTGACCCCACAAATTCCACCAGAGAACTCCTACAGCTGATAAACAAATTCATCACAGTGGCTGGATATAAAAGTAACTCAAACAAATCAGTAGCATTCTTATAGTCAAAGGAAAAACCTGTGGAGAAAGAAATTAGGGAAAAGATACCCTTCACAATAGTCACAAAAACTATGAAATACCTTGGTGTGACTCTAACTAAGCAAGTGTAGGACCTGTATGACAAGAACTTAAAACCTATAAAGAAGGAAATCGAGGAAGATCTCAGAAAATGGAAAGATCTCCCATGCTCATGGATTGGAAGGAACAACATTTTAAAAATGGCCATCCTGCCAAAAGCAATCTCCAGATTCAATGCAATCCCCATCAAAATTCCAACCCAGTTATTCATTGAGTTGGAAAGATTAATGTGCAATTACATCTAGAATAACAAAAGAACTAGAATAGTGAAATCCATCCTCAAAAACAAGAAAACATCTGTGGGAATCACTATCCCTGACCTCAAGCTTTATTACAAGGCAATTGTGCTGAAAACTGCCTGGTACTGGTACAGAAATAGGCAAGTGGATCAATGGAATAGAATAGAAGATCCAGAAATGAGCCTTCACATATATGGTCATCTGATTTTGACAAAGGTGTTGTAAACATTCAATGGAAAAATGACAGCCTATTCAGCAAATGGTGCTGGTTCAACTGGCACTCAGCATGCAAAAGAATGAAAATAGACCCTTTCTTATCTCCTTGTACAAAGCTCAAGTGTAAGTGGATCAAAGATCTCCACATTAAACAAGATACACGGATACTATTAGATGAGAAAGTAGGGAAAACCTTAGAACACATAGGCACAGGAGAAAATTTTCTGAACAAAACATCAATGGCTCAAGCTCTAAGGTCAAAGATTAAAATGGGACTTAATGAGATTGCAAAGTTTCTGTAAGGCTAAGGACATTGTCAAGAAAACAAAACGGCAGCCAACAGAATGGAAAAAGATCTTTACCAACTCCACATCAGATGGAGGCCTAATATCCAAGGAATACAAAGAACTCAAAAAGCTAGACACCAGAGAATCAAATAACCCTTTTAAAAAATGGGGTACAAAGCTAAACAAAACGTTCTCAATTGAGGAATATGGAATGGCTGAGAAACATTTAAGGAAGTACTTGACATCTTTAGCCATAAGGGAAATGCAAATCAAAACAACCCTGAGATTCCACCTCACACCAGTCAGATTGACCAAGATCCAAAACTCAGATGACAGCAGATGCTGGACAGGTTGTGGAGAAAGAGGAACACTTCTCCACTGTTGGTGGGGTTTTAAACTGATACAACTACTCTGGAAATCAGTCTGGCGATTCCTCAGAAAATTGGACTTAGTACTACCTGAAGATCCAGCTATTCCACTTCTGGCCATATACCCCAGAAACACTCCAATAAACAACAAAGATACATGTACCACCATCTTCATAGCAGCTCTGTTTATAATAGCCAGAAGCTGGAAATGACCCAGATGTCCTTCAGTAGATGAATGGATACAAAAATTGTGGTACATTTACACAATGGAGCTATCGGAAACAATGACTTAACCAAATTCTTAAGAAAATGGTTGCATCTAGAGAATATCATCCTGAGTGAGGTAACCCAGTCACAAAAGAACAGATATAATATGCAGTCACTGATAGTGGGATGCTAACCCCAGAGGCTCAGACTGCCCCAGAAACAACTCACATACTGTGTGAAGTTCAAGAAAAAAAAAGAAAAGAAAAGAAAACAAAACAAACAAGAAAAAATACATTATGCTCAAACCTTACAAACCAAGAAAACGTTGATTACTTCCGGGTTACATCCTGTTTTACAATTACGTTTTGCTCATTGTACCTAGTAAGACCTTAATGCAGAGTATCAAACCTTAAGAAAAAAGCCAAGCACTGACAAAAATGTATTTCTATACATTTATGCAAAAATGTTTACATTTTTTTCCTTTTATCTTTGCTTTGTAAATTAATAATAAAAAAAAAAAAACAAAAAAAAGAGTTTGAATATATCTCCCAAAGTATGTTTTAAATGTATGGTTTTCTTTGCATGGTACAATTTTGGAGTAATAAAACCTTTAGGACCTGGAGCATAATGGAAAGTATTTACATTGTTGGGATGTGCCCTTGATGAAGGTAGTAAGACACAGGTTGTCTTCTCTTCCTTGTTTGTTTCCTTGACACCATTAAGTTGAGCATCTTCTTTTTCCATGAAGTGCCACCTAATATAAAAAAGCTGAAATTCAATAATGTAGCCAATCCTAGACTGAAACTTTTAAACCATGTAACACAAATCATTTTTTCAAAACTGATTTAAGTCAAGCACTTGTTAAAATGACAGAAAACTGCCTCACACACAAGGGAAGCTTAGATTCAGTGTCCAGTAGAAACAGAACCATTTTTCTTTCTTTTTTTAATAAAAAGGATTGAACTCTTCTTTTCTCATACATATATAAAATAAAAAATGTGTCTTATCACCAACATATATTAATAGAGAGAATAGACACATACATTTTTTAATGTGGCCTTTTCTTTCTTAAAGTATGCATCACTATTTTCTTTTTTTATTTTTATTATTAGATATTTATGTACTCACATTTCAAGGGTTATCCGACTTCTGCCCTCTTCCATGCCACCTTACCCTCCCACTGCTTTGTGAAGATGCTCCTATACCTTTTTACACACCCACTCCCACTTCATCACACTGACATTCCACTATACTGGGGAAACTAGCCTTCTCATGACCAAGAGCTTCTCCTCTATTGATGCCAGACAATGCTATCCTCTGCTACATATATGGTTGGAACCATGGATCCCTCTATGTGTACTCATTGGTTTCTGATTTAGTCCCTAAGAGTCTGGAGGTTTGGGTTGATTAATGATTTTGTTCTTCCTGTGGGGTTGCAAAACCCCTCAGCTCCTTCTGTCCTTTCTCTAGCTCCTCCATTGGAAACTTGGTGCTCAGTCATGGCTAGCTGCAAGCATCTACATTTGTATCAGTAATGTTATGGCAGAGCCTCTCAGGATACATCCATACCAGGCTCTTGTCAGCAAGTCTCAACAATAGTGGCAGGTTTTGAGTGCTGCATATGGAATGGATCCCTAAGTGGGGCAGTCTCTGAACAACCTTTTTTTAATTACCTGCTTTACTCTTTTACCCTGTATTTCCACCCACGGGTATTTTCCTCCCATTTCTAAGAATAACCGAAATACCCACATTCTGATCTTCTTACTTTTTTAGCCACATATGGTCTGTGAATTGTATCTTGGATATTCTGAGTTTTGGGGCTAGTACCCACTTATCAGTGAGTGCACACAGTATGTGTTCTTTCGAGTCTGGGTTACTGTCTTATTCAGGGTTTCTATTCTTGCACAAATCATCATGACCAAGAAGCAAACTGGGGAATAAAGGGTTTATTTAGCTGATAGTGTTCACATTGATGTTCATTGCCAAAGGAAATCAGGACTAGAACTCAATCAGTACAGAAAGCAGGAGGTGATGCAGAGGCCATGGAGGGATGTTACTTATTTGCTTGCTTTCTCTGGATATCTCAACTTGCTCTCTTATAGAAGGCAAGATTAGAAGCCCAGGGATGGCACCACCTGCAATGGGCTGGGCCCTTTCCCTTGATCCCCAGTTGACAAATGTATTAAAGCAGGACCTCATGGAGGCATTTCCTCAACGGAGGCTCCTTTCTCTGTGATAACTACAGCTTGTGTAAAGTTGACATAAAACCAGCCAGTACAATTTACCCCTTGTCAACTTGACACACAAACACATCACTATTAAGCATCAACCTTACTTTCTTATTCATCCCCAAGATCTAAATAACCTTAAGAGTCCCACAGCATTTACAAATTCTTACATATTAACATTTCAATCCCTTTTAAAAAGTCAATCTCTTTTAAAATTCAAAGTCTTTTTCAATTCAAGTCTCTTAACTGTGGAGTCCATAATATACTTCCTTCCTTTAAGAGGGAAACATATTAGGGGCACAGTCACAATCAAGGACAAAATTAAACTCTAATCATCTAATGCCTAGGATCCACTCAGAAAGTACTGGACTTCTCCAAGGGCTTGGGTCACTTCTCTAGCTCTGCCCTTTGTGGCACATGCCTTGTCTTCTTTTCTCCAGCTGCCTCTTCTCCACTGTGGCTGCTGCTCTTGGGGGTGACCTCATGGTACTGGCATCTCCAAAGCTCTGCTGTCTTCTTCTGCAAATAGGCATCACAAATAGGATCTCAAAGGCTCTCTACATGTTGCCAAGCCTCAACTGGTTTGCATGACCCCTTCAGTATTGGGACATTAATTGCAACTGAAGAAGCTGCAGCTTCAAGAATGCCTTTTAATGGTTTTTTACAGTGCCGAGCCGAAGCTGTTCTTCAAGTCCTCTTCATTCCTTCAATCCAGTACCACTTTGGTGACTCTTACACATTACCAAGCCTAGCAACAGCATGAGGTACAACTTTGGCTATCTCTGGAACACAACCTCTTTGTGTTCTCAGAAAACACTTCTGAGAATATTTCACCTGAATGATGTTGGTCTCTTCATCACCACCAATTTCTTAGCTCCAGCTGACGAGCGTCAATAGTCCCAGTAATGTAAAGCTTTTGCTTTAGAAGTTCTGGAATCTTATTAAACACAGATAATTTCTTCAGCTCCAGCTAATAAAAACCACAGAATCTTCACAATCAAAAGAGCAGCAGCCCTGATAAGAGTCTTTAATTTTCCCTCTGAAATTTCATAAACTAGGCCTAAATCTTCTGCACGGTTTTCAACATTGTTTTCTTTTTTAACTTTACGCCAATATTTGTTATATAATTCAACAATACATAAAATAAATTATACACTATAAACAGTTTTCTGAGGCTGATCTAATGTTTGAAAGTCACTTAGTATAATTCATTATATTAGCTAGGGGAGGAAAGATAACATCTTAGATCCTACAGAACATGCCACGGAGCCCTTAATATCCCAGTGGCTCTTCTAGCTCAAAGTACCACAGTCCTTCCACAGGCCTTCCCCAGTCCTCCCAAAAACATGGTCAAGTTGTCACAGTAATACCCCAATTCTTGTGCCAATTTGTCTTAGTCAGGGTTTCTATCCTGCATGAATCATCATGACCAGAAGATAATTGGGAAGCAAAGGGTTTATTCAGCTTACACTGTTCACATTACTGTTCATAACTACAAAAAGTCAGAACTGGAACTCAAGAAGGTCAGGAAGCAGGAACTGATGCAGTGACCATGGAGGGATATTACTTACTGGCTTGCTTTTTCTGACTTGCTAAACTTGATTTGTTATAGAAACCAAAACTACCAGCCCAGGGATGACACCACCCACAGTTGGCAGGACCCTCCCTCCTTGATCACTAGTTGAGAAACTGCATTAGAGCTGGATCTCATGGAGGCAGTTCCTCAACTGAGGTTCCTTTCTCTGTGATAACTACAGCTTGTTTAAAGTTGACACAAAACCAGCCAATACAGTTACCTAATTCAGGATGATATTTTGTAAGAATTTCAAGGAGTCATTGCATTTAATAGCGGAGTACTCCATTGTGTTAATGTAAAACATTTTCTGTATCAATTCCTCTGTTGAAGGGCATCTGGGATCTTTCCAGGTTCTGACTATTATAAATAAGGCTGCTATTAACATAGTGGAGAATGTGTCCTGGTTATATGTTGGAATATCTTTTGGGTACATGGTCAGAAGTGATATAGAAAGTTTTTCAGGTAGTACTACATCTAATATCCTGAGGAAATTGCAGACTGATTTCAAGAGAGCTTGTACCAGATGGCAATCCAAACAATGTTTTCCTCTTCTCCATATCACCAACATCTGCTGTCACCTGAGTTTTTGATCTTATACATTCTGATTGGTATGAGGTGGAATCACATGTTTCTTTTGATTTGCATTTCCCTGATTTCTAAGAATGTTAAACATTTTTTTTTTACTTTATTTTAAAAAACAAAGATAAATGTACAGATATTAAGCATTTTTGCATAAAAGTATACAAACACATTTTATAAGGTTGTACTTAAGTATTTGTTGGTACCTATACATACACATATGTATATATGTAACCATAATATAGGAAAAGAGGTTATTAATTTTAGGAGATAGGAGAGAAACTGGGAGGGGCTTTAGGAAAAAAAGGGGGATGTGATACATTTTTATTTTAATTAAAATATATTCCTTTTTTTTTTTCTTGATCTTCACACAGTCTGTGGGTTGTTTCTGGGGTTTTCAGAGCTTTCTGGGGTTAGTATCCCATTATCAGTGACTGCATGTTATATCTGAGAAAACACAACATACCCAAACCTATGGGATGCAATGAAAGCAGTACTGAGAGGAAAACTCATAGCTCTTAGTGCTTCCAAAAAGAAACTGGAGAGATCATACATCAACAATTTGATAGCTCAGTTGAAAGCTCTAGAGCAAAAGGAAGCAGATACACTCAAGCAAGAAATAATCAAACTTAGGGCAGAAATCGACCAAATAGAAACAAAAAGAACCATTGGAAGAATAAACATTTCTTTATTTACTTCTCAGCCATTCAGTATTCCTCAACTGAATTTTTTTTGTTTATCTCTGTATCCTGTTTTAAATGAGATTATTCGATTCTCTGAAGACTAACTTATGGAGTTCTTTGTTTGTTTTGAATATTATCCCTCTATCAAATGTAAGATAGGCAAAGATCTTTTTTCCAATCTGTAGGTTGACATTTTGTCCTATTGGAAGTGTGTTTTAGGTTACTGAAGTTTTTCAATTTTATGAGGTCCTATTTGTCTGTTCTTGATCTTAGAGCATAAGTCATTAGTGTTCTTTTCAGGAAAATTTCCAATGTTCCTATATGTAATAGATTTTTCCTCATTTTGTCTTCTATTAGTTTCACTGTTTCTGGTCTTATTCAGAGGCCTTTGATCCACTTGAATTTGAGATTTTTACAAGGAGATAACTATAGGTCAATATGCATTATTCTACATGCTGACTTCCAGTTGAAACAGAACCATTTGTTGAAAATCCAGTCTTTTATATATTTGAAGTTTTTTTATTCGTTTATCAAAGATCAAGTGACCATAGGTGTGTTTGTTCATTTCTGAGACTTCAGTGATATTTCATTGATCTATCTGCCTGTTCCTGTATCAATTCTGAGTACTTTTTATTAGTATTGATCTGCAATATAGCTTGAGGTCAGGGACAGTGAATTCCCCAGAAGTTCTTTTATTGTTGAGAATAGTTTTCACTCTCCTGGGTTTGGGTTATTCCACATAAATTTGCAAATTATTCTTTATAACTCTATAAAAAATTGAGTTGGAATTTTGATGGGGATTGCATTGAATTTGTAAATTGCTCTTAGCAAGATGCCCATTTTTACTAAGTTACACTTGCCATTCAATGAGCATTGAATATCTTTCCACCTTCTGAGGTCTTCTTCAATTTTTTTCTTTAGAGACTTGAAGTTCTTTTCAAACAGATTTTTTCTTTTCTTGGTTTGAGTTGCACCAAGGTATGTTATATTATTTGTTACTATTGTAGAAGGTGCCATTTCTCTAATTTCTTTTTCAATATGTAAAACCTTTGATTAGACAAAGGTTACTGATTTGTTTGAGTTAATTTTATATCCAGCCACTTTTTGAGTTGTTTATCAGGTTTAGGAGTTTTCTTGTGGAATATTTGGGGTCACTTAGGTATACCATCATGTCATTTGCAATTAGTGATGTTTTGACTTTTTCCCTTCCAATTTGTATCCCTTTGATCTCATTTTGTTATCTAATTACTATGGACAGGACTGCAAATATTATACTGAATAAGTAGGGGCAGAGTGAGTAGCGTTCTCGAATCTCTGATTTTAGTGGGATTGCTTTACATAGCAACCTAATTATTTTTATGTTGCCTACTGGTTTCCGGTATATTATTTTTACTATGTTGAGGTATGGACACTGAATGCTTGATACTCTCAACATTCATATCATGAATAGGCACTAAATTTTGTCAAATGCTTTCTAAGCATCTAATGAGATTGTTCATTTTTTAAATGTTTTTTATATAGTGGATAACATTCATGGCTTTCTGTATATTGAACCATCTTGCATAGCTGGGAAGAAGCCTACTGGATTATGGTGAATGATCATTTTGATGTGTTCTTGGATTTTGGTTTACATGAATTTTATTGATTATTTTTGAATCAACATTCATGAGGGAAATTGGTCTGAAGTTCTCTTTCTTTTTAGGGTCTTTGTGTGATTTATGTATAAATGTAATTGCGGCCTTGAAGCACAAATCAGGTAGAGTTCCTCCTGTTTCTGTTTTGTGTAATAGTTTAAAAAGGTTTGGCATTGGTCTTCTTTGAATTTCTGACAGAATTCTGCACTCAACCTATCTGCTCATGGGCTTCTTTATTTTGTGAGACTTTTAACCACTGCACCTATGTCTTTTGTGGTTATGTGGCTGTTTAAATCCTGATTTAACTTTGGTACCTTGTATATGTCTAGAAAATTGTTTATTTCCTACAGATTTTCTAGTTTTGTTGAGTATTGGCTTTGTCTAGTATGATCTGGGATTTATGGGATACAATGAAAGCAGTACTAAGAGGAAAACTCATAGTTCTAAGTACCTCCAAAAATAAACTGGACAGAGCATACACTAACAACTGGACAGCACAACTGAAAGTGAGAGAACAAAAAGAAGCAGACACAGCCAAGAGGAGCAGACAACAAGAAATTATCTAACTTAGAGCAGAAATCCAGCAAGTAGAAAGAAGAAAAACCATATAAAGAATCAACAAAACCAGGAGCTGGTTCTTTGAGAAAACGAACAAGAATGATAAACCCTTAGACAGACTAACTACAGGGCACAGAGAGGGTATCCAAATTAACAGCTTCCAAAATGAAAGCAAAGACATAACAACAGAAACTGAGGAAATTCGAGAAATCATCAGATCTTACTGCAAAACCCCATACTCAACAAAACTGGAATATCTAGAGGAAATTGACAAATTCCTAGACAAATATCAGCTACCAAAGTTAAATCAGGATCAGATAAACCATCTATACAGTTCAACAACACAGAAAAATAAAACAGAAACAGTTATCAAAAGCCTCCCAAATATAAAAAACCCAGGACCAGATGGGTTCAGTGCAGAATTCTATCATTCCTTCATAGAAGACCTAATACCAATACTCTCCAAAATATTCCACAAAATAGAGACAGAAGGAAAACTGTCTAACTCATTCTTTGAAGCCACAGTTAGTCTCATTCTTAAAACATGCAAAGACCCTATAAGGAAAGAGAACTTTAGGCTGATCTCCCTCATGAACATCAAGGAAAAATATTCAATAAAATTCTTGCAAACTGAATCTAGGAACACGTTAACACAATCATTCACCATCATCAAGTAGGCTTCATTCCTGTGACGTGGGGATGGTTCAAGATACATCAACATAATCCACCATATTAAAAAAAAAAAAAAAAACTCAAAGAAAAAAAAACATGATTATCTCACTAGATGATGAAAAGGCATTTGAAAAAATTCAACACCCCTTCATGTTAAAAGTCTTGGAAAGGGCAGGAATTCAAGCCCCATATATAAACATAGTAAAATCCATATACAGCAAACCTGTAGCCAACGACAAAGTAAACAATGAAAAACTTGAAGCAACCTCACTAAAATCAAGACTAGACAAGGCTGTACACTCTTAATCTACCTATTCAATATAGTACTGTAAGTCCTGACCAGAATAACTAGATAACAAAAGGAAGTCAAAGGTATACAAACCAGAAGGTAGAGGTCAAAATATTACCATTTGCAGATGACATGATAGTATACTTAAGTTATCCCAAAAATTCCATAAGAGAGCATTTACAGCTGGATAAAAATTTTTAGCAATGTTGCTGGATATAAAATTAACTCAAAAAAATCAGTAGAATTCCTCTACTCAAATGATACACATACTGAGAAAGAAATTAGAGAAAAGATATCATTCACAATAGTCACAAGCAATATAAAATTCTTTTGTGTGATCCTATTTAACAAGTAAAAGTTTCATATGACAAAAACTTCAAGTCTCTGAAGAAGGAAATGGGAGAATATCTCATAAGATGGGAAGATCTTCCATGCTCATTGATTGGAATAATCAACATTGTAAGAATGGCCATCTTACCAAAAGCAATCAATAGATTCAATACAATCTGCATCAAAATTTCAACTCAATTATTCAAAGAGTTAGAAAGAATAATTACAAATTCACTTAGAATAACAAAAAAAAAAAAAAACTTAGGATAGTGAAATCTATTCTCAACAATGAAACAACTTCTGGGGGAATGACCATCCCTGAACCACAAAGAACTAGAATACTAAAAATACTACTTTGAATAACCATAGCAATGCTGGAGCTTTTCTAAGGTCTGCCTTTAAAAATATATGACAATACTGTAGAAATTAAAGCAAAATAAAGATACAAATCAATGCTATAGAATAAAAAGGGGTGTGTTCATTGCTTACATCATTGTTCACACAGAAGAAAACATAAAATGAACTTAAGAAAGGGATTATTTAGATTATATTTCTAGAAGATATGATCTATCATCTCAGGGAATTTAAGGCAGTAGGAGCAGAAAGTAGCTGATTATTTTGTATATACAATTAGGAAGTTGTGATTAATGCTCTTATCCTCCTTCTTCTCTTCCTCCTCTTCTTCTTCTCCTTCTCCCTTCTTCTTCTTTTCTTCTTCTTTTTCCTTATTCAGAATTAGGAGTAAAACTCTACAGATTTAGGGTATTCCCATCTCAACAACAATAATCTGGATAACTCCATTAATAGACATTCCCAGATATTTTCATGTTGATTATAAATCCTATTAATATTTCAATCAATATTAACCTTTATAAGAAAACTATATTTCACACACACACACACACACACACACACACACACACACACACACACACACACACATGTATCAGTATCTCTAGAGTAATGATACTACATACACCTGGATTCCCAGGTTAATTTTAACACTATTTACAATATCCAAAAAAGAAAAACAAGATAAGTGGTCATCTAATTTATAAATAAAAGAACCATGTTGCACATAACAATGAAATATTGCTCAGCATGAAGAAATATTCAGCAATTTCATTTGTAAAAGTGTGAGTGGAACTATATAGAATTATTTTGTAAGATATAAAACTTATATAGACTCAGAAGTACCACATGAACTTTTTCAGGTGAACACTCAATTTTTAATGTCATAGAAGTTGTGGGGAAATGTTTCTAGAAACTAGAATGGGTAATAATATGAAATATATTTGTTAAGGTTTATTATTTCTAATGTTATAATTTGAGAAAAGCAATACACTCAAACATTATATCAAACATTATATGGCATTTTGCTAATATACAGAATTGTACGAAAAATTTTAAAAAACACAGAAACATTTTTGAAATATGTTTTTGTTTTAATTCCAGGCATGGGATATGGGCATTTTTGGTTGCAGTTTGTTACATAGTTACATACAAAGAATAAACAAAAAAAAAACCAATTAAATATCCTGTGTGCAAAGATCCAACTTGCACCAAAGAACTTGACACTCCTAATCAGTAGGAAGTAATCTAATGATAACATTTTTCTTCCTTCCCCTCTATTTCTTGTTTCTGTCCTCTGTAGTGTTGTTTCAAAGGGTCAGGAGGATTGGAGAATAGTGGGAAATAAGAGGAGCCCTCAATGCAGCAAATAATAGCTACATGGAACTTTATTTTTTTTTTCCTATTAAACTGATTTTAGGGAAAAAAAAAGAAGGAGTGTCTTTTGGTAGTTCAGTTCATCCACTACATATGTGTATTAATATCAGTGTTAATACAGGATTTAACATGATTTCTGTTCTTACCAACCAAAAATGAGGATTATTTTTTCTCTGTCTTCCAATAAATCTTAGCACATGTTTTAATTTTTTATCAAAACATTCTCTTTGAGGGTGATCAAAGTTTTGGGTATGGTGTCTCTAAGTATCTTAAGGATGAAGAATTCTAAAATGTGCCAGCATAGTGGAAGTGGAACTTTGCACTGATAGCATTTGAGAATGGATGAAGAAAGGGGTTTATTCATAACTCTATATTTATATGTAAAATTTTGTCTTCAAAGAAAAGATCTTAAATGTCAATATCTAACATGTCTTATAGTATAATGATTTATTATAATAAAAAAGTGGCTGCCTTCATACTAAATCAAAAAATATAACACATTAAGAGACATTGTCAAAGACTATCATATGGATATATTGCTTCCTCTAAACTTCTATTATTCTTAACATCTATAACTGTTTTAGATGAATCATTTCATCTTTTCTCTTATTAGAATCCTATACAGAGTCCCAAATCTCTTTACTCTTTTGTATTTTTTCTTTTGTCATTTGTGAGCTCATCTTAATAAACATAAAAATTAGTACAATTGCATGCATTTTCCTTTTTAATATATGTACACTGTTTGATTTATCCATAGATCTTCAGTTACTGAATCTGGTATAGTAGAGAAAACTTTTTCCTAATGTGAAGAATTTACTGTCATTCATCTCATGGTTTTTCTTCTTTGTGTTTTACTACGAAGTTAAATGTTACTTGTGATCAACATGATAAATATCTCACAGAGGATCTTATATTTGGACCTTTGGTTCCCAAATGTTAGGACAGTTTGTGAACATTAGGGAACCTTTAGAAGGTGCATCCTTCTTGGAAAAATACAGGTTTTCAGAGTTTACAGCCATAACCCATTTCTTAGGCTACAGTATGTGGATGCTCTTGTGGTCACATCATGATTTCTTTGCCAAGAAAACTTCTGTATTCCTCTGGAAACATGGGCCAAACTAAATGTGTTTTTGTTAACTACATTATTTTGTCAAATCGGCATAAAATTAAATTAAATGTGATTCAATATCTCAAGTTTTTCTTTGGCAGCATACTAAGAATAAAACTGTATATTTCATAGGAATATAAGATCTTAACAGTCAACATAACATAGAAAGGTTTAAAACCCTCTCTCTCTCTCTCTCTCTCTCTCTCTCTCTCTCTCTATATATATATATATATATATATATATATATATATATATATATATATATATATATATATATATATATATATGAACTTCATATAGTCTGTGAGTTGATTCTGAGGTGTTCAGAGCATTCTCGGTTAGTATCAAATTATCAGTGACTCCATATTATGTCTGCTGTTTTTGCGACCGGGTTATCTCACTCAGGATGATAATCTCTAGATGTATCTATTTTTATTTATTGATTTATTCATTTTAATTGAACAACTTTATTTTAAAAAGCAAAGATAAATGTACAGATTTAAAGCATTTTTGCATAAAAGTATACGAATACATGTATGTCAGTACTTGTTTTTTTAAAGGTTTAATAGTGTGCATTAAGGATTTACTAGTTACAATGAGCATAAAAGTACATGTAACCTGGAATTAGTAAAAGTTTTCTTGGTGTGTAAATATTAAGCATAATGGTTTTTCGATTTTTTTTTTTTTTTGAACTTCATATAGTCTGTGAGTTGTTTATGGGGTGTTCAGAGCTTTCTGGGGTTGGTATCCAATTATCAGTAACTGCATATTATGTCTGTTCTTTTGTGACTGGGTTATCTCACTCAAAAAGATATACTCTAGATGCATCTATTCTCTTAAGAATTTCATAAAGTCATTGTTTCTGATAACTGAGTAGTAGTACCACAATTTTTGTATCCATTCATCTTCTGAAGGACATGTGGGTTCTTTCCATTGTCTGGTTATTATTATAAATAGGAATGCTGTGAACATTGTGGTGCATGTGTCCTTGTTGTATGTTGGAGCTTCTCTGGGATATATGCCCAGAAGTAGAATAACTGGGTCATCAAGTAGTACTATGTCCAGTTTTCTGAGGAATTGCCAGACTGATTTCCAGAGTGGTTGTACCAGTATACAACCCCACCAACAGTGGAGAAGTGTACCTCTTTCTCTTCATCCTCTCCAGCATCTGCTATCTTCTGAAATTTTAATCTTAGCCATTCTGACTGGTGTGAGGTGGAATCTAAGGGTTGCTTTGATTTGCATTTCCCTGAGGGCTAATGAAGTCAAGTACTTTCTTAGATATTTCTCAGCCAGTCTATATTCCTCTATTGAGAACTTCCTGTGTAGCTCTGTACCCCATTTTTTAATAGGCTTGTTTGATTCTCTGGTGTCTAGCTTCTTGTGTTCTTTGTATACATACCTTGGATATTAGGTGTCTCTCAGATGTGGGGTTGGTAAAGATATTTTCCCACTCTGTTGGCTGATGTTTTGTTTTCTTGACAGTGTCCTTATCCTTAAAGAAACATTGCAATCTCATTAAATCCCATTTGTAAATATTTGACCTTAGAGCACTAGCCATTGGTGTTTTGTTCAGGAAATTTTCTCCTGTGTCTATGTGTTCTAAGGTTTTTCCTACATTTTCTTCTTATTGTTTCAGTGTACCTGGTTTAATGTGAAGATCTTTGATCCACTTACACTTGAACTTTGTACAAGGAGATAAGAAAGAGTCTATTTTCATTCTTCTGCATGCTGAATGTCAGTTGGACCAACACCATTTGTTGAACAGGTTGTCCTTTTTCCATTGAATATTTACAGCTCCTTTGTCAATAATCAAATGACCATATATGTCAGGGTACATTTCTGGATCTCCTATTCTATTCCATTGATCCATGTGCCTATATCTGTATCACTACCATGCAGTTTTTAGCACAATTGCTTTGTAATATATCTTGAGGTCAGGGATATTGATTCCTGCAGATGTTTTCTTGTTGTTGAAGATGAATTTCGCTATTTTAGATAATTTTTATTCCAGAAATAATTGCACATTGCTCTTTTCAATTCTATAAATTTAGGTTGGAATTTTTATGGGAATTGCTTTGAATCTGTAGATTACTTTTGTTAAGTTGGTCATTTTTACAATGCTGATTCTTCCAATTCTTGAGCATGGGAGATCTTTCCATTTTCTGAGATTTTCCTATATTTCCTTCTTTAGACTATTAAAGTTCTTATCATAAATGTCCTTCACTTGCTTAATTAGAATCACACCAAGGTATTTCATATTGTTTGTGACTATTGTGAAGGGTATTTTCTCCCTTATTTCTCTCTGCATGTTTGTCTTTTGAGTAGAGGGAGGCTACTGATTTTTTTTGAGTTAATTTTATATTGTCCACTTTGTTGAATTTGTTTATCAGCTGTAGAATTTCTCTGGTGGAATTTTTGGGGTCCCTTATGTACACTATCATGTCATCTCCAAACAGTCATGTTTTTACTTCTCCCTTTCCAATTTGTATCCCTTTGATATCTTTTTGTTGTCTAATTTCTCTGGCCAGGACTTCCAGTACTATGCTGAATATTTAGGGGGAAAGTGGACATCCTTGTGTAGTCCCTGATTTAGTGGGATTGTTTCAAGTTTCTTCCTGTTAAATATGGTGTTGTCTATTGGTTTGTTGTATATCACTTTTATTATGTTAAAGTATGGGCCTTGGATTCCTGTTTTTTCTGGGATTTGTAGTATGAAGTGGTGTTGAATTTTGTCAAATGCATTTTCGGAGTCTAGTGAGATGACCATGTGGGTTTTTTCTTTGAATTTTTTATATGGTGTATGACGTTGATAGATTTCCGTATATTCAACCATCCCTGCATTCCAGGGATGAAGCCTACTTGATCATGGTGAATGATCTTTTTGATGTGTACTTGGATTCAGTTTGCAAGGATTTTGTTGAATATTTTTGCATCAATGTTCAAAAGTGAGATAAGTCTGAAGTTCGCATTCCTTGTAGGGTCTTTGTGTGGTTTAGGAACTAGGGTCATTGTGGCCTCAATGAGTTACGTAGAGTTCCATCTCATTCTATTTTGTGTAATATCTTGGAGAGTATTGGTCCTGATTTAACTTTAGTATCTGGTATCTGTCTAGGAATTCATCCATTTCCTCCAGATTTTCCAGCTTTGTTGAGTATAGGCTTTTGTAGTAGGATCTGATTATTTCTTGAATTTCCTCATTTTCAGTTACTATGTCTCCACTTTCCTTTCTGATTTTGTTAATTTGGATACTCTCTCTTTGCACTCTAGTTAGTCTGGCTAAGGGTTTATCAATCTTGTTAATTTTCTTAAAGAACAAAATCTTGGTTTTGTTGATTCTTTGAATGGTTCTTTTTGTTTCTTTTTGGTCAATTTCTGCTCTGAGTTTGATTATTTCTTGCTGGCTACTCCTCTTGGGTGTATCTGCTTCCTTTTGTTCTAGATCCTATATGGTGAGTTTTGGAGAAGGTGAGCTGAGGTGCCGAGAAGAAGGAGTTTTAGGGTGAAATGTTCTATAGATGTCTATTTATTCCAATTGGTTCAATACCTCTGCTAGTTTCACTAAGTCCTTGTTCAGTTTCTGCTTCCATGATCTGTCCATTGATGAGAGTTGGATGTTGAGGTCTCCCACTATTATTGTGTGCATTGCAATGTATTTTTTGAACTTTACTAGTGTTTCTTTTATAAAGATGAGTGCTCTTGTATTTGGTGCATATATATTAAGGATTAAGAGTTCCTCCTAATTTCTTTTCTGGTCCACACTATTTGGAGTTCTGTAGGCTTCTTTTATGCTCAGGTTCATCTCATTCTTAAGGGGAGGGAAGTTTTCTTTTACAATTTTGTTGAAGATATTTACTGTGCCTCTTATTTGATATTCTTCTCCTTTTTCTATTCCTATTATCCTTAGGTTTGATCTTTTCATTCTGTCCTAGATATCCTGGAAATTTTGGGTTAGGAGTTTTTTGGCTTTTGCATCTTCTCAGACTATTTTGTCTGTGTTTTCAATGTTGTCTTCAGCCCCTGAGATTCTCTTTTCCATCTTTTGTAATCTGTTGGAAATGCTTGTATCTGTGACTCCTGATTTCTTTTTATGATTTTTACCTCTAGGGTTGTCTTTTTTAGTGTTTTCTTTATTGTTTCCATTTCTGTATTAAATTCCTCTTCAATTTCTTCATCTCTTTGTTTCTGTTTTCCTCTAGTTCTTTGATTTCTTTGAGTGTTTTTCTTGTTTCCTCTTTAAAAGCTTGTAATTCTTTATGCCTTTCCTCCAGTTCTTGTTTAAAGATCTCTGTCATCATCTTGAAGTATGATTTTGGGTTTGAGTCTTCTTTTCTCAAGAGTTTGGCATTCCACTCTTTGCTATGATGGGAGAGCTGGGTTCTGGTGTTGCCAGGTTGTCTTAGATTCCCTGGGGTAAGTACTTTCGCTTTCCTCTTGACATCTCGTTTGTGATTATAAGTGGTCTTGTTGTCAGTGATTGCTTCCTGTCTCTCCTGTGTACCTGGCCTGTGTCCCTGGATCTCTGTTGTTCCTGGTGTCAGATAGCATGAGCGCCTGTTTTGCAGCCCCTTTAGCTTTTCTAAAGGCATTGTATGTGTCTATGCATGCAGTAGCTAAAATGTCCTTTGTGCCATACCTTTAGGAAATTCAGGTATTGTGTACTGTCATATGAATATGTTATTGGTCACATACACACCAGCAAGCTTTGATATATGTAAAGAGAAAAAAGATAGAGATTTTAGAATGTGAATTATCTGTTTTATTGCCAAAATTAAAATGGTGAGGAAAGAAAACATATTAGTGCTACAACTTAAATAGAATCCTGAAAGATATGTGTTATTTTGATGCTATTGTTACAGGGATGTGATGTGATCTGTAGCTTGGAATGTCAAAATACAGGTTCTGGGATTAATTTAGGTTCTAGTTGTAAGTTTCACTAAAATGACTGAAGAAAGACAGATTAATTTAAGATATAAATTTACAGCCATAGACAAAGCAATCACAAAATGCAATTATATACTAGTCCAACATGATTCAGTGTATTCATATTCTTTTCTATAAAGGGATAGGAGAATTAAAAATATAGATAGTCCTGAAGGGTCATAAATGATTCTGCGGAATATTAATAGCACCAAGAAACATTTCTTTTTATACGTGAGCTACAAAAAATTGTGAAAGTCCTTAGTGATATGACTAGACATCTTCATTTATGAAATAGTTAATGAAGCTACAGTGTAGTGTTGGAAGGCAATTGTGTTTATTGTCCTTTGCACTAAAATGTACATATTCTAGACTGGAGGTAGACAAAAAGCAGAAAGAGAGAAACAAAGAAAGAAAGAAAGAAAGAAAGAAAGAAAGAAAGAAAGAAAGACAGAAAGAAAGAATGAAAGAAAGAAAGAAAGAAAGAAAGAAAGAAAGAAAGAAAGAAAGAAAGAAAGAAAGGAAAAAGGAAAGAAGGAAGGAAAGAGGGATGGAGGGAGGGAGCTAAGGAAGGAAGGAAGGAATAAAGGAAGGAAGGAAGGAACAGAAACATAAATGGGAGAGTATATTTGGCTTGGCTTTGGGAAAAGTCATAGATGAGCTGACTTTTAATAATCTTCGAACAGTTCTAAACATGCTAGAAACATCAGTCTTTTCGATGCCTCTTTTTAGTTTTTAAAAGAAAAAAGATGTGGGAATGGGATACAGACTAAAAGTGACTTACTGACTGGAACTCATAAAAAATATCCACTGAATAAACACACACTCAACACACCATATTTTGATACCATGGGGATGTCAATGAAAAACATAACCTAAATATCTTTTGTTACTATTGAGTGAGAAAGAATGAAAGTGAAGAACAATGAAGCACTTTGCAAGAACCATTCATCAAAACACATGTGTGATATTTTAGTCTTTTCCCTTTTATTAAGGTTACTAGCATATTTTAACAAGTAATTGTCTAATTCTTCAACAATATATGCTAAGTTTGTGTTCCCACTGGAATATAAGCCATTCTCAATGCTATCTTCAACATATCGTTTAATTAAAATTCTGAATGTAACATTATATATGTGCATACTCTCAAACAATTATAAATTTTTCTTGGCTGTGTTAACTTCCTTATGTGCCACCGTGTTAATATGTCAACTGTTTCATCGTATTTCAAGCCTGAATTTTAAAATGTATGCTGAGCTCCACAAAAATCACTGATTTTAACTAAATGATTTTTTAATTTATAATATACAAAAGCTGCCAACATTTTTATAATATTAGATTATATGAAGGGAATATACACTCCTCCAAATGTGTTAATGAATCAAGTATTTAAGTGGACTGTTCAAACAGTACAGGTCTCCTGTAAATCAGATCTTTGCAACAAAAAATTCCATCTTCTCAAGCTTCTGGCTATTATACAATGGAGTATTACCCAGCTATCAGAAACAATGACTTAACCAAATTCTTAAGAAAATGGTTGCATCTAGAGAATATCGTCCTGAGTGAGATAACCCAGTCACAAAAGAACAGACTTAATATGCAGTCAATGATAGTGGGATGCTAACCCCAGAGGCTCGGACTACTCCAGAAACAACTCACAGAATGTGTGAAGTTCAAGAAAAAAAAAAGAAAACAAAACAAAACTAACAAAAAAACCCATTATGCTCAATCCTTACACACCAAGAAAATGTTGACTAATTCCAGGTTACATCCTGTTTTACATGTACTTTTTGCTCATTGTAACTAGTAAGACCTTAATGCAGAGTATCAAACCTTAAAAAAAAGAAAAAAAAAAAAAGCCAAGCACTGACAAAAATGTATTTGTATACATTTATGCAAAATGTTTATTTTTTTTCTTTTTTTATCTTTGTTTTTAAAAATAAAGTTTAAATTAAAAAAGACATTATACAAGAATTAAAAAAAAATTCCATCTTCTCAATCAGCCTCTTCTTGTCATTGAATCATTTTGAAAGTTTTTAAAAATTTCTTTTTTCTCTTTCTTTCTTTCTTACTTTTTCTTTCTTTCTTTCTTTCTTTTATTTTATTTTTTACTTAAACCCTGCATGAGATGTCTCTACTCCTTCATTTCCTCAACTCTTTCTTCAATGTATTTGCCCTTCACCTTTTCTACTTGTCTGAACTTACCTTTCCTCTCTAGGTTCTTCTTTCAGCCCTTTGGTCCTTGTCCAGGTTTATCCTGGTGATAATCACCTTTTGGAGGACAATCATGTTTTTCTCCCTTTCCAAAGAACTGAGGCAGAAGTATAATAATATAATATTTGGTCAATGTCAATTCTAAAGAATGTTGAGGTTGTTCAAGGACATTACAAAGACAAACAGATTGGCAAAGTGGTCTAATTCTACAGGATAAAAGTTATTTAATTTGCATTTCCCTGATGGGTAAGGATGTCGAGCACTTCCTCAGATGTTTCTCGGCCATTCAGTGTTCCTCAACTGAAAACGTTTTGTTTAGCTCTGTACCCCATTTTTTAATAGGGTTATTTGATTCTCTGGTGTCTAGCTTTTTGAGTTCCTTGTACACCTTGGATATTAGGCCTCTATCTGATGTGGTGTTGGTAAAGATCTTTTCCCATTCTGTTGGTTGCCATTTTGTTTTCTTGACAATGTCCTTAGCCTTACAGAAACTTTGCAATCTCATTAAGTCCCATTTGTTAATCTTTGACCTTAGAGCTTGAGCCATTGGTGTTTTGTTCAGGAAATTTTCTCCTGTGTCTATGTGTTCTAAGGTTTTCCCTACTTTCTCATCTAATAGTTTCAGTGTATCTGGTTTAATGTGGAGATCTTTGATCCACTTACACTTGAGCTTTGTACAAAGAGATAAGAAAGGGTCTATTTTCATTCTTTTGCATGCTGAGTGCCAGTTGGACCAGCACCATTTGTTTAATAGGCTGTCCTTTTTCCATTGAATGTTTACATATACACAATGGAATACTACTCAGCCACCAGAAACAATGACTTAACCAAATTCTTAAGAAAATGGCTGCATCTAGAGAATATCATCCTGAGTGAGATAACCTAGTCACAAAAGAACAGACATAATATGCAGTCACTGATAGTGGGATGTTAACCCCAGAGGCTTGCACTCCCCCAGAAACAACTCACAGACTGTATGAAGTCCAGAAATAAAGAAAACAAAACAAAACAAAAAAATATTTATAAAACAAGAAAACATTAACTATTTCCATGTTACATTTTATTTTACATGTACTTTAGCTCATTGTAACTATTAAGTTTTCAAGGCATACAATCAAACCTTGAAAAAAATCAAGTACTGACTAAAAAATAGATTCATATAGTTTTATGTAAAAATTATGTTAAAATCTGAAAAAATACTGACAAAAATGTATAATTTTAAGCAAAATATGTTTAAAATCTGTACATTTTTCCTTGTTTTGTAAAATAAAGTTGTTAAAAAAAAGAATGGATAAAAATGAAAAAAAAGTTATTTAAAAAACCTGGTATAGAAAATATTTAACAACATAATACTTTTGCATTAAATATTCATGTTTGAGGAGTTGAGATACATCATGACTTGATATTTGGTTATATGCTGTTGGAAGAGGACTCTAAATGCCTTTTAAACTGATTCAAATACAAATCATTAAATGCAATTCCTTAACAGGAGAGACAAGTATACAGTCAATGACTAACAAAAAGTATGACTAACAAAAATATAATGACATATTTTCAGCAAATTTAGTCTTTGCATACATGTTTTTCTGTCCCACATTCTATGTTTACAAATTATGTTCCATTTTAATTTTTTTTTTTTTTTACTTTCTGTCAAATCTCCAAAGATTCTTTTCAAATACATCTTTGTCATATTGCCTCAGCATGGATTAGAAGCACTCTGTTTCCTTGAGCGTTTGAAGGTGAAGCTCAAAATAATTTATGCCTTTCTCTTATATTTTTGACTGAATAAACATTTGGTATTTTATATGCTTTATATATAAAATTAATATAGCCAGTACATTACTTTTGTTATGCTACATTCTATGTTCCCAATTTTGAAAATTATGGAAAAATTCTTTGTCATTAATTTTGAAACAGTTCACGTTAAAACAGACATGCTTCAGTGTGCTTCAGAAGTATAAGCATGAAACATAGGTTGTACAAGAAGCATTTAAGACCTCAGACTACATATCTAATAATTCCTTTTCATAATTTGCCTATTGCATTTAATTTACATTCATGTCAGATGTCATTGTTTCTTGTGTAATGCATAAAGAAAACCCAAAAATATTTGTGGTAATTTTATATAGTAACTAACATGGAAACCATCTTATAATGGCTTCCTACTGTTCATGCCAAACTTTTAGCAAGGATAATTTTTGCACTTAAAAGAGGCAAGACAATACTAATAGCAGCATAAATAATTTATTTTCATACAATTAAAATTTTCAAACTTTCTCACATTTCATATTATATAAGGCTGAACATTGTTGTGAGGTACTTGTTTCCATAAAACTAACCAGAGGAGCAAAGGGGCATAAATTCAGTTTTTATAGCATTTGAGAAAATTGATATGTGCAAATTATTGGCATTTGTCATCTGTTAATACTTATGAGGCATAGGTGATGAAGGACTACATTATTTTTTTAAAATAATTAAGTATAACTGAACAATAATGAAACTTCTTGAAAATATAAATCTTTATTTTAAAACTTTGTGAAATTAAATGCATAATAAACATAGGAAGCTTACAATGAGTAAGTGAAAAGTTCATAATAAACAAAGTTAATCGTACAGCTGAAGGTAAGGTAAGTCACTATTGCTGAAGCCACCATGAAATTTAGACACAGTATTTGAAGAAATGGAGGTAGATCTGACTTGGAAACCTCTTTGCTGAGGACTTGCTTAGTACCTGGAGGTGCTAAGTTTCCAAGGAAGTGAAGCAATCACTATTTTTAGTGACTTGTGATACCTGTCAACCATAGCCATTACAATGTGGTACTTTTATATCCTAGAAAATGTGCAAAAGCAACATTCCCATCTTTATGGCAATCAGTAGTTGTATAGGTCGATTCACTCACAAGGGTGGAAATCATGCCCAGTACTGGAAACCTACTTGTAAACCCTGCCTTTAAAAATTTTGGGTCACTTATCTTAGTTTTTTAAAATAAAGTTGTTCAATTAAAAAAATTCTCTCATAGAGGTGAACAGTTACCTTAATGAGCATAATACATTAATGCATTTAAAATATTGTACTAGACACTCTTTGTATGTACATTTGAAATGTTATCACCTTTGCCCACCCCTCTACCCTCCCCCTCCACTTGTCTTCACAAAAGCCACTTCAGTGCCTTGTCATTCCCCTACATTGGGAAAACATGCCCTCCTTGGACCAAAGGCAAATTCTCACGTTGATGTCAGACACTGCTATTCCTTGCTATATATGCAACTGGAGCCATGGGCCTCTCAATGCTTGTTCAGTATTTGGTGTTCTAGGACATGGGAGCTGTGGATGATTTGATTGGTCTTCAATGTTGTTCTTCCCATGAGGCTAAAACCTCCTTTAGATCCTTCACCCCCCTCACACACACCCTAACTGGGGTCCCCATGTTTAGTCTTATGGCTAGCTGAAAGCATGCTCAGCTGCATGACTCTAGCAGAGCCCCTGAGGAAGCACCCATATCTGGTTCCTCCCAGCAAGCACCTCCCAGCCTGAGCTATATATAGTGCCTGGGCCTGGTGGCTACACATGGGTTAGGACCCCAAGTGAGGCAGCCACTGAATGATCCCCTCTTCAATCCCTGCTATTTCACTTGATCCTAAACCTCTCCCCTCTTCCTGTGAGTGTTTTGTTCTTCCTTCTAAAAGGACTAAGACTTTCACATATTGAACTTCCTTTTTTTTTGAGCTTCATTAATTTTGTGAGTTATTTCTTGGGTATTCAGAGCTTTCTGGGGCTAGTATCTACTTATCAGTGAATGCATATTATGTGCATTCATTTGTGACTAGGTTACTTCACTCAGGATGATATTTTCTAATTCCATCCATTTCCCTATTAATTTAGTTAAGTCTTTGTTTCTAATAGTTGAGTAGTACTCCATTGTGAAAATGTACCACACATTCTGTATCCATGCCTCTGTTGAAGGACATCTGGGTTCTTTCCAGCTTCTGGCTATTATAAAGAAGGCTGCTATGAACATGGTGGAGCATGTATCTTTATTATACGTTGGAGCATCTTAGGGATATATGCCCAGGAGTGGAATTGCTAGGTCTTCAGGTAGAGATATGTCCAAATTTCTAAGGAACTGCCATACTGATTTCCAGAGAGGTTGTACAAGCTTACAACCTCACGAACAGTAAAGGAGTGTTACCCTTCCTGCACATTCTTGCCAGAATCTGCTGTCATCTGAGTTTTTGATCTTAGATATTATGACTGGTGTGAGATGAAATCTCAGGGCTGTTTTGATTTGTATTTCCTTGATGACTACTGATGTTGATTATTAATTTAGGTGCTTCTAGGCCATTTATTATTTCTCATTTGAGATTTCTTTGCTATATCTGTACTCCATTTTTAACTCAATTTTTTGATTCCCTGGAATCTAACTCCTTAAGTTCTTTGTATACATTGGATATTAGCCCTCTATCAAATGTGGGAATGGGAAAGATACTTTCCCAGTCTCTTGGTTGCCATTTTGTTTTCTTGACAGTGTTCTTGGCCTTACAGAAACTTCGCAATTTTGTGAGGTTCCATTTGTGGGAGAGCAGGGTGTTGATGTCTCCCACTATTATTGTCTGTGGTGCAATATATGCTTTGTGCTTTAGTAGGATTACTTTTATGAATGTAGTTTCTCTTATATTTGGAGCAGGGATATTCAGGATTGAGAGTTCATCTTGATAGATTTTTCCTGTGATGAATAAAAAGTGTCCTTCATTATCTTTTTAAATAACTTTTGGTTGAAAATCTATTTGGTATTGGAAGGGCTACTCCAGCTTGTTTCTTGGGACTATATGCTTGGAAGGGTTTTTCCTTGTCTTTTATTCTGAGTTTGTGTCTGTCTTTGTTTCTGAGTTGAGTTTCCTGTATGCAGCAACATGCTGGATCCTGTTTATGTATCCAGCCTAATAGTATATGTGACTTTATTGGCGAATTGAGTTCATTGATGTTAACAAATGTTAAGAAATATTGATTGTTATTTCCTGTTATTTTTGTTGTTAGAGGTATAATTATGTTTGTTTCCTTTTGTTTTTCTTTTGGTTTTATTTCATGATTATTTTCTTGCTTTTCCTTGGTTGTAGTTTCCATGCTTCTGTTGGATTTTATATCTGTTACTTTTTGTAGGACTGCATTTGTGGTCAGATATTGTGTAAATTTGGGTTTGTCCTGGAATATCTTGTTCTCTCTATAGATGGTAATTGAGAGTTTTGCCCGAAATATTAATCTGGTCTAGCACTTGTATTCTCTTAGAGTCTGTATATCTGCCCAGGTATAATTTGGATTGTTCTGACTTTATATGTTACTTGTCCTTTTTTCCTTCCTGCTTTGAGTATTCTTTATGTGTTTTGAAATTTTGGTGTTTGGGCTATTATGTGTCGGGACGAATTTCTTTTCTGGCCCAATCTATTTAGAGTTCTATAGGCTTCCAATATGCTAATGGTCCTCTCATACTTAAGGATAGAGAAGTTTTCTTCTATGATCTTTATCTATCTATCTATCTATCTATCTGTCTGTCTGTCTGTCTGTCTGTCTGTCTGTCTGTCTGTTTGTCTATCTATCTATCTATTTTAAAATTGAACAACTTTATTTTAAAAAACAAAGATAAATGTACAAATTTTAAGTATTTTTGCATAAAAGTATACAAATACATTTTTGTCAGTACTTGATTTTTTTAAAGGTTTGGTAGTATGCATTAAAATCTTACTAGTTACAATGAGCCTAAAGTACATGTAAAACAAGATGTAACCGGGAAATAGTCAAAGTTTTCCTGGTGTTTAAAGATTAAGCATAATGGATTTTCATTTTCTTTTTTCTTTTTCTTTTTTAGCCTTTGTTTTTTCTTGAACTTCATATAGTCTGTGAGTTGTTTCTGGGGTGTTCTGAGCTTTCTGGGGTTAGTATCTCATTATCAGTGACTGCATATTATGTCTGTTCTTTTGTGACTGGGTTATCTCACTCAGGATGATATTCTCTAGATGCATCCATTTTCTTAAGAATTTCATAAAGTCATTTATTCTGATAGCTGAGTAGTACTCCATTGTGTAAATATATGACAATTTTTGTATCCATTCACCTAAGGAAGGACATCTTCTATGATCTTGTTGAAGATATTTACAGTGCCTTTTAGTTGATATTCTTGGCCCTCTTCTACACCTATTATTTATAGGTTTGGCCTTCTCATTGTGTCCTGAATATCTTGGACATTTTGGGTTAAGAGCTTTTTGTTTTATGCATTTCATCTGACTGTTTTTTTCTATGTTTTCTATGTTGTCTTCTGCCCCTGAAATCCTTTTATCCAAGTCTGTTGCTGATGCTTGCATCTGTGACTTCTGATTTTTTTTCTTTTTTCTTTTTGGTTTTCTATCTCAAAGGTTGTCTCTTTTTGTGATTTCTTTATTGTTTCTAATTCTGTTTTCAATTCCTTCACCATTTTGGTTTTGTTGTTCTGTAGTTCTTTGAGAGTTTTCTCCTGATTTTCCTATACCTGTTTAAGGAAGTTATTCATGCACTTCTTGAAGATATCAATTATCATCATGAAGTACGATATTAAGCCTAAAAATTGTTTTTATGGTGTGTTGGAAAATGCACTACTTGCTGTGGTAGAAGAGCTGAGTTCTGATGTTTCCAGATTGTCCTGGTTTCCATTGTTTGGGTTCTTGTGCTTTCCTCTTTCCATATTCTTATCTGTGATTATAGAAGATTTTTTTGTCTCTGACTGGTTCTTTTCTCTCTTGAGGAGGAAGATTGCTCCTGAGTGTTTGGCTTTGTTGGCAGGCAGTGAGTTCTGATGGTAGTGACTCGGTTCTGACTCTGTGGGCTCTTGTATGAGAGCTTTTGTGAGGCTGTTCTGGGAGCTCAGCATTCTGTGGGCAGTTTCTGAATCCTGATGACAGAGAGCTAGCCTACTCTGTGGGCTGGAAAGGATCTTTTTTCAGAGAGCACCATGCTCTCTAGGCTCTGAGAACTCTTGGTGTTCCCTCCCTGATATTTGGTGGGCTTGTGTGTCAGGCTCACCTATTTTCAGGTGGAAGTGTGCTTGTGCTGCTGCTCTGGGAACTCAGCTTTCTGTGGGCAGATATTTAGTTTTGATGGTGGAGACTCAGCCCTTTTTCTGTATCAGCAAAAGACCTAAATGCACTCTAAATTCTTATCCTCATATGCAGTGTTTGCCTGTGTAAGTTGGAATTTTCTAAATAAAAAATGATGAAATTAATATATATGTGTGTGTGTGTTTGTGTGTGTTTGTGTGTGTGAGTAGTATATGCTTGTGTGTGCATGCATGCACAGGTATGAATGTGTGTGTTTGTGTGTGTGAGTAGTGTATGCATGTGTGTGCATGCATGCACAAGTATAAATGTGTGTGTATGTGTGTGTCTGCATATGTGCATGTGTGTGTGTGTGTGTGTGTGTGTGTGTGTGTGTGTGTGTGTGTGTGTGTATGTGGTTCATTACAGTTGCTTACAAGCTGTAACGTAAATAATCAAATGAAAAGAAAGTCCAAATTTTTTTCCATTCATAATGAAAATAATAATGATCAGGTTTTGCTTGTTTTCAATAAGAAAGAAAAATAGAGTAAATAAATAAAATGATGGCTTCAGACATGGAGCAGCATTCAGAAGAGTGATTATTTCCTGAAGGAAAACAAATGAACCCTCTTTAAAAAAACCTTATTAAAAAACAGATAAATGTACAGATTTTTAAAAGCATTTTTGTATAAAATTATATGAATATGTATTTGTCAGTACTTGAATTTTTTAAAATGTTTGATATTATACATTGAATTTTCCTAGTTATAATGAGCATAAATTACATGTAAAACAAAATGTAACATGGAAATAGTCAAAATTTTCTTGGTGTGTAAAGATTAAACACCTCAGCTTTGGATTAAAAAATATTTCCAGGCTACGCAGAAAAGAAGAGAACCTAAGTGAAAGCTAGCAGACTCCCTGAGTTGATAGCACAGCATTAGAATGTAGAAAACTGATCGTAATATACCTGCATAGAGAACTCTGGATGAGTGTAGATCTTTAGTCTTTTCTTTAGTGTCAACATTACTGTGTATATGGAAAATCACCCAAGACTCAGCAAAGAACGTCAGGGTAATAACAGTAGAACAATTTTGCTCTCTCAGAAGGCTATGCATGGTTTGACTTACTTCTAGTAAAAATAAAAAGTCAACATATATATATATATATATATATATATATATATATATATATATATATATATGCTATCAAAAAGACATCTCAAACGATAGTGCTAGCCTTAGTGTTCTATGTGGAGAGTCAATGAAGTCCTATGGAAAGGCAAATAATTTGGTGATCAGTTATATTCCATGAGGCAAGAAGTCTCAGCAATCTTAATCTCCTTCTGGAGTCCCAGGGAATTCCTAGAGAATACCCAAGCTTCAGTCTACATTGAAGTCTGAGGAAGTAAGTTCTAATACTAGTGATAGAATGCTTTAGTAACAGAATAGATAAACTTGGCAGGGAGATTAATGGCAAGCAGGCAAAACAGTAAAATTTCTCTTCCATGCCCCCCCCCACCCAGACTGCCACCAGAAGTTGTGATATAGATTAAGGATAGATCTTCCAACCTCAAATAATGCAGTCAAAAAAATGTCTCAAGCTTGACAAGCTGGTTTGGTCTTAAATGATTAAAAGTGTAATCAGTTTGATAAGCAAAATTAGCTCTCACTCTGATAGATAAGTTTTTGTTTATTTTTTGTTTGTTTGTTTGTTGGTTGGTTGGTTTTTACTTCTTATCAAAGAAATATCTTTTTATAGCAAATGGAGACATTTAAAGAAAGACATTACTTGTGAATAATTCAAATAATATTTTGACTATGGGATACTCATTCATACTTGTTAAATCCCCACACTTGAGTCTCAGGGGATATAATGAAAGAAGAGCAGAAAGATTGAAAGAGCCAAAGGACCAGAAAATAAGTTATGATATAGTATTTTCTAGAAATGATAAGATGGCATTCTCATGAAACCATACCAATATAGAATCCTAAATAACGCTGAAAATGCTGAATAATGACAGCAACAATAGATATACTAAAGTGAACAGACAAAATATCATCGGGTCCCAATCCTAGACAAATAGCTACAGGAAATTACAAATTCCTAAAAGATAGTTAGTTTTCTTCAAGGATAAACCTCCTGAGTATTCACCATCAAGTTGTCAGTCATAATAGCATATATATATATATATATATATATATGTATGTATGTATGTATGTATGTATGTATGTATGTATGTATGTATATATATATATATATATATATATATATATATATATATATATATATATATATACATTCCATTTCTTGGTTTGTTTATTTCATATTTTAGCAGTGAGTTACAAGAAGTAGATGTTTTTAAATTTTGATAAAGTTCAGTTTCTAAAGCTTTATCTTCATTGCTGATAGAGTCTGATGTACTCCAGGCTTGTCTTGAACTCACTGTGTTGCCAAGGATGACCTTATATTCAACACTAAATAGATTCAAAATTATATTTCATGCACTTAATATAATATATAGATTCTAGATTCAAAGCAAAAACCCCAGGAAATTGGGTCGGACTAAAGAAAGAATAAGGAGAAAACATTATGTAATTATTATAAATGCATATGTCCCTTTTATTTCCTCATAAAAAGTGATGAGATGAACACAATATACAAGCTATACAAACACATTTTGACGTGAGCCCAGAGCATGTACTTTTTCTAGGCTTGGGCCTGGCAGTTTCTAACTTCTCTATAATCTAATATTCTGTAAGCCCAGACTTTGAAGTCTTGAGCTTCCAGGCAGTGTCTGCTAACCTGAGTCTAGACTTACACTGCAAAAAAATAAAAATAAAAAATAAAAATAAACAACTCACCTTTCTAGCTGTTTTTCTGAACTCTGCCTGGCTGGTTATCTCATTTGTTCCTACTCAAACTGTCATTTCCATACTTACTGATTCAACTTGTCTTCCTAAGTTTCTCCCTGGATTGGCCTACTTGGAAAGACTGTCTCTGAACTCCAAGAACTGAACTGAACTGCTTCAAACTCACTTGCTCTGCTCTGAACTGAGGTCCACTGTGCTCAACTGACCTGAGCCCAACTGAACTCTCTGAACTGACTGACTCTCTCCCTCACTGCTCTTAAGTAGCCTCTCCTGTGTGCTTTTCTGAGAGTTAAGCATGTCCTATCTCTGACTCAATCTGTGAAATCATTCTCTGATACATCTTGTTGTGTCCCCCTAAATTAGATGTCACTTTTAAAAATCATCTCCTTCCTTCTACCAATTACCTCTATCTTCATAGATTAGATTCGAAAGTGTATACTAAGGTATGTCTTTGTTCCAGACAGATGGATTTAAGGTATGACAATGTTTAGATTTGATCACTTGCCAAAGTTGGCCAGCTCATTGGATTAAAATTTCTCTACAAATTTTATATATATATATATATATATATATATATATATATATATATATAATTCAAAGAGAAGGAAGGCCAGAAGGTAAATATTTCAGTCATTCTTAAATGGAAGAACAAAACACTCATGGGAGGAAATAAAGGGACAGAGGAGTAGATATTGGAGAAAAGATCATCCAAAGATGCCCTCACCTGGGGATACTTTCCATGTGCTGTCACTAAACCCAAGCACTATTGCTGACGCCAAGTAGTGTTTAATGGCAAAAACCTAATATGGATGCCTCCGAGAAGCTCTGCCAGAGCCATACAGATACTGAGGAGTATGCTTGCAGCTACCCTTCAGACTGAACACAGGGACCTTAATGAAGGAGTTAGAGATAGGACTGAAATAGCTGAAAGAGTCTGTAACCCCATGGGAAGAACAAAATCATCAACCAACCAAACAGATAACAGCTCCCAGGGACTAAAACACCAACCAATGAGCACACATGGGGAGACCTATGCTTCCAGGTGCATATGCAGCAGAGGACAGCATTCTCTGGCATCAATGGGAGGCAAGGCTTTTGGTTCACCAAAGTCTAATTTTCTGAGTGTAGAGGAATGCCAAGGCACTAAGGTGGAAAAGGGTGGTTGGAAGAGGGCGCATCTTCATGGAGGCAATGGCATCCTTATTTATAAGAGCCAGGAGCTGGAAACAACCCAGATATCCCTCAACAAAAGAATTTATAGAAGACAATGTGGTACATTTACACAATGGAATATTACTCAGCTATTAAAAATTACAATGTATTCTCTAATTTTTTTTAGGCAAATGAATATAACCAGAAAATACCATCCTGAGTTATGTACCCTAGTCCCTTAAGGTCAAACATACATGGTATGTACATATTGATAAGTGGATATTAGCCCAAAAGCTCAGAAAATCCATGATGTATAATTCACAGATGTAATAAGTTTAACAAAAAGCCAACCTGTTGATGCTCCAATCTCACTTAAAACATGGATCAAAATAATCACTTGATGGAGGGAGGATCCTGCATGGGAAGCAGAGGGAAAAAGCAGGGGCAGGTTTTGTTATACGAAGAGAAATCCAGAGAGTCAGGAGCACAAACAGAAATTTGTAGCAGTAGGGGATAAGGAACAGGGGAACCACTAAAATATCTCTGATGCCAAGGATCCTCCCAGGACATACTAAGGATGACATCAACTGAAATGCCAAACAGCAGGGAGATAGAACCCAGAGACCTCCCCTAGCTTAGAGAAGGAACCACTTTCCCCTTTATAAACTTTTAACTTAGAATTATTCCTGTCTGAAGGAATGTATATGGAAAAATAAGCTGGGCAGAGAAAGAAGTAAAGGCTATCCAGACACAGCCCCACCTTGGGATATTTCCCATCTGTAGTCTCCAAAACCAGAGACTATTGCTGATGCCAAGAAGTGCTTACAGACAAACATCCTGTGGGACTGTCCTATTAGAGCCTTTGCCATCACCTAAGACACATGCAGATACTCAGAGCCAACCATTTGACTGAATTGCTCTGCTTGGTTTCAAAATAAGTCTGGCAATCAGTTCTAATCTTCTGGATCCTTATCATTCTCTAGATCATTCTATCTTTACCTACAGTTTTTCTCTGTTAGTCTCCTGCTAAAACTCATACCTACCTTTCTCTTCTTTCAAAACACGTCTTTTCTGTGCTCTTCTCTTAAGAATTGGGTGTATCCTATCTGACTCATTTCGTTAAATCTTCCTCTGTTTCATCACTTTGTCTAGCCATTAAGTAGACAAGACATTCAAATATGCCTGCTTCCTTCGACAAGTGTGTTAGCATTCCAGCCAGAAGAATTTAAAGTGTTTGACATATTTGCATTTGAGCAGGATCACACCAAGCTTGAAAGCCTTTAGATGTGATCACAATTACCATATTGCTAGAATAAAATTCCTCTACAACAATCAGAAAGCAGTTCTCAAATTTTGAACCTGATATATTCAGTTTCATATCTTTTTTATCAAATATAAATATATTAATATGAAATATTACTTTGTTTACATTTAAATCTACTTTAATTTTACATTCATTCTGAGAAAAACGAGGATTTACATTATTTTTTCTTTACATTTTGATAACATTTAATAAAATAATAATTATTATAGATGTTTTTTCATAGTTATAGAAGACATTTTCAAGGTATTTAATACCACTGGAATATTAAATTTTAAGCTTTATATGTCACAAAACAAACACAGCCATATATTGAAATTTCTCTTCATACTTTCTTTGACATCCATTAATAAAAACTTCTATTATACATATTTAAATATACCTTAAACTATCTATGAATAAAATGTAGTGAAGATAATATTATCTTCAAAACTACAATATGTCTTCTGATAACATTTTACAATTATAAAGTATATTGATTACCAACTACTAAATAATTTCTTAATTATTAATTGTAGTATCTTAATCTGCAGTGGATTTTTATTTTTATTTGATATGCATTAATTATGAGTCACAGTATGACATTCCAATATATGGTTACAATGAGTACTGATCAAATTTAAGGAGACAGAATACGTATTTTCTGAAAAAAATTTTTTTGTGCACAATTACCTATATCTATTTCTTTTCTTTTATTGGTTATTTTATATATTGACATTTCACATAATATTCCCTTTCCAGGTTTCCACTACAGAAACGCCCTATCCCATCCGACTCTCCATGCTTCTATGAAGGATCTCACCCATTCACCCACCCCTTCCCTCCTGCCTTCCTTCCCAGGCATTCACCTGCACAGGGGCACTGAGCCCTGACAGGACCAAGGGCCTCTCCTCTCATTAATGTCAGGCAAGGCCATCCTCTGCTACATATGTGGCTAGAGCCATGGGTTTCTCCACGTGTACACTTCTGGATGGTGGTTAAAAAATTCTTAGGCAAATAGATGGGACTAGAATATATCATCCTGTGTGAAGTAACCCAATCACAGAAGAACAAACAATGGTATGCACTCACTAATATGTGGATATTAGCTCAAAGCTTGAAATACCCAAGATACAATTCACAGATCACATGATGCTTAAAAAGAAGAAAGTCCACAGTGTGGATGTTTCATTCCTTCTTAGAAGGGGGAACAAAATATTCATTGAGGAATTTCTAATATCTTATCTTTGTTTGGGGATGAGCACATATCAGGTGTTTTGCTTCTTCACTGGCTATTTAATGTTGGCTACTATCAAAGCCAGGGAAATCACTACAATATATATTTTTTCTCACTAGTATCTTAAGTAATATTGCCTAGACTGCTAAGCAAATATCCTTATTCTGATAAGCCTCATAGGTCCATAATTCTACCTACATTCTCGGCTTGTCCAGTGTCTGCTTAAAGTGCAATAGAAAGAAAAATGCATATTCTCTGTGTGAATTTCTTCAGGATATACAGATTTCTGAAAGTTATACAGTTCTGTTTTCTTGTTACAGAGTTTTAAAGTGCAGTTTCCCCTTATCTGACTGGATTAGTATTATTGTATATTTCATAGTTTCAGACTGCTTTTTATTTCTTTGATCGTAATTGCAATCAAAACCAGGTTTACACCATTTTTTTATCTGGAAATGTTTTAATGTTAAATGTGTCAAATATATCAAATAAATAAGTCTGTCAATTGGCTTCTTAGAATATTTGGGTTCTTATCTTGCAAATGGAGTAAAAACATGCTCAGTAACCTTGATATCATTATGCTCTGAAATTGATCATAATTTCTCAAGTCATCACACCAGAGAATGATCTTGAAGTTATCAGATTAATGCTTTGTTCTTTACATGATTTTACTGTGTTGCCAAGCAGACTATTTAGTGGGGTTTGAAGTTACATTATATTTAGAAAATAGACCTTTATCGCAGTTGCATCCCTGACATTACAACACTGCCATCAGAACACACTCTCCAGAGAAATAAACCCTATTCCTTGACAATGTGATTCCTCTGATAGTTTACAGTCGATTGTTGGTTGAGTTCTTTACCAAAATAACTGATTTTTTGTATCACAACTTTCTAATTGCAATATATATATATACATATGTGTTTGTGTGTATTCATTATTATAAATAAAACTTTTGACAGAAACCCCTGCTAAGCTAGTGGCCTGGGATACTTCTAGTCTGAACTTGAGCCCTGAGTAGAATTTTGGTTCTGGTAGTGCACCCATTCCCACAACACTCAGAGGAATCTAGTCACCCAGTTGCTCTAACATTCTAAGGATCACAGGATCACAAAATGACAAAAACACAGGTGTACTAAGCGGTCCAGATCACAGAGAAAGATCTACTTCCAAGTGATTGGACACACCCTGAAGCACTAGAGCTTTGACATACTCAATAACATCAGAGCTTGGTCAAATTAAGACTCCAGTATATCAGAGGCGATGTGACTCCCAGGAGCTATCACAGACTCAGAATCCCAAGAACATAGGATCACAGAATCACAGGATCACGAAGACACCTGGACTCTGAGAAGTCCCGACACAATCAGGATGTAAATAAGGAAAAGCTCCAGTCAGAGACAGCTAGGGTAGGTAGCTCTAGAGACAACCAGATGACTGTAGGAAAGCACAAAAACATGACGAATTAAAAACAAGTCTACTTGGCATTATCAGAACTCAGTTCTCCAACTACCCACTACTAGTCCTCGATATCCCACCATACTTGAAAATCAAGATTTGAACTTAAAATCATATCTCATGATGGAAGACATGAGGAAAGACATACATATCTCCCTTAAAGGAATACAGAAGAATGGTACCAAACAGAAGAAAGAATTGAACAAAACCATGCAGGATCTAAAAATGAAACTAAAATCATAAAGAAATGACAAAGGGAGAGAGCCCTAGAGATAGAAAACCTAGGAAAGAGATCAGGAATCAGAGATGCAAGAATCACCAACAAAATACAAGATATAGAGAAAGGAATTCCAAGAGCAGAAAATAGCAGAGAAAAAAATTGATACAACAGTCAAAGAAAATACAAAATGCAAAAAGTTCCTAACTCAAAAATCCAGAAAATTTAGGACACAATGACAAGATCAAACCTAAGAATCATAGATATATAGAAAACTCATCTCAGCAACAGTGACAAACACAACTTCAGAGTAAAACCCTTGATAACTGTTTTCCAAGCAAATGGTCCCAAGGAGGGGGGAGAGTAGACATACTAATGGAGAATAAAATTCACATCTAACCAAAAGTTATCATAAAAGATAAGGACAGACACTCCATACTCATCAAAGAAAAAAATCTATCAAGATCAATTATATATAATCCAAATGCAAGGGTACCGACATTCATAAAAGAAACTTTATTAAAGCTCAAAGTATACATTGCACCACATACAGGAATAGTGTGAGACTTCAACATCCCACCCCCTTAAATAGCTAGATCATGGAAACAGAACCTGCACAGAGACAAAGGGAAACTAACAGAACTCATGAACAAAATACATTTGACAGATATCTATAGGACATTTCATTCTAAAAAATAAATATACTTTCTCAGCATGTCATGGTACCTTCTCCAAACCTGACCATATAATTGAAAAGAATACAGGACTCATAAGGTACAAGAAGATCAAAATCATCCCATGCATCCTATAGGATCAGTATGAACTAAGGCTGGTCTTCCATAACAACGAAAATAATAGGAAAGCCACATACACATGAAAGCTATGTGTATAAACATGAACAATAGTTTACTCAATGATAACTTGCCCCAGAATGAAACAAAGAAAAAATATAAACATTTTAGAATTTAATAAAAATGAAGGCAAAACATACCCAAACTTATGGTACACAATGACAGCAGTGGTAAGAGAAAAACTCATAGCTCTAAGTGACTCCACAAATTAACTGAAAAGAGCAAACACTAGCAGTTTGACAGTATACCTGAAACTTTAGAACAACAACAAAAAAAAAAAAAAAAAAAAAATCAAATACACCTGAAAGGAATAGACAGCATGATATCATAAATCTTAGGGACAGAATCAGTCAAGTAGAAACAAACAAACAAACAAACAAAAAAAACTATACAAAGAATCAACAAATCCAGGAGTTGGTTCATTAAAAAAGAAAAAAAAAAAAAAAAAAAAAAACTAAGAAGATCACAGAAGATGGAAAAATCTTTCATGCTCTTGGAATGCAAAGATTAATATAGTGAATGTGGCCATTTTGTCAAAAGCAATCTACAGATTCCATGCAATCACCATAAAAATTCCATGTCAAATCTTCTTAAAGTTGTAAATAGCAATTTGAAAATTTATTTGGATTAACAAAAAAGGATAAAAAAAAAACTTATTCTCAACAATAAAATATCTGCTAGGGAAATCACAATCCCCACCCTCAAGCTGAATCACAGATCAATCTTACTTAAAAGAAGTGAATGATATTGGTAAAGAGACAGACAAGTAGGTCAGTGGAATAGAATTGAAGGTCCAGAAATGAACCCACATGTCTATGGTCACTTGATCTTTGATAAAGGAGTTAAAGCATGCAGTGGAAAAAAATACAGTATTGTCATCAAATGGTGCTGGTTCAATTGAAGCATGTAGAAGAATACAAATTAAACCTTTCTTATCCCCTTGTACAAAGCCCAATTCCAAGCCAATCAATGACCTCCACATAAAACACGGTTCTGTGGGGTCTGGTTGGTTGATATTGTTGTTCTTCCTATGGAGTTGAAAACCCCTTAAGCTCTTTCAGTTCTTTTTTATAATTTCTCCATTAAGAACCCCAATCTTAGTACAATATTTGGTTGAGAAAAACTAACTCTGTATTTCTCACAGAGTCTCTCAGGGGACAGATATATCAGCATGCACTTCTTCACATCCATAATATTGTATGGGTTTGGTGACAATATATAGGATGCATTTCTGGGTAGGGCAGTTTCTGGATGGTCTTTCCTTCAGTCTCTGCTACAAAATTTGTCTCTGCATTTATCTCCTGTGAATAATTTGTTCCCTTTATTAAGAAAGACTGAAGAATACCCATTTTGGTATTCTAAATATTTGAGATTCGTGTGGTCTGTGGATTGTATCTTCAGTAATCCAAGCTTTTAGGAAATTGTCAACTTATCAGTGAGTGCATACCATTTATTATTTTTGTGACTGGGTTACCTCACTCAAGAAGACATTTTCAAGTTCCTTCCATATGCCAAAGAATTTCAAGAAATGATTGTTTTTTTAATCACTCAGTAGTACTTCATTGTGTAAATGTATCACAAATACCAATAATACATAATTAATTTTTATTTTGTATGTATGGATTTTTTTTCTCAATGTATGTTTGTGTTCCATATATGTTCAATGTTCACAGAGGCCAAAAGTGAGAATCAAAATCCCTGAGAAAGATATTCTAGACAGTTGTGAGCTGACATTGGATGCTGGGACTTCAACCTGGGTCTTATGCAAAGATAAAGTTTAGGAGATTTTAAGTCATTTTTCTTTAGCCCCATAAATCACTTTTTAAATTATCTTAATACAATTGTAAAAGAGAATTTTAAAATTTATTTGAGCTCCATTTTAAAACAAATCTGACAATAAAACAATCTTATAATGTCAGTTATTTCATAGAGCTCATTGGGACTAACACCAAGAAATAAAAATTGATATTATGATACAGTATTTCAAGAAAAACTGCTCATTTGTTAAAGAGTATACTCTCACTTCTTTCTCACTGTTGGCTGCTGCAAAGCTGAAAAGATAAAAGAATAGTCTTTATAGACTGACTTCAAAAATGCTTGACTCTGCTCCTCTGATATTGTGAATAGTCAAATTTTAACCCTACTTTCTAAGTATAAGTGGACTGTAGAAATTTGCTACTAACTGTTCCAATTTACAGATTTTTAAATTAGTTTTGGTTCATTCTATCATAAACATGTTGGTTATAGAGACAAAAGCTTATTACTTACTTATCTGTGACTACAAACACTCTTATACTTTATATGACCAAAAGTATACAAAAGAAGACTAAAGTCCCCATATATGGAAACATTTTTGTATTCAGCCGAAGCCTTCTGAATCATTTCTTATATAAGCACTAACACAGGCAACCACAAATGACCAAGGTAGCATCTAAATGTGCAACTAATTTTTGCACTGCAATCTATACAATGTATCAATCAGAATCATTTATTACTGAAAAGACAATACATCTTGAACTTTATAAATTTACACCCAAGTTGATTTATTTTAAAGAAAAAGAAAAGAGAGGAAGGGGAGAAAGAAAAGGAAGAAAGAATACAGAATTTTAACAGCCTTACATTTCTTTTATTTTTCTTGAAAAGGTCAGTAGTTTCTGGAGGCTAAGCTAAGTGCTTTAAAATCAAAAAGGAAAGGGTTCAAATATACATAGTCATCATCAGATGCTTTTTACCATCTTCTGTCTTTATACTCAAAGTTTAATACAGCCCTCTTCTATGTGTTAATTACCTTGCTTTTATCAGCTTTGATTATTCTTTTGCCACATCAGTTTCTCCTTTCCATCAGAAAAGGGAGAGCATCCTTTTCTTACTTAAAAACCTTATTTTTGTATGGCTGTTCTTCTCATTAAGCATTATTTTTCACACCAGCCCCAAGTTCTTTGCAACATGAAAAGTTGGTAAGGCAGAGTGTTCTGCTTTGATTTGGGGGTGATGTTAACAAAGCAAAAAGAGGTTAAAAAAAACAACCCTGGAGTCCTAAGATAATTCTGAACCTATGAATATCTCTTTATTTCCAATTTAGAAGGGATAATTTTTGACAAAATCTCTTAGAT
The DNA here is from genome assembly GCF_963924665.1 of Micromys minutus. NCBI lineage: Eukaryota > Metazoa > Chordata > Mammalia > Rodentia > Muridae > Micromys > Micromys minutus. The sequence continues at coordinate 61,081,023 of NC_137970.1, read as the reverse complement.
TTTTTGTCATGTTTTCATGCTTTCAATATTATATATATATATATATATATATATATATATATATATATATATATATATATATATTATTCATTACATATTTTATTCTTTCTACTCTGAGAGCCTTGTAATGAATTTGAGAAGTAATGGAGTATCTTTGGGTATTTCTTGTTAATATCCTGGTAAGTTTCATGAAGTTGTAATATGCTAGCTTTCTACATCTATGATAGCATCACATTCACCCATACACATTTATTTTCTCCACTGAGACAGAGTCATAGCATTCTCATCCATCTTCTACTTGTTCATGAACCCTCTCTGTCAATAGATATACTACAACATTTATAGAAGACAAGCTATATTTTTCTTTTCTTTTTTTCTTATTCTTTTTATTGGATATTGTCTGTATTTACATTTCAAATATCCCCTTTCCCTCAATCCAATCCCCTCTTGCTCCCCTTGTTTCTATAAAGTTACACCCTCTCCCAAACATCTTGTCTAACTCAGCACCTTAGCATTCCCCTATTCTGGGAAAGCAAGCCTTTCCTGGATCAAAGGCTTCCCCTCTCATTGATGCCAGAGAAAGTTATCATCTGTGACACGTACACCTGGTGCCATGGGTCTCTCTTTATGGAATCAGTGGTGGCTGGTTAGTCGCTGGGAACTCTATGGGGTATCTGGTTGTTTGATAATGTTGTTCTTCCCATAGGGTTTCAAACATTTCACCTCCTTCAGACCTTTCTCTAACTCTTTTAGTGGGGTCCCCATTTTCAATTTAATGTTTGGGAACCAGAATCCTCAACTGCATCTTTAAGACTCTGGCAGAGCCTCTGAGGAGGCATTCATATCAGATTCCTGCCAGTAAGCACTTCTTGGCATCATCAATAGTTCTTGAGTTTGGTGGCTGCATATCGGGTGGATTCCCAGGTGAGACAGTCTCTGAGTGATCTTTTCTTTAAATCCTGCTCCTAAATTTATACCTGTATTACTTCTCTTGATGATTTTGTTCTCCCTCATAAGAAGGACTGAGGCATCCACATTCTGGCCATGTCTTTGAGTTTTATAATTTATGTGAATTATTTCTTAGGTATTCCTAGGTTTTTGGAGTAGTATTTGCTTACCAATGAGTGCAAACCATGAGTGTTCTTTTGTGACTGGGTTAACTCACTCATGATGATAGCTTCTAGTTTTGTCCATTTGATTAGGAATTTCATAGTCATTGTTTCTAAATGTTGAGTACTATTTCCTTGTGTAAATGTACCATATTTTCTGTGTTCATTTCTCTGTTGAAGAACATCTGGGTTATATCCAGCTTCTGGCTATTATTAAGAATGCTGCTATGTACACTGTGGAACATGTGTCCTTGTTATATGATGGAGAGTCTTTTGGGTATATGTCCAAGAGTGGTGTAGCCAAAATATGCTGTCACCTGATGTTTATTTTATTTTAATTTTTTAGCTTAGTCTTTCTGACTGGTGTAAGGTGTAATCTCAGGGTTGTTTTGATTTACATTTCCCTGATGACTAGGAAGGTTGAGCATTTCTTTAGGTGTTCTCAGCCATTTAATATTCCTCAGTTTATAATTCTTTTTATAGCTCTGTACCCCACTTTTAACAAGATTATTTATTCTCTAGAGTCTAACTTCTTGAGTTTTTTGAATATATTGGATGCAAGCCCTTCATCAGATATAGGATTGGAAAATATCTTTCGCAATCTATTAGTTGCCATTTTGTCCTCTTGACAGTGTCCTTTGCCTTACAGAAGCTTTGAAATTTAATGAGGTTCCATTTCCTAATTCTTGATCTTGGAGCATAAGCCATTGATATTTGTTCAGAAAATTTTACCTTGTACTTATGTGTTATAAGCTCATCCCCACTTTCTGTTCTCTTAGTTTCAGTGTATGTGGTTTTATGTTCAGGAAATTTATCCACAAGGAGATAAGAAAGGAACGGTTTGCACTATTATGACAGCTGAACCAGCACCATTTGTTGGAGATAATATCCTTTATTCATTAAAGGTTAATAGATCCTTTATTAAAGATCAATTGACCATAGGTGTATAGTTCCCTTTCTGGGTCTTCCATTGTATTCCATTGATCTACCTGCTTGTCTCTGTATCAATACCATACAGTTTTTATCAAAATTGATCGGTAATATAGCTTGAAATCAGGGATAGTAATTCCCCTGAATTTTTTTTTTTTTTTTTTTTTTTTTTTTTTTTTTTTTTTGTTGTTAAGAATTGTTTTTTGCTATCCTGGATTTTTATGATTCCAGATGAATTTGCAAATTTATCTTTCTAACTCTGTTAAGAATTGAGTTGGAATTTTGAATCTGATTGCATTGAATTTGTAGATCACTTCAGGAAAAATGGCCATTTTTAATATTTTGATCCTTTTAATCTATTATCATGGAAGATCTTTCCACCTTCTGTGGTCTTCTTCAATTTCCTTCTTCAGATCCTTGAAGCTCTTGTCATACAGATTATTTACCTGCTTGGTTATGGTCACACCAAGATATTTTATATTCTGTGTGACCATTGTGCAGGTTTTCAATTTTCCAATTTCTATTTCATCCTGTTTATCCTTTGAGAGGAAGGCTACTGATTTTTTCGAGTTCATGTTATATCCAGATACTTTGCCAAAGTTGTTTATCAGCTGTAGGAGTTCTCTTGTGGAATTTTTGGTGTCAGTTAAGTATACTATCATATCATCTTCCTATGTAGATATTTTATCTTTTTCCCTCTCAATTTGTATCCCTTTGATCCCTTTTTGCTGTCTGGTTACTCTGACTAGTAATTCCAGTACTATATTGAATGAGTAGGGAGAGAGTGAACAGCCTTGTCTAGTCACTGATTTTAATGCGATTTTTGGCCTTTTAACACTGGAACTCACATTTATAGTTCCAAGAGTTTGTCTATAATCATACCTTAAGGGTCATTGTATACCTGGTATTATAATATTTATTGCCTCGAAGCCTTTTCCCAAAATGTACTGTATTTTAAATATGATGACAATGACCTTTCTAAAATTAGACTAGAAAAAGTATAATCTAGGTTGATAATGTCAATCTGAACCTGGTTTTATTTTCATCTCTTCAGGGATTGCCGACTTTATTGAAAACTGTATGGTCCTCCTTTAGTTACCTATATTTAGAAGACATTAGATATTTTTTTTTGAACAACTTTATTTTATTTTATTTATTTTTTCTTCAAAACAAGTTTTATTTTTTTAACATGAAAATACATGGAAAATACATTGGTCTCTTATCTGTTACAAATAAGACTCAAATTATTAATCATAACAAGAAGTGTTTCTTGAGATATTTCCATCTACACAAAAGACTAACAGCTTATTATTTTTTTTAAAGATTTTAAACATTTTTTTGCTTAAAATTATACATTTTTGTCAGTACTGTTTTTTCAGACATTAAAATAAATTTTACATAAAACCATGTGAATATGTTTTTTAGTCAGTACTTAATTTTTTTCAAGGGCTTGACAGTATGCATTGAAAACATACTAGTTGCAATAAGTATAAAGTACATGCAAAACAAAACACAACATGGAAATAGTCAAAGTCTTCTTGTTTTGTGAATATATGTATAGTTTTTGTTTTCTTTATTTCTTGGACTTCATACAGTCTGTGAGTTGTTTCTGGGGGAGTGCAAGCCTCTGGGGTTAGCATCCCACTATCAGTGACTGCATATTATGTCTGTTCTTTTGTGACTGGGTTATCTCACTCAGGATGATCTTCTCTAGATGCAGCCATTTTCTTAAGAATTTGGTTAAGTCATTGTTTCTGGTGGCTGAGTAGTATTCCATTGTGTATATGTACCACAATTTTTGTATCCATTCGTCTTTTGAAGGACATCTGGGTTCCTTCCAGCTTCTGGCTATTATAAATAGAGCCGCTATGAACATTGTGGTGCATATATCTTTGTTGTGTATTAAAGTGTCTCTGGGGTATATGCCCAGAAGTGGAATAGCTGGGTCTTCAGGTAGTACTATATCCAATTTTCTGAGGTATCGCCAGACAGATTTCCAGAGTGGTTGTATTAGCTTGCAACCCCACCAACAGTGGAGAAGTGTTCCTATTTCTCCGCAGCCTTGCCAGCATCTGCTGTCATCTGAGTTTTGGATCTTGGCCAATCTGACTGGTGTGAGGTGGAATCTTAGGGTTGTTTTGATTTGCATTTCCCTGATGGCTAAGGATGTCGAGCATTTCCTCAGATGTTTTTCGGCCATTCGGTGTTCCTCAATTGAAAATGATTTGTTTAGCTCTGTACCCCATATTAATTCCAAATAAAATTTAGATAACATTTGGTCATATTTAGTTGCTCTAAGTAGCTCTTTAGGAATTTCTTATACTTACAGAGTATATTTTGTTTATTCTCACACCTCATCATCCTTTATTTCCCATGCACCCCATTACTATCAGTCTCTATACAAGTAACTATTGAACATTCATTTCATAATGATTTATTTTGTGATCAACTAATTTTAACTAGGACCATGTGAAAGCATGAGTTTGGAACTACTGATCACAATATATCAATTACATTTATGGATTTTTAAAACTTGTTTTGTATTTTGTTTTCGTTTCATTTTTTCTTATATTTTCTTACATAAAAATTATTTTTCTCTCAATAATGTATACTAATTATGCTCCCCTACTCTTCCCCTTTTCTCTCCAAATCCCTTCTCATCTGGGTCAATCTATTAGGAAACAAACAAGCTTCTAAGAGATAAAATGAAAAAAAATAAAACAAAATTAAATTAAATACATGAATATATTTGTTCCATGAGAAGTGGGACTATTAGAAGGCATGGCCTTATTGGAGGAGTTGTATTCTTGTTCAAGGAAGAGTGTCACTGTGAAGGCATGTTTTGAAGTCTTATATATGCTTAAGTCGGGGCATTTTGATCCAGAGTCTCCTCTTAGTTGCCTTTGGAATGCAGTCTTTGGATCAAGATGTAGGACTCTCAGCTCCTTCTCCAGCACAGTGTCTGCCTGCATGATGCTATGTTCCTTCCATGATCATAATTGACTGAACCTCTGAAACTGAGAGCCAGTCCCTGTTAAATATTTTTAATAAGAGTTTCCTTGGACATGCCATTGAGAAATTGAGTATTATTGGCTTGCCTTTATGTTTTACATTTTTTCACTTGTAGTTTTAATATTCTTTCTTTGTTCTATACACTTAGTGTTTCAGTTATTATATGTAGTGGTAGTTTGAATAAGAATGAGCCCATCTATAGTAATTCAGAGTTTTGCTGGATATGGTAGCCACTCTTGGCAATATGACTAAAAGATATTCAACATGTAACAAGGACACATTCTCCACTATATTCATAGAAACCTTATTTATAATGGCCAGAAGCTGGAAACAACCCAAATATACTTAAACAGAAGAAAGAACACAGAGAATGTGGTTATTTAGACAATGAAACACAACTCAGCTATTAAAAACGACTCCTTGAAAATCTTAGGTAAGTAGATGGGGAAAGAAGGTATTATCCTGAGTGAGGTAGCTCAGTCACAAAAGAACACACATGGTATGCCCTCACTGATAACCTGATATTACCCTAAAAGCTAGGAAGACCCAAGAAACAATTCATAGACCTTATGAAGCTCAAAAAAAAAAAAAAAAAAAAAAAAAAAAAAAAAAAAAAAAAAAAGACCAAAATGTAGATGCTTCAGTCCTTCTTAGAGGGGAGAACAAAATACTCACAGGAGGAAACACAAGGAGAAAGAATGGAGCAGGAACTGATGAAAAGATCATCCAAAGACTGCCTCACCTGGGATCCATCCCCATATGCTTCCATTAAACTCAGTAACTATCTCTGATGCCAAAATGTGCTTACTAACAGAAGCCTGATAAGGATGTCTCCGCAGAGGGTCTGCCATACCCATACTGATACAGATGAAGATGCTTTCAGCTAACCATCAGATTGAGCCTGGGGACCACAGTGGAGGAGTTAGAGAAAGAACTGAAGGAGATGAAAGGGTTTATAACCCCATGGGAAGAACAACAATATCAACCAAACCAACCAAACTTCAAAGAGTTCTCAGGGACTAAAACACCAAACAATGAGTACACATAAAGGGACCCATGGCTCCTGCTGCATATGTAGCAGAGGAATTGTCTGGCATCAATGGGAGGAGAGGCCTTTGGTCGAGTGAAGGCTCATTTCCCCAATGTAGGGGAATGCCAAGAAATTTAATCTGTTCAACTCCAGTGACTGAGGAGATAAGTGTAAGGAAAGAAAAACATGATGTTCAATGAAATTAAAGGTATTAGTAACTTGAGGATAAGACCATGACAAACTAAGCTTCCAAGTTGTGAAAATAAATTAAAGAAAGTATTAGGGCCTGCTTGGCATTATGATGCATGCCTTTAGGCAGACAGGTGTCTGAATACTAGGCCAGCCTGGTTGACAAAGCGAGTTATAGGATAACTGAAGTTAAACAGGCAAAAAAATCCAGCACAACCAGATAGCTGATGCAGATGTAGTTGTATGGTTAGAACATGTTCCAGCTTCCCTAAATAGAAGGATTTAGTAGCTTCTATCATATGTTTCTGGTTTTAGAGTCAAGTATAGAAGATAGGGATTATGGAATCTCCCTCAATGAATAAAGAAAGACACTGAGTTCAGGAATGTTTTAGGGGTGTCCCTTCATGGAGGCTCAGAGAGGCCATTGTGTGAAGCTGTTAACATGAAATCTGAATTGCCTCGTATGTCCCAAAATGTTTGAGATGCAGAAGTATGAGTAGTTATCATATTCCAAAACATACAGGATAAAAATGGGCTAAGTCAGGTATGGTCATAATACATCTTCCAAGATAGAAAGTTAAATCCTGGTCCATTAATTTCATAATTAATTGGGAGTCTCAACAAGGAGACAATAATCTGTTTTACAACAGAAACAACAAAATTAATACTCACAAAAATCATCTATATACACTGTGTTTGTCTTAAAAAGGAATTTACATAATGGTAGCTAGACTAAACTGACTATGCAACTGAGGATGAGTTTGAAATTCTAATCTTGTTTCCTCTTCTTGAGTATTTTGATTAGAGTCATATAGCAGGACCTCTAGTTTAGGAAGAAAAAAAATCAAAATAAGAGTTTTGAGCTTGTTAAAATGGTACTCTAACCAAAACAACATTTAAAGTGTTTCTAGACCCATATGCATTTTTTATTAAGAAAAGTAGCAAATGATTTGAAAAAAATAGAAGAGAATATAAAAACATGTTCATCCAGAGAACAGAAATTTTGATGCTTTTCAAATATTCATTTTGTTCACCATTCATCCAATATTATTTTGCAGCAAGAAGAATGACTATGTGACAGATTCTGCTCCAGGAAATGTAAAAATAGATTTTATTTGCAGATTAAAAAACTGGCAGAGTGAGTTAAGTTTTTTATATCTGCTGCAAGAATCCTACAGGACCCAATATTAAGTTAGTAGGATTTTAATACAGCTGCCTGAAATTCTGTGTTACTTTATGGAGGACACTGCATAGTAAGTATGGTACTGAACAAGACTTTACTATAGAATGGCATATACATTGCTTTACACTCTTAAAACTTGACCAGGGTTTATTAACATTTCATGGAATAGATAACACCAATAGAAGGAAATTTCTAAAATATTGCTTTCATATAATCTATCTCCTACTAAATATGATTTTAAAAAATATTTTTTTTACATCTAGGTCTTATAAAATTTAAAGTATTTACTACTGTAAAACTGCTTACTACTCTACAATGGGCTCTTCTACTCTGAATGATTAAGTTGTCTTCCACTTTAAAAGATTAATTTCTATCATTTTTATAATATGACAAATTTTCTTCTTCTGTCTTATGTTCTTTTCTGATTCTGTGTTTCAATGTTTTAAATATTGAAACTATGTTCAGATCTTTAATATTCCACGCCATATTCTTTATTTAGTAGAGAAAAGATGAAACTTTACTTTCTAATGTTACTTTAAAGAGTTTCTTATAATATTTATGTAAATGTTCAGGCTTTATGCAGCAGTTCAGACCACAGACATCCACAAGACCCTCAGGCTTTATCACAATTGTGGATATACCACCGGTAGTAGCATTCCCTCCAATCAAAGTAAGGAACATAGAAGTCTTTTGAGGAGGTCTAATCCAGGAAAAGCACCATTTTTCATCTTAGACATTCTGTCACTGCTCAGAGCTATGAAAATCATGCTGGTGCTCAGCTTGATTGGGGCCTGAGTCTCCTCACATTGTACACCACTCTGTATACCTTATTTGGCAAAGCCATGTTTCTCCATTGACTGCGGCTTTTACTCATAGCCATCATATTTGCCAGGTCTCTCATTTTTCTTCTCTCTATATTGCATATAGTGCCCCATTCCTCTATCTTTCCCACATGTCCATTATATATTAATTTTCATAGTGGCAATTAGAAGCCAAAGTGTATTATACAGAATATATATTTCCCAAATAGCTTTGCATGCACATATTCATTGTAATGAGTTGTTGGTCTGGTTCAAGATTTCTCATTTATAACAAACTATCAGTACTAGACTATCACTCCTTTCAGATATCCTGCTGTTGCTCAGAGTTATCATACTGTACTTCTGATTCTGCAGACTGGCTCAATCAAAGGTTCTAGCATCCCAAATATGGCATAAAAATTAGAGTGTAACAACTAAAAGTAATGTATGTGAGCCTGGGCAAAAACCTAATCCATGGGTGGGCTAAGATTAAAAATTCAATTACAGTAGATGCTGGCAAGGATGCAGAGAAAGAGGAACACTTCTCCACTGTTGGTGGGGTTGTAAACTGATATAACCACTCTGGAAATCAGTCTGGCGATTCCTCAGAAAATTGAACATATTACTACCTGAAGTCCCAGTTATTCCACTTCTGGGCATATACCCCAGAGAAGCTCCAACATACAACAAAAACACATGCACCATAATGTTTATAGCAGCCCTATTTATAATAGCCAGGAGCTGGAAAGAAGCCAGATGTCCTTTAGTAGATGAATGGATACAAAAATTGTGATATATTTACACAATGGAGTACTACTCAGCTATGAGAAACAATGACTTCATGAAATTCTTAAGCAAATGGATGCATCTAGAGAATACCATCCTGAGAGAGATAACCCAGTCACAAAAGAACAGACATAATATGCAGTCACTGATCATTGGATACTAACCCCAGAAAGCTCTGAACACCCCAGAAACAACTCCAAAACTATACGAAGTTCAAGAAAAAAAAAAAGAAAAAGCAAAACCACTATGCTTAATCTTTACACACCAGGAAACCTTTAACTAATTCCAGGTTACATCTTGTTTTACATTTACTTTATGCTCATTGTAACTACTAATATATTAATGCATACTATCAAACCTTCAAAAAATTCCAAGTACTGACAAAAATGTATTCATATATTTTATGCAAAAATGCTTAAAATCTGTACATTTATCTTTGTTTTTCAAAATGAAGTTGTTCAATTAAAAAAAAGAAGGGGGAACCAAACACTCATTGGAGGAAATAATGGGCCAAATAGAGGAGGAGGGATGGGAGAAAAGATAGTTCAAAGATGGCCTCACCTGGGGATCCATCCCATATGCAGCCACTAAACCCAAGCACTATTGCTGATGCTAAGTAGTGCTTCCTGGCAGGAGTCTGATATGGATGCCTCCTCAGAGGTCTGCCAGAGCCATACTGATACAGAGGAGGATAATTGCAGCTAAAATTGGACTGAACTTGGGAACCACAATGAAGGAGCTAGAGAAAGGACTGGAGGAATTGAAATGGTCGGTCTGCAACCCCATGAGAACACAATTATCAACTAACCAAACCCTCTACAGCTCCCAGGGACTAAAACACCACCCAACCAATTCTTATGGAGAGACACATGGAACCAGATGCATAAGCAGCAGAGGATATCATTCTCTGGCATCAATGAGTGAAGAGAACTTTGGCCTAGCAAAGGGTAGTTTTCCTGGTGTATGTGAATTCTGAGGTAGGGTAGGAAGTTTGGGAGTGGGAGCACCTTCATGGAGGCACTGGGTGGGGAAGGGGGGATGGGATTGGTGGAAAGGGGATAACACCTGAATTGTAAATACAGAGAATATCCAATAAATATCATTTAAAAAAGGAAAACGTGGAATTCTATATCATATTATCTTCCATCAAGCAGTACATTGTTTGAAGATAGTCCTAATTTAATTAAAAATTAAAATTATTCCAACCTACATTTTATGATCATGTGGACCCTTTGAATCATCATAACTCTTATGGTATTTTCTATATTCTATACCTGAAAAAAATCTTCAACCTATTCACTATGACTAGTACCATACTAATAAACCATGATTAATTCCTTATAAGCATTTTGACACTAAAAACTATGGCAACATTAAGATGAATTTTAGACATGCTTTCTATATGACTGACATCTGTAGCAATGTCACAATCCTGAAATATTAGCAATCATGTAATGCAGTTAAATGCCCTGAATCAAGGGACTCTATTTCACATTGAGGAGCTAGGTCAAAATAGCAACCATGGCGCCTGCACTGAAGAAAACTACATATAAAGATAATAGGTGACAGAATGTTTATTTCTGGATGGATAGGCAGCTAAAAGAAAGATTGTTTAATTATATATCCTGAGAATAGTTGTGCTTTATAAAATATTAAATGGGTTGTTGAATGTGTTGGGGTAATCACCCCTGATAACCTTTATCATTTTGGGAGAGAGACAATGATAGATAAGAAGGAGCGGAATTTATTACAAGAATTTTCTCACATGATTACTATTTTATTCTGTAGATCAAGAAGTCCTATGATGGTAAGCAGTGGTGGTGCAGTCAGGTTTATGTGAGTTTGAGGCCAGCCTGATCTACAGAATGAGTTCTAAAAAAGCCAAGGCTACACAACAAAACATTGTCTCAAAACAAAAAGACTACAACACAAAACAAAACACCAACAAAAAGGTCATCATATATGGCATCTGAAAACTATAGAACTCAGAAAGCAATTGTCATTAGATGCACAAAATCCTAAGGATGAGTGATGATATAAATCTATGATTCCAAACTTCAAGATTCAAGGTCACTGACATAGATGTTTTTTGTTAGTCTTAAACCTCTGGAAAAATTATATATATTTCTACTTAGGAACCTGGAAGCATTTACTTAAAAATACCAATATGATTGAGAAAAATGATATGAATAAGTGCTTACAGAATGGACAAAGAAACCCAGAAGTCCTTGGTGTAAATATTACCCTTTTTAATGTTGTACATGATGCTTTTTTCTTTGATCATTAACAATCCTGTACTGATATGGGGAACATATAATCTAGTCTCAGATCATTTAGATCTGACAATGTCATTCTGCCCTGTTCTAGGATAGAAAAACAGAACAAAATATGTAAGTACATTACATAACGATCTTAGGATGTTTGGTTGTCTTTAAATGGGACATTTGTAGCTTATGTGTCTCATTATGGAACAGTGTAATTCTATTTCCTTTTGGGTTTCTTGATTTCATAGGAAAATATAAAAGCAGATACTAAAAGAAGGATCAGAGACAACCTTTGTTTCCAAGGTAGAATGTTAGGTCTTTATCCTTGAGGATTGTTCACTAACTCTCCACAATCTCCTGAGAAGTTTTTTTTAGTGACACTAGGTTTCATTTACTGAAGTAAAAAATATTTCCAAGAATAAAGACACTAATCAAAAGTAGGAACATATTAAATTGTCTGAAAAACATAATGATGATGATGATGATGATAATAATAATAATAATAATAATAATAATAATAATAATAATAATAATAATAATAATAATGTTACATATGGGCCAGTGTGCTACATTGGACCTACCAATATCAGAGTTAAAATTGACACTGATTTTAAGCATAAAATTTACAAAGGAACTTGTGGTTCTTTTTTTAGTGTTGTACATGCTGAGGAAAAAGAAGTAGAACTCCAGGCCAGTTCCACCAAATAGCATGTTCATGTGACCCAGGCAATAAGTTATTAGTTATTTTTGATATTTAAAAATGTATAATTAAAATGGAAATAATGAATATTTAGGAGAACTTTTATACAGAGTGAATCACATATGGCTACATGCTACTATACTTTAGAATATTAAGTTGAAACTCATAAAACTTAAAGAATTCTATAAGCTTGAGACAAAATGACTTCGTGGGATTTTTATAAGCTAATTTATTAAAATGGTCTGATAGCTGATTCTTCTTTGTGTCCTTTGAATATTGTGTATATGTAGGTAGGTGGGTGAGTGGGTGTTCTGTCTATGTCTGTGTGCTTAGCTTTATTTAATTGTTACAAGGAAAAATTGAAAATAATTATCTTTGACTTCAAAACAGAATCAAAATAGTATGTTGTATATTCATTCATTGTATTATTTTCTCTTTTAACATAGTACCATGGCTATTAGGAAATTATTTGCAATATCTCATTTGTCTACTGAATTGAGAATTTTATATAAAACCTACAGGGTTACCAAAATTGCCAAATACTTTACTTGTGAAGCCAATTCTATTTCTTAATGAACTATGAACGACAATCATCTTTAAAGTGATAAATATACCACTATTTGCCATTAATCACAATGGTAATTTTGTGTGTATTTTTAGGATAGCAGTTAGGGAACAAGTTATATAAACAAACTCACTGATATTAGTTATGATATGATTCTAGGATCTTAAAAGTCACATGATATTGCTTAAACACCCAAAGCAAGGTAATCCATTTTTATGGGATACATATTGGCTATGTTATTTTAATTATTATATTAACTCATAGAAATAAAAGGCCCTTCAGTTATTTTGGTGATAGATAAAGGAGAGTGAGGAGATGAAGATGGAAAGAAATATGGAACTGAAGAGAAGTATTAATATACATAAAAGTATACTTTATGAAAATTGTGGAGTCTGCAATATCAATGAAGTTGTTCCAAATGTATTGGTTTTCAATACATTTAGGTATATCTGAAAGTAAAGACAGAGAGACACAGGGAAATTCCTTGGTGGGAAAAGTGCTTATATCATATTTGTGCAGATGTTAGTGCTGATTCCCAAAATTCATTTAAAAAATACAGATCATAGCATCATATACCTTTAATTTCTGTTCTGGAAGATTGAGGTATGATACTATTAAAAGATTGTTGAACACCAAGTATAGTCAATCATTAAGCTATAGACTTAGTACAAAACACCCATTGTAGACCTTTGAATTTTATATACACATGCACAGATATGTGGATCCCCTACATGAGTACAAACATAAATACCAAACATGCATAAACAGACACATATAAATACACACAGACACACACACACACATACACACACATGAGCAGGGGTGGGGTAGGTAGGGGAAATATACTCTATTATATAAATAGAATTACTCAATGTGATACTAGTTTTTGTTGATGTTATTTTAAGACAAGTTTTAAATATGTAGCCCAAGCTGGCCTTGAAGTTATGAGCCTCTTGCCTCAGCTTCCTGAGTGTTGGTAGTATAAATATAAACCACCATACGTGGCCCACAATAATACTTTTTTGTAGTATAAAGTGGCAATGCCTGCATGATCTAGGCCAGGTTTATGAGAGGCTGTTATAATGCTTTGAACCAATGTCATAGCCAGTACTCATTGCTTTAAGGAATAAATGGAGAAAATGAAAGTAGCACCATTAGCATTCATTAGGGATTAGTGACACATGTAAAATGTTTGTCTCCTGTTTTCCCTAGCTTAATGCTTTACTGCCAGGCAGGTTTTAGCACCATTAGAAGCATAACAATGAGTCAATTGAACTGGAATGAACATTGCCACTGACCCCTGTGGGCTGCTCTTTCTCTGAATTAATATGCAAAGAAGGGAGTTACAGTGATTCATGGATAATTGATCATGAATACTAAAGGGAAATTAGACTACTCCAAGGTAAGGAAGAATTTGTTAGTAATAGAGAAGATGCTTAGGTTTGCCATTCAGTGTTCCTGTGTCCTGTGATAAAGGTCATCAGGAAACTACAATAATACATATCAAATAGTAAGACACAAAGCTTAGTCCCTTCAAGAATGATGGTTTAGTTCATCCTTTTTGTAAAATACAAACAAAAATGTTGATGAAGACAGAATTACCCAAAGGATAGTAAAGACTAAAAAATTCAAAGTAAAACTATATTCTTCCTCTCAACCTCTTATTCTGTTTCTCTGTTTATGCTCTATCTACTCTTTTGCATTCTTTAATTCAAAATAGCTTATTCTGACATCCCCTCCTTATTCTGTGGTGCTCATTAAGCTAGTTCTGAGTCAAGAAACAGCACTAACTACAAAGGCAATAAGAGATGGTAACTTTGGAGCCAAATATGAGTGATCACACCCACCTCCCCAAAAATGTGTTTGTGCCAAGCACGATGTTCCAACTGTTACAGAACAGATGCAAATTGCCCCACCCTGACTGACACACTGCTCTCAGAATCTAGGTAATGCTTCTCTGCAGCACGTTTCTTAAGACAAGGAGCTGATATGTTCCTGCCTCCGTGCCCACTGGACATAAGGTAGTCCAGGCAAAATCATGTGATGTGTAATTTCTTAACACCATGTAAAATCTATAAGACTCAGAAACCTTCTTTGTGTGGGGACCGACAGATCTGCTGCTCTCTTCCATCCTAGCTGTATTTTTTGATAAAACACCTCTTGTGTCAACTCATTTCCATTAACCTGTTGTTCTATATCTTGGAGATTTTGTTTAGATTTGATTTTTTTTGTTGTTATTTGAACATTTGCCTGTTTGCTTTTGTTATTTTAGGCTTTTTTATATTATAGCATCAATGTGGTGATTATTATTTTCTAAACCATAGATGCCATACAGTCATACCCCACAACAGATCTCATGTGGAAAGTTTATTGGGGAGGGCATATGCAGAGACTGGTTCTGTGTGAGAGTGAAAGAAAAAAAAAGAGAATGAAGAGGAGAGGGAGTGGTATGTATAAGGAGATAGAGCCCATATTATAGGGGAGGGTATGTAACTTATAACAACAGTAAGAATGTGTTACATCTTGGCAGACTGCTATCAGTGGGTCCCTGGGACAGGGAGTAAAAATGTCTGATTTCTAACATTTCTTTCTGTTGATTATTATAAAAATGGAGGCAGTAGAAAGGAGTGATGGTAAAGAAGAAATGAGGGTATCATGTTGCTTAAATTACTTCCTTCTATCTGGAATTGTTATTTTCTGGGCATTATTGATCCTCACCATTAAGGTGCATTTTGTAGTCATTAGCCTCATGTTCTCTGACTCATGGTTGGTATTAGCATTTCTTCTAGGCTCTGTCCCATAGTTACCTGGCAATAGCCAGCTATACCTGGCTTACATTAAAGGGAGCTGTTCACCCAATTCTTGCCCTCTTGCTTTAACTCTCTTACTCTTTTATTCTCTTCCCCTTCTCTCCCTGATACCTTTCTTCCCCTGTCATCATCCCCCATATCTCCACATTTTCCTGCTCTCCTCCTCTTCCTCTTCTTCTTTCTCCCTCCCTCCCTCCTTTCCTCCCTCTCTCCTTCCCTCACTCTCTCCTCTCCTCTCTCTCTCTTCACCCCTCCCTCCCTCTCTCCCTTCCTCTCTCTCTCACTGTGTGTGTGTGTGTGTTTGTGTGTGTGTGTGTGTGTGTGTGTGTGTGTGCGTGTCTAATCTCTTCCAAACTCCACTTCCCATGACCTAAATAAGCTGTTCTATATTATATCTGTTGTATGGTTGGTAACACAGGTGGAAGGGGCACACCAGCATTGGGCCCAAAGAGGCATCTACTGTATGACCATACATGGCTCTACCAAAACATATCCCAGCTATTGTTTTTTTTTTTTTTTTTTTGTTTTTTCTTTTATTTTTTAATAGCACAACATTGTTGCTGTGAGACATGGAGTAGAAACTTAGTTTCACATCTCCCACTGCCACATGGAATTCCAGCCATATTGGATCGCTTGCCAGAACTATCCATACAGACACTGGTGAATTGTTAAGCATAATGTTCCCTGATACCAGGAGAGAGCTGAGAGCTTGCAGATACCCTAGAGTCCTTGGAGACAGAGGCTTTCACAGACCTTATGACTGGCCTTTTCACAGACCCCTTGTTATAGGACATTTCCGCTTGGGTGAGACCTTTGCCCTCTCCTCAGGGTCAGTTCCTTTTCTCACAGCTGCAAAACCCCAGGCCTGGGGGCACCATTCTCCTGCCATCACTCAGGGTGCTGGCCCTGAGCACAGCCCCGGAAATTCACCAAGTAATGACCTGGTGATATGGCTGGCTGTAATTTCTAGCTTTGGGACATAAGAACGGGCAAGTTCTTAGCTCCTCCTATCAGCCAAAAGGGAATATCTTCACTGCCACCCATCCTGGGTTTATTTACAGGTTAAATTTGGCCCCATTATCCATGAAACAATAACTCAAAATGGCTATGTAGCATAGCAACACTTTCAAAAGAAAATGTCGATGCAATAAAAAAAAAAAAAAAAAAAAAGGAGAGCAATCTCTCTGGTGGCTTTGTTTTCTTGCTTTATTATTATTATTATTATTATTATTATTATTATTATTATTTATTTAGCTGCAGGTCCTCTCCTTCTGCCAACTTGTTTTTTCTAGCTGTGGGCTTGGGCTCCAGGCCCCCAGCAGTGCCCTGTCATTTAGCCTAGAGCCACTCAGTGGTTCTAGCATGCTGCTAAGCATGTCACTGCTTGCTGCCAAACAATACCCTGACTTCCTTGTGCAGGGGGGTGAGAGGTGAGCCACCAGAGCAGGCAGAGGCTCTGGGGCAAGCATTCAGAGCCCCGAAGCCCCAGATTTGGGCCTCATCTCGCTTCAGGGACCCTGTAGCCACCTACATGTCCCCTTCTTCCTCCCTCCCAGCACTGCCCCAAAGTTTCTTGCCACTGTGGAGGTGGGGGGTGGCAGTGGTTGTTGTTAACTTTGAAGAAAACTCATGACACCAGGGGCTGCCACTAGTAAGAGGGGCTTCCCCATTCCTCAGCACCACCCAATTCCTCAGTTCTGTCCTGAACTGTGTTCTAGTCCCCAGACTGTCCCTTGCCCTTCACAAAGCATGCTTTAGATTTATCTTTGTGTTGTCTCTGTCACACTTCTGCATTTCCATTCTAAGGCTTAGTACATGACCTTCTCCCAGGCAGAGCTGGAAGCTGTAACTTCAGTGCCATCTTTGTTGTAGTCACATAATGTTACCCAATGCTATTTCTTCAGCACTATGTTAGCTTAGGGCAGTCACATGGGTAGATATACATTTGCCATCTTTGTTAAGGGCAGTTCTCATCTCACTGCCTCCTCACCTTAAAACAGCTTGACATAAGGTTTCCAAAGACACTTTCCATTTAATTTAAGAGTTTCATTCTATCCCGCCTTGGTAAATAATTTTTCTGGTAAATAAGTGTGTTTTAATGTAAATGTAAAGGTTTATATGAGTAAAATGGTTAAAGATCACACTGCCTTAAGTACATGTTTAGCCTTGCTTTTGCTAATGTCATTAAGTCACAATGTATGCCCTTTATTTGCCAGATACATCCAGCATAAGCAATTATACACACACAGATTGTCTCATTCAGATATGCTTAATAGATACTGGCTCTCAATCTTGTCAGAAATTTGTTGAATGTAATGTTAAATGTTTAATCTAATGTCGGACAGAGATTTTTGAAATTCTGACAGTTACTCCCCAAAGTCTCCAAGAAGATATGAACACAGCACACGGACAAGACTCTACATGGGCTGTAGTATGATGACCACTGAGAAACACTGCTCTTGCTACCAGGGCTGGGCCTAAACTGTGGACAAGCATAAGATAGCCAAACCGTTAAATATTTCATATTTCCTAAGTCAAGGCGAGTCATTTCTTCTCCCACCTTTCTACTACAGAGGAATGTTTCTAATTTTCTGAGCCTGGGGGCCAGACTGTCTCTGCCCAAGTTACACTGAAGAGTGCAGGTACCTGGAAACTGTCTAAGTAGTAGACTATATAGACCAACCTCTGTCATTTTAATTAATCACATCTAGGTTATAATTTATTCTTCCCAGATGTCTGGCTGCATTTACAATTCAGCTAACTGCAGCTTGACAGGCAGAAAACAGACTTAGCACCTTACTCCAAGGTACTCTACCTTATTATCTCATTAGTCAATTTGTTAACTAATTAATACTAAAAGGTTTGTTATCAAAGACAAACAGTTGTTGTCTTGCTCACAGACTTCATGATAAAAGACACACAATTTCAGATGCAAGCTTTCACAGATGTACATTTCTGTTAATTCCTTATCTAAACTCAGTTTCCAGTGATTATGATTTACATTTTGTTCCCTGGTTGTGCCACTGTCCTAACATTAACCAGTAGAGTTTGTATAAATTAGCTTACCTCTAATAAAACACCCCAGTATACATTCTATTTTGCTAGTCACTTCAAATTATAAGTTTCCTTTGATTGTCTTTTAAATATAGACTTAAGGTGGTTCTCATGATAAATATATGTGATCAATTATCATGTTCACAAGGTGGTCAAATGTTTGAATTTCCATTAATTTGCTTTTAAATGCAAATTTTAAAATGTTATATATATATATATATATATATATATATATATATATATATATATATATATATATATATATACTCAGAAATTGGAACCATTGAGTTGTTTCTTACATTTTGGAAATCTGTTTGAAGTTTGAAGTTATTGGATTTTTGTATATACTTGATTGTTTGACATAGAAACATTGTTCGTCTTAGAGAAAGAGGTAAAGGCCACCTTTTTTAAGTATAAGAAGATAGAGTCCCCATCAGTTTTACAGTACCATACAGCCAGGGAGTCATGTTGTCCTTGAAATGTAGATATTGTCTTGGCCACCTCATGGAGATCCAAGTTAAAGTAGGAAGAAAACTGATGATACAAGCTTTGTCCTACTGTCCTAGTGGTGACACCCACAGCTATTCTTGTCAGAGACAGAAGTGGCAAGATTTGAACTCCTCTTTTATTATTTTGGACAGCAATTGAGACCATGATTGGAGTCTTGAGGAGTTCTTCATTATGTATCATTCCCAACTTGGGAAAGAGGAATACTAGTGGGCAAACTCATGATTAACAAGAAGGTAGGCAATGGTAGACTTGAAAACCACAAATAATCTCGAGGTGTTATAAACTGTAGAGCACTGTAGTAGAGATGAGGTATCAAGGGTTATAACAGTTGTCTTTAAGTCTAGGGTATTTAATGCTCCTACAGAATATGTTCCAGTTATCTTAAAACAGTTTGCCATGCCAAAGAGGGTGACAAAAGAAAGGTAGGTGGTGGGTTTAGGTAGTTGGTAATTTTGTTCTTCCCATTGGGTTGCAGACCCTTTTAAGCTCCTTTAGTCCTTTTTGTAGCTCTGTTATTGGGGTCCTCGTGTTCAGCTGCAAGTGTCTGCTTCTGTATCAATATGGCTCTGGCAGAGCCTCTGAGGAGGCATCCATATCAGGTTCTTGCCAGGAAGCACTACTTGGCATCCGCAATAGTGCTTGGGTTTATTGGGTCCATATGGGATGCATCCACCACAGCTCCCAGGGACTAAAACACCAACCAATGAGTTCGAATGGAAAGATCTATGGCCTGAGAAACATATGCAGCAGAGGATAGCATTTACTGACAACAATGGGAGGAGAGGCCTTTGGTCCAGTGTAGGCTCATTTTCCAAGTGTAGAGGAACTCTAAGGTGCTGAGGTAGGAGAGGGTGGTTGGGAGAAGGAGCACCTTCATGGAGACAATAGGAGGGAGTTGTGGGAACGAGCTAACATCTGAAATGTAATTCAGAAAATTTTTAATAAAAAAAAAGAAAAAAAGAAGAAAGAAGAAAAGTGGTCAGGTCAACACTTGGCACAGGGCAGTTGCTGAATGGTAAGGTTATTTGGCAGGGTTACCAGAGGAGCTGTAACAGCAGTTTTGAGCTTGTCCCAGGAGGAACACAAAACCATTGATCTACAAAGTAGCCAGGTAGTTGATACTAAAGAGCTGGTAGGCCAAGGTCAAAGTTTAAAGCAAGAAACAAAAAGACATATTTGTATTATTTAGGAAAGGGGATGTCAAAGAAGCAGTGATCTTGAGGACTGTAAAATTACCTTTCTATTTGCTTTATCTCCAGGATTAGGTAACCAGAACATATTTTCTCTGAATATTAATTGTGCTAATGACCAAGTTTATGGGATTTTAGAGTTTACCAGACTAACCTTTTTCCTGCCAGAGATCTCATGGGTTCTTAATATATAGGTGGAGGGCCTTATCTCATAGATTGAAGAGGGAATCATGGTGAGGTTTTAAATGTCTACTGGTATTGGCAAGACCAGTATGGCCACTTTTCATATCTGTCTAGACAATATTTGCAATAATTTTCTGTCTGGTCAAAGAGGAAGCAGACAAAAAAGCAATTAAATGAATGAGAACAGGTGGATATAGGGATGATTAGAATTTTGATTGGCTCTTAACAACCTTCTATAAAACAATTTCTCAACCCTATTTTGACTGACTCTTTGTTATAAGCAAGGGTTTCTTGAACCTCTGATTTCCATATATAAGAGATTCCTTAGAAGCAAACAAGATGCAAAGGGGGAAAATCCTTATGCAACCCTGTAGAATAGCACTAGTGCTGGAGTAAAGCCACATTCTACTGGAACTGAAGATAAGGTAGTTGATCTCAGCATCCTCTGAAATATAAGTGAATGGGATATTACTTTGGTTGATATGTAAGAAGGGAAATTGTCTTCAGTTTGGGGAGTAAAGGACTTGAGAAAGGGTGGTGAATCCAATGATGAATGCCCTCAAGAATAAGGGGCCCTGCCATTTAGGAAACATTAGTGAGGGACATTGCCACAGAGGAGAAAAGGACATGATCTCAAATCTTGATTGGCAACAGAGAGCAATTGGTGTGTGTGTGTCTGGGGTAGACAGAGGTCAGTAAATTTTCAAAGGAGGAAACAGAGATGACAGAGTAGAGAAGTGAGTAAGTGATCAGGAAAAGTAAAGTCTTAGGGCAAAAGACCAGGAGTCAAAAACAGTTTATACATTAGCTGATATGGTGAGAAGGTAAGAGGTCACATGGGAAGAGCCCTTAACCTTAAAAAGGCCAATGTCAAGAGCTTTACCCAATTAAGATTAAAGTGTTTTTGTTGTTGTTTGTTTATTTGTTTTTATTTTTCCATTTTTATTAGATATCCCTGTATTTACATTTCAAATGTTATTCCCTTTACCTCTAATTCCATTGCCCCTACCCCTCCCCTTGCCTCACAAAAGGTGCTCCTCTCCCAACTACCCTCTCCTACCTCAGCACCTTGGAATTCCCCTACACTGGGAAAACAGACCTTCACTTACCAAAGGTCTCTCTTCCCATTGATGCCAAAGAATGCTGTACTGTGCTACATATGCACATGGTACCATGGGTCTCACCTCCTGGAAGCTTTAGAAGATTTGGTTGTTTGATAATGTTGTTCTTCCCATGTGGTTGCAGACCCTTTCAGCTACTTCAGTCCTTTCTCTAGCTCATTCTTGTGTTCATTCTGACAGTTAGTTGCAAGCAACCTCATTTGTATCTGTATGGTTCTGGCAGAGCATCTGAGGAGGCATCCATATCACACTGCTCCCTGTAAGCACTTCTTAGAATCAGCAGTAGCACTTAGGTTTAGTGGCTGCACATGTGATGGATCCCTAGGGAGGACATCTCTGTATGATCTTTTCTTCAATTCCTACTCTTCTATTTGTTCCTGTATTTCCTCTAGTGAGTGTTTTGTTCTCTCTTCTAAGAAGAACTGAGGCTTCCAAATTCTGGCCTTTCTTCTATTTGAATTTCATAAGATCTATGAATTGTTTCTTTGGTATTCTTAGCTTTTATATTATTATCCACTTATCACTGAGTACATACCATGAGTGTTCTTTTGTGATTGGGGTACCTCACACAGGATGTTAGCTTCTAGATCCATCTATTTGCCTAGGAATTTCATGAAGTCATTATTTTAATAGCTGAGTAGTAGTCGACTGTGTAAATGTACCACAATTTCTGAAATCATTCCTCTGTTGATGAAAATCTGTGTTCTTTCCAGCTTCTGGCAATTATTTTTTAATTGAACAACATTATTTTAAAAAACAAAGATAAATGTGCAGATTTTAAGCATTTTTGGATAAAAGTATATGAATACATTTTTGTCAGTACTTGGTTTTTTTTTTTTTTAAAGGTTTGATAGTGTGCATTAAGATCTCACTAGTTACAATGAACATAAAGTACATGTAAAACAAAATGTAACCTGGAATTAGTTAAAGGTTTCTTGGTGTGTAAAGATTAAGCATAATGGTTTTTCTTGAACTTCATATAGTCTGTGAGTTGTTTCTGGGGTGTCCAGAGCTTTCTGGGGTTAGTATCCAATTATCAGTGACTGCATATTATGTCTGTTCTTTTGTGACTGGGTTATCTCACTCAGGATGATATTCTCTAGATGCATCTATTTTCTTAAGAATTTCATAATGTCATTGTTTCTGATAGCTGAGTAGAACTCCATTGTGTAAATATACCACACTATTTGTATTCATTCATCTACTGAAGGACATCTGGGTTCTTTCCAGCTTCTGGCTATTATAAATAGGGTTGCTATGAACATTGTGGTACATGTGTCTTTGTTGTATGTTGGAGCTTCTCTGGGGTATATGCCCAGAAGTGGAATAATGGGGTCATCAGGTAGTACTATGTTCCATTTTCTGAGGAATCTCCAGACTGATTTTCAGAGTGGTTGTGCCAGTTTACAACCACACGAACAGTGGAGAAGTGTTCCTCTTTCTCCACAACCTCGCCAGCATGTGCTCTCATCTGAATTTTTGATATTAGCCATTCTGGTTGGTGTGAGTTGGAATCTCAGGGATGTTTTGATTTGCATTTCCATGGTGGCTAATTATGCCGAGCACTTACTTAGTTGCTTCTCAGCCATTCGATATTCTTCAGCTGAGAACTTTTTGTTTAGCTCTGTACCCAATTTTTTAATAAGGTTGTTTGGTTCTCTGGTGTCTAACTTCATGAGTTCTTTGTATACCTTGGATATTAGGCCTCTATCTGATGTGGGGTTGGTAAAGATCTTTTCCAACTCTGTTGGCTGTGGTTTCGTTTTCTTGACAGCATCTTTAGCCTTACAGAAACTTTGCAATTTCATTAAGTCACATTTGTCAATCTTTGACCTTAGAGCTCGAGCTATTGGTGTTCTGTTCAGGAAAATTTCTCCTGTGCCTATGTGTTCTAAGGTTTTCCCTACTTTCTCTTCTTAGTTTCAATGTACCGGGTTTAATGTGGAAATCTTTGATCCACTTACACTTGAGCTTTGTACAAGGAGATAAGAAATGGTCTTTTATAATTCTTCTGCATGCTGAGTGCCAGTTGGACCAACACCATTTGTTGAATAAGCTGTCCTTTTTCCATTGGATGTTTACAGCTCCTTTGTCAAAAATCAAGTGACCATATATGTGAGGGCTCATTTCTGGATCTTCTATTCTATTCCATTATTCCAAGTGCCTATCTCTGTACCAGTACCACACAGTTTTTAGCACAATTGCCTTGTAATATAGCTTGAGGTCAGGGATAGTGATTCCTGCTGATGTTTTCTTGTTGTTGAGGATGGATTTCGCTATTCTAGGTCTTTTGTTATTCCAGATGAAATTGGACATTGCTCTTTCCAACTCTATGAAGAATTGGGTTGGAATTTTGATGGGGATTGCATTGAATCTGTATATTACTTCTTGCTATTATAATTAAGGCTGCTATGATTGTGGTAGAGCATGTGTCCTTGTTATATGTTGGAGCTTCTTTTGGGTATATACCCAGGAGTGGTATAGCTGGGTCCTCAGGTAGTACTATGTCCAATTTTCTGAGGAACTGCCAGAGTGATTTTCAGATTGGCTGCACCACCTTATAACTCCACAGTGGAGGAGTGTTGCTCTTTCCTGACATCCTTTCCAGCATCTGCTCTCACATGAGTTTCTTAAGCATTCTGAGGGGTGAGAGTTGAAATCTCAGGATTGGTTTAAATGTAACTGTACGAGAAAAAAAATTAAGGAGTAGTTAATTTACTCTATATTAAAAAAAAAAAAAAAGAGGATGGGATGGGATATGAAAATGCCAAATGATGCTGAGGCCTTTCAGCGGGGTTTGGAAAATATGGGAAGTGAATCCAGAACTAATTCCCACTGTATTGAGGCAGAGATTCCAAAGTGAGTAATGATTTCTTAGAGGAGATCAGAGACTGCCTGTGCCATTTTGTTGTTTTTAGTTTATGCCTCCACACAACCTGAGAAGGTATTTACCAAGAACAGAAGGTATGTAATATGATTGACTGTGTGCATTTAGGTAAAGTCAAGTTGGTAGTTAATCCTTGGGAGAAATTCTCTTGCCTGGTGGGTAAGAAAAGAGGGAGTGCAATATCTGGAGTAGGGTCTTACATTTGAGAGTTTTTCCAAGAGGCAGTAATAACCCTGAAAAATGCAAATTGTCAGAGTGGACTGCAGGTAGGATTTAAGAAAATGAAATAGGCTTAGCTAATAGAATAAAAGAGCTGGTATAGATAGGACAGAATTTGATGTGTGCCAGGTAGTGACAGTGTGGTTAGGATAGGTGTGATAGGGTAGATAGAACCACGGCTCTAGCTTCATTGCCAGATCAATTATTACCCTTAGAGATGGTGGAATTGTTAGTCTTGTTGTACAGGCTACAGACAATTCCAATAACTTTGGGGAGATAGGAGCCTTTTAGCATGGACATAATTTTCTCTCCATTAGTTATTGATCCTCCTTTTGTTATAAGTAACCTATACAGTTCCCAGATGGCACTGTGAAATGAGAGGATGTGAAAGCCATATTTGAAGTCTGCAAAGATGTTTAGGGACTGTCCTTGTGTCAATTGGAAGACACAGATGAGAACTATTATTTTAGCTTGCTGATTAGTGTTGTGGGTATAGAAAGCCTGTGCCTCAACCATGTCTGTATCTGACACTATGACATAGGCAGCATTCTGGACTTTAAAGAAATTTTCATAGTCATAGAACAGAAATAAATAGTAATAAACAAAGACATTTTTCAAATGCATTGTTAGAGACATCAGGTAGGTAGGCTGTAGTAAAGTACAATTCTGTGCTATAGATATTAAATGTAGTCTGACAAACTTTTTTATTGCCCAGAGTGTAATTTCATGTTACTCAGCTACTTTACTTTGTTGCTGCACTATATAATATAGGACACAGGAGATTACCATATTGTTGTGTTACTTTTGCTTTCAATGTTAAGTAATTAAGCATACTGAGTTAATTTATGTCGATTATCTCTTTTCTGTAAAACTTAGCATATCTGATTTTCACAGTAACATTCGATGACTAATGAGAATCCCTAAATCTAATCGCTTTTATTAGTGATTTCTCATCAAC
This sequence comes from Micromys minutus, assembly GCF_963924665.1. NCBI lineage: Eukaryota > Metazoa > Chordata > Mammalia > Rodentia > Muridae > Micromys > Micromys minutus. The sequence continues at coordinate 61,055,523 of NC_137970.1, read as the reverse complement.
TTTGGTTTTCAAACAGGGAATATAACCATATCTATGAAGTATACAACCACCAATTTCAAATTTCCATTTTTTCAATTTTTACACTGTATTATTTTGTGTTGCTGTTGTTGTATGTTTATATATGTTTCTATGTATGTGGAAAAGTTCATGCATGTGTCCAGATACTAATATAACGTATCTTCTTCAATCATTACTTATTAAGATTGAACTAGAGATTACTTGGGCATGGTTCACTCACAGTACCATTTTGATTTTCTTATCTCTTAGTTGTTGCAAAAGCAGTGGCAGGTACACTACAGAGAATCTGTTTTGTCAGTCTTCAGTTGTTCCAGAAAGAATGTTAACCAGGAATCCAACACACATTAGTTAAGGCCAAATTTTGTGTCTTCTCAAGCACCCTTGTTGGTCTGAACTTTCTTTACTTGCACTACTAACTGAGCAACTGTTTTAGAGATCTGAAATATACAATCTAGATCAGTGTTCCTCTTGGGCCCATAAACTGGAAATGTTATACTCTTTGCACCAGCTTTGAAGAGAAAATCTCTCAGTGAGCCCAAAGTTAGTTTGCTTCACTGTATAGGGTTCCCCAGGCCTCCAGGAATCCCCTGACCCTTCTTGCTAGGTTACAGACAGCTGCCATCACACCTGTCTGTTTCTGTGAGTGATGGAAATCTAAACCCAGGTCCTTATGCTTATGTAACCAATATTTCACTCACAAAAGAATCCCTAGTCCCTGCTTTTCAAGTTTTGGACTTGTGAAATTTGTGTTATGTCTCTCACTCGACTTTTTCTTGACTTTATGAACTTCCCTGTTTATAATCTATTTGTGATTTTTCAAATTATACTCACTGTTTTAATGTTATCTTGTGGACATGACAATTCACTTATATTTATTTAATATTTGTGTCTCTGAAATGTTATTGTTGTATTAATCTTTTAATTTTATCAATGCTTCCTGCTTTGCATACTATTGCTAATTAGCAGTTAAAAAATATTTTATCTTAAATTCCTTCATATATCATGTTATATAGTTTTTCATTAAGCTTTATTTAGATTTATTTACAATTTAATAGCTCAATATTGTATCTGTAAATCTATGACATTTTGAGGTCATTTTATTTTAAAAGGACTATATCTATAGAATCACAGTGGATATTGAATATTTATAGATCTGATTAAAGTAAGTTTTACTTCTCCTCGGTATCATGAAATGCTACTCTCCTTCATCAATTCTAAACAGCTACAAATACAGAGAAAAAATACAATGATAATGGGTTATATAAGTTACACATTTATTTCTTTATATGAAAAACTCCTGGCACTAGGTAGTATAGATGATGATTACTACACATTCCATCCTTTCTTTTAGCAACATCCTACTAAGTTATTTCTTTTTTATAGTCTTTTCATCATCTGCTTCTTTTTTTTTCAACTTTATTAAAAAAAAAACAGAGATATTATTTCGACTGATAGTATAACCACCTTACCCATAATCTGTGCTCAAGATGAAGTCCTAACAAAGATTCACTGCCTGCTGGTGAACAGACAAATGGGGGCGGGTGGTTACAGGTAATGTAAAATGTCCTCTTATAAAGTAACACTTCAGATGGTTGCCAAATACAATTCCAGCTCCCCAACCCTGACATTTGTTACAACTCTTTGTATATAGAGCCAGAACAAAGAACTGAGATAAATATTTAACATACCAAAGCAGACCTGACATCCAAGTTTTCCCAGCACTCTTCAGTTCCTACATGACATACCCTACCCTGAACTTTTCAGCCAGTGGGCTGTGCTCCCCCTTCCCAGGAAACTCATTATATAATCCTAATATTTTGTTATCTCTCTACCAATTATTTCTCCCTGTGTGTGGGCTCTGTTTCTCTTTCACCTCCCCTCTGTCTTCCTTTCCACCTCAAATTCACTGTTCTCATTCCTTGGAACAGTTTCAATAAACCTCAATAAACCTGCCTTTATGTCCTCTACTCTGGCTTGAAGTCACTCATTTCAGTAGCAGAAAATATCTTATCATCTGATGTTGTGACTCAGGAAGAGGTGGGACCCTAGCCACTGTAAGTAGGAGACCTCTCCTTTCCCCCATCTTTTTCTCTGCCTGATGTGAGTGACTTTGGATTTGGTGAGTCACCGTATCTTAGCAGCATTGGAACACCTGGTGCTTCTTCTGGATCTCCAGTTTTCCTAGGACCATGACAAGGGCAGTCCTGCCAGGACAATTTTGTATATTCCAGAGCAAATACCATAGAGAATTTTGGGTTCAGGCATTTGACTAGAGGCTACCCTGACCCTCACTGTATAATCCCAGGCTTCTGTGCAAGATCCTATAAATTTGGGCCTTCCAGCTTCAGCAAAGTCTGAAAAAAATGGGTGCCACTGGATCTAAATCCCAGAAACTTATCAAAGTTGGGTTTGTCTCAAATCTTCTTACACAGAAAACTTCACCCTGACTCTTTAAGTCCAGGTTCTACTGGGAACCTAGCTGTCACCTCTCATCTGTCTTGGCCACAACATATCTGTTCCTGCTATATTGGCTGAGCATCTCCAGATCCAGATGTTGCCTAGCTCTCTCCCATACCACCACCTGATCTTCCCTCCCTCCATCCCTGCATGGACTTGGCCATCTCTATGAGGCTTCACAGCAGCCTCAACATTGAGGCAACATGACTATACCTTGACACTAATGTAAAGTGGCCACTGCATGCTTGTTTCTCACTGGATTTAATTCCATGAAAAAATAAATGCTGTTTTTTTTTTTTTTCTCCTGCCACTAGCTGCCTAAGATCAGAATGTAACCTTGGGCTTTCTAGGTGCTAGATTTACTTAATGAAGTATCAAAACTGCACCTTCACACAATCATGGTGTAAGGATCTAGGATTCAGGGAAGAATCATACTGTGGTCTCAAAAAGTATGTAAATAAAAAACTGTTTTATTCTACATATGTCCAGAATTTTGGAGTATTCCCACTACTAAGATAGAACCCAAAGTAAGCTCTCATACCCAATTGATAGAAAATTAGGAGAATTTCAGGAAAAATGGGTTTTGTCTTACTCTGCTGGAATGCTCTAGGCATTCCAAAACAGTTACCTAGGTGTGGTGGCTGGAAACTGTTGATATGGAATCCTGGAATAGGTGGGCTTTGTCTTACTCTAAGGCTGTTCCATTACCAGAATGTGGGTGCTAGTTGGAAACTGCTGACACATTGTTCTCCTTTCATGCCAGGTGCTAGGGCAGTTTCTGACTAGATGCCTGAATCCTAGGTTTTTAGGCCTAGTCTCTTTAAATGTCAACTTGAACCCTGTCATAGAATCATCCTAGCCTTCTCAATGGTTAAAAAAAATAAAAATAAATCATGTACTTTTAATGTTAGATGTATAATTTCAAGGTTAAGCCTTGGATGTGTAGTTAGAAACAAGCAAAGTTTGTGCCTTGAAATATATTTTAGATAGATGGTCTTTAGGTATTTCAGAGACATTCTCAATATGGCATTTAAAATGCTTATTCTTACCGGGATGGACAGAGACTCCAAACTCCTAGCAGTGACTCCTTCACCCCTATATTTCCTCTATACACACCAATGCTCCTAAGAAGATATGGGCACAAACACAAAGAACTTCACTTGGTTTCTAGTATGCCTTGTTCACTGCTAAGACATGGCAAGAACTGTGGGAAAACAGGATACCCAGAGAGTTAATTAAGCCTCATTTTTTAAGACAAAGTTAGGTCATTCCCTCTCATGATCCTCCTCCACAGCAAAAGCCTCCTCATCTTCTGGGCATGATGGTCAAAGACTACCTCTGCCAGTGGTGCTTTAGACTGTCTTTGTTATTTTAATTGAAACATAGGCCATTTAGATTACAATTTGTTGTTTTCAGATCTCTGGTGGTTTTAAGATTAGACTAATGAAAGAAGTAACTGTGTACACAATTCTTGTATCTAAAGAAGATCACTTTATAGTGATTGCTGCCAGTGATCAAACACCTGGGTTTCAATGTGAATAATTGGATAGGAAAAAGTGTAAAGTTAAAAGTTTACATAAGATTCAAGGATTTAAGAATTATTCAGAACATTTTTGAGTAACAAATAAATTGTTTGATGGCCTAAGACAGTGTTTTGAGATTGGTAAATTTTGAAGATGTAGGACTTGAAAACTTAGAGTAGTAATGGGAAAGTGATTTGAGGAATATGGGGGAATGAAAAAGGCTTCAGATTTCTTACCCTCACTATGCTACTGTTGTATTAAGACTTCAGTGTTCAAAGCTTTAACAATCAAATTTTAAATGTTTCCCAAATCTTTCCTTTAACACAAGGCCATAGGTTGAAGTTCTTTCTGTAATGTGGATTTCAGTACAGATTACAAACAGTAATGATGCTAACATAATTTAAACTAAAAATTATCTCTTTTTTAAATGTAAAATATGCTTATAAGCTTCAGGGAATTCACTCAGATCCACTATTCACAGGTCAAATGGACTCCATATAAATACTGTAAATAGGCAGCCAGTCTTCTTCCTCACCTGCCTATTTCTCAGAGTGGGAGCCACTCCTTTTCCATGGTTTTTGGGACATCCAACCCCCAGCCTGCCATGATCAGAGGACCAAAAGTTTCAAATGTACAACCAAATAATTTTTTCTTCCTGATCTTCATATGAATATATAATGTGTTATAGTATCCTGCCAAGTCTGGGTGTTTACTAGAAATGCATTCAGGAAAGTTCTGAAGTGGGTATCCACAGGTTCTTCAAATGACTCTTCATGTCACTAGCTACATATAGTTCTACAACTTTTACAGCTAGTAATACAGGCTGGTCTTCCATACATAGATAACATTCCAGCAGCCCGATGCCCCCCATAATAATGTCCCAATGTTAGCTGGAAATAGTCAGTGACAATTATTTCTCCCCTGACTCATTTATTACCAACAAAAGGCTGGGATGCTTGGTTTCCAACCTGGGACAGACAGCAGAGGTACATATTTAATATGTCAAGCTAGACTTGGCCTCTTGGTTCTCGCAGCATCCTTCATCCTGTGCCCTTTACTGAGAAGCAAAACTCATTCCTATATAATCTAGATATTTTGTTCTCTGTTCTCTCTTTCTGCCAGTTCTTTTTCTCCCTGTGTGTGCAGGCTCTTTCTCTTCCTCCTCCCCTCTGTGTCTATACCCATGGTAAGTTCTCTGGCATTTTTCCTTAGGACCCATGAACCCACCATTGAGCATTGTCTCAGTCCCAAGAAATGGACCATTACATACTCAAATCTAGCTTGAATTGGTTCATATCACTGGCTGAAAATAACTTACAAAAGAAAAAATAAAAAGTGGTAAGTGGCCATTTGTGTAAGAAATATATAAAAGAAATTATGTAGACATGCCTTCAATACTTATATAAATAACACTACTGCCTTAAGGAGAGTGATATAATACCTAGACAATATTTGTTTCAGCTTTCTGGCTTTTCGTGATACTCCAATTATCTTGTCAATCTAAGTGACATTATTTTAGTAGTAGGCCTTGGTTATTTTGAAGACCACCATATTTATAATGGTTTCCAACACCACTGTAGATTTTTATTACTTATCTGGGTCTGATGATCATAATTTATTGTCCTTTGTTTCTTCACCTTATGTCTCTCAACAAGTGTGATGAGAAAATAGCACACATCTTGTCTACTGAGTATTTTTAAAGGAAGTTGAAATTTTTAGTCTGACATAATATCCCACTTTTTTCATATCTACCATGCCTATAAGTTTTTGTTGCCTACTCATCTAATTCTTCTAATTAATTTTCAGTTTACTAGATTTCATTTTACTGTTTTCAATGAATTATTTTGCTTCCTTTTCGTTTCTATATTCTGTTTAAATATATCCAGGTTATTATTTAGAATCTATAGTTTCAAAAATGCTTGAGTTTGGATTACTTTTCATTTAATTTATAAAGTATTTTCAATATTTTTTTCTTGCTATCTGTCAAATCATTGTATCACATACAGTATTATTTGAAGGTTTTAAATTTGAACAATTTACTATTTTGGCTCTAAAAATTGGACTTAAATATTTTTCATAAATATATTTATATGTAAGAATCTTATGCTAAATGATAAAAAGGAGTTGTGCATTTATTTTATGAAATTATAATATAATTTTGCCATCTCACATTTCCGTTTCAGCAATCCAATGCCCCCTGCTTTTTTAAAAAATTTCTCTCTCTTTTTCTTTACTTACCTATGTTTTTGTCTA